>NW_017729032.1:168344738-168356736 GCF_001723915.1 Gavialis gangeticus
CTGAGGCTTCGAAGTTTCCAGTGCCCTGCATCCTTCTAGTCAGCTGAACAGGGACAGGTGCTAGGGGTATTGGTGTAAGGATATGGCACTGACAAACAGGGTTATTTGGGTCAATCTGGTATCTTTTAGTAGACCAACTGAATAGTTAGAGAAATATATCCTAGAAAGCCTTTGGGTTGAAAAACCCTTTCTCAGGCTGAGGAAGCACCTGCAGTTGGGCTGTGTATGTGCTGGTGCTGGATGGAAGGAATAGTAAAGAAGCCAGAGGCTGGTGTGCAATTCAGGCAAGAAAACCAATCAGTGAAAATGGAAATAGAGGCATCAGGGGGTGAGAGAGACAGTCTGGGTTATGGGGGAAGGGAGATGTAGCAGGTAAAAGTGGAGAGGTACCTGGGGAGTCAGATGTCTGGCAGGTTGTAGTGTGCCATAAATCCAATGTGTATATTGAGTCCATGAGTTTCTGCACTTAGGAGGCTGATGAAATGAAGTTCATAGGCCTGGCTGTGAAAAGTGGCATGTAAATTCAAACAAGCACCAAATCTTGCTAACCTCATCCCCAGAAGCGAACTTCCTACAGCTCAAAACACAAAACCTGCCAATATATCTCCAGTACCCCCCACAAACTGCACACCAGAATCTATCAAAGATAAAAATACCCAACCACCTGTGGGGGCATATTTCTCACAAAAAAACAATTTGCCTCCAGTCTCTCAGGGAAAGATTCCTGAAAGGGAATTTACATGATGCATGAAGGTACTTGGTAGGATGGGGACATGGGTACCATGAGCCACCTGAACCCTGGCCACTCAATTAAGGAGACAGGCTGGCCATCCAGAGCAAGCATCTACCCAATGCTCTGGGTGACCTCACTCATCCTTGCAACATGCCCCTTCCCCTTTGTCTGTGGCTTTCTCCCACCGCTCCAGAGTGGCCTGCCTCTGCTTTGGGGGGAGAAGGAGCTTTGAAGCATGGAGGGGACTTCCCTTTGGGTGCGCACACACTGGTGCCAGGCTGAGGAGGAAGAAGGGCAAGGGAGTGCTTCCTCCTGAGATGCAGCAGCATCACTATGGTGGCAAAGTGTTTCACCCCCTTGCCCCAGCTGATCTGCCTTTGGCAGTGATGGCAGACAGAATGCTTAGGATCATCTGCCACCTTAAAATGATTCCACACTGCACTACTGGGATCCTGCCTTGTCCCCCTCCTCATCAGGCAGTGGCGAAACAACAGGAGAAGCTGATTCAGCTGAGCCACTTGCCTCCACTACCTTCTCTGAGGTGCCTTTCTGAGAAGGAGACCTGCGTCTAGGGGAACTTGGAAGGGTGTGGAGCACAAACTCAGGTTCCTCCTTGGTCCCCAGAATTTCTTTAGCTAGGGTGCTCAGGACCCCTGGTTCCAGATCTAGCTCCTCCTCTGGCACTGGGAGGCTCATGCTGGGAGTTGAAATTGGGGTGGAGGAGACTGTCATTCTGCTCCTGGTGGCTATTTCTGGTGTTAAGGGAGGTGGTGCAGGTGCAGGGACAGGTACTGCTCCCACCTCCTTGTTCCCACTGGCAGCAGAAAACTCATGGCTCCCACTGGCAGCAGAAGACTCTATGTTTTGGGTAGGGGAGGGGGAACTTACAGTTCTAGCTCTCCCCCTAGCCCCTCTCCCTCCCCTGCCTGAAGACCTGGCACCTGCCTTTTCAGTTTGATTCATATTAATCTTCCCTGTGCTGGAAAATGTGTCTGTGCGTGTAACTAACTAATAATATATTTCTTCTTTTTCTTCACTGATGTATGACTGTGTCTGACTTCTTCTGCGTTTTGTTTACTGTTGTGTGTGTGACTAAAATAATATCTCTTCTTCTTCTTCTTCTTCTGACTGACTTCTGTGTTGTGTTTAATAATCTGTATCTCTATCTGACTTCTTCTGTGTTGTCTTTAGTCTATAACGAATAATAACTATATATAATCTCTTTTTCTTCTACAAGTGTCTGAATTCTTCTGTGTTGTGTTCTGTTTAATAATATCTGACTTCTTCTTCTATGCTGTATGTGTGTGAGTGTATGTAATGTATGTGCTTTCCTTCACATCGATGGATCACACTACCAGAGAAAACACAGCTTTCTTCTTAAAAAGTGCTGGGTAAAAAATCCAAGAAGAAAAAATATAAATTAAAAGAAATGGATTGGATAGGGGTAAGTAGAGGGATTCTAGTTAGTAAACTATATCCAATCCTTTCCAAGAACAGAAACTAGCAGGAGACTGAATAGGTAGGAACCCAAGCCAGTCCAGTGCCTTTCAGACACTGTTGCTCAGGCAGAAACAGCTCACAAAAGGCACAGAAGGGCTGCAGACAGAGGCTTATATGGTGTTTCTATGTCCCTGTCCCAGAGCACTGTGATTGGAAGGGGGGTCAGGGAAAGATCACAGTCACTGGCCAGCTAGAGATGTCAGTCTTTCCCCCACTTCTCAGTTTTTGTTCCCCTGAAAGACTGCATTCTGAATCTCCAAATCTTCAAATCTTTTCTGAATCTTTTCCAAATCAATTTGGATCCTCCAAATCAATTCAGAGTTTTTTCTTCTTCTCCCGATTCAATTCAGATTTAGTGATTTGGCCTCCGAATTGGGCCGAATCTTCTCTGAATCAAATCGCAGACCGAAGCCTTGCACACCCTTACTGTACATGCATTCCTGGAAAATGGCACAAAACTCATATTTGCATAAAGCAAATCCACTTTACAATGTAAAAAATAGGGAGATGTTCCAAGACCTCGACTGTACTGACCCCCAGGCCCATTTCTACCACTTTTACAAGGCAATTTTGGTACTCGCTTACAGCAGACAGTACGCAAAAGTACAGGGCACTATCATAATGGGGATGGCAACTATAGAAACACATGTCGCAGAAAATGAGCAAGAAGTATAGAACCATACAGAAAACTATATTTTGGTGTGTGTCACTCCCACAATACACCGCACAAAGCAGCTGACTGCAGGCTTCCACCACACCGATTGCGTAAGAGGGAATTTACCTCACATATAATGAATTTTTGGTATAAAAAGGGGCATTGCATAGGAGCAAATTAGCACATACAGAACCTGCATAAAGTAAGGGAAACCTGTCCTATGAAAGTTATTAGCAGCTCATAACCCCATGGTGATATCACACTTTTACATCAGTGAGTGAACCAGCCATAAGATTTGATTTGGTCAACAAAATGTGGCTTAGTGTGGTGAGCATTCATGGTAATGCAACAATAAAAAATGGACTCTTTCATTTGAATGTTTTTCAGATGCATGTTCAGGTCATAGAACAAACATATCTATTATCTGATCATAATCTGCCAATACATTTCTGCTTTTAAACTGAAGGCTGTTAAGAATTTAATCTAAGATGTTAACAGTAAGCTGATACTTGACAGTCAGCTGTTATTAAAGAGATGTTGCACAGCAAAGTCTTTGACAAATACTTCTGACAGCTAATTATTCTTTTACCTGAAAGTTTTCTTTTCCATAACAAGGTCAGCATAGGAAGATATGTGGGACTGAATAGAAAGAGCCAGCTGTCATTTACAATGTCTTTGTTACACACTTAACAATATACTTTAATGCCAAGTTTATACTAATACAAATGTATTGCATTATGAGGCATTTTTAGTTATTTCATCTAACATTAAAAAAAAAAAAACACCAACCAAATCAGGCACTTGGACATGCAAGAATGAGCACTATGTTAGTGACTGCCCTGACGGACAGACAAGCTGTTAAAAAAGACTAATAATAATATTAATAAGAACAATAATTATCAGATTAAATATAACTTCCAAGACCCTTATTTATTGGAGAATGTAGCAGAACATGTTATAATTGCCTCATGCAGCTGACTTGCAAGGATTCACACTTTTAAAGTGATATAAGCAAAAGGAATGCAGTCTGTTAGATTATCTATAAAATTCCAATTCTTAATGATAAAAAAATGTTGTCCTTTGATTTAAACCAGGCAAGAGAATCATGGGTTTTGTGTGTGTTTATAAATACAGTAAATTTTACCCATGGGAAATACATACATGAATGTGAGCATAAGCAAGTGTGTGTGTGTGTGTGTGTGTGTGTGTGTGTGTGTGTACACACAAGGATATATATACATCTCCAAATATATACGAATAATATGGTATCAGTTTATAAGTATAGCCTGAAAAAGGGAAGCACTTTTGTAGTATATAGAACTGAAAGCTACATTTTATCCATGTTGTAGTAAGTAATGGGAGTATCGCAACTGAGTCTCAACCAAATGTAATATGTGATAAGAACAGAAACAATCATTCAACTGTTCCTGGATGGCAACTAGGCTCTTTGTTCTCATTAATCCTTCCGGTTTAACAAATGAATAAATACTATATTTCCACAAAGTCACATAAAATAAGTTGACCAAAGGAAAATATGTGACGGCAAAACTGACAAATAGCATAGAACAAGAGTACAAAAGACTATCTGTCACTTGACTTATTTAATCAGTGCTTAAGACACAATTTCAAGTTAACACTAGAAGAAAAGAAAGGCTGTCTTTTCCATGAGATAGTGTCAAAATAAAGAATGTATTTTCCAAGCAATAAAATTAAACTGTTTAGAAATACACAAATGGTAACTATTTTCTTCATTTTGTACAAAATGAATCAAGAAATTATGTCACTTGAAACTAGAATCTACTAAAATGTTTGTATTATTATACTGAAATGAAGAGTTAATTAAACATACACAATACTGGTTTTACCTGCTCTTCTTAAGTTAACTTATCAATGGGTAAATCTACACATTCTTAAATGTATGCATTAAATTTAGTATCTCTAATATGAGGTAGTAACTAAATGTGCAGTAGGTTGCTGTACTGCACAGTAGCAAAAATGCCTGCTTTTTTTAGTGATGCTTAATGTACAGTAGCCTAATTTGACTGCATATTAGCGTATAAACATGATTTTTGCCATGATACCCAAGTGCACAGTAACATAGGCTACTATGCATTAAAGCACACGTACATGTGCCCAGTGAGTTTCAGAATTTCTAGCTCTGAAATGTATTCCTCACAGTGACAATATTAACGTACTATCACTGTACTCTTTCAAAAAATAAAAATTAGCATAGAGAAGAGACCAGTCATTTTACTGGGTTAGTAACCAAAGCATAATTATTTATAACTATTCAACTATTTAAGGGTAAGACTATTTAAAAACAGGAATCACAAACGTTACTTTTTTAGTGCAAGGCTATTTTAGCATCTTAAAGTAGCTCAACAGTGCATCTGTCACTTCAGATTTGCAAATCTGAAAAACCAATTAAAGACTGGATATTGAACGCCGGGGGAAAATGAAGATGGGGAAAGAAGGAAAGAGAGAAGGGAAAGGCCGCTAAAGGTGAAGAACAAAATAATTATTACTAAAGACTCTTCAAGCAATTTCTCTTCTCTGCATGTTTCTGAGCACTGATTCTTCCTTCCTCCTCCTCTTCTCTTTGGGGGTGGGGAGGTGGAAGCAGGGATAGTGAAAATCCTAATATATTTTTAAGGGTTAGATTTCTAGGCTAAAACACAACAGATCTAATTAACTAGAACAGTATGAACTTAGGTAGACAAAAGTCTTTCTCATGAAGGGAATCATTCTCATGAAGTGAGGTCACAAGAGGTGAACAGAAGAAGTGCCACTGCTATATTTAACAAAGAATGACATTTTATAATTGACTTTGTGCTTGATGCTTTGTGCGTAAGATAAAGGGTAGTGTCAGTATTTGGATTATAGCATTATATTGTGGAGAAAGTTCAAAAACTAACCAAATGAAGTTTAAAAAGATAGCAAATATAATGGGTTAGGATTGTATCAAACGTGTGTCTATGCTCTAGGAATAGTTTATTCTGGAAAAATAGCCTCCAAGAGACCTTTTCTGCTTCCAAGAATATCATGAAGAGGAGGCTATGTTAAATTGTAGTGATGTTGAAATCTAAAGAGGGGATTAGAAAAAGTATTAAAGCAATTTTTTGAGATCCTCCCAATACAGTGGGAGATGTAGTTGTTAATATAAAATAGTGCTATGGAGGTTGTGCAACAAGATGACTATTCCTAAAACCCAAACTTTCTGTTCATATCTACATTGTCAAAGAGCCACATTAGGAGCACAGCAGTGAAGCATATCTTTTCTATTCCTCATGTATTATACACCAAAATAGATATAATAAAAATGCTCCCAACCCTACTTTAAGGCAGCTATGTTGCATCTCTTTTGGAGAGGGATGTATATGAAACAGATGAGCCATGCTGAATGTCTGCGCTCTCTCACTGAGCCTGGAAACAGTGGGCACATCTACACATGTAATTCATGTAACTGAATATATTCTAGCTCAATTTGAGTTGAAGTAAACTATGCCCAACAACACTGTCTATACATCTGTTTAAGCACAGTAATTTATTGCACTGCTGGATACTACTTATATCTGACAAGACTATCCAGCAGCACAGCAAATTAATCTTTTGTGCCCTAACTGCCATACGCATGTAGATGGTGATGCTTTACTGTGCAGCAAATGAATCTGCTGCACAGCAAAGTGTTCTTTGTAGACGTGCTTATGTCTCTCTGCTATGGACAAGGAATATCTTCATAGTCAGTAATAATAGTTTGAGCATCTCACATTTTTTTCTGGACTAAGGGCTTACCCATGATTGAAGCACCAAATAAAAGATGTGCATTCATATAAGAAAACTAAGCATTGCAATATATCACACTGCATATTGGAGAGATTGTATTTCTACATTTTTCCCGGTGGGGAAAAAACACATCTGGTTCTTTAATAACAGGGTTCCTGATGTTAACATACTTCTTCAGGCTTCTACAAATGATAAGAAAATAAGAGAGTGGCATACTATTCAGAATCAATATACACTGAGTGCAGTGCACATTTATGCAAAACAAACATATGTGTCAGTATGACAACTGGGTGGAATATGCATGTGGTTTAAGGAAACAGAATCAGAAAAACTACATTTAAGAAGTCATCATGGGTCACGACTCCTGCACTTCTTTCCATTAGGGTTTTACAAAGGACTCCAGTTGCTCCTTTCAAGGTAAGTTGGGCCATGCTCAAATGCATAAGAAAGTGGCCACAGTTGGTGATGCATGCGTTATCCTTTTTGCACTGCTAAGTAGGTCTGTGCGAAACAGCACCATTTTGTTTCAACTTCTGTTTCACCATTTTGACAGGACAGTGTTTCATTTTGAGTTTGGTTTCGTTCTGAAAACACTGTTCCATTCTGTTTTGTCAAAACTGTTTCGACATTTTGC
The DNA here is from genome assembly GCF_001723915.1 of Gavialis gangeticus. Taxonomy (NCBI): domain Eukaryota; kingdom Metazoa; phylum Chordata; order Crocodylia; family Gavialidae; genus Gavialis; species Gavialis gangeticus. The sequence goes on from NW_017729032.1 coordinate 168,352,044, forward strand.
CCATAGGCTATAACGGAGAAGCATGAAACCGCCTATAACGTTGTCATTTTTGGCAGATTGGGATGAAAATAGCAGAGATGGTAGCTCATTCTGAGGGCATGAAGCCTCAGATGTTTCAAGAAGATAGGTGCAGAGGCTTCTGGGAAACTGCACCTCAAAATCTTGAAAGCAAAACTTGCGTCACTTGTAAGTGTGAAGACATGGAGGGGGTGAAAGCAGCAGGTATGGTAGATCCTTTTGAGGCCATGAAGCCTGCAAAGTTTAAAGCAGATAGGCGCAGGGGTTTCTGGGAAACTGCACCTCAGGCTGCTGACAGGCAAAACTCGTGACATGTCTGACTGTGTGTGTTAAGGTGCAGCAGGGTGAAAACTGCAGGCATGGTAGCCCCTGCTGAGGCCCTGAAGCCTGCCAGCTTTCAAGGAGATAGGTGCAGAGGTTTCTGGGAAACTGTACCTCAGGCTGCCAACAAGCAAAACTTGTGACATGTGCGACTGTGTGTGTGTGTGTTAAGGCGTGCCCTCACTGGTGCTGGGACTTCTACGCAACATGGTAGCATGCCCCAATAAGGTCTCCTCCTTCCCGACAGCCTCAAACTGGTTCACCACTGTACATGGCAATAGGTAAAATAATAACTTAGTAAGCAGCACAGTAGCACCAGCAACATGTCAGGCAACTGAACTGTGGCAGAGGCTTTCTTTTCTCTCCTGCAAAAGCTTCTTCTCTAGCAGCTGCCAGAGAACACTCCCTGCCAGCCCCAGCCCCAGCCCTGGGGCTTACATGTGCCCAGGGCCCTGCGTCCTTCCGGTCAGGTGCTAGGGGTGTTGATCTAAGGACATGGCACTGGCAGACAAGGTCCTTTGGGTCAATTTAATATGGTATGTTTTAGCAGACCAACTGAATAGTTACAGAAATATACCTTAGCAAGCTTTTGAGTTGAAAAACCCTTTCTCAAGCTGAGGAAGCACCTGCAGTTGGTGTGGTGTGTCTGCTGTTCCTGGATGGAAGGAATAGTAAGGCAGCCAGAGGCTGGCATGCAATGCAGGCAAGAAAGCCAGTCAGTGAAAATGGAAATGGAGGTGTCAGGGGGTGAGGAACAGGCTGGGGTGGGGAGGAAAGGGGGATGTAGCAGGTAAAAGTGGAAGGTACCTGGGGAGTCAGATGTCAGGCAGGTTGCAGTGTGTCAGAATTCCAGTGTCTATATTGAGTCCATGAGTTTCTGTACTTAGAAGGTTGATGAAGTGCAGCTCATAGGCTCATCTGTGAAAAGTGGTTTAGTTTATTGTTTTGAGCTTGAAGTGAGTCAAAACAGCATTGAAACAAAACATCTGGTGAAATTTCGCACAGCCCTACTGCTAAGGTGGTCTGAATGAGCAGTGGTCCCTTAGTGAAGTGAAAGTCCCTGCAGGGTATATCTACAATTAATGAATTTTGGGTTCATATCTATGCCCTGTCAGCTTCCATCCTTTCCAGGATAGGGGTATGTTAGGGCTGGGGTGCATTGAGAATGAGGAAGAGACATACCAAGGATGAACAGAGCTATGTTAATCCTCCACAGCCATGGGGTCCATTCAGGACCCTAAAGCAACTTGGAGCATCCTGGTAGCATTTATATAAAAGGGTAGCCCTTGGGGTCTGAGGTCTGTTCTGGCACAGCAGAGAATATGAGCCAAGGTTTCAGAGTCTGAGGTCAGTGGAAGTCCTTCCACTGACGTCAGTAGGCCTTGGATCAAGCTGCTAGTGCATGCCTATTGAGGCCATGAAAACACAAAACACACTGAATCATGGTATCCTGAAGAAAAAACAAAATAGCTTAAAAATGCGCACATGCCTATTTGGTGTATTTTATTTTTAGTGTTAAGGAATGGGTTTGATCAAGGTGGTACATTTGGACAAGGAATATCTTCATAGCTAATAGTAATGGTTTGAGCGCCTGCTGCCTGTAACTAAAAAGAAAACAAAGCAAAGAAAACAGCAAGAGTCTGATCACAGCAAAAAATGTGCAACTTAAACGTAACCATTATATCCATCATTTATGGGTTGAAATTCACAATCTCTGTAAATGGTTTAGCAGCAACCAATATTGAATTCAACATAGATCTTTGTTACAGGCTGATCCAAATCTATTGAAGTAGGAATCTTTATATCATCTCATGTGTTTTAATCAAACTCCTACACTGTAAAATTTTCTAGAGAGAAAGAAAGCCTATACATTATAGTATTATACAGATGATAAATAATAATCCAGCAAGCAAAACCTAAAATCTCCATCAGGTCTGTCATGCTAGTGAACCTAAGATAAATAGTAGCTATTTTGCTGAAATAGACCATCAATATTATTTTACTTTTAACAGGAAAAAAACTTTAAAAGTCAAACCTGGCTTTGAGATAAACTACAGCACTTTTTACACACCATGGCATTAAGCATTATCATACTTTTATCTATCTAAACCCATTTGTACCCTATAGAAGATGGCAAAAACAGTTTTTTGGAGAATGGGGGAAAACAAGCAAACAAATACTAAACTCAGTATGATAGTGATATGGACCTGAGAACCTGTTAGTCAATTTTTCATTCTATCGCACACCTAGCTCCAGAATCTCTCCTCCCAGTCTGGTCATATATAAAATCAAACATCTATCTACCACATCAATCTAAAGTACCTGAAATACTGTGATTAGTATTTAACATTACGTTTTACTCATTACTATGTTTAGTGTAGCTGAATAGGTTCTGTGCCTCATCAGGTCAATATTTGTCACACCATGTACTTGTCCACTGGTTTTGTTTAGGTTGTGCTTTGAATTAGATATAGAAGAGCTCAGCTGTTTTGTTTTCCTAAACTTAGTATATTCCTTACAAGATGAAAACAGGAATGTAAGACTGCAAGAGATGTTTTGGGTTATTGAATCCAGGTCCCTATGGTTGCAAGTTACCACACTTCATGTAACCCTTTTCATAAATGCTTTTCTAAGCTTCTAAAATTCCCAGAATTAGGAACTGAATTATGACATTTAGCAATTTTTCTGAGTATGAGTTGAGCTGTGTTTCCTCACAAAAAGCTTAAAGTATCCCACTTCCTACTAACTGAACATACTCTACAGGTGGAAATGCATCCTTTCTGTTGGAGCTGGTACATGCCAAAGTACATCAAACTGTTGCCCTGCTCTCACAGTTCCCTTTTGGGTGCACTGCACAGAGCAGTCCCTGAATTTTGTAGAGTACAAGGACTACACTTGTGCACATCTCTCACTTAGACTGAGCAAGGGCTAGAGATGGGAAAAGACTACTGGCCCCAAATCCTGTATATCCTCATAAAAGCCCACCACAATATGGGTCTAAGTGTCCATACACAAGTTAGTATGCATGGATTACAAAGAATATTTTGACCACTTGAATAGTTGTGATCTTGCGTGTAGAGGGTATTGTTGAAATCAAGTACAATAAAAACCATCTCGTTCATGGCAAATTCCACTGACATGAAATTCATGATCATTTCACTTGTAATTGTTTTCTTATCTATAGCTGCATGTACTGTATGTATAGACATGCTTGAGTGCCAGAAAATGAGCCAAAACTTTCAGAAATGGAAGCTTAAAATTAGGCTTCTAAATCTAGTCTATTAATCAGACTTAAATAAAGGTTCAATGAGGGGGATGTAGATAAAATGAGTTTTCAGCAGGCATCTGATTTCCTGGAAGGAGATAAAGTACAAGAGGCAAGATGGGTACAGGGATAAGTTTTCAGGAAGGGTGAGCCATCATTTGGAAAGTAGGAATGGATTCCAGCTTTAACTGAACTAAAACAAGCATTTGTATTGTATGTGGAAACTAAATAAAAATCAGCACAGTTCTTTTTTCCTGTAGCGACTAGTTACCACACCAATCATTTTTCCCTAATACCTTTTATTTTATTCTGACATCAGATGGAGCTATTACAGCTGAATTACTTGGTTTTTGAGAAACTTGTTTTATCTCATTGTTTGAGTGCTTTCTAATCTCCATGTAAAATACTTAGTTTTCACAATTTAAATTTTTTAGAGACTTGTGACCTTGAGACAAAGCTGCATGACTATATATTATTGCACTACAATTGCAGGGAACTTTTAAGTGGCTTATGTTTTGAAGTGAAATGGCTTACAATATATTTGCTAGTCCCACAACATTTGCTATTTTTACTCTTGTAGATAGTAAGGACAGACTTGTTTTTCAAAGATTATTAAGTCTGTTATTTTCCTTAAATGCAGGTAACACCCATGATTATTTTAGGGAAACAAATACTAAATTATAATGGGATAGAACAGTGATGAGAGAAACATGTGGCTTCTTTTGTTCTTCTAGTATTCAGTGCCATGAGTTGGGCTTCTCAGTCACAAGCAGTTCTACAATGTTTCATAGTTTCTAGGGTCGGAAGGGACCTGAGTAGACCATCTAGTCCGACCCCCTGTCATGGCAGGAAAGATTACTGCCATCAAATGACCCCAGCAAGGTGTACATCTAACCTCCTCTTAAAGACCCCCAGGGTAGGAGCCAGCGCCACTTCTCTTGGAAGTAGGTTCCAGACCCTAGCCGCCCTGACCATGAAGTAGCGCCTCCTGATATCTAGCCTAAACCTACCCTCTGCCAGCTTGTGACTGTTATTCCTGGTCACTCCTGGTAGTGCTCGGGGGAACAGGGACTCCCCCGATGCCTGCTG
>NW_017729032.1:168362163-168371734 GCF_001723915.1 Gavialis gangeticus
GGTTGGCCTTCCTGACTGCATCCCCACCCTGCCGGCCCATGTTCATCTTGGCATCAATGATGACTCCGAGATCCTTTTCTGCCTCTGTACTGACAAGAAGGGAGTTCCCCAGCCTGTAGGTGTGGTGCCGGTTTTTCCTCCCCAGGTGCATCACTTTGCACTTGTCGGTGTTGAATCCCATCCTATTCTCATCCGCCCACCCTTGTATCCTGTCTAGGTCTGATTGTAGCCTATTCCTCCCTTCTAGCATGCTCACTTCCCCCCACATCTTAGTGTCATCAGCAAATTTGAACAGGGTGCTTTTTACCCCCTTGTCCAAGTCGCTGATGAAGATGTTGAACAGTGCAGGCCCGAGGACCGAGCCCTGAGGAACCCCACTGCCCACATCCCTCCAGGTTGAACAATGTGAACAATGAAACCATATCACACCTTTCAAAAACTAGGAAATTCAAAAAGTGATTTAAAAATGTTATGTGTTTGTGCACTCACATACATACACATATGCTCGGTCTTTGTTCAGTTAGTCTAACAGCTTCTTAATACCAGGAGTTAACTACAGATACATGGAGTTAATCAGAAATAGCTCTGAATTATTTTTACATATGAAGTATAAGAAACAAACTTACATAACTTATGACCACTATATACTACTGCTGCTTTAGACTTGGTCTTCTAGGGAGCATGGCTTGGATTTCTGGATTTAAAAGGGGGTCTAAAAGCTTAGGATGCCCAAATCCTATTGAATTTCTGAGCAGTCTACATTCCCAAAAAAGTAATTTTAAAGGCTTCTAAAACTTTTCTAGGTTTGAAAATATAGAATTTAGCATCCATAAGATGGCTTTAGCCCAGACTCAGTGTCAATCAATGACTGATTTAGCACTAGTCACCAATATTTCTTTAATACACCTAGAAAGGGAAACATCCATAGTAGATGTGACAAGAATGTTTATCATGAAAAGAAACTCAAAGAGGTACCTATATAACCTCTGGGGAAATAAACCCTTATTTGCAGTAGAGGCAATGTGAAAAGCTTTCAGTGGCATTTAGATCTAACATGACTGATTTACTTTATCAAAAAATGTTTCTCAAGTGTTATAACTGTACAAGTAGCTGTACTGTACAGAGAATGATCTTCTAATTCTTTTTCAACTGGGTTAAGTTTTCCTTTTAGCAGTATGTCGGATACATAATTTTTCAATACCGTTATAGAAAAGCTAGTTTCACAAGATATCTTTAGGTTACTAAGTGCTTCTGTAGGAACCTAAATACAACAGTTAGGTGTCACTACAATTCAGAAAACCCCTGCTTGAACCTGTGCACACCTAAAGATCCTTGGGAACAAAGTTTCTTCAGGTAACCCCAGACACTTAAGGGTTTGTCAACATCCTGACAGTCTCATGCTCAGGCCAAGACAGCTCAAGCATTTCCCACCCACTTGCTTCCGCTCTCATGCCATAAAGACATCCCATTGTCAACCCTTGTGGCCAAGCCCTCTAAAGACTGAGTCTCCGGAGCAACTATATAGAAATGACCTGGAGCAACTGGATTTCCATGAATAGAGCATGCGTGCAGAAACACATTGATCATGCACAGTTGGCTGGGGTGCAGTCACGTTCTATATTTTTGCTGCAAGGCATGCATACAACAGCCTAAATCTTGACAGTACTCAACTGTTAAATGCCTTTCTTAAATGTAAGCTTCAACTGAGGCTTTCACAAAGGAGGAATTTCTCTATTTTTCTCATTTGGGAGTCATGACAAGGCAGGGGTGCTCAGGGCATGCCACAAAATACTGCTGCTAAAGGCTTTTACCCTTTCATTGAGGGCTAGGCTAAGGGCCTTTGTGCACAAGACACTTACTACATGTTAAATCTGTGAGCTATTACGTAGTATTAAAGTTTTAATGTGTTCTGAGCAGCACATGGCAATGCTTACTACAATCTCTAACATGCACAGTTTGTGCTTTGCCCCTAGACGGCCCATTAGCAGGTATCCCAGAATGCTTTGCTAGTGTGCCTTTTTTGCACGTTTCTGACAGCGGCCAAAAAGATGTCGTGGAAACTGACAGTTTAACCAGATTCAAAAAGGGATTGGGCAAATTATTGGAGGATAGGTGCAGTAGTAGCTATTGAACATAGGAGTTAGGAGTACAGCCTCAGTATTTCCTATCCCTTAACTGCTGGAGGCTACAAGTGGTAGAGAAACAGGGAAAAAAACCTTGGTCATACTCTGATCTTTTCAGCATTCACTCTCTGCCACTGTCTGACACAGGATACCAGGCAAAAAGTACTTATGGTCTTATATTCTTATGAAAACAGCTGAGCGCAGATTGCCTGACCATCTCACTGAGGATGTAAATTCCAGTCCTTCCTTGCCTAGACACAATCCATCCTTGGCTGACTGTCCCCACTGGGATCAGATTTCCAGTGGTTTCATAGATTTCATAGACGTTTGGGCTGGAAGGGACCTTGGGAGATTATTGAGTCCATCCCCCTGCCCTAGGGGCAGGAAGTCAGCTGGGGTCAAAGGTTCCCAGCAAGATAAATATCCGAAAGTCTCTTAAAGGAGTCTAGAGTAGGTGCTTGTACCACCTCTGGTGGAAGTCTGTTCCAGGCCTTGGGGGTTCGGACAGCAAAGAAATTCTTCCTTATGTCCAGCCTGAAATGGTCATGGAGGTGATGAGTGGTGGAACTACTGTAATCCATACACATTACACTTAGACTGGTCTAAGTGAACATAGATCAATCTAAACCTGTAATTGCACAGAACTTTGGTACACATAAACTAGTCAAGCAATGGTGCAAGCAAACCTGTTTTGAGATACACTCAGCTCAGATAAATTTAAGTTAGATATATGCATTCAACTTCTGTACTGTTTCCCTATTGATTAAAGTTAGACCACTGTTCTCTGGCACCCCAGCCTGCTTTGTGGCCCTCCTACCTTTCCCTTCCCTCTCAAGGAGGCACACTAACATTTGGCCTGCACATGGCTGCTCCAGCCAAATGTCCAGAAAGCCCCACCTCAGGCTGTCCCAGTGCTAAGGAAGCACAGCCCCTATCTCCAGCCCTGCCTCCTGCCTCCAGCCATCTTCCATCTGCAGGCAGGCAGCAGGGGGAAGGAAGGCATCCATGTCCCCTGCACAAGCCCTAAGATCTGGGCAACTGAGTCCCTAAGCCATCCCTTACACCCCATCACAAAGCACCCCTATGATGTACATGCAGACCCCAACACTGAACTCAGGAGAACCCCTGTTCACAGGTACAGCACTGAAGACTCCAGTCCTGGAACCCACACACCCAGCCAATGACCCCCATGTCCTCATGCTCAGGAACAGCCCCATGGACCCTGATCCTCGCACCCACACACCACATCTCAGAGGTCAGACTTTGGTATAGACACACTCCACAACAGGAGCTGGTGTGGGCAGCTTGCCTCTGTTGGGTCATGGTAGTAAAGTGCATAATATTAGCACTGAACCAGCACAGAGGTGACCCTATGACCTCTGAGGCTCAGCCACTGCCAGTAGGTACCCAGGTCATGCACAACAGAGTTTTTTGGCCTGAAGCTACAGGGTCCCAGAGTACTAGGGCAAGAAGAGAAGGGATGGGTACTGAGCATAAAAGCCAGGGTAAGAAAATGGAAGTCTCTGGAAACTCCAGGAGCAGGTGGGGCAGGGCTAGCTGCCTTGGCTTTGCATTTAGAGAACAGTGTAATTTTAAAACCAGGGTATGGGGCATTGCCAGAATCATGGGGCATCTGGTGGAAGCCCTTGGAAAGTTTGGGGTCATGGGGCAGCCTAGCTAGTGGAGCCTTTGTCACTCTGGAGCAGGGGCCACACCCAGTTGGATTGAAATGGAGAGCCATGTACAGGAACTTGCACCTACATGCATCCACCTTTCCTTCCATCCATCCATTCTTCCATCCATCAATCCATCCATGATACCAAGACCATGTGGGCACCTCTGCAGAGCATAGAAGAACCTGTCCTGTCCCCTCCCACTACCCACATTATCACACAACTGGGACTACAGGGAGATGAGGGACTTCATTGTGATCTGAGGTGAGGAGGAGACCCAGCACCAGCTGCACAAAGGGCACCACAATAGGGATTGAGTGCAGTGCAGAGCCAAGACTAGAAGGATGAAGATCCAATACAAGCATGTGCCTGATGCCAACAAAACATCGAGGGCCAAAAGGCAGAGCATGCCCTTCTATGAGGATCTGTCCTGCTTACTCACCATGGACCAGGGCCAACACCACCCTGCACATGTATGGCACCCCCTAGGGAGGAAAGGACTCTGGCAGGGACCCCACCGCAGGAGGACCTTGGGATGATGGGAAAACTGGATGTCCAAAAGTAGGTCACCAGGGCACAAGGTCTACTGATGTTTATGGCCCCTGAGGACTCCAGTCCATCAGCACTTGTTCCCAGATATTCATAAGGTCTGGAAGCAGAGTTGCATGTGTGGCTGGACCTGATCTCCCTTGACATTTTCTCAGGTATTGCTGAGAGCACAAAGGATGGCACACCAGAGCAGGGGGAAAAGCTCAGACACAACAGATTTTACAACCTCAGACCTGGAGCCTGAGCTCATGCCCTCCACCTTGCAGAAGACCCTCACCTTGGTCCTCAAGCATGCAGACTGAAGCCAAAAATGTAGTCCCTGGGACACCATTCCTGAAACAGCTGCCATAGATGTTCCACTCCCACTCCTCTGAAGTATACTCACTGCCCTCTTTCCAGAAGCACAGAGTGCACTCCAGTTCCTTGACTACCAGTGGAGTGGCCTCTGCTGCAGCACAACCCACAACACCTATGGTGAGCCCTCCCCCCTGTTCTGGTGAAGACTCTGGCACTGATCAAGGATGCTGTTCTTCCTGGGACAGTATGGTACTACCCTACTCTATTCAGCCATGATGGGAACCCAGACACTGGGGGAAACATAAAGCCCCTGTGGGGAGGGAGATAAGGGAAGCAGGTAAGCCATGCGCATAGCCAGCAAGCCAGGCAGGTGATGCCCCACACAATGATGCCCCACCAGACCAAAGCCTTCTGTGCATGCCTATTTCCATAAGGCATTCACTGAACACAATTCATGGGTTTTTCCCCTTTAACTCCCCCTAGCCCTTGGGGGACCAATGGCCACTACAGACCACCCCCATGTTCACAGCCCTTTCCTAGGCCATGATGGCCAAGAAGCCCAGAAGTGGAAGACCAAATGCATGGATAGAGAGGGTGAGGGTGGGGTGGTAAATAACCCTACACTGACTGCTCAAAACTTAGGGACCCAGGCTGCTAATTGCTCAAGAGGTTTGTCTTTAAGCAGACCAATCACACCCTCCTTTCTCTTCCCTCCCGTCCTGGATCACAGCTGAGGTGACAAGCAGCCCATCTCCCATTAATTCACCTCCCTGCCCTATCTTTCAGGGTCATGCTCAGCTACTGGAAGAAACTGATCTAACTTGAACTTTCCCAGCTTCCCAGAGCACTGGCACTGAAATACCACCCCCTCTTCCACCCCCTCCATCCCTCTTTGCCCCTCCTTTGCCCCAGCTTGAACCAATGAAAAGGTACTAAACCAGTTTATTGGGCTCTGCAGTGTAAAAAACAGGTACAAGTGCCAGCATTCTGCACCATGCCTTGGTTGGCAGCTCTGTGGGCCCAGGTGGCAGAGACAGCATTGAGGTCAGGGACAGGGGATAACATACAGCTATCTATTAAAACCACTGGAGTTGCAGTAGGAACAATAAAAATCCCCCATGCCAAATAACCCCTCTCCTTGCTTCCTTCCCAGTCCAAGAAAGGCATAGATATGATGGCAGGAGTCCTGCATGGGACCATTATGTCAACTGATCCAGTCTTTCTGCCAGGGTGACTCCTGAGTCATACACCTGGAGAGGCTTGTATGTGACACTCTAGTACTCTTGACATTCCCCAGCCCCCACCCAGTCTGATGCCTGGGGAAAGTCCATGGGTGCCAGGTGACTCTGAGTCTCATGGCACAAGCAGTTACTGTACTGATTCTTTAAGCATCCCCACCCCCATCCCCACCTCTCCCTCTCCCCCTATCCCCTCCCAGTATATTCAAAGAAGTAAAATGGTTTTGAAAATCCAAGGGCAGCTCACAGCAGGACTCTTTTTAGGCAGCTGGGGTGTGAGGAACATCTCTCAGAGTCAGACCATGGGTTCAGCAGTGCATCAATAGTTGCAACAATCACAAACTCATCCATGGGTGCTCATCATAGTGAAGCCACAGGTAGCTTGCAAGAATAACTTTATGTTGAACAGCAACCTGGGCTTTCGCCTGCATGCCTTCAATGCAGACAACCCCAACCAGCTGTTGAACACTTCCTAGGGCACACACAGCTGATTCCTTGTGCCAGGAGCTATAGAAGTGTCATGGGGAGAAACTGCAGAAGTGGAGGAGAGACATCTTCAGGCTGAGGAATGCCTACACCTTGGGTGCCGAGGTGCAGAAATGGGAGGTTAGATGGCCAACTGCTGTTTTGAAGAGGCAACCCACACCTCTGCAGAGCAGACTGAGTCACAGCACTAGAAGAGAGAGTTCATGGACAGGGTCCTGTGTCTATTTGCAGCCACTTATGACACCCACAGAGAGCTCATACCCTGCAGGCCAGGAGTGGTGGGAAAGACTGCTTCCCAGCCCCTGACAGCATGCCATGCCCCACTCCAAGGAGTCTTCCCAGGGATGACAGGAACAGAGGTCCCATGAGAGGGACCCTTGGATGTTGTGCAAAGGATAATTGTTCCCAGTGCATCTTGATGGGGAGCTAGAGAAGTGGGAGGTAGACCTGCAGCAACAAGAGACCTGGTGACCTGTGATCCATGGAAGCAGAAAGACTTCTGGCAGGACCCATTCCAAAGGGTGGCAGTGGGTGAGGAGGGGGAACCAGGGTGCCTGGTGCCCAAGGCTAGGGCTGTCCATGAGCTAATCTGTGCCTCCCCCACCCCCAACCCTGGTGATCATCCCATGTATGCAGGCCCCTAAAGTGGTTCCAGGAGAGTCCCAACAAGGTGCAGGAGCACTCAGAAGCAGGAGGAAAGTGCAGCACACCAGCCTGCTAGGACAGGCTTTCAGTGGGACAGCAGTTGGCATCAGAGGCCACCTGCCCCAACTCATCCACCTACTGGGTGGGTGTTCTATAGGGGAGCTTTCTCACTTCTCATGACCCCTCTCTTAGATTTAGGTCCTACTGTGAGGGAATTTCCCAGCCATAGTGAGGTTGGGCAGCGGTGGACCCCAGGCATGACCAAGTGTCAAGGGGTTGGGGTCCCTACAGAGAGTGCCTAGATCCCCTCTGGCAGTGGGGAGAGGGGCTGGGTGTCCAACAAGAGAGTACCAGGAGTCCATGGCTCCTGCTGTGGCACTACCTCCTACGTCGCAGCCACCTTTCCTCCCAGTCCTACAGCTGCCTCCCCACTGTAGCCACATCCTGCGCCTCCTTCTTCCCCTGCTCCTGCCCCTGTCCTGTAGCCATCTCAGGTGGACTGTGGGTCTGGGACCACCCACCTGTTCGGTTCCTACATGGAGAAGTGACAAGCAGGGTGAGAAGCAGGACATGCCACAGCTCCTGGGTTTGCATGCTTGGGCACGGGTGGTGAGGTGTCATGGCAGGGTGCAGGCAGGCCAGGACATGGAAGCATGTGCAATTCATGAGGGAGGGCATTTGCTCTAGGGATTTTCTGTAAGCCTAAGGGTGGGGAATGGGGGAGAATCCACAGTGAGGTGGTGAGAGGTTGGAGGCATTGTTGCCTGCACTCAGAAGCATGGTGGGAGATGTGTAGCAGCACCCCCCCGCCCCATTTGTGGGCCTTAGCCAGATCAGTCTCTAACCCTCAGGCAAATTTGTATACTGTTCACTCCCAATCTAAATTAGGCCATTTGCAGAACACCAAAAACATAAATTGATTCCTCTTTTTCCAGCATTTTAAATGTCCATATGTGGCCTAGAACCACCCAGGTCTGCTGAGTCAGGCCACAGTATTGCAAACTGTTGGGCTTTTATCATAGATTACATGATATTTGGTATTGTTTCATAAATTCATAACACTTGAGAGCTGGGTAAAAATCTCAGCTTCCCTCTCAGCTCCCTCCCAAAAGGGAGAAAAGAAATTCTAGCCCTTGCAGAAAGAATCTTGAAAATGTGACTCTGAGACGCTCAGAAACATGAAGAAAATTAAGAGAATCTAGGATATATTATTCTGTAAAATGTTCATGATTTTAAGGTAATCTTATGGTAGTTTGCAGGCTTGACACATAATTTTTAAATGCCAGGGGTTGGCATCAGTAGGCTTGGGACTTGACTTGAGATAGCAATAAGGGCCTTACTTTATTTAAATGTGTTCTTTTAAACTATTGAAAGAAAAACATATCAAACAAATCAGAAATATGCAAGATAGCTTCAAAATGTGTGGAGCCTGTCAAGGTTCATATTTTCAAGATTTTCTTTCAGGGCTAGAAAAAAATTGTTTGTTTTAAAAAAATGTTTGTTTTTATGAGATTGTCACATAATTTCAGGAGCTGTGGCACAAAGGGAAATATATATATATATACCTTCCCAGTGTCAAAATTGCCAGGAATGTATCATCAGCTTCTCACATTCTCCATTTCTCCAAGGAGCTTATCTTTTCAGAATGAGCCAATGTTTCTTTGTCTGAAAATATAGGACAATGAGAATAAAGTAAAATATTTTAAGTACAATTAAGTAATGCAAAGGGCTCCTAGGGGATGGAATAGCATTCCATTTGATTTTTTATAATAGTTTCCCAATGGCAAGAACTAATTGCTCCATAAATCAACTACTATTGTAATACCTGCATAAGCTGGCTAAAATATGGCAGGGAAATCTACCTAATTGTGCATTAAAAATGTTTCTTTCTAGTGATGTCATTATCAAGACACCTTTGTTATGTTTGTTTAAACTTTTATTTTATCCTAGAAATGACTGCAAGAGATAAAACTCACAGGCTTTTTGCTATCTAACAAGTAGAAATACAGACATCATGATTCATGAAAGAAATCCTACCTCATGGAAAGTGACAGTAACACTCTCACTGATTGGCATTTCACCCTATATATTGTCTAACCAAATCAGTAGTATATGATGCTATGCAGTCCTTAAAACATACCTAGAAACCTTAAATTGCCCGCTGATAGTTTGCAGGTATCTATGAGTCTGGCTTCTCAATCTTCCAATAAAATCTGAGATACTGTCTTTTGTGTGGATTTATTTAAAATTATACCTGTGTGTTCTGATATGAAAGGACTTCCTTTCTTAGAATGTAATTTTCCTTGAAAATGGAAATCCCCTTCTGACCAAACTTCAGATTGTACTCAGTGGAACTACTAGTCTAAGCAGTCACTCCATTTTATTTATCTGCAGGATCATTTCATTATCCATCATTATTTGACTTGTATTTTCCTACAAGCAATACAATTGCCCTGTCTTTCCTGTTCCAGGATGCTGTGACTTTATATTGCCTACACACACACACACACACACACACACACACACACACACACCCCACACACACACACACACACACACA
>NW_017729032.1:168371754-168377326 GCF_001723915.1 Gavialis gangeticus
ACACACACACACACACACACACACACACACACACACACACCACACACACACACACACACACACACAGCTGCTTCTGGTTTTCAAGAATCCCATCAGCCCTGGTGTTCATTAACAACCAGCTGGTATCATCTGCCCAGTGTTGCCATGTCTCAATCTTGACTCTTTGGATCAAATTCATTCTTAGTATAATTACTTGTTTTCTACTTTTTAAAAAATCTTTTGTGATTTACAGGTGTTTTAAATAGTGGTTGAATATTTTTAGCAGCTATTTTAGTGTTGAGCTGTACTGTTGGAATGATACATGTTTCTGCCCCTTAGCTGCCATTGGAAGCAGATGGTAGGCTGACAAGAGCTATTTAAGATCTGGCTGTCTTGAAGCAAGTGAAAACAGTAAAGGTAGGTAATTTAAAACATGGCATGTGTAAATCATGCCTTCATTAGCATAACTGTAAAATCAGACTTTTATCCTAGGAAGGAAATTTCTAAAACACTGAAGTGATCTGTTGCTAAGTCACCAGGATAGCATTTCTCTCCATAAAGTCAGTTCCTCTTGCACAGTTTGCCTCTAGATATTATACATGTCTAGACTTTAAAACTTGGCACTGCTGCCATTGAAGGCACTTACAGACAGTTTGTGATTCTCTTCCATGTCCAGTGTGGATGTGCAAACAGCCACAAAGCAACTGAGCATACACATTTGACTGTACACTAGTATGTGGCTCTGCACATCTATCTGGGTGTAAATCCTAAAATTGTAAGCCCTTGACTAGCAGCTGTTAGGTAATGGAGGAGGAGGAGGAGGCCCTTCTTATGTTTCAGCCCAATAAACTGATTAGGGCACCCACCCAAAAAGCAGGAAACCCAGGGTCTCAGTCCTTACCCAGAGGAGGTTTTGTTATTTGAGAATTTTAGAGGGTTGAGTTAGAGAGTTGAGCATGAGATTAATGACTAGTGAGCCTATTTCAGTCATGAATTGAAAGCTTTATTGGGATATGCTATAGAAATTCTTTATTTACATCAATAAGAACTGTTTATATAGCCTTGGCTTTGAAGGAAGACAGGTCTGCTGGCCAGGTGTCACAGTTTCTTTGGGGACTTTCACTGATGATGTTCTTCTTTCAGAGCTGAGCTTGGGGAAGTGTGACGTTACACAATTTGACCACATACAATAAACCTAATATGGATTGTTCATATTTGGTTATGTTTTTTGTGCTGAACCAGTTGCCATTTATTCTCTTTCACTGTAAGGACACATCAGCATTCATTACAGTGCATTCTCACTATGTTATGCATTCCTACTTCAAAAATTTTATTATGCATGTGTTATCCTGGCTTCTACTTATGTCAAGCTAAGCCAGGCTAGAACGAGGCCTATGTTGCATATATGGCCTATACTTTGACCTTACACCTCTCTAAATTCCCTTGTATAGTATCTAGATACAAGCTAGGCATTATATGCATTCCTTTCTCCAGCCTACCTTTTGAAGTTACCCTGCTGGCAGTGAAAAGAGAGAGATAGGTGGGCCAAGAGGAGGAGAAGCTAGGGTGTGCACAGCCAAGTGAAATAATAGTTGGTCAGAGAGAATATGCCCCTGGGTTCTAACTTGTACCCTTGCTGATGATAGTGCAGAAACTTCTCTATTACTCTCCACCTATTTTAGCCAATGAATGTTAAATGCAAGGTATAGTGGCTTAGCTTTAGAAAGAGGTGACTAGTCAATACCTACCGTGTGGTCTGGTAGTGTTGAGGTGATGATGTTGCTACAAGGATCCAGGAAACATGTAAGAAGCAAGAAATCTTCTCCTTCCTTTTTGTGTCCTTTTGACAAGGTTTGGAGCAGAATTCACAGATTTGCTGGAATCTGACGGGCTGCACAGTGAGTGCGTCTGCTATGGCCTCAGACTTGTGACCTCTGGACTGTTAACTGCAGCTTAGTGCTTGAACCACTCCAGCCCTCAAGAGTTCTTGTGAGTGATATCTTTTTTGGTTGAAATGTATACAGGTGAGGTTTCACGTATCACAGTACATTTTCATAGGCTTCTAACATGTGGTCCAGTGGTTTGCTGATTATACTGGGAAGTTAAAGAGACATAGGTTCAAACCCACTCAAGGTGTGGTCTAAAACCTGGGTTTCCTGCTTCCTTGGTGAGCACCCTAACTATGGGGCTACTGGGTTAAAACTTCTGAATGTGGTCCTCTTTATCTGCAATTTTGGGACTTGTACACACAAATGAAGCTATAATCTTGCTAAGGCACAGCATAGCCTACTGAGCATATGTAGCAGTTGTATAGATGCTGGTAGGCCTAGACTGTGTGCAAAATAAGATCAGAAACTATAGGTAAGTATCAAAAATGGCAGTTACATAGCTGGGTAACTGCCACTATGCATGTAAAGTGAAATAGGATTATTTCCTTGCAGTTTATCTTTGGATGATGACCATACTTTACTGTTCTTGATATAAGTGCTAAAGGAGAACAATAAATATTTAGAGAAGTTTATAAGCGTTCAGCATCTAGCACAAATTAAATACACCTACAAAAACTTAAAATGCATTTTTACATGATTTGTTATAGATAACCCAGCTTACCATAGCTATATTTTTTGGTGCTATTTGAGGATCGCAAACACTTGTAATGCAAAGAGCAAAAAAATCACACCTCAACACACACAAAAAACCCTAGAAACCATTTTCTGAAGTAATGCAGCATTGTGATACAATTTAATATTTTCTAAAATGTTGCAGCAAGAATTTTTTTCTTCAGTGAACTTATTTGCATTGCACAGTGTTTACATTACACAGGCTATTCCTGGAAAAGTCAGGAGCTGACTTAAGGACTGATAATGGCAAATTGACTAATAATAGAATCCTTCCTTTGCAGGTGAGGTTTGTTCACATGACTGATTAATAGCAAAGGCTGCTTTCAATCTCCCATGTAAAGCTTAAAATAAGGAAATGTTGTTGTTGTTGGGGATGGACGTTTAAATATTCCCTTTTTTTTTTTTTTTTTGCAAGTGCAACTCCCAAAGCAAGAAGATGCTTGTATATATTTTGAAGCCAGTCCTGTGATGGCTATGGCTGTCACCATGAAAAGCCAATCAGATCCAACCAGGGTTAGAACAAGAGTCTTTACATCTAGGGATAAATATCCAGGCACAGTAGCTGTAGCAGTTTCACAGCCCTGTTGTGAATAAGGAGTAGAGTCATGTAACATATACTGACCAGTGGACTATGTATATATCTATCCCCTGAGCTTCTGAGGCCTATTGACAACAATGAATATTTACATTTTTTAATTAAAGACTCATGTTTTGGGGACATCCTTAAGGAAAGCTGATTTGACTAGTATCAGACTAAGAAAATGAAAATCAATTTACATGAAAATAGCTCCGGTAAACTTAGTGTAATGCATAAGCCTGAAGACAGGGACATCATTAAAGAAGCTGAACTTGGCAAATCCTAAACTTGCCTTAGAATGGATATAACTGTATAATTCTTAAGTCAGTTATACCTATGTAACACCCTTCAAACTGTGTCATAATTAACTCTTAAACCTCTTTTGGGCGTCTCAAAAAAGCATGAAAAAAACAAATATCTTTAAGAGTCAAATTCTGCCCTTCCTGGGCACGTCCAGATGAGTGAACACATGCAGAGGCACACATTTCCCATGGCACAAAAAGCAGTGGCACACTGCTTTTTGTCCCAGGGCACACCCCTGCATGCACGTTCTGGTGCTTAGCAAATTGACCCTGGTGGGGTAGGGGAGACTGCAGCAGCAATACCTGGAGTCCTGGGGACCTCCTGGGGCAGCATTTGTGCCAATCCAGCTGCTCAGAGCCTTTTTTCATGGCAGGTTTTTTTTTTACACCAGGATCTTCCAGGGTCAAATGTTGGCACCGGGCTGCAAATTAGAAGCACAGTTAATGGGTGTACATGCGCTGTGTACTGTTAGAGGTGCTTCAAACTGCACGTGTGTGCTCATCTGGATGCACCCCATAGGTTTGAACCAGCATAGAGTCAAAACTTGCATATAAGAAATCACTAAAACTAAAAAGGATCCTTTCAGAGCATCTTATGAAGTAGGCTGTAGCCTCTAAATGCTCATGTCTCTAATCCAAAGTAGACATAAGTCTACAAAGGTGCCACATTGCCCTGCCTTGTGCCCAAGTACCTTTCCCTCTCCTGATATATATTAGCCTTTTACCAGGACCCTTTTATAACTGAACTAGAGCCAACAGTTCTCTGAGGCTTCTCTCTTTTAAAAGGCATTTTATTTCCTTTTGTTGTGGTTATTACATGAGTCAGACATTGTAAAGATCCAATAAACCATAATAGAGTTAAGAATAAATTACAGAAAATTTCTTGAGTGACAGAATGCATTGCATACGCTGGTCAAAGTATTATTTAGCTAAATAGAAGCTGACAGTCTAGGAAAATATATAGGGAGAAAGACAAAGTTCTTGAGACTAACAGAGCTAGTTTGCTTAATAAAATTTTATATGATTATAAATGTGCTCAGATTTATGTGTCAGGTTGTTTTTGTTGAGAAATAAGTTTTTATTGGAAAGGCTCAGTAAACAATAATGCAAGTTTCTGTTTTAAACTGTGAATGTGGATCATGTTAAAAATACCACCAGCTATAAGAACTGACATTTACAGCCTCTGTCATTCCTGGTTACTAATTACAGCAGGGGTTGCCAACCTATGGCCCTGGGGCCAGATCCTCCATACGCAAGGATTAATTAAAAGAGCTGTAACAAGATCCAGCCTGTGAAGCCATGGCTTTCACTGGTAGGGAGCTCTCCCTGCACCATACCCCAGACAAGCAGCATAGGCTCTTGTGGAAGGCAGCTATCCCAGTGCCACACTGCAGCTGAGCAGCAGGAAATAGCAGAAGCTGGGTCCCCTCCAACCTCAGCTGAATCGTTTCAGCCCCCCTCACCAGAATACGTTGTTGATGTCTGAATCAGAACTAGATTAGTTGTATTGCATTTTAATCCTAGTTTCAAATCAGAAGGCTGGATGACTGTCAGTTTCAAACATTTTTAGGACACAACCTGTTTTGTTTTTGTTATGTATCTTTTTAACACTTTTCCTAGTGCTGTCTTTCCACACTATGTGTATATTTGCTTTGTATGTGTATGTCTTGGCGAAACTGGCCAATTGTGGCCTTGGGTCCACCATGATCTGCTGGCTGGGAAATTGGCTCCGTGGCCAGACCCAGAGGGTTGTAATTGATGGCAGTCACTCATCATGGTGTCCTGTGACCAGTGGGGTCCCCCAAGGCTTTGTCCTTGGACCCATATTGTTCAACATCTTCATTAATGATGTGGACATTGGAGTCAGGAGTGGACTGGCCAAGTTCGTCGATAACACCAAACTTTGGGGCAAAGCATCCATGCCAGAAGACAATTGAGTGATCCACGCTGACCTGGACAGGCTCAGCAAATGAGCGGACAAGAACTTGATGGTGTTTAACACCAAAAAATGCAAGGCTCTCCACCTTGGGAGGAAAAACCTGCAGCATCCTTATAGGCTCGGCAGTGCTATGCTGGCTAGCAATACGGAAGAA
>NW_017729032.1:168377336-168389033 GCF_001723915.1 Gavialis gangeticus
TTTGTTCACCAGAGCGCCCCAAGGGATGATGAGGTTGAATGGTCATAAACTACTGCGAGACCATTTCAGGCTGGACATAAGGAAGAATTTCTTTACAGTCTGAGCCCCCAAGGTCTGGAACAGCCTGCCATCAGAGGTGGTTCAAGCACCTACATTGAACACCTTCAAGAGCAAATTGGATGCTTATCTTGCTGGGATCCTATGACCCCAGCTGACTTCATGCCCTTCGGGTGGGGGGCTGGACTCAATGATCTTCCGAGGTCCCTTCCAGCACTAATGTCTATGAAATCTATGAAATCTAAGTCTTGATGAGACTGGAAACAGTTTTAATGTTAATGTGAATGATTTTGTGCAGCTGCAAAGTTGGATCAATTTGTTATTTAGCTGCATATAATTCTGGCCCCAAAATTAAAATAAGAGTTTGAAAAGAGCTTTCTCCCCTTTCAGTTAAATTACATTTGATAACAGCACTCCAATGGGTTTCATTAAGTCAAAAACATTTGCCCCCTGATTGTATGGATAGTGTACTATATTGAAACCACCCAAATCACATTGACTTTCATGGGATCTAGGTGTCTAATTAATTTAGATGCATATGAGTATCTCATCTATGCCCCTTAATGTTTAGCTTTTAGCATATGCAATGTCCGCCCCTAGTACTTAACAGCTCAGAGTTGGCAGCAGCTCCCTGCTGCAGCCTGTCCAAATGATCAAAGCTCTCCAAATCTTTTCCGAAGATTCAGAGAGCTTTGAATCGATTCGGACTTTTAAACTGGTCCCCTGATTCAATTCACTTTTGATTTGGGCTGAATCAGGCCGAATCTCCTCTGAATCAAATCACCACCCATAGCTTTGCATAGCCCTAGTATCTTCCTTGTAACTGTGATGTGCATCCTCATATAGGATATTCAAAATAATGAATGTGGCATCCTAGGTCCCCATACATAGGGCTTCTTGAGCACCTTTTGGGCAAGATTCACAGCAGGCAGCAGATGGGGGCAATTCACAGGTCAGCCAACAAGAAAGTCAAGAAGAGGACAATGTGTACAGAACTCCATTGTTCTCTTGAACATAGGCATCATTTATAATGTTCTCTGCCACCCTAAGCTAGGCATCTCTGTTATTGTAGAATGTACAGTTTCACATCCCTGTCTAGGCTTAATTACCTAAAGCCAAGTTCACTTGTCTCTTCTGCCTAAAGGGACTCAACCAACATCTCCTATCTCACTGGAGTGTGCTCTAAACACAATGCTATAGGCTATTCTACAGATGATGGGAAGAGACACTCACAGTATTTCCTGCAGAAGCTGCTTCAATGTGCAGAAAAAAGTATTCAAGATTCATCAGGCCAGAAAGAGAAAGACTCTTTGGACTGGTTGCTACAACATTCGCCTGAGGGAAAGGGCCTGGTCCCTGCTGCATCAACTATGTTGTTCATTGGGTAATACTGTAAGTTAAGGGAAAAAAGACAATAGTAATTTACACTGAGATAAACTGCTGGAATATTGAAGACTCTACTAAAGTGAAATTAGAAAGCTGTGAGCACAGCAAATATTTATGAGGTCAATTACATCGTTCAGTTAATGATTGTTGTTGGCACCAGCCACTAAGTGCAGACTGCTCTACGGGTGAAGTTTGCAGGCGTCAGCTAGCTATAACTCCATGAGTGATAGTCAGTGACAATCATGTGGGAATAGACATATGCATGATCTTTCACAGCTCTGAATAGCTCATAGGGGCCGCACCATAGAGAGTCATTCTTAGAATTATCTGATTGATATGTGAGCATTGCCTAAGCAGATTTTAAAGACTTAAATGACCTGATGGAAACCATTCTGTGAAGGTCAGAATGGTGAAGGCCAACTGCTATGGGTAGCACCTTGGAAAAATTACTGGCACTAGCAATCTAAATATGTATTTTTTACCATGTTTTCCTAAGATACTGCACAATATAAAATTGACAGTATGTGTTTCACATCACAATAATTGGCACCAGTTTTAAACTGAATGTTCTTCATGACTGTCCTACATGACCTATAATTTAAAATGTCCTAATAAGCTTATTTTGCATAAGGGCTTTGTGTGACTGTAGAAGATGAGTGTGGGAAAGGAGGAAATGTAGGCTAACTAGATTAATGAACCAACACTGAATTTGAGCATGAGAAAATAAAGACAACTGGTTAACAGATTTTATGGCCTGAATGTTTTAAAATCAATGTATTCAAGAGAGGTGTTTGAAATTATTCCCTGAATCCTGGTTTATTTTTTCTAGAAAGTAATTGTATTGAATGGCCTGTTATTTCACATCATCTCTAGTGTTTTACTGCAAGGCTCATACTTATAAAATGTCTATGAAGATCTGGTTATAGCTCTTTTAATTATAGCTCTTTTATTTATTTCTTTGTTAATATCAGGGTCAGGAATATTGAAGACTTTTCCCCCTTGTACCCAGTGGCATTTCACTGCATAGTAAAAAAAAAAAGCAGCCAAAAATAACTTGATTATCTGCATATACATAAAAAAATCTGAGGATTTTTATATACTTCCTGATGAAATACTTGCAGAAAATATTTGCAACTGTATTATTTTTATTTTTTTTAATGAGCAAATATTTATGGAAATGATTGCATTATTTACTCAGATAAATACCCCTTCAGAAAGGATGCAGTCTTTTATATATTACTTATTTTTCTCTTTATATATATATTATATCTCAAGTATTATGGCCAAGATTTTAAAAAGATAACGTCTTAAGGATAGGCTCCTGAGGTCATGTTCAGCCCCTTCAGCAGGTAACTTGCTTTTCAAAAGTTCTGATGATCACAGATCCTGGTTTTCACTGATAAAAAATAAATCCCCAATTTTCAGGTTAAAAGAAGTAGTGTGTGTGTGTGTGTGTGTGTGTGTGTGTATTAGTGGTGTTTCATTTTAATCATGGGAAAACATGGCTTTTGGATTACTTTTTTTAACCTGAAAATTGGGGATTTATTTTTTGTCAGCAAAAACCAGGATCCCTGCTGATTATCCAGTATCCTCAAAAAAGTTCTGTGGGAATAGCTGAATGGACATAGCACTTATCTAAGAATCAGCCTGAGCACTTATGGCTACAGGGGATACAAGCATTACGTTTCTATCAACAGAACCCTCTCTAGTCTGGTAGAAATACTCAGTGTACAAGCGTTCACAATTCTTAGTCATATCTGAGAATGGTACACCCTGAGAAGAGATAAATCTTACCCCACAAAGATAAACCCTTGTGATAAGGTTTAGATGGGTTTAATAAACTTATGTACACTTACCCAAGCAATAGCAGTGTAACAGCTGCAAAGGCTTGCTTGGTTGCAAGCTGAGTGGGTGAGCTGTGCCTAAGAATTTGCAGGAAAGGCAGCTAAACATTTGCAGAAGGTGTGATAGCTTTTCCAGGTAGGAGGGTATGCTATGCACAGTGCATGTTTTTTACTGGAATGTTTGAACTGTAACCAGAACCCCTATTGCAAACCAAGGGCTCTTATTGGCTGCTATTAAGCCATAAAAGGCTGAGGGAGGGAAAAGAAGAACAGAGAAGCCAGAGAAGAGTAACACTAGCACAGAGAGATGGGCAGAGACTCAGCCTCTGCCTTCCTTCCTGACCCACCCACCATGCAGAGGGATCAGCAAGCTGAGGCTTGCTGCGGAGCAAACATTAGGACAGAGGAGAGCCTAAGTCATCCCAGTCAGAGCTGTTGGGACACAGGTACTCAGGAAAAGATTGAGGAGGAATTAGGAAGCTGGCTGGGAGCTGGGAGAAGCTGCCTGGTCAGAGACCTGCAGAGGGAAGTCCTCTGTTTGAGCTGGAAAAGCTTGTACTGCAGGAACAGAGACCTGAAGAGGGAATCCCCTGTCTGCATGTGGGGGTGCTGGGGGAGAGAGCCAGCTATGAGAATCCCAAACCCACGTGGGTGTATGAGGGGACACTTAATCCCTAATGTTTGCAAGATGTGTACTCTTTCCAGAAGGAACCTAAAAAAAAAAAATTAAAAAAAAAAGAAGCCTATTACTTGCAGTGGCTGATCAGAGACATGTTTTGCTGAGTTACCAAGAAAGACCAAGGAGTCCAGTTTCCCTGGAGCAGCAGAAGCCTCACCTCTGCCATCTAGTGGTGGGTAATAGTTAAAGCTTTGTTGCCACTTATTGTTATAGGAAGGGGATTGTGACTAGAGGGAAATCAACCCGGGTTTTGGGTTGGGGGGGGGAACTGTTTTAAAGTGTTATAACCAAGTGAATGGAATTACAGAGGTTGTTTGATTCAAATGGAACCATCCTATGTGTTGGAATTATTCACTTAATGTTGCAGTTGTACATTTTATTCAGATTGTTGGTTTTATTATTAACTATTGTTATAATAAATACAATAAATATATTTCTTCTTTTGCTTATTCATTTCTATTCTGTAGGTAGTCCATACTAAAGAAACCAACATGTTCATTGGGTTCAAAGTAAATTCCTGGGTGGTAAAGGTGAGGAACACACCTGTCGATGGGACACCTCAGTTAGCAGATCTGCCTGAGTGGGGTTCCCAGGACTACTGGCACAAGGGTCTGAAATCTGGCACCTCACCTGGCCTGCATGGTGTTACAGAATCTAGTGCGCCACCACAAGTTATAGAAGTTCCACCACTGTCCTCCATCATCCCAGCCAGAATTACTCCACCCCCCTGCATCCCCTCCAGAAAGACAGGCTGTGATTTGGCTGGATTCTACTGCTCCTGCTGAGTCACAGAGCAATCCCCTACCTCTGTAAAGTCCCTGGGCCATATGGTTGACAACCTCCCTGCTGGCCCATCGGTGTGGAATACCTCTCCTGACCTCACTTGGGCAATGGGGATGGCATTTAAAGCACTGGGTCTAGGAAATTGATTAGGGAAGCTGCTAAGGCTCACTTTCCAGACACAGACACCTATTGTGAGGAGTAGACATGTCTTTGCCCTGCAGTACCCACTCCTCACTGGGACCATTCTGTGAAGGGGGGGGAACACATGATATAGTTTCCTGCCTGTTCCTTAAACGTAGGGATTTCCTGGTGTGGGGAATAGATTGTGGGATTAGTCCCCTGTTCCCTCTTCTCTCAGGGGGCTGCAAACACTAGCTTGTATGTGCTACACAGGGAAAAAATTCTCCCCCAACAGGCCTTGAGAGCCCCACACTTGCAGTCCCCTACATCCCCCACTACAAGGGACCAGCCTCAGACTCCCCTCTTCCCCCATGGAACCAGTCTGGCCCATCAGCACCCAACCTGCAAGCATCAGATGGTACCCAGCTGACCAGTACTCAGCCCCAACCCAGCAATACTCAATCCCAGGTAGACTCACCCAACGTATGCTGGAACTGTATCTCAATTGATGCCAGAGTAGAAAGGATCCACTGGACTGCTGGAGTTAAACTTGCCATTTGGAAAGACAGCAGACACACTGCATCTACTGTCTGAATGTTTGACAGCTGGTAAGGTGGCAGTGTTGTAGGGCTAACCAATCAGGTCTCCCCTGGTGCTGTCAACCTATAAGACAGGGAAGGCTGCAATGCAGGTTGTGAAGCAAGCTGTGGTGACCTGTGTGGATGCCATTGGCAGGCAGTCAGCCATTTGAACACTTGCATAGAGGTCTTTCAGTGGGTTTCCAATGGTTTAAACTAAACTGCTTAACTTCTACCAGTTCATTTGAATGCTTGCACACACCCATAGTTTGTAAAATTATTATTAACATAGCACTTAATAGGTCATAGACATCTAATTGTGAGCCCTTTCATATTCCATATAAAGTTTACATAAAAATGTATATTACATGTGTACATACATACATTAAATTAACTTTAATGTGGCAGACTCAAGCTAGGAAATGCCTGAATTAAAGTTGCCTGTGCAGCATTAACTCATTTTCCACATGCATGTGTGCATTATAATAAAGTCATTTAAGCCCAGATCTTATTCCACCCTTTGGACAGTTAAGTACAATCCCTGAAAATCCATTAATGCATCTACTTTTGCAACACAGCACTCTCTTATCCTTATAACTGAAGCAAAAAAAAAAAAAACAGATGGGAGAAGGACTCGCCTACCATTGGTATTAGAAGTCTTCCAGGGACTTAGGTACCTAAGTCTACTTAAACACCTAGTAGGTGGGATCTGGCCCATTGCAACCACCTACAAAAAGAGGTTTAAGTAATTTGACTATCACTACATAGGCACTCTCTAGGGTATTGTTCAACTGCCTTAACAAATTACAGCATCCTTTCACGTTGTGAAATTGACTGCCTCATTCACTACACAATTTCCAAATTCTAAAACAAATGAAGTAGGATCCCTAGAAACATCACCTTCTATACTATCACCTCTGATTCAGTCCAAGAGCATAACCTTCTTGTACAATGAAAAAGCCAAAACTAGCACATGATAATACATAGTTTGCACTGGGGACCTTAACTCTAGCATTCCCTAACCTTTGTATGCTTGACTTTACCACCTTAATAATGTTCTTTAATGTAGTGTGTGTGTACATGTGTGTCATAATAATCTCCTCAGTTACAGCACTGGTCCAAGGGTAATTGGCACCCTAGGTGAACTGCATACCTTG
This sequence comes from Gavialis gangeticus, assembly GCF_001723915.1. Taxonomy (NCBI): domain Eukaryota; kingdom Metazoa; phylum Chordata; order Crocodylia; family Gavialidae; genus Gavialis; species Gavialis gangeticus. The sequence goes on from NW_017729032.1 coordinate 168,383,941, forward strand.
GCACGCCCACCACTTCCATTATAGAGGAAAATAAGAAGTCTAGAATGAACTTTTATGTATACTTATTTGATATTCAAAATGAACAATCAAATACTAAAAACTTTTTTTTAATTGATTGTTTCACACTTTTCATCAACCTTAACACAATTATAAAAGCTGGCCAGGGCTGTTAACGGTTGGCCCGGCCTTGCTCTGTTATTATAAATAAGGCTGAAAAGAGAAACCAGGAATTTCAGTATTGTGATATCTGCATGTGTAAGCAGAAGGGCTGGGACTTTTAGATCCACCGTGCTGATTCTTTCCATTTGAGTGAGCGAAATTACTGACAGTAGAAGTAGGTTTTCATCTTAATGTGGATGAACAAAAGCAGGGATAAAGCTTTAGCTATTTTTTTTCTCTCTCTGTATTTTCTCTCCATTGTCTTCTTTCCCTGTCTAAGCTTTTTGTCCTACTTTACTCCATCTCCTTCTCCATCTCATGTTCCAATTTTTGTTTTCTCAATAATAGAATCAGACACATGTCTCTTCCATATGCACAAGTAGGCAGGTAATCAAGAATATCTAGATAGACACTCACTTTCAGTATCAAAAGCAGCAAGTGCAAAGAAAGTCCTACTTTGGTACTGTAATTATAAGCTCAACTACGGTATGCAGGGAAAGCATGTGCAGTCCAGTTGCAAGTAAATCCAAGATAAGCCTAAGCATGACTTAAGAGGATAAACTATCCTAAGTAAGCCAAATAATATGTTTCTATTGAGTGGGTACATCTACATATTCCACTATGATGCTGTTGTTACTGTGCTGCTATGGCACTGTTGTTACTGAGCCATCATTTAATACTTCCAAAAGGAAGTACTAAATAATGGTGTAGTAACAGCCTACACTGCATGCTGTGCATGGTTATTTTTAGGTACTTCATCTATGTAGCAATGCATTATAATAGGGGAGCACGTTGCTGTAGCTGCAGCATCATGGTTCTTGTCCATGGGCACTAAATCACCATAGCACATTGCTATGGTGATGTAACATCAACTGTAGACATACCCAGTGGGTATGAATTTAATTTTTTCAGCAACTTATAAAGTAACCAAATTTGGGTTGATAGTTATGGAAACAGCAAAAATCTTGCCTAGTACCAATGCCACTACCTGCCTAACTTCAAGTCCTTTCTTCCAAGAATGGGAAACTAAAGCTTCTCAAAAAATGGATAGAACAAGTATTTTAACATAGCAAAAAACATGTTCACCAAATCACTATTTCAGACCTTGACATGCAACTACAAGGCACAAAACCAGTAACCCTAGAACACTCTCCCCCTCATTCCTAGAAACAGCTAAATTTTCTGTCTGAAATGTTCTAAACACTTTAGTCTGAGATGGACATACAGCCAAATATATTCAAGTTAAATGACTAAATTTTGGCATACTTATAAATGAGCAAGACACTGTTTTATAATGGGAAATGCTATCAGCCCTGCTGAGAATGCTTTTCTTTTGGAAATGGCCATCAGTTGAAACCCATCTCATATTTTTTATTATAATTTAAATAGATATATTTTCATTTGCTCAACTTATGTTCTGACATTCATTGCTCACAGTGTAAAATAAAGCAGTTTTGCTATATTATTAATTGGTAACAATCCCTTGTCAAGAACATAATTTGTGTAATAAATAAAGTAGAATAAAGTTGTTAATAGGAGCTCTCTTTCTGATTTTTATTTTTTAAAACAGATGCAGCTGTACACTCCTCTGTTACAGAACTGATAAAGCAGGATGTAACTAAAATCAAGACATTTAAATTATACAGTACATTTTAGTACATACCTGTCTGCCAGAGGGCCCACACTAATCTTATTTGCCAAAAGCTTTCAAAAATGTATTTAAACATGTGCTGTCTCAAAGCCTTATTGGATCAAGAAAAATACAATCCCCCCCAATCCCCCCCTCAGTTTGACTGAGTATATGGAACTAGGAAAAAAATGAAATGTCAAATAGTGGAGCCTTGGCAAAGCATTGCAAAACATGCTCTAAAAAACAATCCTGCAGTTCAATGGGATCATCAAGATGCCTAGTAAGTCTATTCTGTAAGTTATAAGATGAAAGGTTAAAGTACAAGTAAGCTTCTTTTACTACCTAGGTCAGTGGTTCCCAAACTGTGGTATGCATACCACCAGTGATACAGGGACAACCTGTCAGTGGTATGCGTTAACAGTTTTATTAAAAATACTTTGTATGACAATAATTTGCTAGTGATACTTAAGGTTGAACTGAAAAATGTACTGGTGGTATTTAAGCTTGTATTGTTTTAAATTGATGGTGCGTGATCTGTCAGAGTTTTGGAATCCCTGACCTTACTCATTACTCAAGGCACATTGACTAATAGACTAAGTTTAGACTAAAATAATTAGGAGATAAGGTCCCTATAATGCAGTAACTCACCAGTTGCTTCCCCAGAGAAATTACAGTTAAGAGTATATTCTTCATTGTAAGATATATTTCATATTGTCCATTTAAAATTTATACAGTAAAAGCTGCGCTATCTGGTATCTTACAAGCCGGCATGCTCCATTAACTGGCATGCCAGCTTGTAAGACAAAGTGAAACCAGAAGTGCCCACCATGCCATGGCATGTGACAAAGCAGCCTGCGTTGCCAAGCCCCCACAGGCTGTGTGGGGCCGTGCAGGGCTTGCCTCCCTGTTGGGCAGCGATGCAGTGGGAGGGTGCAGACACGGCAGGAGAAGTGGCAGCTGGGGTCACTCAATTAACTGGCATATTTTGTTATCCAACATCCCCCAATCCTGGGGGATGCTGGATAACAGAGCTTTTACTGTATATATATATAATCTTCAAGGAAAACTTAGCAATGTATAATGTCCAATGTCTTCACTAATAAATATAGCTAATGTGATGAGACTCTTCCCCAAGTACAAGCATAAATCTCACTTCTCCTCCCCCGTGTCTCTACCCACCTATGCCACAATCATATTAGTCTCTACAAAAAGACTTTAAAACTTCCTGTGTTAGGCTCTGATCCTGCAAGCTGTTTCCCAGATGGATTCCTCCACTAATATCACTCCCATTATAGTTTGTGTGGGTGTATGGTTCTGCCTTTATGGAATAAAACACTAGATTACAGCTCAGTCACTCTGAAGAGGGTATACCAAAAAAAAGAAAGAAAAATAAAGTTTCATACAAATCCTATAATATTAAACACTTTTTATTCTAATTGTGATAAGCCATCCTACCAATGTTAGAATGGAAACAAAAGCACAGTGGCCACAGCAGACTGAAGGGAAAAAATAAAATCAGAAGTTATATTTTCAACAGGCCAAAATGACTCTAATAGGTACCTAAAAGGATATAGGCCTGAAGTGTAGCCTACTTTAACCTCTGAAAAAAATGGTAATAGACCTCCTTTGTAACACACCATCAACTTAGTCTGAAGACTAAGAGTAAGAATGGTCATTTATTTCTGGATTTAGGTCTCTAAGGCTACAGCCAGTCAAAACACCTGAGGCTGAATCGATTCAGTCTTTGCAGGTTAGTCTAAATGTGAGAAACAGAAGGAGCTACCGTGCTCCAAAGCACACGGGCTAAACAAAGGCTCAGCGGCCCCAGGTCCGCAGCCCCAAGCAGCAGAACTCTCCCTTACCCAGGTGTTTTGGGAGGGGAGGGGCAGAAAACTCCCATGCCGGTATAAAGAAGAGCCTGGGACAGGGAAGGAGGAGAAGTGCAGAACCAGAAGAAGGAGGAGCAGCGCGCCGACACACGGTGCAGGGAACTCTGAAAGCGATGTGGAGAGCTGGTAGGAGACTCTTGCAGAAAGTAAGCCCCAAAGAGGGGAATTAGAGCCCAGACTACTGACCCGGCAGGGCACGGAACGGTTTGTTTACAAGCCGGGAGCTGGCAGAGCCTGGCAGAGAGAATTGTACTGTAAAACCCCAATAGAGGGGCTCTATTGATATGGCAGTACCGTATAGCATGGAAAGGTGGCACAAGCCAAAAAGATGGTGTCACAGATGGACTTAATGTGCTAAAAAGGAATTGAGGCAACCTCAACAACAGGCTCAGAGAGAGAGAGAGAGAGCCACCAAAGAGGGACTGACCTCACAAAGGCCAATTTGTTTTGATCTTGGCTACAAATAGCAGGAACAATAACACAGGCCAGGAGAGCCTTCTTTGTTTTCTTGTTTTTCCTGTCTTTTGTTGTTTGTTTTGATTGGAACCGAGGACACGTGGCAAGACCAATTGGCTGATCAGAACCTGGTGGAACGGGCGAGGGTGTAGGGGTGGCGGAGCTCTCAGGAATGTAGGACCTCCACAGGACGATGGTGAGACTACTAATGGGACTACACGTACAGGTAATGAACCAACTCCTTTAACATTAAGTCATGGCAGGAAAAACATGGGCGTGTAGATCCCCAGTTAGAAACGGTAACACCTTAGTCAATCAGCAGGCGGTGTCTTACAGGTCTGCAAGTGACTGCAGTACGTGACACTAAACTGCAAAGATTAAACTAAGAAACAACTGGACATACATTCGCTTTTGATTCAGGAAGTGCAACCTGCAGTGGCTCAGTCCAGAAGCCAGAGGGCACTAAAACACAGATCTTTGGCATGTAGCCAGCATAGGCTGTGTGTTCACTTCCTCTTACTGCTGCCCTTGAAGTCTCTGGGATTTTCTGTCCAGAATCACAACAGCAGGAATCTGTAGGGTTATTCATCACTTCCTGCTTCCAGGCATCTTTGGGATTTGTAATCTACACTTATGGCCAGCAATAAGTTTTTAGCAGGGCAGGGCATCTCTGTACTTGGGGGAAGGGAAGATAACCCCCTGCTCTGACTCCAGCCTCCAGCTGGGGTTTGTACTTGCTTCCCTTCACTCCCCCCATCCCCTCTGCTGGAGCAGAAAGCACATCCCAGTGCAGCCCAGGACTTGAAAGCAAGCTGGGATGCTGGGGGACTGTGATTTAACTTGAACCAGGAAGGGGTCAGGGACAGGAGGTTTCATAAACCAGTTTGACCCAAATCAGTTAAATCATATACTACATTCAATCAGGTTTATCTTAAACCAGTTTCAACCATTTTCAAACT
>NW_017729032.1:168394033-168400422 GCF_001723915.1 Gavialis gangeticus
CAACTTAGTCTGAAGACTAAGAGTAAGAATGGTCATTTATTTCTGGATTTAGGTCTCTAAGGCTACAGCCAGTCAAAACACCTGAGGCTGAATCGATTCAGTCTTTGCAGGTTAGTCTAAATGTGAGAAACAGAAGGAGCTACCGTGCTCCAAAGCACACGGGCTAAACAAAGGCTCAGCGGCCCCAGGTCCGCAGCCCCAAGCAGCAGAACTCTCCCTTACCCAGGTGTTTTGGGAGGGGAGGGGCAGAAAACTCCCATGCCGGTATAAAGAAGAGCCTGGGACAGGGAAGGAGGAGAAGTGCAGAACCAGAAGAAGGAGGAGCAGCGCGCCGACACACGGTGCAGGGAACTCTGAAAGCGATGTGGAGAGCTGGTAGGAGACTCTTGCAGAAAGTAAGCCCCAAAGAGGGGAATTAGAGCCCAGACTACTGACCCGGCAGGGCACGGAACGGTTTGTTTACAAGCCGGGAGCTGGCAGAGCCTGGCAGAGAGAATTGTACTGTAAAACCCCAATAGAGGGGCTCTATTGATATGGCAGTACCGTATAGCATGGAAAGGTGGCACAAGCCAAAAAGATGGTGTCACAGATGGACTTAATGTGCTAAAAAGGAATTGAGGCAACCTCAACAACAGGCTCAGAGAGAGAGAGAGAGAGCCACCAAAGAGGGACTGACCTCACAAAGGCCAATTTGTTTTGATCTTGGCTACAAATAGCAGGAACAATAACACAGGCCAGGAGAGCCTTCTTTGTTTTCTTGTTTTTCCTGTCTTTTGTTGTTTGTTTTGATTGGAACCGAGGACACGTGGCAAGACCAATTGGCTGATCAGAACCTGGTGGAACGGGCGAGGGTGTAGGGGTGGCGGAGCTCTCAGGAATGTAGGACCTCCACAGGACGATGGTGAGACTACTAATGGGACTACACGTACAGGTAATGAACCAACTCCTTTAACATTAAGTCATGGCAGGAAAAACATGGGCGTGTAGATCCCCAGTTAGAAACGGTAACACCTTAGTCAATCAGCAGGCGGTGTCTTACAGGTCTGCAAGTGACTGCAGTACGTGACACTAAACTGCAAAGATTAAACTAAGAAACAACTGGACATACATTCGCTTTTGATTCAGGAAGTGCAACCTGCAGTGGCTCAGTCCAGAAGCCAGAGGGCACTAAAACACAGATCTTTGGCATGTAGCCAGCATAGGCTGTGTGTTCACTTCCTCTTACTGCTGCCCTTGAAGTCTCTGGGATTTTCTGTCCAGAATCACAACAGCAGGAATCTGTAGGGTTATTCATCACTTCCTGCTTCCAGGCATCTTTGGGATTTGTAATCTACACTTATGGCCAGCAATAAGTTTTTAGCAGGGCAGGGCATCTCTGTACTTGGGGGAAGGGAAGATAACCCCCTGCTCTGACTCCAGCCTCCAGCTGGGGTTTGTACTTGCTTCCCTTCACTCCCCCCATCCCCTCTGCTGGAGCAGAAAGCACATCCCAGTGCAGCCCAGGACTTGAAAGCAAGCTGGGATGCTGGGGGACTGTGATTTAACTTGAACCAGGAAGGGGTCAGGGACAGGAGGTTTCATAAACCAGTTTGACCCAAATCAGTTAAATCATATACTACATTCAATCAGGTTTATCTTAAACCAGTTTCAACCATTTTCAAACTGGTTTAAATGAACTTCTTTTCTGTTAAAGGTTTAAACCTGTTTCTGATGACTTAAACTGCTTTACATGTAACTTCTTTCCTTAGCCTAAGAGGGAGGGAGCTGTGATGCAATGTTTTCCACATATTCCCCAGGATTTCTCAGTCTTGGGAAGGTGGGAGTAGGAGGAGGGGATGAGAGAGAACAGCAGCATGGTTGAATGGCTGAAATAAATACACTGTATTTGTGTTACCATATTAACTCAAATAAAAGATGAGGTCCCCCCCACCCAAGCAACAGTGGGGGGCGAGGAGAGGGGAGGTTATTTTATATTTACATATGAAGTGGAGGAGGGAACAGGCTGCTGCTGCAGCTCTCACTCTGGCCTTGAGCCCTGGTTGGTGTCAGAGTCAGACCCACATCAGCCTTCTGCCCACCCCTCTGCTTCCCCTCTGTAGCTTTTGCCCAACCCACCATGGAGCAGGCACACCTTTGATGTTCCTATCAAAGATAGCACTCTCCCAAGAAAAAAACAGACCAAAAGGGCATAATTTTACACCCTTGCATTTGTGACATCAGAAATGTCTTGAATACGTGTCTGCTTGCACTTTAGAGTGCTGCAAATACATTTAGAATAGCAAAAATTAAACATATGCTGAAGTCCTGTGAGCAAAGAGTCATAGGGCCCTTCTACATGTGAAAGCAAAGATGCAATGGGATCTAATATATGATCCACACAATCACACTTCCTGCCATGCCATACATGCATAGCAGGAAGCACTATTGTGGGATTGCATATTAGATCCCATCAGACCATATTAGAGCCTGATCCCGACTTTTCCTTACACCAAGAAGAAGAAAACTCATGTGGCTGGGAACCCTCTTGGTTTATGAGCTTCCAGCCATGGGAGCACTCCATGAACCCTCATGGCTGAGAAATGCAGATGCTATGGTTTCTCAGGCCTGGATGTGTGTGAAACCCTTGGGGCTGGGAGACTGCAGCTGCCATACTCTCCCAGCCTCCAGGGTGCATGAAACCCTCAGGGCTGCGAGACTGTCATGGCATCATGGTTGCTGCAATCTTCCATCCCTAGAGCTCCCTAAGGTTGGAAGTCTGTAGGATCCACCAGATATGGTGCTGGGACACAGCGTCTGCAGCTGTAGGACTCTGATTCCCTGCAGAAGTGGAGCACTGACAGGGCTAGGAGTCCCCTCAGAAACTGGGGGTTACAGTTGACAATAAGCTGAATAAGAACTAATAGTGTGCCCTTGTTGCAAAGAAGCCTAACAACATACTGGGCTGCATTAATAGGAGTTTCGCCAGCAGATCAAGGGACATGATAATTCCCTTCTATTTGGCAATGGTGAGGCCACATATGGAGTACAGAGTCTAGTTCTGAGTCCTGATTTAATAGATTTCATAGACATTAGGGCTGGACGGGACCTTGGAAGGTCATCGAGTCCAGCCCCCCACCCGAAGGGCAGGAAGTCAGCTGGGGTCATAAGTTCCCAGAAAGATAAGCATCCAATTTGCTCTTGAAGGTGTACAAAGCAGGTGCTTGAACCACCTCCGATGGCAGGCTGTTCCAGACCTTGGGGGCTCAGACAGTAAAGAAACGTTTCCTTATTTCCAGTCTGAAATGGTCTTGCACTAGTTTATAACTGTTCGACCTCGTCATCTCTTGGGGCGCTCTGGTGATCAATTGTTCCCCCAGATCCTGGTGGTCACCCCTGATAAACTTATAGGTGGGCATCAGATCACCCTTGAGCCTGTGCTTTTCCAGGCTAAAGAGCCCCATAGCTCTAAGCCTGTCGTCGTAAGGTCTGTTTTCCTGACCTCTGATCATGCGCATGGCTCTTCTCTGCACTCTCTCAAGCTTCTCCACATCCTTTTTGAACTGTGGAGCCCAAAACTGGACACAGTACTCCAGCTGCGGCCTCACTGAGGCTGAGTACAAGGGGACAATAACGTCCCGGGATTTGCTTGAGAAGCATCTATGGATGCAAGCCAGCCTTTTGGTCTCTTTACTAGCTGCAGCATTGCATTGAAGACTCATGTTCATCTTGTGGTCAATGCTGGCGTAGCACTGCTGAGCCCATAAGGATGCTCCCAAGGTGGACAACCTTGCATTTTTCAGTGTTAAACACCATCCGGTTATCATACGTCCATTTTTGGGGCCTGTCCAGGTAAGCCTGAATCACCCGCCTGTCTTCTGGTGTGGATGCTTTGCCCCAAAGTTTGGTGTCATCAGCGAACTCGGCCAGTCTGCTTCTGACTCCAATGTCCACATTATTAATGAAGATGTTGAACAATAGGGGTCCAAGGACAGAGCTCTGGGGAACCCCACTGTTCACAATGCACCATGCTGATTGACTTTCATCAATTACCACCCTCTGGGTCTGACCACAGAGCCATTTTCCCAGCCAGCAGATCATGGTGCACCCAAGGCCACAATTGGCTAGATTTTCAAAGAGGTGATCATGGGATACCAGATCGAAGGCTTTTTTGAAGTCAAGATATATGACATCAATCTCTTCTCCCTTGTCCAGGTGATAGGTCACCTGGTCATAGAAGGAAATGAGATTGGTCAAGCAAGATCTACCCACTACAAACCCGTGCTGGCTATCCCTCAGGATGTTGCTGATTAAAGAAGAGATATAGACAAATTGGAGAGAGTCCAGTAGAGGGCAACAAAAATGGTTAGAGGGCTGGGGAACACGACCTACAAAGACAGGCTGTGGTAACTGGGCCAGTAACTGGGATAATTTAGAAGCATAGGATCATAGAATTAAAGAAAATTAGGGTTTCATAGATTCATGGATTGTAGTCGGAAGAGACCATGAATGATCATCGTGTCTGACCCCCTGCCCCAAGCAGGAAAGAGGACCAAGGTCAGACGACCCCAGCCAGGTGCCTATTTAGCCTCTTCTTGGAGACCTCCAGGTTAGGTGATATTACCACCTCTCTTGGCAGCCCATTTCAGATTCTGGCCACCCTTACTGTGAAAAATTTCTTCCTGATGTCTAACTTGAATCTACTCTCCACTAATTTGTACCCATTATTCCTAGTTACTCCTAGGGGTGCCCTAGTAAATTCTGCATTTCCAATTCTCTATTGTCCTCCCTTGATAAGCTTATAGGCAACTATAAGGTCTCCCCTCAGATGTCCTTTGTGAAGACTGATGAAATCCAGATCCCTCAATCTCCCCTCATAGGGTCTTGCACGGAGGCCACTAATCATACGAGTGGCCTTCTTCTGAACCCTCATCAGATCCTCTGCATCCCTCTTGAAGTGTGGTGCCCAAAACTGGACACAGTACTCCAACTGTGGCCTGACCAATGCTGCATAGAGGGGGAGCATCACCTCCCTTGATCTGTTGGTCGTGCATCTGCTAAAGCACAATAAGGTGCAATTGCCTTTGTTGATGGCTTCATTAGACTGCCGGCTCATGTTCTTCTTGGAGTCAACTATGGCTCCAAGATCCCTTTTTGCTGATGAGCTGCTGAGGAGGTCATCCCTGAACCTGTAGGCGTGCTGAGGATTCCTCCCCCCTAGATGGAGTACCTTGCATTTGTCTTTGTTGAATTGCATCCTGTTTTGTTTTGCCCATTGATCCAACCTGTCCAGATTGGCCTGTATCCGCTCCCTGACCTCCGGTGTGTTAACTTTGCCCCATAACTTGGTGTCATTTGTGAACTTGGACAGGGTGCTCTCCACACCCTCATCCAAATTGCTGATGAAGATATTAAATAACACTGGTCTAAGGACCAAACCCTGTGGGACATGACTGCCCACCTCCTTGCAGGCTGAAAATGACCCATCTACCACCACTCTCTGGGTGCAGTCCCTAAGCCAGTTGGCCACCCACCTGACTGTATAAGCATTCACTCCACAGCCTGCTAGCTGTCTTATGAGAATAGGATGCAAAACTGCATTGAAGGCCTCTTAAAGTCTAAGTAGATGACATCTGCCTCCACTCCAGTGTCAAGGCAGTGTGTGACCTGGTCTAAAAGGCTATAAGGTTTGTCAGGCAGGATCTGCCTGTGATGAGCCCATGCTGGTTTCCTTTCAGCATCGTTTCCCCTGCTGAGCCTTCATAAATGTGCTCTTTAATGATTTTTCCAGTGTTTTCCCAAGGATTAGGTAAGACTGACTGGCCTAAAGTTACCCAGCTCATCCCTTCTCCCTTTTTTAAAAATGGGCACCATGTTGACCCTTTTCCAGTCCTCAGGACAATGAGTCCTCAACCAGCCATGCCAGCGGCTTAGCTATGACACTTGCCAATTCCTTCAGCACCTATAGATGGAGTTTATCCAGGCCTGCTGACTTGTACCCATCCAGCACCTCCAAGTGCTCCTTAACTAAGTCAGCACTAACCATTGGCAGTCTAGTGCGTCCTGGACAACTATCTATGTTCAAGCTGGGGGAATTGCCTTGGCCAGTACTTAGGAATACTGAAGCAGAGAACTCATTGAAGAGCTCCACTATTTTCCCTGTCAGCCACCCACTGTCCTGATTTGTTCTGCAGGAGCCCTATGTTAAAGATCCCCAGGGTAGGAGCCAGCACCACTTCCCTTGGAAGTTGGTTCCAGCTCCTAGCCACCCTAACTGTGAAGTAGTTCTTGCGGATGTCTAATCTAAACCTACTCTCCAATAATTTGTGTCCATTGTTCCTTGTCATGCCAGGGGGCACTAGGGGAAACAGTGTCTCCCCCAAACCCTTCTGGTCCCCCTTAGTGAGTTTATA
>NW_017729032.1:168400584-168454292 GCF_001723915.1 Gavialis gangeticus
ATTGTCGGCCCATGTTCATCTGGGAGTCAATAATGACTCCAAGATCCCTTTCTGCCTCCATGCTCTCAAGAAGGGATTTTCCCATTCTATAAGTGTGCTGCTGGTTTCTACTGCCTAAGTGCAGCACCCTGTACTTGTCACTATTGAAATGCATCCTGTTTATGTTAGCCCACTCCTGTAACCTATCCAGATCTTGATGCAATCTTTCCCTCCCTACTAGCATAGCCTTGATGTCTAGTGTGCCCCTTAGTGCTTACCTGGTTTGGTCTAGTGCCTTATCTGTAGCTGACCAACCCTGGGTTCTCCTGAATCACTGTTTCCCCATCCCCCGTTGAACCTAGTTTAAAGCTCTTCAGAGGACATCAGCCAACCTGTGGGAGAACAGATGCTTACCTCTTGCAGAGAGATGAAGATCATCCCATCCCAGGAAGCCCCCTTCCTGGAAGTGCTGATTGTGGCTGTAGAATCCAAAGAAGCCCACATGAAGACACCATCTCTGGAGCTGCTTGTTGATTACCCTGATGCAGGCATCCTGGTGCCACCAGCTGCTGCCAACTGTAAGGGTGGAAGAGAATACCACCTGTGTCCCTGTATTCCTAAGCCCAGGCCCCAGCTCATGGCAGTCCTTCATAATGTGGTCTGGACTACTCCCAGCCACATCATTCATGCCCACATGGACAAGGACCATGGGGTAGTAGTTGGAGGGCTGGATGAGATCAGGAATCCTTTTGGTCATGTCACTTGGGAGCCAGGAGGCAGAAGAGGCTGCTTGGGTTAGCCACCTGGCGTGAGGACAGATGGAACGAACCTGAAGGGTCTGGCCTGTGCTAAAGGAGCTCTCGGTGCTGAAGCCAGGGCACGGGGAACTAGTACTGCTGCAGAGTGAGGCCCAGCACCCAGAAGTCACCAGGGGTAGTGCAGTAGCTGAGAGGAGCTGAGCCCTCAGTTCCCAGAGCAGGGCATAGGGTGGGGAGGAGCCCAGCAGATCAGGAGATGCCTGGAGAGGAGCTCCAGCAGAGGAGACCCCATTGCACTGTGCCCTGACCACCACCACCTGAGGGAGCATGGAGTCCTTGGGTCCCAGAGGGGAAAGACATTTGGGGCAAGCAAACCCTGAGAAGGGGCTGGGTGAGCAGCCCCCTGCCCAGTCAAGGCCCTAAGGGGAGGGGCCCCTGGTGCTTCTTGGACACCCCCCCAAGGGACCCCATTGGAAGAAGAATTATCTCTTGCCATGGGTGACATCTAAGGAAATAGATGTTATTAAGATTGTTCATGTTTGCACCTTATATTTTGTGATTGAAATGTTGTATTGTGATGTTGTAAATAGTGTTATCTAGGGTTTGACCTTGGTTATTAGTTAATGTTCACTGTGTAAATATATGTATATGATATTTAGTTTTATGTTTATGTATATTATAACTCAATAAATTTTATATAGTTAAGAATTTTGGGCTTGGCCTAACTCTCTAGAGGAAAGAGGGATCTGCTTGAAATTCTGGCATCCCTCTCACAGCACCCCCACCTGCCTACCCATCCCATCCTATCCAGAATAGGGCACATCCTTGGGTGTACTCGGGTTACACTAATTTTCTATGATTCTGTGATGTGCCCCTGTGGCTGGGACCTTGTCAGCTGACAGGACTCTTAGTTGCTGGGGAGACCCTGCTATACAGTCAAATTTAAAGTTGGATACCAACCAACTATAAAGTTAGTTCACATTTTTTAGGTCTAACTGTATAGCTGTTTGGAACTTTTTATGGTGTGATAAGTACTTTCCATGTGTAGCTGGTTTCAGTTAATTGCATTGCTAATTACACAATACATGTAACAGTTAGAGGTGGCCCTATTCATATTGTGTTTTTGATTATTCTTTGTCTCCAACTTATTTTTCAGTACTTTATTGCTGATTTTATTTTATTGAACATAAATAATACTTCTGTAATTCCATAACATTTTCTTATGCCCGTTCTCCTTTTAAAATTTGACTTTTAACTTTCCTTCTTTTAACTTTACTTCAGGAGATTCAGAGGAAACTATCTCTCTACTGATAGACTGTGCTCTGAATATCTTCCCTTGCTTCTGATGAAGTGCTGTCTTACTCACAAACTTTTATGCATTTCTGATTCAGTTAGTCTATAAGTACATCTCTACTCTGCCTTATTACAGGCCAGGTTTTGACTGGTCTTTGTATGGGGGGATAAAAGGTTCTTCCTAAAGAGTTATAGATGGACACTCAAGAGAAGATGAAAGCAAACTTCATATGAAACAAGGCTATGACACCAAATGTTTGTGTGTTAAGATTGCGTATGTAGATGTATCCTATCCCATATGGAGGTGTCAGTGACTGAGAGAGTACATGTTAATCCTACAGAACTGTGCAATGCCAACATATCTTTTGTGCATTTTTAAAAATGTAATTACTCCACAGCTTACTGACTTGGGGTGGGAGTAAGTTTCTGTTCTCTATAAATTTGATGAATAGCCTACTTGCCTCAGCCTATGTATTATTTCTAATGACTTGAAACAATGTCGCGTACAGAAATGATTTAATTGAAACTCCCTTCCACCCAAAAACCTCTTGCCAATTTTACAATATATCATTAATCACAACATCGTGCTTTGGATTTCTGAGCTGTTTCTTTCCAAGTTGTAGCAATCTAATGTTTTGGGCACAATCTGAGGAAATTAAATCTAAGGGACACTAAATGTCTTGTATACTTTTAGTTTATTCAAAGAAATCTACTGGGTTGGTTTGACATGACCTGTTGTTTGTGAATACACACTACTTTTATTTCTCATTAATGAGTTGCCTTCAAATGCTAACTGTAATGTCCCTATTTACTGCCTATATTAACAAGGATGCAGTATATAACTAGAAAATTTGGTTGACTATTTACTCTGAATGCTTTTTCACCCCTTCTCTTTGTGAAAACCAGAATGACACTGCATTATTTGGTCTTTTGAAATCTGATCTCTTTTACCACATCAGGTCTATTGTTTTTCTTTTTCCAGTGCCTTGTATTTTACAGCCCCCTCTATCGTGCACACACCTGCTAAAACTTCTTCATCCTTGTTACTAGGTCATCCATCACAGCTGCCAACTATCCCACCTTCTTTGGCAGCCAGCCTCTTTCCTTTCCTACTATTATTAGATTTCTCCTCTCTCTCAGCTGCCAGACACTCTCCACCTTAATTTACTCAGTAAAAGGAAAATATTATGGCCTAGATTATTTCCCTATCAACTAAACTGTCTTACAGGGAAGTGGTTTTCAAACTTTGTGAAGCTGTGGAACCCCTGTAAATTTTTTTATGCCATGGAACCCACTCCCTACTGCAAAAAACTGGTGAAATATTTATTTATATAAGAATATATGTTTCTATACGTATGTGTATACACACAAACACACACACACTGAACTCATTTCTATTAGTAAGCAGTGGGTATACTTGCTTTGTATCAGATAGGTCTTGAAAATTTGGGATGATACATGATAAGTGTAGATACAGGTCTGGTGCTTAGTCTAATCTGTTCTGATACTTGCTCTTTGTAGCAATGCATATTGAGAAGTCAGACAGACACAAATAGGTCATGGCAAAGCGTGTGAGATGTTTCACCGCTTGATTTGCAATTTCAGGATATTGATCCAAAAGCTGTATCTATAAATTTAGCAGCCTTAGTTTGAAGAATTGATTTCAGATTAGAATCTATTGAGATGTCAATCAGCTGTTCCTGTTCTTTTTCAACAGTTTATGTATGGTGATGGACATAGGTTCACTGAATAGATTGCAGAGTCAAGGAAGAGAGTCATTTACATCTGGAAAATAATCCCTAAGAGTTTTTCTTAAATCATATTGGTGTTGAACTATACCTGGTGTTTCAGCCATTGGTGGCTAAAAATCATGAAGAGATTGAAACCAAAGTTTTTCTTTATATAGTGGGTCCAAAAGTTGAGCTTCAGAAACATAGACTTAATTTTGTCTCGAACGTTCAAAATATTTACGTTTGGATCCTGCATATACAAGTTCACCAAGTTTAATCTTAAAAAGATGTCTGTGAAGTATGCTAATTTTTGTATCCAAAAGAACCCATGAATTCTGGATGAGATCCAAAGGTCAATTAAAAAGAGGTACATCTCTTCTTGCAATTCATAAATATGAAGAAGCACTTTGCCAAGGGGTAGGCAACAAACTTAAGGGTATATCAAACAACTGGTGTGTATGCTGCCCATGTCTTCACACAAAACAGCAAATGGGTGTCAAGAAGTCTGGCTTCAATGTCGTTTATAATCTTCACTGCCTCATCAAGCACAATTTAAAGCTCTCCTGGCATGTGTTTAATTGTAAGAGCATGTCAATAAAGACTGCAATATCTGCTTTTCACATTAGAGGCAACATTTTTAATGCATGCTACCACTCCCCTGACTTCTCCTGTCATGGCTGTTGCACCCTCAATACAAATGTGTACAAAGATCCCAGTTAAACATATTTGTTTGCATAAAAGAATTAAGGATATTGAATATATACTTGCCTTTTGGACTTACTTTACCTGGGTGGCACAGGAGTAGTTCCTTGTATAGAAGATTAAAAAATCTAGTGCATAATTACAAGTAAGATAGCCAATTGTGCTATTTCAGTAGATTCATCAAGTTGAAAAGTAAAACCTTGAGGACTATTTTTATATGACTCACTACTTCTGCTTCACAATGATCAGACATGTCATAGATGCAGTGAGAAACTGTATTGTCTGAGAGAGGAATACTATCAATGATCTTGATTTTTTGCCCACCATGCAAGTAAGAATTTCAAAGGTGCATGGCTTCACTATATTTTCAGCAATTGTATGCACTTCGTTCACCTGAGCAACTCAGTAACTCAGTATGATTATTCAAGTGCATTTCTGTTGTCTTCAAAAAAAGTGGTGCAATGCAATGATCGAGGATCCTGGTTTTCTCTGATAAAAATTAAAATCCCAAATTTTTGGATTAAAAAAGTAACTCCAAATTCAAATTTTTCCCTGATTAAAATGAAACACCACTAACACACGCGTGTGCGCGCGCGCACACACACACACATATTTATTATAGAAAAATGTGGATTTGGGGTTACTTTTTTTTAACATGACAATTGGGAATTTTTTTTATCAGAGAAAACCAGGATCCCTGACAATGATATCTTTTTGAAATTTGTCATGTTCTGTTTTAAAATAATCACCATCAATGTCTTTTAATTGCTGGTGTTTTGTCACCTTTGTAACTTTTCTGGGTTCAGGTTGCTGTTGGACAAACCTTTTTCACACTCAACACATTTTCCATCCTGCTTATTTTTATCACCAATCCAAGGAAAACCATAGTTAATGTAGCTTGCCTTGTACTTACATTTTTTTTGATTAACCATGCACTTCATGAAAAGCTTGTGATTGATCTGATACTTTCACACAGAGAACAAAAGAAGCGCTGGTATTTTTTTCCTGTTGTGTTGAAACCTGGCATTTTTCCTGACTACTTTTCTTAACACTCCCTCTTTTCAACCACCAATCCATAATTTTTCTTGGTAGCTCAAAAATATAAAATATTAAGAGACAGTTCAGCACAACCCCTGCTTTGACATGAAGACACTTGTCGACTGACTGATTGAAATATGACAATGCACAGATATAATAATCGTATGGGAACACTAAGCCTACATTGCTGCCATATTTCAATCTTGTGCCTAGATTTGTAAAATGTCCATCAAAGCAAAGCCGGCAACTTTCATATCATACGGTCATCCTACAAATAAAACATACGGCATGTATTGGCTCAGCAGAGAGGGTTAGGGAGACTGAGTTAATGCTTTTTGTCAGCAGAGTAACCAAAGTGAAACCTGCAAGATCACAACATTTCTAAAATAGTTAAGCATAGGTATTTTTTGTAAAAAATCTGTCCACCATTACTAAGTTTTTTCCACAGAACCCCTAGCGACTGGTTGCAGAAACCCAAGGTTCTGTGGAACTGAGTTTGAAATCTGCTGTTATAGGAAATCGTCACACATTCACTTACCAGGGTTTCTAATGTATTATCCCAAAATCTTTTCACATTCCCTGACTGGATTCTTCAACATAATGTGCTGCCCCTGCTGCTGGTGGCAGTGATAAAACAAAGGGGAACTATTGTCTTTGTGGAGTGACACACCCTGCATATCTAGATCATCATATCCATGCTGGCAAAATTGATTGATCATTACAGAAGAGTACAAACGCATTCTCATACCAGGTTTGTCACCTCTCAGGTTAACAAATACTACATAGAAGTTGGGAAGTCTGTCTGACAAATGTGTGATTCCTTGCTAGGGCACACAGTGGACATCAAACAAGAAGTCTTGATGCTGCATCCTGTATGACAACCATGGTTTCTAACTCACAAAACTTATCCAGTGGCAAGCTCTTGCAGTCAAGCTTGCTTTCCGACAGCCTTGCTACATCTAGAGCAAAATGCCCCTGAATACCTGGGCCCAAGAATCTAAATATTGATACTGTACCAGCCTATATTAGATCCATAAAACAAAATGGGGCACACTTGGAAGATGACTGAAGTGTAGAAGGAATCACAACCAAGAAATACCTGCGACTGACCAATGTCTGTCAGATCACTTCCAAAACATGCAGAAGAACAAAACCCTGTTAGATGCTGAATTGGAAAACATCAGAATGGAAATTATTGAAGCAAATCTAGTGAAAAGTTTTCCAGATGTCTTCTGAGTTGAAACACAAGTTGATTGCAATTGATTGCAAAGAATATGAAGAGTGGAAGATGAAAGTGGAAGAAATTTTCACATCTCATACTACTTACAAGGAAATCACTCTGAGAAATATGCCTCCTAGTTCACAAGTTACATGCTGGAAGAGGTAAATGGTAAAGTCTATGGATTATGTGCTGACAAAACAGTGTTCTGAAGGAGAATTCAAAGCATTTAACTTTCAAGGGGATATAGGCGCTTGAATGCATTTTACTCCAGAGTGTTCAAGTTCAAGTTCAGAAAGTCTATTACTTCATTTACTTTTGTAGCATAGAACTATTCTATCCTTCAGCATCAGTGACAAAAAACAGGGAGGAGGAGGAAGACCCACCTACCTGTAGTATTCACTAATTTTCAGGGGCTCAAAGCAGGATGGAAAGGAATTGTACATATGTATCTAAATCTATTTACTTGCCTAATACATGAAACAGACTCAGACCTGAAGGGTCTAAGTTAGTAGGTTTTACAACTATAAGTTACACAAGAGATGATAGGCAAGCTCAATCAAACGAACCTGGATGGAAAGTAAAATAATAAAAAAAAGATCTTATAGGAGAAAAGGGAAGTGTGTCCTAACTATATACAGTACTTCAAAAATGCCAAGACTGCCAGTAGGAGAATCAGAAAATACCATCACAGGAGGCATGATGGAACCATTTATTGGATTAAGAATGAAGAATTAAATCTTATGAAGCTTTTCACTATGGACAAGCCAATTATTACTGAGAAGAGTTTTGCTGAAATTTCAGCAAAGCTGAAAAACCGGGAAACCCCAGAACTACTGATGAGACTGTCTAAAGTGCATGCACAGCACATTGCTAGGAAGAGTCCTACGAACAATACCCAATATTTTTTCTGTACTTAAAATCAATCTGCAGATGGTCCCAGAGCAAGCTGTTCTATGCATGTCCGTGGTTTTATTTTCTTCTGGCAGCTTCTAGGGACCAGGCAAGAGCAGGATGTAAATTTTCAGCCTACACTTAAGGACAGCTTTGCCCTCTTTTCCCTGGTGAATCTGAGGTATTCATCAGACCAAGAATAATGAGGTGATTTCAAACTCAATAACATGATGCCATACATATTGCCAAGATCTAATGACATTATGCATTTAGGAAGTTGCAGCATGTTGCATCTGTGCGTGATGTGAATCGGCATAGACACCTTTGTTCACTTCTTCCTGCAGTTTCTTCCTAGTGATGAGTAGAAAGTAAAGCCTAAGTCCTCCAGGTGCCATAGCCCTGGTTTCCTAGATAGCATTGACAGTTTATATGCTACCAGACACTGGGGAAAGAGGAACCATAAGGAATGTGGGCGTATTTGTACCCCTGCCCCTTGGTACAAAATAGTGTAAACCCTGCCTTTGTGTGAATACACTTAATGGCTGCGTCCACAAAAGCAGGGGCGTGCGTTTCCAGCAGCACAAATAGTAGTGGCATAAATTTGTGCTTATACTTTATGCTGCAGTGCATGGCCCTGCTTGCACAGTTTGCAGCAGGATACGTTGTCCTGATGCTCCATGTGCTGCAGGGGGGGCTGGCTGAGGCACAGGGTGCTTCAGTGTGGGGCTAGCAGGCAGGCAGCCAGCCCCCACACTGAAGCATCCTGTGCCCCAGCCAGCCAGGGAGTGGCACATGGAGACAGGCACTGTGAAGCCCCTGCACTGAAGCACCATACGCCCCAGCCAACAAGGGCAGTTAATGTGCAACGTGTGCGGTTTGTAGCACTGCAGAGGTTTGCTGTGCCACAGACAGCATGTACCTGCATGTCTGGATCCGCTCAACTGGTATAACTAGGTGATAACTGCCAATCAGTTAGCTCCTGTCATAGTACAGTATCACACAGGTATGCAAACCACTTTTTGCCCAGACCAATTTTGAACACTCATTAGCCCTTGCCTTTTTTGGGCTTGGAAACATGTAGAAACCTCTGTCAGATTCCAAGCAGAGGTGCCTGGCAATATTAGTAGAGGGCTGCTATAACCAAAGAAAACAAAACTGAAAACCATGGGAAAATCTATTTAGTATTCCTGAAGTAATGAATATTAAAAGGAATTGGATGTTTTCTCAGAGAGCTTTCTGAGGCGATCTCAAATGGGTTAGAGAACTGAGTGTAATGCCCTATTAAGTTAAGGAGGCCTCAGCTGTCTTTGAGGTTCTATCAGTTTAAGGCTGGTAATACAAGGAATACATTTTTTGGAAGGTGGGTCTTAAACTCAATGATCAATAAAATCCCTGCCTCCTAATACATGACAACACATTTAACTTGCGCACATAACACAGCCCTTGAATAACGGATCAGAAGTTCTTATTAAGGAAGCTGCTACCTCACTGAGTACCTTTGTTATTGGTACTGGCCAATTTGATTTAAGGGAACATTGAGATCATCGTAGGAGAAATAAGGACAATTGTTAATAACTTTGCTGAATTACAAATTATGGAGTGGTATTTTTTTCAAATTTATGTTTGAAGCCAGCTGGCAATAAGTTTTACCAATATAAACAAGTGTTAATCATAGCAAAACAGCAGTCGATAATCAAAGAATTACAATGGTAGATTGAATGGTGAAGAAAATATGTAGAGGTCTGATTTTTTTAGTTAATTTTAACTTATAAAATAATTAACATTTGTGAAAACCTCTTAAAGGAGCAGTGTTTACCTAGAAATTATGTTGTTTATTTGGGAAAGATGCAGTGTGTTCTTCACAGGAAACAAACAACTTGACACTCAGCTTTAAATGAAAAACCAAGCTGAACCTTATGACAGCAACTCTATTCCATCTCTTTAACAGTTTGAGTGAATAGTGCATAGACTCTTTGCCACATTCCTGATCTTTGGAAGCAATTTTCCCTGCATGTCATAATCTGACATAGCACATTTGTAGCATCATTTTAGATGGGAGCCAATTAATTTGGGTAAAATTGCAATTTTCTATGCTGGCCATTTAAGTGGCCGTGTTTTTCTCTATTTAGCTAATTTAAGTAATGCCATTTATTAACACTGAGCAAAAGGAGGAATAAACCTTGAAAATGTTGACTTAAATCCATTTTAATTCAACTTGATAACATTTCGGGGGCCCGATATCTTGATCACTTTTATTATTTATTAAACATTCCTAAGTTATCCAGAGGACTTGTACATGTGGTTCTGAGAGACCTAATAAGCTGAACTGTCATGATGATTATCATCGTAAGTTTTGTGTTTACTAGAGTCTAAACTTGAGAAGCTACAGGACAAAAGGTGGGGCAGGGATAATCATAGATACACAGAATTGATAGTGTATGTATTCTTACTATTTATAGCTAGGTTAATGTAATAAAGACCAAAAATAACATTTTATTCTATCATCTAGGTCTCCTTTTTCTGCTAAGTTTAATGTGTGTTTAAAAACTAGTTGGCAAGTTCTTTAGAAAAAATTACTTGTGTATTGTAATTATATCTATTAAAATATATTCCAATGACCTTTCATTAATATTAGTCTTGCAGAAGGAAAGCTGGGATTTATGAACAGTAGCAGAACGCACTTGTTAGTCACCTCACAAGAATAGTAAAAATTAAAATTGTATGAAGTATTCCTTTATTGTATGCATTCCTTGTACATGCCAGCCTTATATCAAAGTTTCCTGGGTCCAACAGAAAGAAAGAAATAATTCATGAAACTGGTAAGTTAATATTTAGAACAGTGAGTGGATTTACATGAGGCTGTTAACTGCAGAGTAGCGTAGTTTATTGTGCAGTAAGCAGGCACATCTACATGTGCTCACGCTTACTGCTGAGTAAAAATCCCTAATGTAAGTAAATTTGATACCTGCAAATACAGGTATCAAAATTATGTGTGATTTGTTACTACGCAGCAACACTCATGTAGACAAAATTCAGCAGCAAAGTTGTTCCCAGGTCAGCCCTGCCACTAGGGCAACAACCTCGGGTTAGATCCAGGTTTCTGGGCTGGGAGTCTATATTGCCCCAGGGCTGGGATGCCTCTATGGCAGCCTCTGCCTCAGGCCTTTAAAACCTGCCATCATTTTGAGCCCTGAGGCACAACAGCAGGGAACCTGAGGCCACTTCAGTGGTCTGAGCCTGGTGTCACTGCCTGGCACCACAGTGCTGTGTGCCTGCTAGGACCATGCTGTCCAGGCCTTCAGGCTGCTCCAGGCTGCTGCAGGCTTCAGCTAAGCCTGCCATCCCCCAGGCCCAGCTGCAGACAGCTTCTGTCTGCTGGGACTGGCTCCACTGCCCACAGCTCACCCTCAGCAGCCTGCCCTGAGCCTGCAAGTGCTGCGGACTTTTAACTCTGGTGCACGGCTCCCAGTCCCATCCTGAGCTTCTGCACTGGGTTTGCAGGCAGCTGCGTGGGCCCAGCAGCACCCCAGAGAGCTGGCATGGGACCCAGAATGGTGATATCCTTGCCCACACCCATGCCCATGCCTGCCACCCGGGGTCCCAACTGGTCACAGGAAGAGACTGATCCAACAGCTTCTTTCTCATGGCTCTACAGGGTCTGCAGCTGCATGTGTGATAGTGGCCTCGCTGTGCTCTCAGGGTCACCACTGCCCATAACCAGGGCCCTGTGGATGCACCAGCTCTGCCAGAGGAGGACTCTGGACAGGACCATTCTTCTGGACTGCCTGGTCATAGTGTTGGCGGTCTGGCTGGCAGACACTCAGGCCTAGCAGGTGGACAACATAGCCTGCCAGGACAGGTGGCGGGTGGTGAATGTCACCCTCAAGAACATGCTGGACTGGTGCAAGGAGGTGCAGAACTGGAGGCATAGGACCAGGAGGACAGCAGGTTATGGGCACAGCTCCTGGCTCTAGAGTGAGAGCAGGTAAAGGCCCTACGGGAGCAGAATACCATGCTGGCTCAGGCAGTGCCTTGGATGGTTGATGACTGCCGGGTGCTGGACAGCATTATGGCCCTGATTGTCACATTCATGCCACTTGGTGCCTGACCCCTGACCTTAGTCCTGAATGCCCCCTGGCAGCCACCCACTGCCTAGCAGCAGGCCCCACCCTCTCAACTTGGGAGGAGGTCTTGTACCACCTCCAGCAGCCAGGAGCCCTGGCCTAGTCTCTGCCCTGGGTCCAGTACCAGTAAGCCCCCCCGTCCTGAGCCCAGGCCCACCACTCACCCCGGCTCCATGTAGGCACAGAGCCAGAGCTGCCTGCAGTGAGACCAGGACTGCAAACCAGCCCTACTGGTCCTGGGTACCATCTGCAGGAAGGGGGGCCACCCACACTGGGGGAACACCAGCTTCCATTGCTCCTAGGTGAGCCCCCCACCCACTGCACTCACCACAGCATCCATACCTACAGGGAAATGGCCAGAGACTGGGGTGCTGGCCACCTGTCTCCAGGATCTGCCCCCTAGGCACCTCCACACCACAGCCCCCCACCCTGAGATAGCCTACAAAGGATAATGTAAATAGTTTTCATGGGTAAGAAAGTTTTTTTAATTGTTGGTGGGGTGGGTGGTGGAGGGGCTCTGTTTGTTAAGGGGTCAGGGGGATTCTGTTTGTTGTGGAGGAAAGGGGGATGGGGGCTGTGGTTGATGTGGGGGAAACAAAAACTTTTTTTTGCGAGACATATCTGCAGTGAACATGGTGCTAGAGGTGGGCAGGGGGCGGGAAAATGTGGGCGGCAGTGCAGGCTGGCTAGCGTAGGGAACGCTGGAGGAGATGGTTGGCCAGAGCCTCCCACACCTGGTGCTTTGGCCCCCTCTGGCAGGTGTGCAGATCTCCTGGGTATTTGGTGGAGGGGGAGGGTCACCACTGCCACTGGCACCACAGGTGGTTCTCCTGCTACCAGGTGAGCTCCGTCTGCCATGCATCCTCCATCCAGGCTTCACAGAGGACTACTTGGACCTTGCAGATGTTATGCAGCACACAGACTGCAACAATGACCTGGGGGAGGTTGTCTTTGGTGAACTCAGGGCACAAGGTGAGGGTGCACCAGCATCCCTTGAGACAGCCAAAGATGCACTCCATCAGGGCATGGGTCCAGCCCAGGCACCAGTTAAAGTGGGCCTGGAAGGGGTCCAGGTGGCTGATGTAGGGCCGCATGAACCAGGGCAAGAACAGGTAAGTGGGGCCCTGATAAGGTGGGTTGGGACCAACATGGTGCCCAGCTGCAGGTCTGGCACCCCCAACATGAAGCACCCACTCTCCACCAGGCGTGGCAGGATAGAGTTCCTGAAGATGTGGGCATCATGGGTGCTGCCTGCCAAGTCAGTGCTCATGTGTGTTAAGGCCTCAAAGTGGTCTGGAGCATCATGGAGTGAAAGCCCCTCTAGCTGTAATAGGGGTAGTTTCCATGGGCAGGGAAGGTGATGGGAATATGGGTCCTGTCCAGGGTTTTAATCCATCAGGGCTATCCCAGGGCATGGAATTCCTTGCCACCACTACCAGGGAGTCATGCACGTAGAGCACAGTGTTCCTACCACATCTTGGAGTGAGACACACACCTCCAGGATGGCATCCCCAGTGGTGGCCTTGCCCATGCCAAACAGGTGGCCGACATAGCGCAGGCTGGTGGGTGTAGCCAGCTGCAGCAGGGTGAGGCCCAGCTGTGTATCTGTGGGGAGGGGCAGCCACATGATGGATGGTGTTCTACCACTCCAGGTGTGGCCGGAGCTGCTCCAGAAAGTCTTGCTAGGTGGCCCAGGTCATGCAGAAGGCCTCCAGCCACAGCTCATTGTCTCAGGTGTGCTGGATGATGTGCAGCCACTAGTTCTGGCTGGCCCAATGGGTCCAGAGGTAGCAGAGCCAGAGGCCCTAGGAGGGTGAAGGTGGCCCCAGCAGTAGCATCTTGGATCCCATCGGTGCCATCCCTGCTGGACTTCATCTAGTGGACAGTGTTGATGTGGCAGGTGCATGGCAGCAGCCTTGTAGTGGCATGTAGTGGTTTGGCAGGTGGTTGCTGTATGGTGGAGCTAGGAGGGGTGAGAAAGCCATGGGCCAGGTGCTGGTCAGTGAGCCAGGCCATCAGGGCCAGTGCAGCAGGACCCCAGGGCACTGTTTTTTGGTGCCAGAGGCAGGAGCAGCTGTGGCGCAGGGAGGCAGAGGCAGTGAGGAGAGCACTGTCACATGCTGTCCCTGTGCTGCTCATGCAGCTCCTGGCCAGGCAAGTGGCTGACGAGAGAGCAGCAACCATGGCTGCCTTTTGAAGAGGGCCGCCAGCTCCTGGCAGCTCTAGCCAGAGCCTGGATCTCCTTCTGGTGGTGTCAGGGGCCTATTTGCATGGCCCTGGGAAGCAGAAGCAGATTGGCAGCAAATCAGTGCCTACTTCCCTGCACATGTTGGTGCCTGACTGGTACCATTTACTCATGAGTTATTTACTTGCAAGTAAACTGGTGCCTCAGCAAATGCACGTATAAATGTGCCCAATGAGCAACACTTTTCTGATTTCCTCTGCCCTGGAATAAAAACGATCAATCATACACTTCTATATCTTTGTAATGAATGCCTAATGACATTACCTAAGGTAGACATGCTAAAGGAGGGGTCAACTAAAATTTTAAAAAGCCTTTATTAACTATTATTATACTCAGAAATGTGCGTGGTTCTGTGTGTATTTTTTTTCAGTTTGCAACATTCTATCTTTCCACGGACTCAGCAATTTTAGAGTCTTAGGGATTTTAGAAAGCTAGCATTTGGGACAATGAAGGGGCTTGTTTTTAATTGAATTTGGTAACCATTGAGGAAATATCATATTTTAACCACACAATTCAGTCACGTCCCCTTAAGACTAATATAAAAGTGTGTTTCTCCTTATTGCTTCTCTCGTTTGACATGACAAAATAATCTGCAGCTTTGCTATTCAAGTTTTTACTGCATCAGTGTAAATCTCCTTGCTATTATATATAAAGCTGCTTGATCATCTCATTCAAGCAATCTTAAAAGTAACAACTTAAAAGTTAAACAGGTAGGCTCAAGGCTATAAATAACTGGTACCTTTCTCTGACATTGATAAATTAACATACCTATTGCCCTTGATAATTTTTTCAGATCTGTCATCATACCATTTTTCATGGAGATCTAAATTTCTTGCATTTTACCTCTTTGTTTTTGTTCATTGTTTTAAAAGTAATTTTGCTTATTGTGACTAGTGTGAGAGTGGCTTATCTGGAATTTTAAGTCTAATAAGGGGCAGGAGAATGCAAGGTTGTTCAGTTCACCCCACAATGATGGTGAACCCCAGTGAGGAGACAACTTTTGAGGGATGAGCAAGAAGTTCATTCCTAAACTCTGTTCAATCTTAAAAAGCCAACACGGTGTCAATAAATGCAAAACCATGATGGTGTTTTTTGTGATGTGAAAATCAGACCAGTGGGAACTAGACTAAGATCAATGTATTTTAATAGAGAGCATGAATAGCTTCCTGAAAGTAATAGCTTTTCATTAATTATTTGAACTTAGTATTGGAAAGCAGTTGTATTCTCTTATATATCTCACCACCCCACCCAAACCTGACTGGCTCTCCCAGAATTTAAAAACAAAAATATTTTGCTTCAGAGCCTCAAAATGTTCTAGGAAATTATAAAAACCATGCAATACAGCTTTAGCATTATTTTTCTCTCTCTGAAAAGTCTGTCTGCAATTTAGAATCCACTATTAAAATGATAATGATTTTATAAGGGCTATTGCTTCATAAATAGTAAGATGTGAAAGGACATTCTTTTTTCAGTTCCTTTTAAAGTCTACACTATTTTTGTATAGAAAACATGTGGCAGTGACAGACTGAAATACTGCCCTAAACATATACTTACTGCACTGATCCAATTAATAGCAGATTTTTTTATTGCTGCTAGAACAGATTATAAATATTTTGAAGATGATAAATTCTTGTACAACTGGTAGGTTTCTATTGATTTAAAGAAACTGTCAGGTGCTGAGTCAGCACTATGACCTGTATTGATTTCTGCTTACCCATACTATTATGTATATCCTTTTTATATAGGAAAGTGAGTTTATCACATAAGACTTCCCCAGTAGCTAACCTCAAGGGTGCAAACTAGAAAATGCATGATTTCATCCTTTTCTTCGGATAACAGATATTGGATATTTTTATTTGCTAATGGAAAACATTGTGGGCCCTTGGTTTCATTTCAGGTTTTTTTCACTGTGCAACATGAGCAATATTTTGACTTTTTCGGAATTCACTACTACTTTTTACTATTTTCTCTTCATGTGATAAAATACATGATTTGATATATTCTAGTGGTTTTATATGAAACTTGAACTCTTTAATTCTGAATAGCCATATATTGTATATTCACTTCTAAGGTTCTCTGGGGTATACCTTACAAGGAAAAAGAAAATACTGTAGCACATTTTCTCCTATAAATTGTTTTTATTCACAACTTCCACTGCTATGGATTTTGATGCTTGTTATAGCTGGGTTTTTCTATCCCAATGGATTTTAATTTTATTTTTCTCCTAATGTTTAATCTAAGAATTGTTCCTTTCAGTGTAAAATGACTTGTCGGTATAATTTTGTATTTGTATATGTAGAGATTTCAGCTCTGAATAGATACTGAGCAATAGCAGAATACACTCTATGCTAGAAGGTAACCTAACCTACAGGTAATATGGCACACTACAGAACTAATAAAAAGTGTGATTCCAATTGTAAGCAAACAGCATTTACTATCCAAATTGTGTTTGATGTGCTCAAGGCTTATTGAAGAATGCTACTTCAACAATGTTTGTGTAAAAATGACACTAAACTTAGTGGATATTCTCCCTTTCTCTATTGAGTTGTATCAGATCACTGTTTTGAAGACAACAGTAAAAATTCATGAGTGTTGGCACTCTGGAAAAAACACAGTGCTCTCCTTTCTTTGGCCTCATGTACTATTCCATTTGTTCACTTGAATATAACCTGTAGGCAACAGTTATACTTAGGCAAGGAAATTAGTTAAAGAAAGAGCCAGAAACAAAACCGATTTTATTTGCCTGGCATCTGAAAAAAAACTAAGGAGGTCTATTTTTTCAAGATCTACCTTTTATTCACTCAGCCAAACAAGAAGCCTCTGTCATAGTGACACCTTGGGCTATCCAATAAAGTTAAATGCACAATAAGCAGAATTGTTAATTATATTCAAGTTACAGATTCACTGCTCTGTCCCATTATCTTCAAACTGTTCCCTCATTCTCACTTGTGCAAACATAATGAAGAAAATATATAAGTGACAGAACTAGACTTGTAAAAATCTTTCTCTCCTGCTGATTTATGATTCAATGGGCATGTCCCCACATGCAGGGGTGTGCAGTTACCATGGCAAAAATAGCAGTAACACACATTTGTGCTGCTGCTTTTTGCCATTGTGTATGCCCCTGCGCATGGGGTTGGTGTAGGGCAAATTGTCCCATGAGCGTGCATGTGCAGTTTGTGGTGCCTCAAAGCAGTTTGAGGTATCACAAACCACACGCAGCACACGTGCAAGTGTTCACTGCACTAATTTGCAGCGCTGTGGGTTTTTTTAACACCAGGGTCTCCCAGTGTCAAAAAAAACACTGCTAAAAAAATGGCTCTGCACACATGGCAGCAGCGTGTGTTGTCAGAAACTGGAGCCTTGCTGGCCAGAGCCATGCTCTGGCTGCTGACTAGGCTCCAAGTGGCTGGATCACCGCTGCTGCCGTGGGAGGCCCCCAGGACACCTGGTGAGGCTGATGGGGCCAGGACAGATAACATGACACACTACAGTGCCCTAGCCCACTTAGGACAATGTGTCCTGCATGAACACAGATCTATTTGTCATGCATAGAGCATGCTATGCCATTAGTGAAAAATTTGGGTGCATCTACACATGTGCCTTACTGCCAAGTAGACTAATCAGTTCTGCAGTAAAGCATCAACATCTACACATGCACTGGTCTTAGGGCTCAGTAAACTAACTCCACAATAAGATAGTACTGTCAGACGCAGTGCTATCTTATGGTGGAATAATTATATGCAATCAAATACACATGTAGATGGTGACTGTGGCCATAAATTGCATCTGATCAGCTCAGCCAACTGGAGGCCAGACTCCTTGCACCCCAGCCAGTCCCTCCGCTGCCACCCAGAGCCAGGGGTAGACCCTCAGTGGCCCTTGCCATCCTGGGACTGCTCTGCCTGGGAGCAGTTTACTCCAGTTCAAAGAGGCCCAGAGTTTATTGTGTCACTTTAAGTGCATGTACAGATGCATCCAGTGATTACTTACTGGTTAAAATCTATATTTTGTTCTGTTCTGATTTTTTTTGCTCTCCAAATTTTTCAGTAATGGCATAGCATGCTCCATGCATAGCAAATAGATCTGAATTAAGTCTAAGATAAAAATACAAACAGATACATATATCTTGTGTTACACAATATATTGAATGGAAAAAGGGAAAGTCCTAGAGTTTATATCAGAGTTTTTCAGTAAAGGAAATTAGTGATAGGACTCCCAGTTTGAAAAATCTTTCTAAACTTAATAGGCTGGCAGTAATCTTTAATGTTTACAGTTTTCAAATTTAAATATATTGAAGTAATCATGTTCCCTGATACTAACAAACAAAGGAACCTAGGCAGATGTATAATATCCAACCATCAAACCCTCACTGAGGAAATATTAGGTTTCATCGAATCCATCCTAAAACCTCCTATCACCCAGACAGTGAGTTTTGTCCAAGACACAACAGATTTCCTATAAAAAACTTAAAAACATAGACCACCTTCCCAGCAAAACCCTCCCAGCCACCATGGATGTTACCAGCTTATATACCAACATCCCACACCAGGATGGCATCCAAGCCTGCCTTACATATCTACAAGATTACAACTCAGAGTACAGATCCAAGGATATTACTGAACTTATACACTTTATCCTCACACATAGCAACTTCACTTTCAGAAACCAACACTTCCTCTATACCATGGGCACAGGTATGGATAGAAAAATAACCCCACAATATGCTAAACTTTTTATGAGCCACTTGGAAGAAGACTTCCTCAAGAACTGCACCATCAAACCCATGCTCTACTTAAGATATTTAGATGACATCTTCATCATTTGGACAAAAATATCTGCAACCTCTCATTGATTTCCATCACAAATTCAATAATCATCACCCCTCCAACAGACTATCTCTTGAATACTCCAGCATCAATGCATCAACATTTCCTTTTTAGGCAATATGATCAGAAAACAGGAAGATGGCCAATGTTGTGCCCATCTTCAAGAAGGGGAGGAGAGAGGACGTAGGGAACTACAGGCTGATCAGCCTGACCTCAATCTCAGGAAAAATCCTTGAAAATTTTCTCAAGGAATCCATATCCAATAAGCTATTAGAAGGTGAAATTCTGAATGACAGCCAGCACAGTTTTGTAACAAGTAGGTCATGTCTAACTAACCTCATCTCCTTCTATGACCAGGTTACTCACTGCCTGGATAAAGGAGATGAGACTGACATCATTTACTTGGCCTTTGACTTGGTGTACCATGAGGCTCTCAAAGTAAAACTAGGGCTCAACAATTCAATGGTCAGATGGGTTGGAAACTGGCTGTGGGGTTGGACCCAGAGAGTACTAATCTGTGTCAACCTGGTGGAAGGTAGCCAGTGGGCTCACCCAAGGTTCGGTACTTGGGCCAGCGCTTTTCAACATCTTCATCAATGATCTGGATGTAGGGGATGAAAAACACACTGGCAAACTTTGACAATGACACTAAGCTGTGGGGAAATGTGGCGTTGCATCAGGGTAGGCTGATGATTTAGGAGGACATAGACAGATTAATTAGATGGGCAGACCAGGACCAGATGCTGTTCAACACTGAGAAGTGTAAAGTGCTCCATCTGGGAAGGAAAAATCCAGAAAAAAATGTGTAGGCTCAGTGGTACTATGCTAGCTAATACCACATCCAAAAGGAACTGGGGTTCATAATTAACCATAAAATGAATATGAGCCATGAGTGTGATGCTAAAGTTAACAGAGCAAAGAATACATTGGCATGCATCAATCAATGCATCTCAAGCAAAACTAAGGAAGTTATTCTTCTGCTCTTTTCAACACTGGTAAGGTCGCAGGTGGAGTACTGCATCTAATTGTGGATGTCACACTTCAAGAAGGATGTAGAGAAGCTTGAGAGTGTCCAGAGAAAAGCCACTTGCATGATTAGATGCCTAAAGAGCAAGCCATACAAGGGAACAATGACAGATATGGGACTGTTCAGCCTAGAAAAGAGAAGACTTCAGGGGGATTTGGTGGCAGCTTACAAATATATCAGGAGTGAACATCAGGGGCTAGGCGAACAACTATTTACCAAAGCACCCCAAGGGAAAACCAGGAGCAATGGTCATAAATTCCTAGATGAAGGTTTCAAATTGGATATAAGGAAAAACATTTTCATGGTTCATGTGACCAGACTCGTACTAGACTCTCAGCAGGGGTGGTGCAGGCACCTGCCCCAGAGATCTTCAAAAGGAAACTGGCTGCACACCTTGCTAGGGTCATTTGACCCCAGCAGTCTTTCCTGCTCAGAGGAGGGGGGCTGGACCTGATGATCTCATGAGGTCCCTTCCAGCCCTAAACTTCTGTGAATCTATGAATCAATATCCAGAATGGTAAAATACAAATCACCATATCCAAGAAACTCACAGACCAACATGCATACCTGCACAGAACCAGCAATCACCCTAAACACACCACGAAAGCTGTAATATACAGCCAAGCCCTCTGGTAACACCAAATTTGCATTGAGAACACTCATGTTTGTCACCTTCCAACTCAAAAAAGGGCTTTCACTCACCAAGAATATTCCTCCAGAGAGATAGATCACACTTTGAAGGAGCCACACAGATACCACATGAAGAATTGCTGCAATACAAAACAAAAATCCCCATGAATTAGTTATGACATGTTATCTTTCCCTGGAACCTATCTGGAAAATCCTCAAACAATTGCAAACCCATACTAGAAGAAGATCCAATTCTTAAAGATATCTTCCCAGAACCATCCATCCTAGCCTTTGAACAAATACTGAATCTCTCACCAATAGAACCTCCAACTTCATCACCAGAAGCAAACTTCCTATGGCCCAAAGCACACTGAATGGATCCAGACCATGCCAGGACAATAAATGTAAAACCTGCCAACACATCTCTACCACTTGCACAATAACTACACCCCAAAACAGAACGATCACCATTCCTGGATCTTCCACCTGCACCTCCAGAAATGTCATATATCTCATCCAGTGCACTAAATGCCTTGATATTTAGGAAAAACTAAACAACAACGGTGTACCAGAATGAATGCACACTGAAAATCCATTAAAGACAAAAATAACCCATTACCTGTGGGGGCACACTTTTCAGAAGACAACCACTATCTCTCCAATCTCTCAGTTCTAATTCTCAAGGGGAATTTACAAAATGCTTTTCATAGATGAGCCTATGGACTTTGCTTCATAAATCCACTGGATAAAAAAAATTGGGGATTAAATATAGACATTGGATTTATGGCATATTATAACCTGCCTACCATCCGATAACCCCAGGTAAACTCTTTACATTTTATCAGCTACATTTTATCACCAGGTCAACATTCCCTTTCTCCACCTCCACCTATCTGTCTCACACGTATTGTCTCCCATGGCCTCTGATCTCCCCTGCCATGCATTTGCATTTTCACAGACCTGTATTTTGCATATTGGCTTCTATTCCATTCAGGAGAACACAAAACAGCATCAGACTCTTCCTATTCTCTCTGAAGAAGGGTGTTTGTGCCTGAAAGTTTGCAAGGAACAATTTTTCCAACTATTTAGCTGGTCTAATAAAAGAGAATCACATTTACCCAAAGAACCTTGTCTGCTTGAAGTGATTAAGATATAATTAGTAGCTCTTTCTAGTACTGGAGAATAATTTTAATGGCAGATATGATCAAGATGTCTGAATATTTTTGTAATTTTATCAATCGTTTAAGCAATACTAGTTAGTTTAAATATCAATGGAGCAAAACTTAACATCCATTTTGGCAATAACTTTTGTACGTATTAATTTATTTTTCTAATAAAATATTATAAGCTGCCTGGTATTCCAGTGGCTGAAAGTAGCTGACATTAACAATACTTTTTATTTCTTATATTGTACTATATCCCTTAGAATTTACTAGTCTATAATGTACTGTTCATTATTGCTTCACAAACATTAAACTGTACAAGACGGACTTTTTATTATTTGCTCTATTGACAAAAATGTACTACAGATGCTTTATACTGTAATGTTGTTTTGGTGATGGTTATAATAGTTATCATGTCCTGAATATATTTTCAAGACAGATTGCTTCAGCAGTATATTTAATAAGAATATAAATACATTTGTTGACAAACCTATCAAATTTGAATATGATCTTTCACTTCTAACTTTCAAAGAATGAAAACAAGGCTGGTAAATTTCAAATGTCTTCAAAACCTCCCCTACTTCTCCTTACTTGTCAAGAAAAGCAGGTCTTCCAGTTAA
Source organism: Gavialis gangeticus (assembly GCF_001723915.1). Lineage (NCBI taxonomy): Eukaryota > Metazoa > Chordata > Crocodylia > Gavialidae > Gavialis > Gavialis gangeticus. Next base: position 168,422,836 of record NW_017729032.1, read on the forward strand.
CATGACATTGAAATGCACAGGGCAGTTAATCTCTTTCAGATAAATTGTTTTAGGTTGTCTAGAGGTTTAAGTAAATACTTGGTTTACAACTAGGTCAACATTTCAAGCTTTTTTATAAAAAACAATAACTGGATAGATACAGGAGAAGGAGGAGGAGAAAGAGGAGGAGGTAGAGGAGGATGAGGACAAAGAAATACTGACATAATCACATGACTCTAAATGCAAGGACATGTACCTATGGGGACACATCCTATTTCAATTTGCCAGGTCTGCCTGTAACTTGGAGGAACAGCAAGGGAGAATGGCTGAGTGAGATGAATGCTGTCTTGGGCTTTGCATTGCCCTCAGTAGAACAGAAACCATCCCATTTCTGTTTATCCAAACAACTGGGGACCCCACTTTGAGAGAAATATCCACTTTCATCTGACTTGCTTTACTTGTGTTCCCATGTCTTCCTGACCTGGCTGATGGGCCACTTCAAGAGGAGGCCTAGATGGTGTTGTAGGAAACAGGTGAGGATTTCCAAAATCTGGAATGGATTTCCAAGGGAGGTAGTGCTCTCCCCTACCATGGAGGCCTTTAACAGGAGACTGGACAAGTGCCTAGCTGGGGTCATCTGTCCCCAGTGCTTTTTCCTGCCCAGGGCAAGGGGTTGGATTTGATGATCTGCTAAGGTCTCTTCCAACCCTAAAAGTCTATGAAATCTATGAAATACTTTAAGTATAACATGTAGATGGAGCCTAAACCATTGAATATTGCTAAAATAATATTGCTAAGACAGCTAGAGACTTTAAGTTAAAGGTATATCCTGGTATCTTCAACATGACTGGAATTTTGGAATTAAGAAGCTGCCTTTTCCCTCAGAGGGTCTTCTGTCCTCTGTGTCTTAACTATGCACTAAATAAATGTCAGAGAAAAAAATCATATTTATATCCATCATATGATGTAACTGTTACATTGCATAGTAACACAAATGCATCATAGTAACACAAATGTATTATGTAGTATAAATTCTTAGAACTAGCATTTTAAACAGATTCATATGTAATCTTTTTCTATTTGTTATGATCATAATTGGCACTGCCAGGAAATTATTATTTCCTACACTTCTGCCTTAGTGTCCTGATACTGGTCCACAAACTCAGGGATCCAATGTTATCCTCTTTACAGTTGCATGATGAGTAGCCATATGGTGAAATTTCCATATCATATAACTTAGAAGCTTGTAGAACATCTCAGAACCATAGCTGGAGTACAAAATGAAGAGAAGATATATTTTGGTATATATTTCCCCTCTGTTTTTTGGTTTCTTAGAGACAGAAGGCCCTAACTGTGCAGGCAAAGTCATGATGGCAGGCAGCATAATTGCTAGATTTTACATTAGGTCCCATCACACCTTATTGCTGGAGTGGGGGTAGCCTAATTCCAATCTCAGGCTCCACCTGCACTGGCAAGAAGGGACTCCCATCCACTGATGAGCCTCCCAGCTTCAGGATCCCTCCATGCACCTCTGTGGCCACTGTTATTTCCCAGCCACAGGGGCCAGCTGTGTACACCAGTGGCTGGGAGATTGCAGTTGCTGTGGTCTCCCAGTCATGGAGCCCCATGTAGTCACAGCAGTGTCCCATGGCTGTCAGGACCCAGAGTCCCCTCAGTTGCAGGAGAGAAGTTATGGTTTGGGGTATATTTGGTCTTTGCTCATGAAAAAATACATGTCAGAATGTAATGATGAGTCTCATTCTCCCCTGCCACCACCCCACTCTGATCATAATGGACTTTGATGTGCTTTGGTGCAATTACTAACAATCATAAACCTCATAAACATTTTTTCAGAGTATTATATGTCCATGTCTTTTGCTAAATATATCTCTAGAAAGGTCATAATATTGTCTCTGGTGTATTTTAAATCAAGAAAAGACCTTGTGAGTAGAATATAATATAGCACTTTCTCACTTTCTGTGTGTGTGTGTGTGTGCGCACGCGCGCGCGTGCGCATGCGTCCATATGTAAGCATTATGTACAGGTGTGATGCAATAAGATTTAGAGCCAATAGGAACTCCCTTTTCCTGCTGGTTATGGCTAGCATTGCTTTGCAATCAGCACAGCAATGTGTAGGCTTGGTTCCCATAATAGGAGATTCTGAATCAACACTTTTCATATTGCTGCCAGTAGCAGTCTGTGACAGATGGCTATTTCTGGGTATATGAGTTATAATTTTATGTTTTATGTCTGAGCTTTTTCACCTAGCTGTATGAATAAATTACAGTTTCATTCCTCAACAAACTGCTCACCAGGGGCACATGGGGGATCTGTCCAGACATCATCCTCTACAAATTGAGTGGGCAGAATTAATGCACATGAAAACTAATCTGAAAATGTTGTTGCAAATGTGTTAAAATAATGCCTAAAGATGCTGCTCTAAATGCAAGGGTATAAAACTGTAAGTCATCTCTATTTTCATATGTTACGGTGTCACAAACTCATTCCAAAAGAAGGGCTGACTGGATTGTCTGTGTATCATACGTTATTATCTTCTTGGGATATTTTTTGGATTTACTGCTGTAGTGTTTGGTCTCTATTTATAGCAAATGTTGTTATGTTCGGTTTGATCCTTTTTGTGTTTGTATGAAATAGTGTTTGAGTAGCATTCTCATAATGTAACTGGTAATAGGTAATGGAGTGCATGTTAATTAACTGCCATGAATGCCATGGATAGACAACAGCTAGCAACACTCCAGAGAAACAATGGCTGGCAGAAGGGAAGTTAATGTCTGAAAGTTTGCATTGGAGTTTTATCAACAACCAGCAACTAGTCCATACACAAACAATATGGTTTACATTTCAAAGGGGAATCCTCAGTAGGGAGGAATCTATTCTGAAGAGACAAACACCTGGAAGGAATCTCAACAGAAATCAATATTTTTCACCTTGGAATAATAAATAATAGCTAATAGAGGGTCTGTATTTCTCTGGAATAACTGATAGCCAGGGATCCTGTTTTCTCTGATAAAAAAAATCACAAATTCTCTGACAAAAAAATTGCAAATTCTCTGATAAGAAACCCCAAATCTGTTAATAAAATTAAAAGCCCCCTGCAGCTCCCCCTTAGCCCTGCTGGTACCCCTCAGTCACCCCCAATGCTTTCCTCAACACTGCTGGTGCCACTCACTGCCCCCACAACAGCCCCTCCACCCTACTTATGTCTTTTTCTCTCTCTCACAGCCCCTGCCCCCAGCTCTGCTGGAGGAGGCCTCCAGCTGCGAGGGCTATTGGGCCAGGGATCCAAGTCTGCAGCACCCTGCCACCAACAGCAGAAGCAGCATGAAGCTGGCTCCCCCACTCATGCTGCCTGCTTGGGTGGGCTGGGACCAGCTCCTGGCTCCCCCCAGCCCTGCTGGTACCCCCCCAGCCATGACCTGCAACACCCCAGGTCTGCCAGACTCCAGCAAGCCCCACTTACCTCAGGCTCAAGGAGCAAAGAGTGAAGGTGACTGAGCGGAGCGGTGACTGACAGTCTCAGGTAATACCCTTCTCCCTCCCACTCCAGGCAGGGCTGGGGGGGTTCCTGCCCTGTTTGCAACCAGCTCTTGCAGGCTGGAGCTCAACCAGCCTGCAGAGCTCTTTGCAACAGCAGGGAATCTGTGGGTTTCTCTGCCAAAAAGAGAAATCCATTTTTTTTCTGGTAAAAAGGGGAAATCCATGGTTTTCTCTGTTTCTCCATGGGGAATGGAAAACCAGGATCCCTGGTAATAGCTAATGAAGTTGAATTAGCGCTCTATGTCTGAAAGGATGCAAATATTTCTGCCTTAGACCCCTATTGCACAGTAATTTTGGGTTGCTCTTGGAGCTTTTGACCACTAGATTATCTGCATGTTAACGCCTTAAAAGTGCCTCAAAGCATTCATTATGTTGCTCAAAGTTACACCGCTCCAGGGCAGGATTATCTCTTGATTTGCCCAGCTCAGCTCCTGTTCCATTAAGGCATGGCCACTCCTTACAGATGTTCTGCACAAATGGAAGATATGACTGCTTCATTACATACAACTATAAATCAGGAATATCAGCTGACATTACACACAAAGGCATATTGGGGACAGGAAATCATGTGCTTACTATACACATACACATGAATCAAATAGAAAAATACAGATGAGCAGATAAGGTTATGATATGTAAATGTATATTGGAAGGAGGTTCTTTGTCTAGCTATGTCTAAGCCATAATATGATCTATATCTCCAGCTGGCAAAGGGTTGCACGACTGGGATTGCAAACTGAGGGTGTGGATAGAGGTAATACTTGGAATGTTCTAAATAACCTTCAAGCCCCAAGAGTTTGAAGACATGCATGCCACAGACCAGTTTAAACTTCTTGAAATACTTCAACACTACTATTTTGAGCCAGTCTTCCTTGAGCCAGTTTAACATTATGTGCTGACTCGGAGAATTCCATGCTTAATGTCTGTTCCATCCTCCAGCCTTCTCAAACTGCACCACTCCTCACCCCCTCCCCACCCCAGCCCTATGCAGGCCAATGGGGCTACTCTGCAATGCAACCAGGACTCTACTGGTCAAAGACCTATTGCCTGTAGAGACCACAGTCCACAGGGATGAGGAAGCAATTTTACTTCCCTTCTATGGACCCTGGGTGAGGACCCCAGGCTTATCTTGGCATAAGGAATGATAGCCAGGTTCTGGGGAACAGTTTTGTGGTGGGAGGGATCTAGGACAGAAGTTGAATAAGTTGATTTAACCTCCATCTGATTTAACCTATTACATCCACCCACATTTATCTTAAACTGGTTTCAGTCATTTTGAAAGCAGTTTATGTGCACCGAACTTGTGTTGTCTTAACAGATGTGAACTGATTTCCAATCACTTATACTGGTTTATGTGTATATTCTGTCCCTAGCTTGGGTGGTTGTGCCTGTGACAGTAAGCCCCTGTCAATTGCTGGGTGCTGGCCATGGGAAACAACCATTGCAAAATGGGCATGTAATTGAAACAGAAATGGCTGTCAATTCCATCCTCAATGTGGAGGGAATTAGCCAGTGCTAAACTCTTGCAGCTAGCCTGTGCTATACAGGTTTCACTTGGCACACACATCTCTCTGTAATTGCTGGCAATGCAAGGTGCTTGAGGGTTGGAAAAGCCAGGGATTTCTTGGGGGTGGGGACAAGATTGAGAGCCCCCTCTGAACCATGTGCAGGTACCTACACAACCTTCCAGCACTGCCCGCCCTCATCTCCACTCCAAACTCCTGTCCCAATCCGGGTCTTCCTCCTCCTCCTCTAAAGGAATCCTGGGGGAGCTCTGGGCACTGACCCCTGAAAGGCATGATGGTCTGGGTACTCTGCCATCCCCAGGGTGAGTTTTGGTAGCAATGCAATCCCTAAAAGGTTAGGGGTCCACTTGGAGCCTTTGGAGTGTATGGGTGGACACTTATGTTCAGAGGAAATTGTTAACCATTTCCCAATCAGTGACATTTTTGGAATGGTTCAAGTGTTATGCCTGTCTACACCCTGAGAAACTTCTTATAGGGAACTGCCAGGAAAAGCAGGACAGTTCTCTGGGCAGAGCGAGGTCTTGCATTTTAATAAGAAATGCAGTGCACAATCTTACATTTTTATGGTTATTATTTTTCAAGTATTCTGTCTTTGCAACCCACAGTTACTGATTTGTATGATTTGTCTTGCTGTGTAACTATTCTTTATGCTATTTTATTTTACTTTCCTCACTGCCTGTGGTAAAGCTGATTTTCAGAATAACTGATAACCCTGGACTTTTCACTTTTGGGGAGGAAGGGACCTATGACTTTATTTTAAAAAAATGGAGGGGCACGCTTCATAAGAGGACAAAACTTCTTCCACTGGAGCTTAAAGCCCTGGACTGAGACAGGTGTAAATAAGGTTTACAGAAGTAAGAAGTTATTTAAGACAAATCTTAGTTTGTTCTCAATGGACAAGCAGTAAAATGATGGAGACGGGTTTGGAGCTGAAGATCACCCCCCAGAAGAACCCCACCACAGCTTGTGAAATAGGGATTCAGAGAGAAATATGAATCCTGTATCATATGGGTTTGATCTGAGATATTGTAATGGCCAAATATGAAATTGATATTGGATTTATAACCTTCCCAGTCAGAAAAAGGAATATGACCTTGACTTAATAAAGAGAACTCTGAACACCATGGCAGAGAACATGAAAAACCTTGGGGAAGAAGGCAGCTTCTGAAGAAGGTGGGTCAGGGACCAAACTTCTGAGCCATGATGAAAGAACTAGAATATACTTTTAACTAGAAGTCTCTAAACTTCTTATTAATACTTTTAGCAATATTGTGTGACAGCATTTATGTATATTTTTATGCTATCATTAGTACTTTTTTCTCAGAGAATATGAATGAGGTAAACTGAAGAGTATTTGGATAAGTTGGATTTGAAGTTAATTAACTCAAGTTAATTCAGCAGTTAACTGATAATTAACTGCTGAAGGTTGCTGAAGCAAAGAGACTCATTTCTTGTTCCAGAGGCTGAAGGGTAATAAAGACACCAGCATGAACGTTACATTAGGGAATGCTGCCATTGTTACTGAATGGGATAAAAAAGAAGCTTACAAACATTTGGGAATTCAGGTATGGTGACAAAATTAATTTATATGGCACTCTGTTGGATTCCAGCTATACTTTGGATAAACTGTTTTTTCTCGATTCCAGTATTTAAGAAGATAGCACATTCCATGTGTTCTCTGCTTTTCTGTGTTATCAACAGGGATCCTGGTTTTCTCTGATAAAAAAAATCCCCAATTTTTGAGATTTAAAAAAGTAACCCAAAATCCACATTTTTTCCATGGTGTGTGTGTGTGGATATATGTATGTGTGTGTGTGTACATGTAAAGCGCATGGAAAAATGTGGATTTAGGGTTACTTTTTTTAATGATTGGGGATTTTTTTTAATTAAAGAAAACCAAGATACCTAGTTATAAGCCTTATCCACTTGACCAATAAATAAGCATTGCCTGAGAGGTAATAGTGAAAGAGGGTAGTCAACACCATTCTTCCATCAGTAAATTATTTCAGTATAAAATATTAACTCACATTTATATACATTCATTTAAATGCTGGTACCAGCACTTATAATATCAGCACAATCATTCATCAGTGATTGACTTGTACAGGGGAATCCTTTTCATAGGCTTACTACTACAACTTAAAAGACTGTCAGTCAGTAGTGATAGTTTACAAGTAATTTCTACTGTGACATGGCTGTTTTACAGGGTGCTTCCCTTCCCATGGCATCAGCATGCAACATCTGTACTGAAGATACTTCAATCTGACAGAGACAATGCAAACTTTTAGTCATTTGAAACAGCAAATGCCTACAGCATTCCAATATAACATTCAGCATACATGCTTTACTTAAGCAGGGTATGGGGCACAACAAGAAAGAAATGGGATTTCATTACAAAAAAGAAAATATGTGCTAACTAGCTGACAAAAAAAACTTCTTGATGTGATTTGTTATTTTTTGGAATATTTTCATAGGGCAAATGGTGAATGCCTCATGGGTGCCTTTTGAAATAAATTTGACAAAGTGTCAGTTGAGGTAAAATAGGGAACAATTCTGCATTAGTGAACCAGATGAAATAATTCTTTTCTAGCCCTCACTTCTACAATTCTGGGATCCTAACCTTAACTTCTACAATACTATAGTGAGGTTACTGCTGTTTTGTTAAAGTTTATCAAATCTAAAAAGCTACATGAAACAAGTGAACAAGTCTTATATGCATTTCCACTCAGATCAGTTCCTCAAGAGGAGCTTTAATAGATCCCTCTTGCCCATAAACAAGTGGAAAATTGTGTAAATTGTCTTCATGACTCAAAAAGAAAATAATTTTCAATACAAATTTCCCCTCCTGCCCCACACGATTCAATACTATTTTTATTGGCACAACATACTACAGATGTTGCCAAAATGTCAAGGAAAGACCCCCCACATAAAATTGGTTTTAGTTAGCCCAGTAATTCAAAGCATGTTTAGGAAGGTATTTACTCTGTCCAGAGCATTACATCATACTTTATTCCAGAACATCAGGTCATCTTTGTCATCTCCCTCTCTCCTTTCTCCTGAGAAACCATTTGGTTGGTTTGTTCTTAAAAGTCTTTGACCACTTGGGGATGTTGGAACTGCATCTTTGCTATGTTATGTTGATGTCAGAGCCAGCCCTCTGTTGATTTTGTTAAATCTTATTTCCACTGATAGTTTGATTCTAAATGTGTACCTTGTTCTGTGACAAATGTTGATGTGCATTAGTGTTAGCTCAAGTTTGGAGCAGTAACACATTCTGTCAGCAGAGCCTGGAGGACTGAAAGGTAAGAATCCCCTCTCCCATTCCAGGCTTTTGCCCCTGCTCCCGTGGGGTTCCTCGGGTTCCCTCCCACCCCCAGGGCTCCCCACACTTCTGCTTGGGTTTCCACCCATTCACTCCCACCTACTGGTAGCTGTCAGGCTGTCTGTCCCAGGGGAGCAGGCAGGGAAGGGTTAACTTGCCTGCCCAGCTGCTGCTTTGGGCTACCACTCCTCTTGGGGCTGAGCCCACCCAGACAGCAGCAAGTCAGTGGTCAGGCAGGCAGGTTAACCCTTTCCTGCCTACTCCTCCAGGGCAGACAGTGTGGGCAGCCACAAGCAAGTGTGGGGGATGGAGAGGCAGTGTGCCCAGTCCAGGCTGGCAGGAAAGGGCAGGTGAAATGTTTACACTAAGGTGTAGCCTAGAGTAGCTACTCCTAATTGTAACATGAGTTGGGTAACATGGATCTGAGATAATCCTGCTCTGGAGTGTCATAACTTTGAGCCACACAACAAGTGCTTAAAACCAGTTTCAGGTGTTAATGTGCACACTGTCCAGCCAGGTGTTAAAAGTCCCACAGATGCCCCAAATTACTGTGTAACAAGGCCCATGATAGTCTGCCTTAATGTTGCCTGATTGACTATATTGCTAATGAGAATATTTTGTACAAGGATCTGCTGGAATTTAGCTGTTTACTGAGTTCCTTTTTTTTTTCTTCTGTATAAAGAAATCTAATATATATAAACCTAATATGTACGTCTATTACATTTTAAGTTTGCATCTTGAGCTTTTGCTAACTTGTGGGAACTGTCTGTGACACTGTTTGGGAGGTTAGAAAAGGCTGAAAGAAGGAGGCATGTTCAGCTCACCAAAAAGTTGATTAAGAGTTGATAAAATCACAGTCGTTACTTTGCTAAAGAGATGCCACAAAGGAGATGGAGAACACCATTTTTCCATTGCTGCAAAGAGAGCAGACACATACCAATGGCTTGAAATTGCAGCAAAATAGGTTTTGATTCGATAACAAGAAAAAAATTGTTCAGTGTTATAAGTAGGGATCCTGGTTTTCTCTGATTAAAAAAATGCCTAATTTTCGAATTTAAAAATTTAACCCAAAATCCATATTTCTCTGTGATTAAAATGAAGCACCACCATATATACATCTATATATTAGTGATGTTTCATTTTAATCATGGAAAATTATGGATTTGGGGTTACTTTTTTAAATCTGGAAATTGGGGAAGGGGTTTATCCAAGAAAACCAGGATCCCCAATTATATTAGTCAGGTATGGAATAGACCGCCTAGGGAAGTTATGGAATATCCATCACTGGAGGGTTTTAAGAAGTGGTTGGATAAGCACTGGTCAGCAATGATCTAGAAGAGCAGCATTTGAATGTCCAGGACCCTCTCCTATGCTACAGTTCACTGGGAGATAATGAGAAAAGCTTTTCATCCTAGAGCAGGTGGATACTCGAGAGGGCCGTATTTAGCAGCTGGAGAATGAAGTAGAACTCCACAATCCGCTTAGTGATGAAAGATGATTTAAATATCTGAGATGAGTTTATGGAGGGGATACAGAAATGGGAGTTCTGGCTCTCCCATTGGATGGTTGAATGTTTGGAGTTATGCCTTCTGTCTCGACATGGTAGAGCAGCATGAGGGGTATTTGTTCTTTCCTATGCTTCTGGGTTTAACTAATTTCCACATTAGACCCTCAAGGAATTATTTTCATCTTCTGTTGCTGTAGGTATCAAGGTTTTCTTAGAACCTTCCTCAGAACCTGCTTAGAAACAATGGTGCTAGCTATGGAAGATTTTGATTGGGGGGTACCAATGCTCCCTCTGGGACTAAAATCCAGAGGTTCATAGAGAGCCTTGCGCCTTCACTCAGGGTTAGACCAGTTACCATATTTGGGAGCAGAAAGGAATTTTAATTCATGGTTGGATTAGCCTGAACTGTAGGGAACATGGCCCTCTTCCTTGGATCTCTTAGGTACATTTTAACAAGCCTGATAGTGGAAGGACAGTCATGGCCCATGTCCCCCAGTTTTGCCTATGGCAGGTTAGGGTGCTTTTGGTGTGTTTGGGAAATATGCCTTGTAGTTATGTGATAGGCTTGACTGTGTTGCTTTAAGAATAGGTGAGACAAGGACTTGAATGGGATAGGGATGATCCTGCCTTGAGCAGGGGGCTGGATTAGACCTCTGGAGATCCATCCCAGCCCTACTTTTCAATTATTTTATGTTTCAGTGTTTTTCTAATCACTACTGTTGAAGGTTGGAACATGAATAGAAATATATATAATACTGTTATTTATTTTTAAATGGTGTATACTGTAGTATAGTGAATAGAGTGCTTCAGTAGTAAATGGAAACAGCCATGATTTGCCAAGTTTAATTTTTTCAAGGCTTTTAATTCCAGTATTTTTATATGGCAGTTGAAAGGTATTTATGGTTCTTTAATAGTGTCTACAGCGTGCTTATCTTTTCAGTTGTGAACTTGAATGTGTCTTGGAAGCTCATTTTCTTGGTATGGATCTTGGAAGTACTCAGACTTTAGTGCCCTGAATTGCCAGATTTTTTCCCTTTTATTGGCTCTCTATTTTTTTCCAAGTTTGCTCATTGGAATGAGTACTAATTTTCTCCTTCCTGTGATCTGATTTAAATTTTTGGAACATGGATTTTTACTTTTGAAATGTATGATAGTAAGCATCAAGTAGGTTAACCTCTTACAGGTTTCTGTTTTCAGTTAGAACATTTTCTCTTACAGTTCCCCTTTAATTTATGGCAGTTTTTTATCAAATCATATTTTTGTCTTTCTGCCTTTCTATCCTGTTTTAATGGTTGTATGTTTATGGATTCCAAAGCACTCCTTGAGTTTTTGCTTTTTGGTACTACTACTTTCAATTTTTGTGTGGGTATTTAGTGGCCTGGTGTTTTTTCTAACTCCAGTTGCTTTCTCTCTCTGTTTCAGTTTCCTTCTCATTCCAGGGGTATATGTTGCTGTGGTTTCCATTCATATTTAATGTATTTGTGCCATGGCATTTTCCCTTGTAGCCATGGCGAGCCAATGCATCCTGAAAATATCCTGTTGTTGCTAAAACGTAGAAAACATGTTTCAGGATCCGTCCTTCCTTTTTCATTTTGCTCACAGTTTTTTATTGTTTCACGTAGCAGGTGATTCATTTTTACTTAGAACAACTCAGCCCGTACTCATTTATCCTCTTGCTAGTGCACATCACAGGACTTTGTAGAGTTATTTTTATAAACTAATTCTGTATTAGTAGTGGAGACATGGGCATTATGCAGATTTCTGCTGCAATTTTAGTGTAGGAATACAAGTTCTCGGGAGCTTCCTACCACTTTGCACTGTTCATCAGGCACGGTGGTGTCTATGTTTATTTCCGGGTTCAGTGGAGCTTCAAATGCTGTAGCACTGTCTTTCTTTTCCTTTTGTAGAGCTCTGTTTGTTGCTACAATTTTGAGCTATCTAGGAAGAATGAGATAACCTAATTCTGCATTTCTCACTAACACAATTGAAACATAACTGAACCAATCTGTAAAATTTACTGTTCAGCCCTCAGCAGTGCCTTCCTATGATTTGCTAAAATAAATTACTGCAGCAAAAGGGAGGAAAAAAAGGTTTTATCCAGCAGAGAGTGGGAGTGTTGCAAAATAGGCATACAGAAAATAGCTTTTTCTACCCATAGCACTCTATCTGAGGCCATATTTAACAGATTTATGTAGTAATCCTACTTGTAGAAGTTTAGAGAAAACCTGCCTTATGGGATCATAAAGTTCAGGGCTTTATGGTGATTGATAGAATGAAATAGGGCTGTTAATTCATGATGTGCAATGTGGCATGACTCCAAAGGAGCAGGCTGAGGGGCGGATGCAATACAGTGGCTGGGCAATAAGCCAGTGCACAGCATCATTGTAATTGCAGATGAAATAATAATTATTTGTGATAGCTTGCTAATCAGTGAAACCATGGAAAAGGCTGCTGACAAGCACCATCAAGGTAATTAAGGTGAAGCACTGAATTTGCATAAATTTACACTTTGATCATTGTTCACAAGATACCCTCTCTAGAAATAGTCTTGGCTAGTTTCAAGACAAGTACTAAATCAAAGCAGAGGAATGCAATAACTGCAAAACATCAATAATGCTTCCAATATACAGTTCCACCTTACATAGGCAATTATCTAAAGAATCTGTTATTCTTAATCAAAGAATCATGCTCAACTTACTTTTTTCAATTAGTCAGTATTCTTAGTTAACATGTGCTTTCTTAGGTGTGGGCCCATAATTAAACCCTGTGATGTACTTAAGCCAGGATACATGGATAGTGTAACATTTTATTACACTCCTTGCTGAAATATCCTCATTGAATGATAGATGGCTGAGATGTAATTCCCCATATCTTTGGTCATGAATGCAATATGTTTTCTTTAACATGGTATTTTATGTCAATTACTGGTTGAACTGCACCTCAGAGCCTTCCTGGGCTCTCTGTGCACAGCCCCTTTAAATCTTGGGCTTTGAGCCATTATCTATGACCCGGACTGACACCATTCTTCCCTTGTCATGGCAGACCCTTATGTAGAATCCCCTATCAGTTGTGAGACCCCAATAAGTCTACTGTTGTCCAGACCCTCTATTTTTTTTTTGTTTCTGGGACAATGACAGTGGTACACAGTGGCAATACAGCCCCCTTGAAGCAAGGCAATACTTATTCATAATGAAAGTATTTAAGAGAATTTAGCTTTTCCCAATAGTTTATAGATATATAGTCTTGGATCTGGGAAACATCTAGTTCTTAGACTGTATCTACAATCCTTTTCTCTCTGTCAGTCAGTCTCCTTAGATAGCCACAGATAAATGGCATCTCATATTGCCACAGAACATATTTTCTACTCTTTACTGTTCTTCTTATTTCTACCATCAGAGGTTGTTAGAAACTGGACATAAGACGAAAAATAACACCCTGCCGAATTCTCTTTCAACCATATAAGGGTACCCTTATCTTGAACTATAGTGTTGTTTTGCTGCTTGCTCTTCCCACAACTCCCTGTTAAATTAAATTAATAAAATCCATCTGGAAATTGGAATAACCCAAAGTACTATAATTTCCTCTTTTGCTTACATGCAGAACTGATAAAATGGTCACATTTCATAATGCATAGATTAATACATAATAATGCCACATCCTATTACATATGGTAGCTGCATATATTGAACTCCCAATGAACTCCCTCAAGGACTGGGTGCTATGCAGATTTGCTCTGAATACTATGTTCCTACAAATAAGTTTTCTCCTCTTTCCTACTGCTATTCATCCTCAACCCTCTCCCAAATGCCTCCTACATTAAGGTAAGAATCAAGGCTAATACTTATGTTTTACCTATTATAATTATTTTAATATGAGATTACAATTAAAAGAAATAAGGAAATATGATTACAGTGTTGTATCATCACTCACCTGTATATAGTTAATCAACACACAACAACAAATGGTCAGTCTTGCTGTCATATTTGATCATTTTATATATATATACAGTCTACACAGTAGGCAGGAAATGTTTCAGTCTAGTACAGCATCTGTCAAATGCATCCTCTTACTACATTCATTTGGATGAACAATCTCTTACAATTGTCACTGACAGACATGCATGCAGCACATATAGTTTAATTTTACAGTATAGCAACAAACACACCCACTGATGTCCATAAGATGAGATTTTTTTTTACTGAAACATCACACACTGCAACAGCCAGACTAAACAAATCCCTTTTTCTATGCATTCCCGTAAATAGAATGACTTGACTGAGAACAAATCTCATTATTACATGTATATAAAGGGTGTGTTTACACTCCTTCAAATAATGTTGACTATTACATGAGCTTTTCACTTTGGTACCTAGCAAATCTTTTTTAGTAATATATAGAGTAAATTTTTATGGCAGAATATTATATGCTAGAAGATACTGCCCCATAGTGGGTAAATCTACACAAGATGTTTGCTGCAGAGTTTCCTTAGTAAAGTCTCACGGTGCCCATATGCCAGCATGGAGGATGCTCTGATGTGCTGGCTGCTCAGGTCTGCTGCAGCTAGGCACTTACCACACTCCAGCAGCCTCCTGTGTTTTGTGTATCAGCATCAGCAGGGGGGGGCTGAACTTGATGATCCTCCTGGGTCCCTTCCAGCCCAAATGTCTATGTCTATGAAATCCCCATGCTTAAAAATGGCGGCAGAGGCTCTTGAACTAAAGCTTACCAAATAAGCTTTAGTTCAAGTGCCCCTATCACCATTTTTAAGCATGGGGATACTGATACAAAAGACAAAGGAGGCTGCTGGACCACAGTAATTGCCAAGCTCCAGCAGACTTGATTAATCCAGCACATCAGAGCATCCTCCATGCTGGCATATGGGTACCCTGAGACGTTTACTGAGGAACTAACTAGGCAACTCAGCAGTAAACATCTTGTGTAGAAGTACCTGGTATATAGCAGTATCCTCAGAGCCATTTGAATTAAAGCACCACCCCTGCACCTCTAAAGCACATGTAAAAGTGCCCTCAGTGTCTACACGTGTGATGCTATTAGGCTGCAGGAAACTAAAAAGCTCTGCAGCAGGGTGGTACTTGTAAATACAAATACTATCTTGCTGCAGAGTTTTTTCATGTGCAGCAACACATAGGCAGATGCTGACCTGGCTGGCTGGGACACAATGGTGCTTCAATGTGGGGGCTCCTTGCTGTCTAGCCCCCACACTGAAGCACCCATGTGTCCCAGCCAGCCCCTCCGCAATACATTGAATCAGGTCAGACCAGACCTGGTCTGACCAGGCTGACCCCTTGGGCTCCCTGCCAGATAGGGCTGCTCCAACCCAGCTCAATGTGCTGTGGTCCCAGGCACATGTGTAAGCATAGTGCCTGGGAGCAGTAAACTCTGGCACAATACGCACTTTAGTTTATTGCTTCATATTAATATATATGTGTAGATGTGCCTGCTGAAGACCAAGGCTACCCTCCCATTATAAACTAGAACATCTTTTTTCCATATACAGATACATACAAAACACAAAAATATTGATGCTTTTGAAATTGCACTAGCCACTATTCAGCAAAGTTAAACACTAAAATGTTTCTTAAAAAAAAAGATACAATTAGAATTCCTTTGCAAATTATAGCCAGACTTTTAGTGGCTTCAGTGGGACCAGGAGTATGTTTCACGAGTGTGTTTTAAAATTTGTACCTGAGGTTCAGATACCAATTTTTGAACTCAGTCTTTTTTTTTCCAATATATTATACCTCCTAATGGTTTTTTAATTTTTTGTTTACCATTTTTCTTCAGCTGAAACTCAATTTTCCACTAAAAATTTTTGATATACATTTTAAAGCAGCCCTGCCTATTACCTATTTCCCTATATTTTTTCTGATTTCATAAATTTTTAAAACCAGAGATCGTATGATCATCTTGTTCAGTGGTTCCTAGGTTATTCATCCCAGCAAACCACTGCCCACCTTCAAAATTTCTTACAGAACACTGTGTACCTTTAGGAATTGAAAAGCTAGGAAGGAATCAGTGCACAGAACACAGATCACATTTTGGGAACCAATGAATTAGTTGAACCTCCTACAGAGAAAATAAAATCCTACCTGGTAATTCTTCTATGAAGCCTGAGATTTCTGGTTGAATGCATAAATAGTTTTTAATAGATTCTTGTTTATAGACTTTTTTAATGAAGGAAACTTCAACATTTTCCTTGGAAATCCACTTAATTTATGCACTGCTAAAAATATGTCTTGTGTTCAATATGAATGTATTTAAAATCAGTTTTTAGCTCTTGGATCATTTCATGTCTCGGAGCATACGCAATCAGTTGGTTATGCACTATGACCATTGCCTCTGACTGTGCTTGGTACTGCTACCATAAAAAACATCTCTCTCAACCCGTTCCTTTTTATGAGTACCAAATGCCAAAAAAAAAAAAAAAAAATTTAGTTGTATAGCATGGGCCCAGGGCAAACCTAGAGCTAATCCCAGTCTCTCAATCTCATACATGCTTATCTGTGTGTTGCTAGTGGTACCATGACAGTGTCTTCATTACGTGCTTTGGCATTTCACCAACTGGGTTCATTTTTATGGTAAATAACCCTAAGATGATCTGAGGTGGTGTAGGCATGCATGTCCTTTTCAGTCATTGCTTCCTGGGATTCAGTCTCCATCCAGTGTGATCTACATTCTTTGTTCCTAGACATGTCCCCTTGTATTCAATTCTATGGGACCTGGAAACTATAGAATTGTATTATACTGGAACTTTTCATTTGCACACAGCTTAACAAATAATCCTAGTCATTCTGTACTAGTGATCTATTCTCATATTTACCACAATACTAGTCTTTGCCTTAACTTTAAACTTCATCAGAAGTAATTGAGTATGTTCATCAATTTATTGGCAAAAATCACTGGACGAAGGATTGGCCCTGGCAGATCCCCATAGTAGCCTCATTCTACTCCATGATTCACCACTAACATGATTCACCATTCTTATATCTATCAATTAGCTAGTTGCAATCTATTTACACCCCACTAGATGATTTTGTATTGGATTAATTTTTAATCGTAATATGGCATAGTATGAATTCAAACCGTTTATAGAAGTCTAAGCATTTTACACCAACATAGTTACCTTTATCAACCAATTTTACAACCTCATCAAAATATATATGCTCTTATCAAAATGTACTGAACCCTAAAAAATAATCATGTGTGGGCTATAGTTCAAGACAACTGTCTCTTTAGTGAAGCATTTTCCTATCTATAATAACATGAATAGAATAACTTTGTACTGAAGTGTGAAACTTGGTTGCAAAAACTAAAAAACCTTAAGAAATATTACAGACAATGTCACAGCCCTGTGTAACTTTTTTTACAGCCCTAGCCATGCCTTAGTATGTAACTAAATAGCAGGGAATGCAATTCAGCATGATATCTATTCAATGTAAGATTAAAAATATATAATGTACAAAATGTTCTGCAGCACAAACTTAATGTGAGCTAATCTATGATTTAATTTATAAATCAAAAGGAAAGTAGTTGTCACTTGAAGAATACTAGAATAACCTTTTGTTACTTCTCAAGACTTGGTCTATAAATTTTCAGTCCAGCAGACTCTTGTGTTGGTGGCACATGTTTTTTGTGGGCAAAAAATCTTGCCTCAGTTCCACAGAGCATTCATGTTACAGAAAGTAACTCCTTCCTTCACTCACACAAATGCCACCATTCTGTTAATTTACCAGGCATGGCACAAATGCCATGATTCATCAAACTGACAATGTCTAAAGAAGAACAGCTTGCTAAGAGTTCTTGCTGAAAAGTTAAAACCATATCACTTTTAATTTAAATATCTTTATATAAATGTAACTTTAAAACTGTCATTTTCTTTTAAAATAGGAAATAAATGAGATAACGCTTTCCTTCAGCAGTCCATTGGTTTTAATTCAGCACACATGCAAAAAATCATTATTTCTATGAAATAAAATGATGGTGTCATTTTAGTCCTAGTGGACTGAAGTTTGTTCAGTAAACATTCACCACAATTAACTGTGCCCTATCTTCCTCTGTAGTGAGGCCAAGTATTGAATAAACACAGAACTCACCTTATCCTCTAAACCTTAGCAATGGACTTCAAAACTGCACTAAAGTACATTGTGGGTCTGTGTCAGAATATTGTCTCTGACTGCTACTAAAATCTGAATACATGGCACAACAATCACTAGACAGTTGAAAATATTGCAGTGTAAAAGATTTTCACCAGAAGATTCCAACTAGATGCAGTTGAACTGTTTCATGGGGACACATGTCCTGAATCAGATTTTTCAATGGGAAGCTGCTGAAGAGTTTCATTTTAATAAGTTTAAAAATTTCAATTTGACTTTATCACTTTGATTTTCACAGCCCATTCATTTATATTTAACAGAACATTCAAACCAAAAGCTAACTGAAATGTGTTAACTTTTTAAAAACAAAATGTTCAGAAGACTTAATTTCATGGAAAAATTCAAGATTTTTATTTTTTTATTACAATGAAAAAATGAGACTAAACTTAAAATCTTGGAATTTCTCATCAGGCAGAAAATTCCATCTTTTTCTCTGGCCAACTGTGGTAAATAGCAATGGCCAGATTCTGTGTACCTATTAGGCATCTAAATGGATTTAGGGTAAATGCAGATGTTATACTCAGAACAACCTAACTAGGTTAGGTTGATATTAGCAGCAGAGTCTGTGTGCATCAAGGGAGTTTAGACTAGGCAAAAAATGTTCTGACTGAACTAACTTAGCTCACCTGGGGGTGCACTAGGTAGATCAGCTTAACCCATGTCCCTTCTTATAAAATATGCACACATTCAGAGTGCAACCCTGAGGCTGGAAAAGCCTCACCACTAGCCCCATCCCTGAGGCAGTGTTTTCCTACTTCCAACCCCGCCCCATCCTAGTTGAGTCTCTGAAAAGCAGTTAATGTCAAAGGTTGGTGGGTTTGCTTCCTCCTCATTGCTTTTTATCATCTGAGTGATAAGATGACATTGTGTTATAAAAGTAGAGATTCTAATATGCTGTCTGCTCTGTCACTGAAGACTTGTAGACCCATGGCTGGGGAAAGTGCAGGCTTGGTATAGTAGAGTCATGTACTCAGCATGTCACAGAACTGTCAAAGAATATATGTGGGTTTTCAGGAAGGAAAGCGTTGTCATTCACTGTCCTCACCACATCTTGATGATGCAACTGCTGCTTGATCTGTGACTACTTATTTGCCAATGTTACCCCTGCTTCCCTGAAGGTTAGCCATGGTAGGAGCTGCAGTTCAACAAGATCTCCAATTGTCTTGACTTTCTTGCCATTAGATTAAGATTCCATTCTTTCATCTTTCCAGCATATTTTTCAAGCCCTTTGGTGACCAGCTATTTATGATGGGACCCTGATTGTAATGTCTGGAAGTTCCTAGTCATGAAGTGGCCCAAAGGCAGCAGTTAAAAGAAAGTTGTCTAGCACTTGACAGACAACTATCAAGGCAGAAGTGTGATTCAGCAGCTGTAACAGAGATTGATCATCCCTCTTCAGGATGCACTCTGTTCCTCCCACATGGGGAGAGGACTAGAAAAGGTGCCCTAAACATAGCCTATCTTCTTTCTGCCTGGATAAGCAAGTACAGTGGGATGACCTTTACTGTAGTTGAAATCAGTGAAGGCACACAATCAGTTTCAGAATTTGGAACCTTGTGCAATCCCCAGAGCACTACACCATAATCATGGCTCGAAAACTCAGGTATCATAACATTGACATCACTGCACTGAGTGAGACCTGGCAAACAGAAGATGGGCAGTTCAAGGAACATAGACATAGATTCATAGATTCATAGATCCTAGGATCAGAAGGGACCTCAACAGATCATCAAGTCTGACCCCCTGCCTAGGCAGGAAAGAGTGCTGGAGTCAGATGACCCCAGCCAGATGCCTATCCAGCCTTTACTTAAAGACCCCCAAGATAGGGGAGAGCACCACCTCCCTTGGAAGCCCATTCCAAATTTTGGCCATCCTTACCATGAAGAAGATTTTCCTGATATCTAGTCTAAATCTGCTGTCTGTCAGTTTGTGACCATTGTTCCTTGTTACCCCAAGAGGCACCCTGGTGAACAGAGCGTCTCCAATCCCTTGCTGTATTCCCCTAATGAATTTGTAGGCTGCCACAAGATCACCTCTCAACCTTCTCTTGTGGAGGCTGAAGAGGTCCAGGTCCCTCAGTCTCTCCTCTTCTAGAAGGGTAAGCAGGAACGAGAATGATGGCTTTGTGGAGTTGGTTTTTTCATTCAAAATGAACCAAGTCAATGTCTGTCCTATCATAATTAATGAGCACCTCATGGTCATCCATGCCTATGCTCCAACTCTTGATGCCACTGATGAAACCAAGAGGAATCCTATGCCAGTATTGACCAAGTCTTTTCTGATGTTCTGGGGGGAGACAAATTAATTATTCTCAGTGATTTCAATGCCAGAGTTGGAAGGGACTTGAATCTCTAGAACAGAATCATTGGCAAGGGAAGAGTAGGAAAATTCAAGTCTAACATTATCCTCCTCCTGACAAAATGTGCTGAACATGAATTTACCATAATCAACACCCTATTCCACCAGAAAACAGGCACAAAACATTGTGGCAACACCTGCAATTTAAGTATTGACACCTGATTGACTATGACATTGTTTATGCCCAGGATTCCAAAGATGTCCACTTCACCCAAGCTATCTAGCAATTGATGGTTTCTGGACCAATCACCAACTTATCTGCTCAGTTTTGTCACTCAAACTGGCTTCTAAACAATGGCTGCAGCAGAAGCAATGCTGACAGAAGATCAGTGTCAAAGGACTCAATGAAGCATGACCTCTTCCACTAGTGCCCCAATGAAAAATTGGCAAATTCCAATCAACACCAATGGGACAATTTTGACAGGGCTTAGGGTGCCTTCAAGTCCACTGTCATCAGTACCTGCAAAGAGACACTGCAAAGGGATTCTCTACCAGGAAACGTCAAGACAGGTTTGATGATAATGACCAAAACATATATGAGTTGATTGACTACAAGCACAAGGCCTTTTGTGCTTGGGAGGATGACATCAAGTCCAAGCAAAATAAATAAAATCTGCAACAAGCCAAGGCAGAGATCCAAAGGAGGACCCATGATATGAAGAACAGATGGTGGTAAGACATGGCCAAGGAGATTAAACATCAGCCACAATATGCACAGGTTTTTTTAGTGCCACCAAAGCTATCTACAGCCCGAGCACTCAGGGACCAACACCTTGAGACCTAAGGATGGAGGAGACCTGATAAAGAATAGGGGAGCCAGCGTCCATTGGAAGGAGCATTTTGATGACCTTCTCAATCAAGACACCATTGTTGATGAGAGTGCTCTCAACTCCATCCCACAACACCCAGTCAGAGATGGTCTTGGAATCCCTCCAATCCTTGATGAGTTGAGTGTCGGGGAACAGCGGCCCCAAGGTCACGGTGGGCCGAGAGTGTTATCGGATCGGATCGAACAGGTGGGATTAGCGGCGAGGAGTCTGCGCAGTAAACGGATTCGTTCAGTTTTAAAGTAGATTAGATTTATTGACTTACGCTTTTGGAGCGTAGGTTGAGACGCTTGCTTCAGTTACAGTTACAACGAATTGAACGAACGACAAAGGAGACTGTTGGCCTACGGGATTCCTGAGTGAGCCCTTGCTTTCTACCCTGAAGGATAGGTGCGGCTGCCCACTCGATAGTCCCAGGGCTGGTCAACAGCTTATGGAATGGGTGACAAACAACGAAAACTGTAACACGGTGTGACGCCAGTCCAAGGTGGACAAACGGATGATCAGTGCCGAGGTCGATGAAGAGTGATGCTGAGGTCAGTGCCGGGTATGGTAAAACGAAGCCGTAGTCGAAGTGAGTCGGGTTGATCAGAATCGTGGTCAGGATCGGTGCCAAAATCAGTCCGGTAGCCAGGAGATCAATACGAGAACGAAGGGGAATCAAATAGCCAATTCGCAATGAGGAGGAGACCGGTAGGCCTGAAGCCCTCCAGAACAGCAGTCCCTGCCAAGGCAGCCTCTGCTTACAGGTCGAGTACAGTCTCCCCTCACACAACCACCACCACACTGACAGACAGAACCCCAAAGGTGGGGTCTCACAAACCCTTTATAGCAACCAAGTGGCTAATTAGGTTGCTTGCTCTGAAGAATTTTCTAGTTTTATGAAGTCATACTCTTAGCTAAACTGAGCATGCCTCTGTTTAGATTCTGCATATGACTGAGCATGAGCATGGTGGAAAAGTAGGTCACTCTTGATTGACAAGCCAACAGGTCACCCAGGGGGCACATGCTGGGCACGCTGTGGAATTTTCCATTAACCTGGCTTGTTCACGCATGTCAAACTTAACTCTTGTGTTACCAGCATACATTCAAAATTTGGTCCGGACATTGAGGAAAACCATTAAGCAGATGAAGAATGACAAGACATCTGGAGCTGATAGATTCTCTGCCAAACTCTTCAAGCAGGGGAGAGAGAGGAGCTTGCATCACAGCTCCATGCCCTCATTTTAAGGATTTGGAATGATGAGAAAATCTGAGATAACCTGGGGGATGCCATGAATGTGACAATCTTCAAGAAAAGAGACAAGTCCAACTGGAAATTACAGAGAGATCACCTTGCTGTCTACCACAGAAAAGATCATTGCAAGAACTCTCCTGTACCATCTCCTTCCACTTGTTAAATTGCTCCTCCTGGAATCTCAGTGTAGGTTTAGGGCACCAAGAGGCACAACTGACATGATCTTCACAGCTCACAAGCTGCAGTAAAAATTCTGAGAACGAAACAAACCTCTCTACATGGCCTTTTTTGACCTTACAAAAGCCTTCAACTCTGTCAACCAATAATTGTTGCAGAGGATCCTTCTGAAGTATGGGTGCCCACCAAAATTTGTTACTATTCTCTGCCTGCTCCATGATAGTATGTGAGCAGTTTCTCAGTAATGTATCTATGAAAGAGCCTTTGAGGTTAAGGCATGAGTTAATCAAAGCCACATCATTGCTCCAACTTTATTCTCGATATTCCTTATCATGATGCTACACCTGACCACCAACAAGCTTCCAGCTGCTGTGGAGCTAAGCTACTTAATGGATGGTAAGCTATTTAATCTCAGCCAGCTGTGAACCAAAACCAAGACCACACTGACCTCAATCATCAAGCTCCAATGTGCTGATGAGGCTGTAGTCTGTGCAGACCTTCAGGCCATCATTGATGTTTTTACCGAGGCATACAAGAAAATGGGACTGACACTTTCAAAGACTAAGGTCTTCCATCAACAAGCTCCTAATGAGAAATTCTCAGCTTGGGTAATTCAGATTCATGGTGAGACTCTGAAGAACACTATTTCCTGTACCTCAGAAGCCATCTCTCACAAAAGGCTGACATTGATGAAGAAAATCTGACATAACCTCAAATGTATAAGTGCAGCCTTCAGATACCTAAGAAAAAGGGTGCTCAAAAATTATATCTGAACAACAGATTTGAAACCAAGCTCATGGTTTATCAAGCAGTTATGATCCCCACCTTACTGTATGGAGTTGAGATGTGGACAATGTGCAGGAAACACATCAAGTTGTAGCAGGCTTGCCTTTTGGAGCTTGGGTTGAGTCCCAGGCTTGAAATCTTGCTGTTTTGATTGGTGGAGCTCATCCACCAATCAGAAGGCAACAAGTAGAGTTATGTCATCCCCCTTTCCTGAGGGGAGAGGGAAAGGAGTTTCCCCCCCTGACCTGATTGAAGACTGCAACGCTCAGGTCTTGAAGACTTCAGAGGTGGAGCCCTGGAGCATATAAAAGGAGCTGTGTGCCCAGCATGAGGGGAACACATCCGGGACAGGGAAGAGAGAAGAGTGGGGCTTAGAAGAGCTGAGAACAGCTGCTCAGTAGGGTGAAGCAGTAGCCCAGGAATGCCCCTGAAGACTTCCATCAGTGGGGAATGATGGTCCAGCAGCTAGGCTCTGTGTGTGCAGCACAGCACATAGCATCAAAACCCTGGGAGCTGCATGAGGCAGCTTAGATCTGCAACCTCTGGCATGTGGCAAGAGACACGGTGCACAGGACAGTGCATGGAGTAGGACCTTTGGAGCACTTGAGCAGTTCAGGTCCTCAGCTCCTGGAATGAGACTGGGAGCTCAGTGCAGGACGCGCTGCATGGAGGGTCCAGGAGCAGACTGAGCCTGGTGCTGCATGAGGCAGCCCAGGCCTCCAACCCATAGCAAAAGCTTGTGTCCAGAAAGGCAGATAGTGATCTGAGCTTACTGAACCAGCAAACAGGGCCAAGCCAGAGGCCCCAGAAGCCCTGCATAGTGGTGTTCCAGGGGACAGCAACCCCCTTGAAGCCCACTGCAGGCAAGAGAGCAGCCTGACGCAGAGGTCAAGGGCCACCCTCCAGGCCTGGGAGCCATGAGTTGCATGGAAAAGAGGATTCCCACAGGGGAGGGGGAGTCCCCCCCACCATTAGTGAAGGGCTCCTGAAAGGGGAGGTCCCACTGGAAGGACACCTCTAAAGTTACCAGCCTCTTTGTAGAGCTTGGGAAAAACCCAAGGGCATTGGGGTTTGCCCTTGGGATTGAGTTCAACTTTGGGGTTCTTGTGCCGTAAGTGGTGTGAAATCGTGTCTTATATTTTGTGAACTCTCATGTTGTAAATTAGTAGATGAATAGAGTCCTAGAGCTCTGCTGGGACCCCTTGTTTCACCTGTTTGTCCTGTTGTTTATTTGTATTTATTTGTGGCTTATTTATTGTTCACCCATACTTATGTATAGTTTATCTGTTGGCTGTCTATGTTTATTTTGGGATTTATCTGTTTCAGATCAGATACTCACCTGTGACTTACCTGTATCTGGAGCAGTAGTATAAGGCTTTATGGCATTTACCCAGAGGGTATTGTTTATGTTATTTTTTTAGAATATATATATAACATATGTTTATATCCATGTTTCTTTTCCTTGTGATAAGTTAATGTAAATAAATGTGTATATAGTTAAGTCCTCTAACTGTCCTGGCCTGGCTGTATAGGGATGGAGGGAAACTGAACAATCTGCAGTTCCCCCACAGCACACCTGCCAGGTAACAATTCCCTTCAGTTGGAGAAAGGGAGTATATACCTGAGTTACCTGGGCTACAAAGTCATTGGAGAAGTACCATCAATGTGGCCTGAGGACGAGCCTGCAAATCCAGTGGGAAGATAGATGCACCAACATTAGTATCCTCTCACAAGCAAACATCACAAGCCTTGAGGCAAAGATCATCTGAGGCTGAGACCAGTAAGATTCACCTTAGTCCCTGGAAAAAGCATAGAGCAGATCCTCAAGGAATGAATTCCTATGTTTTGGAAGAGGAGGTGATTAGGTACAGTCAGCATGGATTCACCAAGGGCAAGTCATGCCTGACCAAACTTATTGCCTTTGATGATAAAATGACTGGCTCTGTGGATGTGGGGAGAGCAGAGGACATGATATACCTGGATTTTAGCAAGGCTTTTGATACCATCTCCCATAATATTCTCATAAACAAGCTAAGGAAGTATGGGTTTGATGAATGGACTTTAAGGTGGATAGAAAACTGGTTGCATCATTCATTGGGCTTAGAGGGTAGTAGTCAATGGCTCAATGTCCAGCTGGAATCCAGTGTCAAGTGGAGTGCCCCGGGAGTTGGTCCTTGGGTTGGTTTTGTTCCATATCTTCATCAGTGACCTGGGAGATGGGTTATCGTGCACCCTCAGCAACTTCACAGATATCACCAAGCTGTGGGGAGTAGTGGATATACTGGGAAGCAGGGCTAGGATTCAGAGAGACCTTGAGAAAATGGAAGGATTATACCAAATGAAATTTCTTGACTTTCAATAAGGACAAGTGCAAAGTCCTGCACTTAGGATGAAACAAGCCCATGCACCATGCTGGGAACCTATTGGATAAGCACAAACTCTGCATTCAAGGACCTGGGGGTTACAGTGGACAATAAGTTAAATAACAGCCAACAGCATGCCCTTGTTACCAAGATGGCTGACAGCATTCTGGGCTGCATTAGTAGGACCATTGCCAGCAGATCCAGGGAAGTGATTCTTCCTCTCTATTCAGCATTGGTGAGGCCACATCTGGAGTACTGTGTTCAGTTATGCCTCCCTCAACTACAGAAAGGATGTGGACAAATTGGAAAGAGTGGAGTTAGAAAAGGATGGAGTTAGATTGTTCGCAGTGGTGACAGATGACAAAACAAGCAATGGTCTCAAGTTGCATCAATGGAAGTTTAGGTTAGATATTGGGAAAACTTTCTCACTAGGAGGGTAGTAATGCACTGGAATGAGTTACCTAGACAGGTGGTAGCATCTCCATAGTTGGAGGTTTTAAAGACCTAGCTAGACAAAAACATGGCTGGAATGAAATAGTTGGGGATGGTTCTGCTTTGAACAGGGAGTTGGAGTAGATGATATCCTGAACTCATCCCTTCGAGCACTAATTTTCTATGATTCTATGATTTGACATCAACTTTGCTGGGCCAACCACATCATCTGGATGTCCAACTCCAGACTCCCAAAGCAAGTTTTATTCTCCCAGCTCAGTCAAGGCATAAGTTCAAGTGGAAGGCAGAGAAAGCACTTAAGGGATGTCCTCAAGGCCAACTTGAAAAAATGCAACATCCACATCAACACATGGGAGTCTACCACCCAGGACCACCCTAAATAGAGGAAATGTCTGTAATGATAATCTGAGTAGTTTGAAACCTTACAATGACAAAAGCAGGTGGAAAAACAGGAGCAGTTGAAACAGTATGCCATGGGATGAAGCAAGAATCCAGAGCCACCCAACTCACATGGAGATGCATGCCTGAGTTGTAGCAGGGTGTGTCTATACATGCATTTCATCTGGGAGCAGCTTACTCAAGAGTAAACTACTTGTAAGTAAACACTTCCAGCCAGGTGTCTACATGTGCAGGGCCTTGGGAGGAGATTTGCAGTTCATAACAACAAACTGCTCCCACCCCCACTGCTTCTGCAATGGCTCTCTGTAGGAGCTAGGTGGAACTCTAGCCCCCCCCTGCTGCCAGGGCAGGGGGACACTATCCCCTGGCAGCTCTCACGGGCAGGGGGCAATCTTTCTCCCGCTGCTGCCTAGCTGATTGGGAATGCATTTGCTCCTGGTCAGGGGTCTACATGTGCACTAGTGCTCAATTACTAATTCTGAGTAAATTTGTTACTTGCTTTTGCTGGTACCAAATTTACTCACAATCATAGCCAATTACTATGCTGTAAGTGTCTGCATGTGTAGACATGGATGCTGACTGTACAGTAATTAGCTGTCCTGTGCAGTAAAGCATCTCATGTAGGTGCACCCACAGAGTCTGTCGATCTTGGATTGGCTTTGTCAGATGTCCTCCGACGCAAAAATAAGATAATCATGGAAGGCAGTCATCCTCAACTGTGAGGGATTACCAAAGAAGAAGATAAAAGTAGATATAAAATAATGGAATTTTAGGGCCTTGAAGAGGGTGAAATAGAATCTCACTTAGGTTCTTAAGTCTACTTTTATGTCTAATAGGGCTGTGCAAAATTTTGCCCAGTATTTCATGTCAAAGCTGTTTCGATGCTTTTCAAGTTCAAAACAGTGAAACTGAAATGAAACAAAAGCTTTTGAAACAGCTTCAAAACAAAACAAGAGAACTCAAAATGTTTTGAAACATTTCGAGTTTTGAAGCCAGGCTTACTGACTTCAGTGCTGGTCCCAGCTGGCAACACCTGCCTCCTATCATCTGGTAGGTAGATTGGGGGCTCCCCCACACCACTGGGAAGGCTGCAGGAGCTTTGCTGAGAGTGCAGGCCCCTGATCTGCCTGCCAGATGACAGACCAGTGATGGGCACAGCCTGCACCCAGTGCTGGGAAGATCAGTGCTGCCATTGGCCCCAGGTGGCAGCACCTGGCTCCTGTCACCAGGCATGCAGATTGGGAAAATGCACCCTGGGAGGATTCTGGCACTACCTCCTCAGCCCTCCTGGGGGTGCAGGTGAGTCCCTGATCTGCTTGCCTGCTGCATTTTATATTTCCCCATAATAACCTGTGGATGAAATGTTGAAACAGCAAAACAGTTTTGACAAAATGAAACAGAACGGTGCTTTCAAAATGAAATGATACTGGAAATGAAACACTGTATCGTCAAATTGTTGAAACAAAAATCAAATCAGAACGGTGCTGTTTTGCATAGCCCTAATGTCTAATTGGTAGAATAGAGTCTAGCCCTATGTTATCCCTTTATGTTAAGTTTTGTTTCCAAGGGCACTTTCTATTGAATTGTGCAATTAAAGGACTGTATCTGATAGAATAGATACACAATTAGGTATACTTGGTAACTTGTAGCATTAGATATACTTGGAAACTTGTAGCATTCCAGTGTTTTCATTGAACATTTTTGGACAAATGTGTGTTTGGATATGTGCACATTTTCAATTATAGTGTATTTTAAATTGAAAATATGGCATGGATCTATTGGAAACAGTAAGTAAATCATTCTTCTAATGGACTTCCCTGGACATGGTTGCAATTTGTAAAACTGTTAGTTATTTATCAATTTCTACAATTTTGGGAAAAAACTGTAAAATAAGTGCAATTACTGAAAAATGTCCTACATGGAAAGGTGAAATAGATATATTTTTTAATTACTATCAGGAGAGGAAAAACACATTTCCTAATATTCCCTGGATGTCTGTACACAATTATGAGGTTTTACATCAGTGCAAGGATCACTGTGCAGGTTACCTGAGCTGTGTCTTTTCTTTTAAAGGTGCAGTCTCTATAGCAACCAGTAAATTTGGCTTTTATCTTTGAAGCATAATAGACAGAGTTATGATTCAGCAGGGGGTTTTAAACACAGTGACATGTTTTTTGTAGACTGGAACCCTCATGTTTACTAAATTTTGGAAAAGATGGGAAAGAAGGACATTGGTGAAAACTCACACAATTATGCATTTAATTCTTGTAGCATTAATGCAAACAAAAATCTCATGATTTCCCTCATCATTGTAGCTTAGTGTTAATAAGAGTGTTAAGTAATGTTCATAAAATATAAAGTTTCATGAATTTATCAAATATTTGCATATACAAAAGGAAAACAGTTATAAAATACTTTTCATAATACAATGCTATATTAAACACAGCCATTCACAGGGTGAAGAGACATATTTCTGTGGAAGTTTATTGGAGGGAGTTAGAAGCAGGTACAGACTAATGAAGACTTTTAAAGATTTGTAAGGGAGGACTGAAAGGCTATAACATATTCTCCATGCCCCTTTCAGCCAGGAGGAAAAAGGGAAGGATTAGGGAGCTCAGGTACATAGAGCATTAATTTCCAAGTAGTTAATTGTGGCATAAATGTTTTTAGCTGTTGCACAAAAGGCATCATTAAAAAGCAATTAATGTTAACACAATGTTTTGTTTATATTATTAGGAGTGCTACAGGTTGAACAGGGATTAGATAATTATCCCTGTTGTGATCGTTACTTTCAGAGATGGGAGGGTTTTAAAAAAACAAACAAAATTGGGTGATGAAATTCTGTTATTGGATTTTAATTTTATTTTACCTAATTGCTATTGCTGTTCATATTCAAAATAAACTATGCAAGTCGCTCATATTCTAATGAGAATCTTGTGTTCTACAGCTTTCAGTTGCATTTGCTTTTCAGTCTTTTTTATGTTTAAAATTCCTGGGCTACCACTTCAAAATTGTAATTCAACAATAGATAGTGATACTTCAGTTTGCTCAGCCAAAAACACCCTAATACTGTTGTGACAGCTGAAAACTATGTCTGTGTGATAAAGATGTTTGCTGAAGGCTCTATGAAGATCAGACCAAGTGTTTTTCTGTCATTTGTTCAGATATTAAGCTATATGTTCTTGCTAAAAGCCTAATTAAAGTCTAAGATGTAATGAGGCCTTGTATGTAGTATAAGGCCTAATACATTTAGCAAAGCCTGATAGAAGTAGTGATGGTAGGCCTTGTGGCATAGTTAAAATTAACCTTATCAGAAGAATGCAAGGCTTGTACTGCAATTGGTCGGTCTAAGGACAGTTGAAGTAAAAAGAATCTGAATGGCTGTAAGTTATCAGCATAGCTCAGAAGTTATAAATTGGCTGGCACATCCGGAAATCATTCAGAAGGAAGATACAGCTCTATGAAAGGAACTACTAATTAGCAGTTAACCTGGATCAGTGGGCCCGTGGATCTCGAGGAGCCCAAGCAGTGAATACCAGGGTCCTTCCCGGTACTTCTCAGACAGTGCTGATCGGGGACTCCTAACTTTGCTGAGCTTTGTGGAAAAGAAACTTGTCATACTTTTAGGGAGAAACCATATTTGACAGAAAGAATTTTTGACCAATACACTATCCAGATTGCTTATGATTTTAACATTCAATAAAAAAGTTTCATCAAATTTTTTCGTTATGGGTATTGATTAGAATTGTTTTACACTAGTACTTATAGGCCTCAAACCACGTCAAGACCTTATTATTCTGTACAGAAGTAAAATAACAACCTTACTAAGATTACAATCTAAAACACATAACAAATGAAATTGCTTATTTTTCTAAAGCCACCAATATGAATCAATATACGTTGTCTGCAGTATTACAGGTATTTCCTGATGGATATATTTTTGTCTTTATTTTAGACTCATAGTAAAATTGAAATAGTAAATCAATAAATACTGTATATGTTGTAGGCAGAAAAGGAAAAGTATAACTGTCCTATCTTCATTTGCCTTAAACTGAAACTCGTACTCATAGTTATAGGGTTTGCATGAGCCCAGATGGCTTATCAGGTTAACATGTGTAAGGAATGCAGTTTTTGTTTCTGGTGGTACAAGAGGAAATGATACAGCTAACAGCCTTTAATTCCTTAGCGTGGCTACCTCCCCTTGTGGGGTCTGTTCCCTACTGGGGTCTCTGGCACACCAGCTGGAGGAGCTCCAGGCCACAGTCCAGAGACTGCGTGCCATCAGGGACTGTGATCAGGAGAATGACTCCTACTGCCAGGCCCTTCTCCCCCAGGAGCCGAAGGGTAGACCACGGTCTCCCTCCAGGACAAGGGAGGTCTCTGGGACCTCCCATTCTGTCCAGTCAAGGGCATGAACCAAGGTGGTCAAGGGCCCTAAGGCCCACCGCACCAAGGCCCCTGCCCCACCAGAGCTTAGCAACAGGAATGAACCTCTTGCAGCTCCAGCAGAGCCTGCTGAGTTGCCAGCTCCCGCAGGCAACACAGGCCCAAATGCAGCTACCACCCCCACTCTCCCCAAGACAAAATGTAAAGTGTTTGTTTTGGGAGACTCCATCCTGAGGGGGACTGAAGGAGTAATCTGCCACTCCGACCCCTTAGCCTGGGAAGTCTGCTGCATTGAGGACATTGCGGAGAAGATCCCTAAGCTCCTCTAACCCACAGACCACTATCCCATGCTCCTTATTCATGTGGGTACCAATGACATGACTTGGAGCATTCCCAGCTGGGTCA
>NW_017729032.1:168459292-168460727 GCF_001723915.1 Gavialis gangeticus
AGCCTAGTCAGCACAATAAAGTATTCTAGGTTTGGAGTGTTACAGACTATGGGTTTTATGATGATATTTCTTTATAAATTGTTTTCAAGTTGTTACAATATCATGTGACTTGGTTTTCTTCTTTAGCCTGTACACAGAGTATGAAGTACTAAGTACCATGACTGGCTATGTGCAGGAAGAATCAGAATGAACTTTTAGCATCAACACAATCTTGAATGGCATTGTACAGAGGAAATTGACATGACAGGCTGGAAACAAGCAGACTGGCAGCTCCTGGCAAAAGATGTCTGGGACTGAAAGAAGTGGAGAACCTTTGGGGAGGAGAGACTGGAAAGGAAACTGCTGAGTATCTCTGTCCATACTTACTCATGTCTGTAGGGTAGATTGAGGATGGCAGCACTAATTAACCTCTTTGGAGGAGACAGAGAACTTCTCGCTGGCT
This sequence comes from Gavialis gangeticus, assembly GCF_001723915.1. Lineage (NCBI taxonomy): Eukaryota > Metazoa > Chordata > Crocodylia > Gavialidae > Gavialis > Gavialis gangeticus. Next base: position 168,459,735 of record NW_017729032.1, read on the forward strand.
GGCCTTTGCCCCAATAAATGCTTTTACTGAAGAGACTGTCTGCATTGCTGCTTGGATCTTTGAGTTGCAATGGGTCACCCCAAGAGGAGGTGGAGTGCTTCTTTCAGGATGCTAGCTGTGAGTGAAGGCCACAGAGAACCAAGAAGGGTGAGAAACAAAAAGGCCAGGGTCTCAGAATAGGAAGGAGCTCAGGCTCCCCCTTGCTCTATAAGTCAAGCCTGAGCTCATTTCAAGGGGTACTCTAAGACATCAGACAAAGCTGCATGGATTTGAGCAAGGATTTCCCTGTGACATGGAGCATTTCTATAGGTGCAGATGGGCAGCTTCTATTATGGCTAGGTACCTATTCAGAAAGCCCGAGGTAGAATTGATCCAAGTTATGTGGTTTTCTGTAAGCGTCAGAGTTTAGACTGGCAGCAACAGAACACACATTTGCCCTTTGGAGCCTCACAACACTGCTATATTTGTTAACAAATATTTCTATATCCGTTTTGCAGTGTGCTTAGATGTAAATAAAACATAAACAGTCTACCAGCAAGAGAAAAGGGAGAAATATAGGGTATTTGTTCTGGTTTCAGTGAGATTGTTCTGGATTTTGTAGGCCATCCCAGCCAGTTGGTGAGAATTGAAGCAAAAGTCCTGCACTGGTGCCATCCCGTCTGCATGTATCTGGCCTCCTGAGGGAGGAGCAGCCTGGGCAGAGTACTGCTCCTTCTGTCTGAGGTGGAGATCAGCCGGGGCAGGCCAAAGAAGGGCCCTGCGTCCCCCATGTGCAGAGGCTGGACCTGGCTGGGAGGAACCCCTCCAGGGCTTCCCCAACCCATGCTCTGTGGTCACACAATGCATCTTGTCCTGTTGCAGTGGCTACTGCCGAGGTCTGGTCTTTGTGTGGCAGCCCTGGGTGGCTGCCCACAGTGGGAAAGAGGAGCTGTGTGGTGCGCAGTGCAAGCTAGCAGAGCCCAGGGAAGCCCACACCAGAGCCTCTCCCAGCCA
>NW_017729032.1:168465727-168466622 GCF_001723915.1 Gavialis gangeticus
AGGCCCTTCTCCCCCAGGAGCCGAAGGGTAGACCACGGTCTCCCTCCAGGACAAGGGAGGTCTCTGGGACCTCCCATTCTGTCCAGTCAAGGGCATGAACCAAGGTGGTCAAGGGCCCTAAGGCCCACCGCACCAAGGCCCCTGCCCCACCAGAGCTTAGCAACAGGAATGAACCTCTTGCAGCTCCAGCAGAGCCTGCTGAGTTGCCAGCTCCCGCAGGCAACACAGGCCCAAATGCAGCTACCACCCCCACTCTCCCCAAGACAAAATGTAAAGTGTTTGTTTTGGGAGACTCCATCCTGAGGGGGACTGAAGGAGTAATCTGCCACTCCGACCCCTTAGCCTGGGAAGTCTGCTGCATTGAGGACATTGCGGAGAAGATCCCTAAGCTCCTCTAACCCACAGACCACTATCCCATGCTCCTTATTCATGTGGGTACCAATGACATGACTTGGAGCATTCCCAGCTGGGTCATGAGGCACTACAGGGATTTGGGAGCGGGGCTAAAGAGTCTGGGGGCACTGGTGGTGTTCTCTTTGATCCTCCCAGTCTCAGGGTATGGGCTGAGAAGGGAGAGGAGGATCCAGGTAGTTAACCAAAGACTGTGGCACAGGAAAAGCCTGCAGTAGCCTTGTAGGCTTGACAGTGCTACACTGGCTAGCAATACGGACGAAAGAGACTTGGGGATCATCATTGACCACAAAATGAACATAAGCCTGCAATGCGATGCTGCGGCTAGTAAAGCAACCAAAATGCTGCTAGCATCCATAGATGCTTCTCAAGCAAATCCCGGGACATCATTCTCCCCTTGTACTCGGCCTTGGTGAGGCTGCAGGTGGAGTACTGTGTCCAGTTTTGGGCTCCACAATTCAAAAAGGATGTGGAGAAGCTTGAG
>NW_017729032.1:168471622-168506120 GCF_001723915.1 Gavialis gangeticus
TGAACACCTTCAAGAGTAAATTGGATGCTGATTTTGCTGGGATCCTATGACCCCAGCTGACTTCCTGCTCTTCAGGCGGGGGGCTGGACTCGATGATCTTCTGAGGTACCTTCCAGCCCTAATGTCTATGAAATCTATGAAGCCTAGTCAGCACAATAAAGTATTCTAGGTTTGGAGTGTTACAGACTATGGGTTTTATGATGATATTTCTTTATAAATTGTTTTCAAGTTGTTACAATATCATGTGACTTGGTTTTCTTCTTTAGCCTGTACACAGAGTATGAAGTACTAAGTACCATGACTGGCTATGTGCAGGAAGAATCAGAATGAACTTTTAGCATCAACACAATCTTGAATGGCATTGTACAGAGGAAATTGACATGACAGGCTGGAAACAAGCAGACTGGCAGCTCCTGGCAAAAGATGTCTGGGACTGAAAGAAGTGGAGAACCTTTGGGGAGGAGAGACTGGAAAGGAAACTGCTGAGTATCTCTGTCCATACTTACTCATGTCTGTAGGGTAGATTGAGGATGGCAGCACTAATTAACCTCTTTGGAGGAGACAGAGAACTTCTCGCTGGCTGGCCTTTGCCCCAATAAATGCTTTTACTGAAGAGACTGTCTGCATTGCTGCTTGGATCTTTGAGTTGCAATGGGTCACCCCAAGAGGAGGTGGAGTGCTTCTTTCAGGATGCTAGCTGTGAGTGAAGGCCACAGAGAACCAAGAAGGGTGAGAAACAAAAAGGCCAGGGTCTCAGAATAGGAAGGAGCTCAGGCTCCCCCTTGCTCTATAAGTCAAGCCTGAGCTCATTTCAAGGGGTACTCTAAGACATCAGACAAAGCTGCATGGATTTGAGCAAGGATTTCCCTGTGACATGGAGCATTTCTATAGGTGCAGATGGGCAGCTTCTATTATGGCTAGGTACCTATTCAGAAAGCCCGAGGTAGAATTGATCCAAGTTATGTGGTTTTCTGTAAGCGTCAGAGTTTAGACTGGCAGCAACAGAACACACATTTGCCCTTTGGAGCCTCACAACACTGCTATATTTGTTAACAAATATTTCTATATCCGTTTTGCAGTGTGCTTAGATGTAAATAAAACATAAACAGTCTACCAGCAAGAGAAAAGGGAGAAATATAGGGTATTTGTTCTGGTTTCAGTGAGATTGTTCTGGATTTTGTAGGCCATCCCAGCCAGTTGGTGAGAATTGAAGCAAAAGTCCTGCACTGGTGCCATCCCGTCTGCATGTATCTGGCCTCCTGAGGGAGGAGCAGCCTGGGCAGAGTACTGCTCCTTCTGTCTGAGGTGGAGATCAGCCGGGGCAGGCCAAAGAAGGGCCCTGCGTCCCCCATGTGCAGAGGCTGGACCTGGCTGGGAGGAACCCCTCCAGGGCTTCCCCAACCCATGCTCTGTGGTCACACAATGCATCTTGTCCTGTTGCAGTGGCTACTGCCGAGGTCTGGTCTTTGTGTGGCAGCCCTGGGTGGCTGCCCACAGTGGGAAAGAGGAGCTGTGTGGTGCGCAGTGCAAGCTAGCAGAGCCCAGGGAAGCCCACACCAGAGCCTCTCCCAGCCACGTGCAGTCTCTGCATGCGGGGGATGGAGTCCAGCCTCTGTGCTGTCCTGCCTGGCCCCAATCTACCATCAGGGCTCCTGGGAGTCATGGGGTAGGGGCTGTGTGCATACATGTGAGGGGGCAGTTGTGGAGGTATGGTGTGGGTGGTGGATGGGTGTGCGCGCGCGCTTGTGCCCTCCCATCCTGGATTTTCTTACCTCATCCCAGATTTCCCTAAAATTATTATGGTCACCCTAGCAAAGTGCCTTGTTATAAGGACATACGTAAGGCAAGACAAGGCAAGGCAAGACAACCACTTGTTATTAAGCCAAAAGAAATAAAAAAACAAAACCTCTCTCAAAGTTCTTACAGTCAAAGGATATTAACAAAATGCTATTACAAGCAATATACTATAAGCCCCTAAAACATAAAGCAATCCCTTATTAAAATACAACATAATGCAACAAATACTCCTTTGTAATAAACTTAAGCTATAGCTTTCAAATCCTTCACCTTTGTTTAAGAGGCAGAAATACCCATGGGAACATTAGAATTGCAAACAGATAGAGAGCTAGCAGATAGCCAGGTGCACTGCAACACAGAACAGTAACAGCCATTTACGTTTAATCAATCCTATTGAGCCAAGAACAATATTTTAGAGAATACCTCCATTGTTCTGTGACAGAGGTGTTAACTGGGTGAATGGGATCGATTAGTGATGAGATGAAATGTAAATTGCTGTTAATGCTCTGCTTCCAACAGAGCAACTAAAAGGAAGAACTGTGATGAAATGAGTATAGTTACCCAGCTAAACATCATTCTGGTCCTGCCTTGGTGAAGATTGCTAATGCAGTCTCAGTGATTTCCCAGAGGGAAAAAAAACAGCTGAAGAAATGCCATTGGTGTTTTTCCTTCACCATCTGGAGAATGGAAAGACTTTTAGGGGGATAGCAGGTGAATATAAAAGGTCTTTTTAATTCTCCATTTCACAGTACATTATGTAAACAAGAGTCACAAATCACAAGTAACTTCAGTGGCTGGGAGTTGGGGGAGTACTGGAATCCATTCAGATCAAGCTATTCAAATGCAAAGAATTGCATAAACAAAAGTATCAACATTTTGGGGCATTTTTTATAGGCAGGGTAGAAATATCATTATAGATCATTGTTAGTGCATCAGATTAAAGCCTCTTTCAAGATCTTTGACATTCAGAGAGGGATTAGGCACTCATATGGATAACTGGATATTTTTAATATGAAGAAAAAGAGTACTGGAAAGGGGGGTAACGTCTTGTATTTCATATTTTAAAATAATCTCTAGAGGCACTTAGGAAATGCACTAAATGGGGGCAGATTATACTATATTGATCCCGTTTGGGTCTCTCGCACTCAGTAAGAACCATCTGGTCCTTATTGCTGTCAAAGGCAAGATACTGAACTACATGGATCACCACTATAACAATTTCCATCTTCCTCATCCATCCCTAAATCTAATGGCCTTCTAACCTAGAGTTTGCCTTCAGGACCATCTCTAATCTTTAGATTACTACAGGAACACAACATCTATATGGCTGGGATAGACATAGGCAAGCTTTTGGATGTCACCATACTCTTCCTCAGGCCTCCAACATCTTTATACAAATTTTGGAAAGTTTCACAGTCACTAGATGACAGCAATCTTATTTTGTCCTTTCTGAAGACACTCCACGAGGGTCTGTTTCGTACAGTGGCCAGACTTAGCTGACAGTCATAAAAAGCTTTGGTGTTGTCAAGCCCAATTTCTTCTCTGCAGTAGATGAAGGTCCATTTTGTTTTTCTCCAAGTCCTGAGCTAATTGATTCTGACATATGTGCTTTGTGACTGCAGTCAATGAGCCCTGATGGCCCAGACCTTTAAGGGTCACAGCCCAAACTCACCATCTGTTTACAGAGTTGGCAAATAGCACTAGCACTAACCCCATTAACAATTTGGAAATGTTTTCAAACCCAGGAGGAGGTTGTCTATTTGTGTACTGGAAGGAGTTGCAGGCTTGTAGCTGTTAGTTACTATTGCTACTATGAGATATACAGTGAGAAAGCATGGCCTTCTCCCAGGGAGTTCCTACTAAAGCCATATCCCTCAGAAATGGAGGCCATGACCTTTCCACCACCCTCCCCAACTTTGAACTGTAACTATCATAACTAATTATATCCTTTCCATAAATGAAGTAGTAGGAAGGAAGGGTTAGAAGCTGGACAATATTATTCATCGGGGGCTGGGGGACATGACTTATAAGGAAAGACTGAGGGAACTGGGCTTATTTTGTCTAGAGAAGAAAAGACTGAGGGATTTCATAGCAGCCTTCATATACCTGAAGTGGGTTTGAAAGAGGATGGAGCTGGACTGTTCTCAGTAATGGCAGATGACAGAGCAAGGAGCAATGGTCTCAAGTTGCAGCAAGGGAAGTTTAGGTTAGATATTAGGAAGAATTTTCTCACTAGGAGGGTAGTAAAACACTGGAACAGGTTGCTAAGAGAGATGGTGGAAGCTCCTTCCTTGGAGGTTTTCGAAACTCAGCTAAACAGAGCTTTGGCTGGGATGATCTAGTTGGGGATGGTCCTCTTTGATCATGGGGTTGGACTATATGACCCCCTGAGGTTCCTTCCAACCCTTTCTATGATTCTATGTTCTCATTCATTCCCTTCCAGTCTCGTACCCTGCCAGTCTAGCAGTCTAACGGTGTTAACTTTTTCTTGCCAACCATGGGTGGTTAAATGCAGATGATAGGAAAAAACTCAAGTTCTATCTTTTAGACTGGAAGGAAATAGATATTTGGAAAGAGCCAGTAGTGTGTGGGCCTAGGAGTGTTGTCATACCAAAGCGAATAAACAGCTATAGCTGAGTATCCAGTGTACATGGATGTACTCAAATTGCGGAGCCCTGGCCCAGCTCTGCTCCCCTCAGCCTCTTCCCTCATCCTCCGCAGCAACCACTTACTGCAGGATGGGCCCAGCCAGGCCAGGCATCTGTGGTTGCCAAGAAAAAGAAGCAGGATTGAGCCTGTCCCTCTCTGCCCAGGCTGAAGTGTTTAGAGGTTGTATGAGGGCAACCCTCTCACCCAGTCAGCAGCCAAGGGTGGGGGCAACAGCTATCTTGGAGGAGGGGAAAAGAAAGAAAAAAACTTCTGTTTTACACATAACCCCACTTTTACTTGCTTTTTTGCAGGGTTCCTTTTTTTCACGGATTTCTCTGATTTTCATGGAAAATTTTGCATTTCCCACAAAAATGGTGAAATCAAGATTTCAGTTCATCCCTACCAATGCAGGATTACTCCTAGTTACGCACTGAACATATATAGTGACTATTTAAAAAAAAAGAGGCTGCCTCAGTTTCTAATTCCTTATAAAGTTAATCTTTTTTTATGGATTCAAGGTTGAATTGGGAATTTCTTTATTTAGATAAACTTAGCCCTTGCAGGAAGGGTAGATCATCATTACTACACCAAGCAGAACATCAGCTAGGAAATGAGCATGGTGAGAGAGAGGAGGAAGTGTGGCTGAAAGCACTTTGCTTCTTCAGATACAACTTACAAGGCTTAATTTCAAATGTTAATTAAAAATCATTTTTTAATTGACATAAAAGTTATGTACAGCATTTCCCCATGTTGATGCCATTTCTTTATGTCAGTCATTAAAGAAAATATCAAAAGTGAGAGTAACATCATTTAATTATCTATAGTAAGTATAAGGTCCCCAGTGCCTCTGGTTAGTGTATATAGAATGATGCTGTACCAGCTACAGCAGGGATCTGCAACACTTTTGGGCAGAGTGCCAAAAACACCCACAACCTTGACTTGTAAGATGTTGGCATGCCAGGTGTGGATGGTGGAGGAGCTGCAAGGAGCCTTACCCTTGTTGTGGAAGTGCAGACCTGCTACCTTCCCTGACATCCACCCTGACAGCATGCGGTCTGACCCTGACCCACCTGCTGTCGTCTAGCTCTCACACTGCAGGATGCCTGCCCCTGAGCTACAGTGGCACGGTAGTTTTCAATTTATGAATAAGTGACACAGAACAAGTATATAATAGGTTGCCTTGTTTACATGAAATATCTTAAGGCATTCTGATATACAATTGAAAATAGTGAAACTGGAAATAAATATATCCTGTATTGAACAACTGGGGAAAGGAGGAAGGGTTGGAAGCCACAGAACTGTGCTAGTTACATACTACATTAATGAAGCCATATGTTGAAACCGTTGTCATTTCTAACCCATGAGTGAGTCAAAATCAAATTTCAATGAGAGTCTTTCCATTGGTTTTGATGGACTTTGCACTAACCTACTAACCAGTATGACTTGTTTCCAAATATCAAAGAGGAGAAAGTAGCTGAACACACCATAGATAAAACAAAACAAAAAACAAAAGCAAACAAAAAACATCCCTTCAGTTGAGTTTACCTTAATAATAGAAGCTTTACATTAGGCAACTATGAGAAAAAGCATTATCAGGCATTTGCTCACTGTGAAAAATCTTACCTTTCAGGTGTAAACTGCAATCATTTAGAAACTTACAGATGGAAAGAGTACTATGGATGCATGCCTGCTTTATGAACTGGAAAAGCAATGTGGCAAGGTGAATAGGTCATGGAGTATATGACTATCCTGGCTGTTTTTTATTAAGGAAGGAGCACAATAGTCAAGCTGATTAATAATTACATCATTCTCTTGCATTGGTTTAATGAACCTCTCTTCTTTAGCTCTTTCTCTGCCAATCTGCTTGATAAAATGACACAAGACTCTGCCCGAGTAGTCTCCTTAAGGAGCAGGCTAAGTTCTAAGTCTTTGGACCCTGAAGTTCCCCTTTATTTAGTGAAGATCAGAAGATGAGATCTTTAGGTTCGGTTGTAATTCATGAGTTGGCAAAGATTCAAGATATGCTGGACTTGTTTAACTTAAAACATATGCACAAAGATTCATGTAGGTCCCTTCAACCAGATCACTTGCCTGAGAGGCTTGAGTTGTTAGATTAATAACATGGAAATAGGTAATAGCTTTAAGGATCTATGCACATCATTCTGGGGAGAATTATGCAGTTTCTTCCATAGGCATAAAGGTCCACTGTAGCAGCAGATCTGGCACAATTCTATCATGCAGGAAGAAAGGTAGGACTTTAAAGGCCACACACAAACATGTATGCAGTGTAGAAAACAAGTCCAATTAAGATGTGCTTCACACTAACATGCAGGTGGTACCCTGGTAGAATTGGAAAGTTTACTTCATCATGGAAACTCTCATCTATGCTTTCTCTCCCCTAGAGGAGCATGTTAATAATCAGTAGTCTGCTGTGAAGTGGAGGGGGTGGGTAGGAAGTAGAGAAAAAGGATTTCTTTCCTATGTGCTATTATCTCTGTATTCTTCTGTGACCTGGATAGGAGAATTTGGGCCTTTGGTTATCTTATAGATTAAATAAAGGGAGGTGGGGTGGGGTGTGTGCATATGTATACACACGCAAACACACATATATATGCATGTGTGTGTATATGTAGACAAGGTTCTTTGGTTAAACCTGAAATCTTTTATTAGACCAACTCAAATAGTTGGAAAAATTCTTATTTGCAAGCTTTCTGGTACAAATACCCTTCTTCAGGCTGAGCAAGCATCTGTGGTTGGTCTGTCCTTTTCTTGGATGGAATAATAAAGAAGACAGAAGCTGGTATGCATGTGAGAAAGTCAGTCAGTGAAAATGTAAACTGAAGTAGTGAATGGGTGAGAGACACATGTAGGGGAAGGGGAATGAATGTAGCTAGTAAATAGTGGAGAGCTATTTACTGGGGGAGACAGATGTTAGGCAGGTTAAAATGTGCCATGAATCTAATGTCTATATTTAGTCCATGCTTTTTTGTACCCGGTAGACTGATGAAGTGAAGTCTATAGGATCATCTGTGAAATGTGTTTTGTAAATTCCCTTTGAGGATTTGAACCGAGAGATTGGAGAAAGAGTGGTTTTCTTGTGATAAATGTGCCCACACAGGTAATTGGGTATTTTTGTCTTTGATAGATTTTCAGTGTGCGTTCATTCTGGTAGGCAGTTGTTGTTTGGTCTCTCCTACATATTTTCCATCCAGGCATTTGGTGCACTGGATGAGATATATTACATTTCTGGAGGTGCAGCTGTAGGATCCAAGAATGTTGATGGTGCTGTTGTCAGGTATAGTAATTGTGGGGGTGGTGGAGATATGTTGGCAGGTTTTACATTTTTTGTCATGGCATGGTCTGGATCTATTCGGTGTGTTTTGAGTCATAGGAAGTTTGCTTCTGGCAATGAGGTTGGCAAGGTTTGGTGCTTGTTTGAAGGCTAGGCTAGGTGGTTCTGGGAAGATGTCTTTAGGAACTGGGTCTTCTAGTATGGGTTGCAACTGTTTGAGGATTTTCCATATAGGTTCCAGGAAGGGATGATATGTCATAGCCAGCGGTGTGTGATTCGTGGGGGTTTTCCTTCTCTACTGCAGCAGTTCTTCACATGGTATCCAGGTGGCTATTTCAAAAGTGTGATCTAGCTCTCTGGATCAGTGTCCTTGCTGAGTGAAAGGACTTTTGGTATTTGTGAGGTGGTATTCTCCTGAGTGCAAATTTTGTGGTATTGGAGAGCTTGGCTATATATTACAGCTTTCTTGGTGTGTTTAGGGCAGGGATTTCCAAACTTTTTGAATGTGGGGCCAGATCATGAACTTCTTATCACCCAGTGGGCTGGCCAAAAGACCCCCCTCCCCCATTAGGAAGCTGCTGAGGGGCTGGGGGAAGGACAAGGGGTGGGAACGAAAGTAAACAGTGCTTACTTTCATTTCCCATCGCAGCACCTTGGGACTCAGAAAACTGCTTGGCAGGCCGCATGGCAGCCGGCAGGCCATACATTGGACAAGCCTGGTTTAGGGTGGTTGCTGGTTCTGTGCAGGTGTGTATGTTGGTTTGTGTGTTCCTTGTATAATATGGTGGTTTGTATTTTACCATTCTGGATAGTGATAGTGTATACACATACACACACACACACACTATTGGTTAGTCTATAGGACATTTGTATATATAGCACAAGCTCTGAAAAGATGTGCCCAGAGCAATGTATAAGATGGAGAGTGAGAAATTTGAATACAAAAGACAAGGTGGAGAGAGGGATAGGGAAGAGAGAAATTCCCTAGGACCATGGGACAAGAGAGTCCCCCTGAATATCACCTACAGTCCCTGGACTGAACACTTTAAACACATCATTAATGACGTCCAACCCTCCTGGAAAAGGATGACTGACTCAAAGTAGTCAGAGGAACAAACCAATCCTGACTTACAGACAGTATCCCAACCTCAAACAGCGTATCTCAAGCTATAGGCTAACTAACCCCAGTCTCATCAATGCACCAGGCCTTGCAGTGGACCCAGATGCCTTCAGTGTGCCCACATCAATACAGATCATATAATCACTGGACCAAATAACATGGATTCTAACATCCAAAGTTGCAACTCCACCAATGTCATATATGCCATCACCTGCTTACAGTTCCCCTCTGCTGTCTGCAATAGACAGACAGGATGATCCTTATGTGACAGAATGAACGCACACTGATCTGACAGCAGCTGCAGAAAGACATGCAGGCTTGTGGCAGAACACTTTAACCTCCCTGGATAATCCATTCCTTGCCTGAGGGTGGCCATTCTTAGTTAGAAAACTTGTAAAAAAAAATTTGAATAGTAAATTGCAGAACAAGAAATCATCCCCAGACTGTATTGTGTTAGTATGGTTTAAACAGGAAATACGTATTCTTATCTCATCATCTGAATTAGCTTTTGAGACTTCTTTGTTCCTATGGATTTTTTGCTTGTTTTCCTCTCCAGCACTGCCTCACCTCTCCTATGCCCCTTCCCCATACTCTCTCTCTTCCCTTCCCTTGCTTTTTTATTCAAATTTCTCTCTCCTTCCTATGCACTGCTTTGTACATATCCTTTCACAGCATCTGATAAAGTGAGCTTCAGTCCACAAAACTGTGTGATACATATACACACATACACACTTAAATATCTGTAGATATACACATACACACGTGCACACTTTGGTTAGTCTATACAGTACAAATCTACCTTGCCGTCCACTTGACTTCAGACTAACACACCTAACTACATATTTCCTTTAACCTTTGCCAATTTAGTGCGTTATCCAAGTGTTGGAAAAGGGCCCACTGAGGTCATTTAGTGTAGAATCTAGAAAAATTAAGACTGAGATTTTCAAAAGTGTAAAGTGATTGGGTTACCCATTTGCAGACACTTTAAAGTGTCTGATCATCAAAGGACAGTTATTTCTTATGTAAATCAAAAGTAGAGAGTAGGAAGTGGAGTGAGGAAATAGTGAAATGTAATGTTTTGGAGGCAAGCCACCAAAGAATAAAGGAGGCTTGAAGGCTAGGGACAGACATTACACATGAACTGGTTTAAGTGATCTGAAACTGGTTTAAACCTATAAAAGAACAGACATTCAGTACACACAAACCAGTTTGAAACTGGCTGAAACTGGTTAGAGATAAACCTGGTTAAATGTAGTATTAGACTTAACTGATTTTGGTCAAAGAGGTTTGTGCAATTTCTGCCCCAGGCTCCTTCCTAGTTTAAGTTAAACCAGACTTCCACATCATCGTGGCATGGTCTCTGGGCTAGGCGAGGCTCTCTGCTCCAGCCCCAGCCCCAGGGCTGACCCCGCCCTTCTGCTCTCTAGCCCAAGCGGGGACTGGCCCTAGCAGAGACACCAGTGGGCATGGCCCCGTTAAGGCAAAGTGGGCAGGGAAGGGATTAATTCTTCCCTCCTTTCCCTCTTCCCCTACCACAGCTGAGGTCAGCCTGTCTTCTGGGGTTAGCAGAGGGGAGGGGGCTGTGGGGCTGGCCCCTGCGGCTGGCAGACCCTGGCTGCAGAGAAGGGATGGAGGGAGGAATTAACCCTTCTCTCTGCCCCCTTCACTTTAACAGGGCCATGCTGGGTTGCTTGTCCCACAGGGTGGGGAGGCAAGCTCTGTTCCATACGGGGGGGGGGACTCTTTCCCTCCTCCTCCTCCCAGGGTGGGGAGGGGGACTCTGTGTGGTGCTGGATGGGGACTTTTCCTCCTTCTTCCCCTCTCCCCCTGACTGCTGGGAGGGGGGGCTCCATGTGACATTGCTCAGAGCAGGAGGGGGGGAGGCAGAGGGAGGCTCTGTTCAGTGCTGGGGTGGAACTCTTCTACCTCCTTTTCCTCCCCCCCACTGCCAGCCACTGTGGGGCAGAGAGAGGGGGTTTCTCCTGGAGGCTGCCCAGCCCGGCCTCAGAGGGGGAGTTTGTTCAGTGCTGGGGGAAGACCTTTTCCCCTGTCCCCTGCACACCACCACCACAGGGCAGGGACGGGGGCTGTGTGTGGCACTGGCTGGCCCAGCTCAGCTGGGGCATAGGGAGTAGCTATAATGGAGCCATAGCTGCCAGGGGTTGGCCTCCATTCCTATGGCCCAAGCCGGTCTCGCTCAGCCCCAGCCAAGGCAGCTGCATGATGGTGCTGGGGTAGGGTAGGCCACAAGGGTGGGGCCAACCCAGTAGATGCAGCCAGTGCAGCTGGGCATCTTACCCTGGCAGTGAGCATGGTCTAGCACACGGCTGGTGGCTGGCTGTCAGCAGCTTATCCAGGCCCACTCAGAGGCAGGGGCTGTTAAGAGGGATGGGGAGGTGAGCTCACCTCTGGTTGCCCCTGTGGCACTCCAAATGGGGCTGAGCCCCACCCAAGGTAGACCATGCCATGGTCCTGCCCATGTGTCCACTGGCTCAGTTCCAGCCTGGCCCTGGCTCCAGCTGGTGTGCAGCTTCTGGTGTGGCTGTTCCCAGTGCAGCCACAGCTGGCCAGATGCTGCTCTGCTCCCCTCACTTCCAGCAGGAGCTGCCCGGCTGAAGTTTCCCCCCACCTGGAGCAGTGCAGCAGGGGCAGGAGCAGGAGAAGGAGCCATCACTAGAGGCGAGAAGAGCAGAGCATCACCTGGCCAGCTGCCACCGTGTTAGAAACAACCCTGTCAGAAGCTGTGCACGTTGGCCGGGACCCAGGCCAGTGGGCTGCTCTTCTTCCTTCACGCCAGCAGCAACACCTCCTCATGCTCCTGCCCCTCCTGTGCCAGTCCAGGCAAGCAAGTGGTGGGGAAGCTGCAGCTGGGTAGATCCTGCTCAGTGTGTGGGCCTCCAGGTCCTGGTGGCCTTCTACTTGCACCACCTGCCCACAGGTGGCTGCTCATCACTCTGGGTGGGTGGAGTGGGTGGAAGGCAGCTGGGAGCACTCTGGGTGGGTGGAGTGGGTGGAAGGCAGCTGGGAGCTGAAGCTGAGCCCAGCGTGCTGAAGCAGGAGCTGCCCAATGAAGCATCCTCCATTAAAAGTGGTTCAGCAAGAGTATGAGCTGAAGGAGGAGCTGCTGCTGAAGTCAAGGTAGCAGAGTAGCCCTTCCAGCCTGGACCCTGGCCATCATGCAGAGCTTCCAGCAGGGCTGTTGCCAGTGCAGCTGCAGCCATCTGGGTGCGGCTCTGCTTCCCTTATCTCTAGCAGTGACTGCTCCTCCCACTCCTGCCCCTGCTGTGCTGCTCCAGGTGGGCAGTTCAGGGAGAAGCTTCAGCCAGGCAGCTCCCGCTGAAGGTGAGGGGAGCAGAGCAGCACTGAGAACAGCCCTGTTGGAAGCTGCATGTGCTGGTCAGGACCTGGGCTGGCAGGCAGGAGTGCAGCTACCTGGGTTGGTAGCAGGAGGGGTTCAGCCCCATGCAGAGCATTGCAAGGGCAGCTGTGGGCTGGATCCAGTCAGTTGGTAGGCTAGATTTGGCCCGTGGGCTGTACTTTGCCCATCCCTGCTCTAGGGAATGATTATTGCCCTATCAACAAATCTTTGTCAAGTTAACATAGACATTTGTTATAATTCCATTCCATAGCAATGGTCTCCTATCCCATCACTTAGATTGGCTATAGCTTCTGGTTGCATGTACTTCCTGCTCTTTGTTGAAGTACACACATAAACCATGGACAGGCATTACATTTGTGCTGTTCAAGGATTTTGTTATGGAAAAGAAAGTTCTCTCACTTGTAACCAGGAAGATTCCTCCTCTCCATCGCTAATGTTAATGGTGTACACTTCTGTCAGGTGTTGAGGACACCCAGTATGCTACAATCCTCTGCTCTTCCTTCCCCACCTCCAACTATATTATATTACCGGTGTTTCATTTTAATCATGGAAAAATGTAGACTGTGGATTTTTTTTTTGTCTGAACATTGGGTGGTTCTTTTTTATGAGAAAACCAGGCTCCCTGCTGATAGCCATCCTAAAAGTGAGCTCTTAGGGATCCCTTTGGGCATTCTGCTGTGATTACAAATGTCCCCCAGCCACTGGGTCACCCTGAAAGTGTGCATGGATGGGGAGGGGTGCATTTCCCCAGGCTGTTATCATCCCAGGAAGGTTCAAGCCTTGGGCATCTGCCTCCTGCCCCTCCCAAGACTCTGTCTCTTGTCCCATGTACTCTTCTAGGGTGAGCTAATGGGATATAATGTGGCTAGAGCCATCTTGGGGCTCTGGGATCATTCCCACTGCAGGAAAATTTCACTCCCCCAATGTTCCCCCAAGAAATTCTTAGTGCTGGAAAGGAACGTCTGTCCATGGCCATGCTAGAGAGAAGGAGGGAGGGAGAGAGACATTGAGAGAAACACAGCTTTAGTGTTTGAGATGCCTGAATTTATTTTTTTTCCATAGAAAATGTATTCTCCTCATGGATCATAAGCAGCTTGTAAGGACTTAACAAACAGTTTTTGGCAGCCTACCAGCATTTTCCTTGTTCAGATACAACTTGTACTCTAGCAGCATTGTTTTTTGGAGATCATTTTTCTTGCTGTTACAAATTTCTGTCTTGGGAACTCATGTTTGTCAGGCAAGGGGAATCTGGTGTTAGTCACAGAGCTGGGGCTCCAGAGTACAAGGCCTGGGCATTATTTAGGTTTCGTTCTATCACCTATTCTTTGGATAAGACAGAAAAAGAAAACCAGGTTCACATGAGATATCTTTTACTCATTTTTTCACAGGGGGTAGTTCAGTGGTTGTCCTGGATGACTTTGTGTTTTGGGGTTGATATTTATGTTCCCCCTTCCATTAGACAAATTGCACCATTGACACCTGTTGGCCCTGATGAAACTCAAAAGCTGTGTCACAGCTGACTTACCAAACAGCCTGTGTTTATTTTAGCTATATGAGTTTTGGACTCTGGACTTACACAGCTGCCTTTCCAGTCTCATATAACACCTTGCCCTGGCCTTGCATTATTATAAAAGAGTTTTACCAGATTGTTGTAGGAGGCAAGCGTCATAACCCAATGCATGCCACAGTTTCATAAACAGAAGATGCTGTACACCTGATAAGTTGCTACTGGATGTATCTACATGTGCATATTAGTGAAGCAATAAATTCTGATTCATATTGCACAGGAGTTTATTGCTCTTGGGCGTGCCATTTGCACATGCACTTGGGACCACAGTACATTGAGCCGGGTGGAGTAGCCGTGGCTGGCAGGGAGCCTAGGGTATCAGCCTGACAGCCTGAGGCATTTCCCTCCAGCATAACGTGCTGCAGGCAGCCCCTGTACTGAAGCATCCTTATGCCTGAACCAGCCAAGACAGCATTTACACATGCATTGCTGCTGAATAAAAAACTCTGCAGCAGGATAGTATTTGTATTTACAAATACTACCCTGCCGCAGAGTAAATTAGTTTACTCCAACCTAATAGGGAAGCATGGGTAGATGCACAATGTTTACTGCAATTTGTATATTGTACAGTAAAAGTCTCATATAGATATGCCCACTATGTGGTAAGTGGGGTGATAACCCCACCAGATCCAGACCAATGCAACTTTTGAGTATACTGAGATTACAGTTTGTTCTAAGTACTGTCAAACTGGCTCTTAAAAACGGTGTGGGGATAAATGGCCATTTATCTCTGCCATTTGTAGGGCAATCAAAGAACAATAAACACTTCTGACTGCTTGACTGCTTTTAAATTGCACAGTGTGTGTGCCTGCATCTGCACTCATATACATACAGTAGGCTTTTTGAAGTTAAGTGCAAAGCAAATTCTACTTCCCATTGCTGAACACCTATGATTTGCACTGGAGTCACGGATAGTGAAAGGTGCTGAGCGTTTATCGACAAGTGCTTAGTGCACTGAAGGAGTGGATTCGTTATTCTGTTTTATAGAACCTCTCAGAATTATAAAAGACTTGTAAGAAATCTATTCAGAAATGACAAATGTGTTGTTTAATATTTGTGGCAGTATATTTTTTTACCCTTGTGTCTATCTAGAAAGAAAAAATATTATAATGCATTTCTTTGTCGTTAAGTTTGTATCAGTGCTTCTGTTAATTAATTCCTTTTTTTACAAGGATTTTGTAACACAGACTGTATAAATGTGCTTCAGCCTGTGTGGTATACAGCCAGTTGAAATGGTTTTTTTATCAATATTTTAAAAAATTGCCTGACCAATTTTTGAATTACCCTCTATGAATTTCCTAAGCTAGGTAATTGAAGTTTATATTTCTTTCTTTAGCTTGTGGAATTTTTAATAAAGCCTCATTTTGAAGTAAAGTTTTGGTAGCTGCAAATGTGGTCAAATTGCTTTATGTGTGGATATATTATAGTCACACACACACACATGTACACACACATATGTGTGTATGTGTGTGTATGTATGTATCTATGTATGAAGTATATGTATAATATGCTGCAATATTAAAGTGTTATATTAAGTCAACCCAGGGACCCAGAAATAACAATATTTTGGAAAGTGGGAGAATTAGCTTTGAATCCTAGATTCACTCTCTTTTTCTCAATAGCTAAGTATAACTCAATCCATACTACTTGGATACCCTGCTAAGAGGCATCTTTTCAGAATAGGTAAATGACTGTTTCTGTCCATGTGTATTCAGGGAGAGTATAATGACTGGAATGAAATAAAAAACTTGCTAGACTGAGATTTTCTTAAACGAGCATATACAAATAATTTTCTTCCTTCCTGAAGACGCTGCATAAGACTGAACCCTCCCTGTGGTTAGGTGGTGTGTGCACATGCATAGGAAGTAGCAGGATATTCTCCTACAGTCTAAATAAGCAAAAAAACCCCCAAATATTAGAAAAAAAGCAGAAGTAGCATCCCCATTTCACAGATAGGGACCTGAGGCACAGGCATGTTCAGTTCATTTGGCCAAAAGCTTAAGTACATACTTAAAAGCAATCATTTTACATCAAAGAACTTGACTTATGTGTTGAAATATGCTTAAAATCACACAGATCTCTAAGTACTTTAAATTGTTTGCTCAAGATTACAAAGGAGGCAAGAACAGGAATTTAACCAGATCTCCTAAATGCTGGTCTAATTGTTGGATGTCCTCAGCAACCCAGGTGTTTGTTACAGGGACACAATCCATTGCCTGTATCCTTGTCTTCTAGTAGTGAGGTGCTCCAACGGCATCTCCTTTGAGCAGCTTGTCTCATTTGTTTTAGTCCCAGGATAACTGACATCAGTGAACAAAACCAATGTGAAATACACACATCTAAGTGTGTTGTGCCTGATCCCTTGTTGTCCATGTCAAATCTGTGGTGTAAACAGTCAACTTGCACAGGCCCCCTACATTTCTTTTCCTTGAGTGTGTGATTTCTGAAATGTAGCAACTGTAGGGTTACCATATTTCCAGGATCAAAAAAGAGGGCACCTATCAGGGCCTGGGAGCCTGCGACACGTGGGGGAGAAGGGAGAGGGGTAAATGATTGTGGGGGAGGGGCAGTGATATGCCTGTGCCTTGCCTCTGCTCTTCACTCCTAAGCTTCTGCCCCCCAGGCCTGCCAGTGCCTGTCACGCTCATCCCACAGCCCGCCACCCCCTTACCCTGCCAGTGCCCCTCACTTCTCACCCAGAGCCCCTGCCCCCCCAGCCTTGCCAGTGCCCCTCACTCCTGATCCACAGCCCCTGCCCCCCCCAGCCCTGCTGCCCATGTAGCTCTTGCATGTGTTCACGTGTCATGCGCGCGCGCACACACACACACACACACACACACACACACACACACACACACTTACTTACCCAGGCCCGTGCACAGAGCACATGACCCTGGATAGCCAATCACCTTGCCCACTGCTCCCAGCCCCAAGCATCCAAGCTGCTTATGTCCAGGAAGAGTGGAGGCAAAGCAAAAACCCAGGCATTTGTTCTCATTTTAAAACCTGCCCAGACATGAGGAATGGGGGCCAAAAAAGAGGACATGTCCAGGAAAACCCAGATGTATGGTAACTGTAAGCAAGTACCTTTTAAATGTCTGTTATTATACAGTACACACAGACATACACACCCAGGCAGGCGCACATTTGTGCAAGAATTCTAATGCAGGGTGCTGGGAGAACCTGAAGTAATCTCCCTTGTCCATATAGATTTATAAATCAGTCTTTAATTGCATTAGGATAGAGTAAAGACTGAATGGTATGCCCAACACAATTTCAAGATTGACTTGGCAACTTTTAAGTTCTTGATTTTGCCGTTTTAACACTGTTCTTTTAATATGTCTTTTTGTCTGTAACTTCCTATATTTTAAATAATGGAAGTAGAAAAAAAAGTGTCATTCTAATGACAGCTATATGGCCTGTCAGTAGGGCTGAAACATCTAGTTTTTTATCTTAGCACATCTCTGCCACTTGAACCAAGGGAGTAACCGATAGCAGTAATAGGTTGTCATCCTATGTGGCTAGGATGGCAGTAAGGAAGGATAGGACACTGACAGTAGATTTCACAGATATTTCCTGATATCAGAAGAATGGTGACATTCAGAAATCTTGGGTACTGTTCCAAGTTTTAAAGTGGGGTATATTGAGTAGTCATAAACCTTTTGACCATTAAGCCAAAGGCTTGACCTCAAGCCCCTCCCTCCTGTCTCTTTTCCACCAATGGTTCCTTCTTCCAGTGCCATTCTACTAACCTCTCAGCTCCAGTCCCCACACTTTAGCTTTTTCATCTATCTTCTTGCCTCAAAATATTGTGAGGCAAGTGATATTTCAGATGCCCATCGCACTCTGTGAATCCCAGTCAGCTATTCAGAATTACTCTCCAGTTTTTCAATCCCTTACTCAACCAGTCCAAATTCTCTCTTATTTTCTCAAGTAATCTATTTCTCTTCCCAAACCTAGTCTCTATTCACACTTGTCGTAGTGGGCTATCAGTTACCCACTTTGGGTCAGAAACTTTCTTCCCAATGTACACATACTCAAAAGAATGGGAATCTTATTTTGATAAAAAGGTTATGTGTTTTAATAAAATAAATAATAAACTGGGCACCATTTTCTGACTCTTATTCCAGAAAAATGAAGCATAGCTCTCTCAATCGTTTCTCATAAATTCTCTCCAAAAAATAACATTATTGACAAGATTGCATCTTTCTCTTTCTCTCTCATTCAAATGTAACCTCTGCATCGAATGTACAGTCTGCACATATCATTCACCAACAGAAATTTTCAAATACATAAACTTTCCAAATCACTTTTATAGTTGAGGCTGACTACCTTATACTATAAAGGGAGAAAACCAAGGATAATGGAGAAACTTTCAGACTTTCAATTTCCTGGTTTCAGTTGGGTTTTATCACAATCTTAATATTTTTTTTATTGCACTTAATAAGCCCATGCTTTTGTGTTCATTTTGCACACAGTATATTAGGCACCATATTGACCAATAGCCATTATGTTTTCCTCAAGCCTCTCTGTTGCTTGGCTCAATGCTAAAGGCCCTCTTGATGTAATGGTCTTTACTTTGAGCTTTTGAGATCTGTATTTGTCAGAGAAGATTTACAATCTGCTTCTCAAATGTGGTAATGTGGGAAAGCTGGATAAAAGACGACTATGGAGCTACAGCACCATCAAGTGACAATTACCTCTGTCATTCTAAGCTCTACTTTATGACTGTAGGGCTACAGCAGTCACAGGAGCCCTCTGTCTCTCTGTGCCAAGTTTCCACACAGCCTTTACCAGTTTAATGGTTGTTGGTGACACCTTTTTTTATTAAGTGGAACTCTTCTATCTTACTTCTTGTACACCACACTTTTATTAGCATTCATGTTTCTTGTCCTAACTGATGTATCTATGTGAGCGCAGATTTAACTGTTCTAATACCTTATTCATAGGGTTATTAACTATGGCAGGAGAACATACCATAAATTTGGGGTGTTGCTCATGTTTTTATACAACCGTTGTGCACACACAGAGAAGCAGTTAGTTCACAGAGCTTCAGATCATTTATAGTGGGGTGAGGAGAGGACTGGGAATTGTGTGACTGAATTTTACTTCCAAGTGTTATACTGCAGTTGCTCAGCAGTATGACACTGGACAAACCATTTAACACCTCTTGTGTTTTAGCTGTCCTTCTGTAAAATGTGGAGGCCAACGCTTACCTGTCTTTGCAAAGTGTTGTGTGACCCTTGGGGAGGAAGATGCTGCAAAGGCAAGGAATGGTTATGTGTAAGTCTTCGATCTGGGTTAGCCTTTCCCTTACTCTGAGGAAATTAACAGGCGCTCAGACTGTGAGGGCACCTGCCTGGTCATGCCAGATTGGACTGGTGAGAAAACAGGTTAACCAACCCACATGAAGTATAGTATAGTATAGTATAGTATAGTATAGTATAGTAGTCCACAGTTTACCAAGAAACACAGAGAATATTTACTCTTCCCATATTGCAACCAGGGTTTAGAAATCAGCATAGGGAGAGAAAAAGGGCAAGGAGTTTTGGTTTGGGTCTTCCTTTCTTTTTGTCCTGGACATGAGTTTGTTGAGTGTTTGTCCTGAGGTGGTTCATCACCCTATGTCAACCCTATTCAATTCAGTGACAGCACATTGACATTATTTAGGGATGAAAAACTACAACTTCAGTACCTGATGATTTTTTCCCTGTAATAGTTGCAGTGGTTGCATCCTGGTAGATGTAAGAGGTAACCACAGTACAAGGATATTTTCTGCCCTTCTAGTTTGATCAGGGATTTAGTCTTCTACAGGTTAGCTCCTGAAAAAGACGGTCAGGCCAAATGCCCGTAGCTACTTTGGCGCAGCTCAGCACATGGATACAGTGCTTTGTCAGTATATGTGAGTGGGAGGGAGGAGGAGAAGGCACAACACAGGTGGTTTTGTGGTCCTATAAGCCTCTAGCCCTGATATCTGCCAGAGTCTATTTCATTTTGCTGTGCAAGGGCATCCTCTAGGTTGGTCTAACTTACCATATATTTGTTGTAATAGCTTATGAGGACTATTGCTTCTCTCAAACAGGGACTAGAAACAAGGAAATAACTGGTGTTACTGAAAGGGGAATTTCCATAACATTTTAGTGCAGTTTATGCCCCTTGTATCATAGAAACAGCACAAAGGAGAGTATTGAAGCCCAGATTCATTTATTTCAAAAGGTTGGATGATAAAATTTCAGAGTTCTAGCAACCATGTGTCAGCTGTAAAATAGCCTAATCCTGATTCCCACAAATTTTCCATGTGTGTCTCGAAATACACGGTTTACCAACATGGGCAATCTGCTCATACATCTGGTCCCAAAATATGATTTGTGGTTTTAATATGCCTGCTGAGACATAAGCTAATAAGATATTTCACTGCTGAAGATAAAAACATTCCTGCAAAAAACACTAAAAACCTTCTAACAACTCTCTGTAAGAGAGAAGAAGGATTTTGTCCAAAAATATCCCTGTAAAATGTCATGTGTTTTAATTTGATATTTATATACAGAATAGTATACTTGCATCTAATATCTTCATATGAAAAGACTCAGTACCTCAGCATTTGTAGCCATTGTTACAATCACCTGTTGCTTGAAATTCAAGCCTGATTTATTGTGGCTTATATTTCAGGAGGTAACTTTTCTGCTTCTGTGATAAAACTTTTTTTTTTCCAAAAACATTATTCATCTAAAAATGTCATCCTAGATGTCTTGGGAGTCAAGTGATTACCAGCTTTTGTATGAGGCAGTTTAGCCTGCCTTTCCTACACACAAAAATCTTGCATTTGCTATCTGGTCAGAACACTTAACCATCACCCCAGCTGTGTAGGAAGAGGAGTTCTCCTGCATTCATTACTCTATTTTGGAAGGTTTTAGTGAAAGTCATTTTGTTCTGTTTTGAAGGCTGCAGCTCCTTCACAACAAACAAACATCTTTTTCTCTTACAATAAATGGTAGTGCTCCATTTTCAATCCTCCCTTTTTTCTTCATAAAACATTTAACATTTTTTTTTTAACGGAGAAAAATGTTGTCTTGCAGGGACAGAGGATTTCTATATAGAACACCAGTTTCATCCGATGTCCGACTGTCTTCTGGGGCTGGATACCTAAATGTGCATGCCATCAAGGTATAGATTTTTGGAAGGTCCCAGAACTTGTGACAAGAACAAGTGGGGAGGCTAATAAACACACAGATCCCTTGTGGGGGGGTATCTGGAGTACATATCCAGCTCCTGAAAAGATGCACTCATTGTTCAAATGGACCAGGAAGTTTCCAAGCAAATAGAAAGAGTTATTGGAGCAGGGCTTATGATTATATAGTATCTTAACATCTATTGCAGTGATGATCATGAAGGGTGCCTTCTCAGTTGTCTTTTCTATAAATAACATTTCTTTCCCTTCTGAACTGTGCTCTCTTCAATTAATTACCCTCTCAGCTTTCAATATTTCCTTATATTTCTGGTTCTTAAAGATACCTATTTGAAGTTGAATTTTTTTGAACTCCGTACTAAAGTTACCTTTTTCTATTCTGTTCATTTGTAGTCATTGGGTCTTCCTTTTCTATTATTGCTTTCTTTCTTTACTGAGAGTTCTGGCTCCTTCAGTCAGCTACCTCTTGACAGGGAGGGCTCATGCTTATTGAGATTATTATTGTAGTTCATAGTGACTACTATACATGTAGTGCTATTGAGTGCGTGCAATACAAACAGAGCATGAAAGATTATCTTCTTTCTGTTTCCCACCCCCTACTCTGCCTCGCCTTTTTTCTAATATCTCTTCAGTCTGCAGCATTTTTCTAAAATGTGATATGAATGGAATATGACAGCTCATCTTGTCTTCTTCTCCCACGCCTGTTTCATGTTTGAAATGTGGTTCCATTGTGGGATTATTTTTTCTGTCCTACTTCCTTTCCTGTTTTCTTTGGAGAAGGGAAATGTAACAAGGGTTGGGCAAGAGGGGAACCCTCCGTAGGCGCCAAGTTCAGAGAGGCACCAGAATTGCCCCCCACCCCTCGGAGTCTGTGCAACATTCACATGCCAGAAACTTCAAAACAGTGTCCAACTGCTGCCACTTTAAGAGCAAGAGCCAGGCTGGGCAGAACATGCGCGCTGGCAGCAGCAGCCCAGCTAGGACTGTGGAGGTCCTGGCACCTGCCCACCCCCAGGTCTCAGAACCCATTTTCCCTGTTCAGGACCTGTCCTCACCCCCTCTCTCGGAACTGCATGCCCCCCACTCTCTCTCAGGGTTTGCTTTGGCCAGCAACTCTCATTGTTACACCACTGAATTAAATGAACACCAGAAAATACTGTCACTTTGGAATCAGTTTGGTTGCCTTAATAACAATTAAGAAGGAAACACGGGGACTCACTGCCCTAATTTGATCCAGGTGATAAAATCACAGATACAAGCACAAATAAAACCAGCTGTCCTGCATCTGAAGGGATAACCTGAGTGCTGACTGTGGCCTGTTGCCTGCATGGAAACAATGAGGTGAAGTTGCAAGCAGACAACCCTGGCTCAGAAACCTGGATTTTGATTTTTGGGTTTGGGGTTCAAAATGGTCCCTGCATTTCTTTTCCCTCTTTAGGGAGAGCTGACTGAAACTTCTATTTAGATCTTGAAATTAAAAAAAACCCCACACACATGAATATGCTTTAGTGAAGCCAGACTTGTTGCCTTTCTCCCAGGTCTCCTGACACACTTTCGAGAAATTTAAAACTTACAGGGTACGTATTACAATAGGTGGGTTTATCCAAGTTAGATGGAATTGAGTACTTGTTTCCAAGGTCCCCTCTACACATGCAGGTAAAGCCATGATTGGATCTAATGCGTGATCCACAAAATCATGCCTCCTGTCATGCCACATGCATGGCAGGAGGTGTGATTGGGGGATCACACATTAGATGCAGTTGTGCCTTACTGCCAGGATAGGGAAAGCCTAATCTTCCACCTGCACTGGCAAGAAGCAGGCTCCCACAGATGGGACCCCCCCTTTGCTGAAAGAGCTCACAGCCATGGGCGCCATGCATGGCTGGGACCAACAGATACTGCAACTGATGGGGCTTTCGGTCTGGAGCGCATGTGAGGTGCATCTGGGATGGGGAGCCCCGTCAGCTGGAGATCAGAGCATCCATGATCCCACTGGCCTGGGGGATTTCAAGCTGGACATTTTGCACCCCTCCAGCTGGGAGTCCCATCAGCTGACAAGGCTCCCAGCCATAGGGGAGACCCTGCTACACATGCAAATTAAAGCTCGATAGCAACTGACTATACAGGTAGTATCCATTTCCATGTCTAACTTTATAGCTGGTTGGAGCTTTTTATGGGATGATAGCTACTTTGCACATGTAGCTGATCTAAAGGTAATTGTGCAATTAACCAGTTAATTATGTGATACTTGTAGCATGTAGAGGGGCCCAAGTGACACAAGTACTCAATTCCTGTAGTTTCTTTGAAAATCCCTGCCATAATACTTAACTGCCCAGCTGTTTGTCTTTCTGAATTCCAGGCTGGTGAAGAGTTTGTGCCTCAGAAGGGAATCCAAAATACTTGCCACAGAGAGCAGAGAAATAGAGCTGGTCAATTGAGGATGAGATGGAAGGTGACAAATTTGGGCCCTTCACCATAGATAAAGCATCTCACTCAGGACTGCACAGCAGCTTCTCCTTCCATGAGGGTACAAAGCCTGAAACCTTACAGTCAAATGTTATTTGGATATTTTATGAGTTCAGGAGGATGTTCTGCTTTGGTTTTAACTACTGTGGTTTTTCAACATTTTGTACTTGCACCTTGGTAGGAACACTTTTTTTTTAAATAATCCAAATATAGTCTTCATTTTGGCTGAAGAGTGAGCAATGCCAGCAAGCTGAAAGCCTCTGAAGCAATCATTTCAGCAGCCAACGTTCATTTGCCCATAACAGGCAAACAGCAATCAGTGATGCTTTCCTTTCACACAATATCATGTAGACACAGATCTCAGAGGACCAGCTGTCTTTGCTGATGAGGCTAGAGGACCTGCTCATATTTATAGTGAATTGAATGAAGGTTTTGTCACTGACGACAGCAGAAGCAAGATAGAGTTTTCAGTCTTTGAACTATTAATGGTATGGCAGGATCAATAACTCGTGAAGGAGGGGTCTTCCGTTGATCCACCTCCATTAGCTTGATTGCTAATTTCTAGTAATTTATTGTGAAAGTTGAAGCTTTAATTTCTCTGCATGATCAGAGAAGTGTGTATTTCCCTCCAGTCAGGTGTAAGAAATTATAGAGACCATGCCAGGGAATATTCATATACAATCTTTATAAAAATATGTGTTGACTTAAAGTAGAAAAAATAGGAAAGGCAGCCTATGTTACATGTGAAGTAATTCATTTAAAACATTCAGGATCTTAATCAGACACAGATCTCTGACAGATTAAAGACAGTTGTCATATCATAAAAGTGTATCTGGACCTCTTGATCTATCCACCTCATCTGTGGATTTTATAATGTAGGTTCCAGCAGGGATCTTACTGTTCTTAAGGAACTTCGCTTTATTTGCTCAATTTTTGCTTTAAAAAAATGTTCTGCATAGAGCCAATGAGTATCTCCAGACACTTCAGCCAGTCCACTGAGAACACACAAAGAAATAGGAGTTCACAACTTGCTTTGGTAAATTACCTAGTGTGTGGATTAATCACCAGAGATCTTGGTTTTCTCTGATAAAAAAATCCCCAATTTTTGGGTTAAAAAAATGTAACCCAAAATCCAAATTTTCCATGATTAAAATGAAACATCATTAATGCATAGATGTATATGCAGTGGTGTTTCAGTTTGATCACAGAAAAATGTGGATTTTCGATTACTCTTTTTAACCCAAAAATTGGGGATTTTTTTAAATCAGGAAACCAGGATCCCTGGTAATCACTGAGAAATAGCTGACATGTACAAGGGACTTTTTCTCTTACTATCAAATCTTTATATGTCTACTTGCCCTACCTAGTTGCATTGACTATCCAGTCAGGTCAGAAGATTAAGCTGATGCCAGTTTCCTCAAGATCTATTTCAAGACCCTCGGTGATTAGCTCCTACCTGAGAGGGGCAATTATTCAGTTGAGATATGTTGGGTTTTGTTCCTAGGGAAGCTTAGGAAGAAGATACCAATATGTAATTTGAAACCTTTATTGGCAATGATAACCAACTTTATTGGTAGATAGAGATCTATAGATTTTAAGTAATTAAAGTAATTACTTAATTCATATTAAATTGGATGTGAGTTACAGCCATTTAAAAATGCATACAGGAGAAAGATAATGACTTACCAGAGAAATGGAGCCCCTTTTCCACAATCTGGAGTCTCATGAGAATTCTGAGCTAACTGAATTGTAATATGCCCTATTGCTTGGGCTTTTGGAACCAAAGGGTATGTGAAAATCCTAAGCTGAAGACTGCGCTTGAGAACAGCCTGGCCTCATTTGTCAAATAGGCAGGAGTGAACATGCCATTGATCACAACCATTAGTGAAAGTATGGAGGAAGAGGTGATCTTTAGCATATGGACACCAGAGTCTTTCTAAATCAACACATTGAATCATTCTTGGAATTAGATGGCAGTCTATGCCTTTATTGAAATCTGCTGTAGTGTGCTCACTGTAGTGTTGAGTAGAGTAGTAGGTATTCTCTATACTGTTGAGTAAAGTAGTAGGATGACCATACCTAGAGTTTCCAAGCAGACTTCAAGTTTCAAATACCAAAGCTTGAACATGTCCACAAAAATGGGCTTCTTGAAGGTCTACATTTCTGGAATGTGTTAATATCTAATGCTTACACCCCTATATGTAGTAAACAAAATTTTTCATTTTTATATGTAAGGTATTACTGACTAGCAGTAGAGTCTACACACTGAATGTGGCACTGCTCAGGGGAACTGATCCCACTGTAAATAATGAGAGCTTTACATTAATGTGAGAAACTTTTGAATAATACTTCTTGGGTGCTTGCAACTCTCCCTATACCTGAAGAAGGGTGTTTGTGCCCGAAAGCTTGCGAAGACACAATTTTTCCAACTATTTAGTTGTTCTAATAAAAGATATCACATTTACCCCCAGAACACCTTGTCTACACATGAAATTAATGCACCTTAATGTTACTACACAGTAAAATAAGTCACACTAAGCTTTGCCCAGGAACGCATCTACATTTGTGCCCTGTTGGACGCAGATTTATGCAGTCAGGGCCAGGGCCGCTGCTGCCCTGCTCTGCCACCCTATAGCAGCCAGGCTCTGGCAGCAGCTCAACAGGAACTAAGGGCACTCTTTAAAAGGCTACCCTGCACCTTATTCCCTGGCCACATGCTTCTCTGGCCCAGAGCAGTCTACAGCCTGCTGGCACAGCCCTCCAAGACACTCTCCACAGAGCCTGTGCCCAGTGCACCATGGCTAATCCTTGCCCAAGCTGTGGAAGTGACAACGAGTGCTGTGGGTTGCTGCACTCTCCACACTCCACAGCCACAGTAACCATCATCTGACCCAGGCAGACCTCAACTTTGTTCGCACCAACCTGCCACATGGCCGCACAGCCAGATCCAGGGCTCAACCTGTGGCCTGCTGCCCCTGGGCCATCAGCTACCAAGCCCTGGGCTGCCTCCCAGACTCTGGGAGCATCATTGGTGCTGACTATGAGCTTCTGGGAGTCCAGCACCACAGCTTCTGGGCCCACCCTACCAGCTGAGACTAGTGACACCATGTCATCCAGAGTACCTGGGACAATGATCAGTGACTGCACTTTTTCTGGATGACCCCGACCACATTCCAGGAGTTACTCTATCAGCTCAGCTTACATCTGGAGCATCATCCCACCACCACGCACCTGCCCCTCTCCGTGGACTCCTGGGTGGCCATCACCCTCCTCAAGCTCGCCACACCCACCAACCTGTAGTACATCAACCACCTGTTTGGGGTAGGCAAGGTGACCACCAGGGAGGCTGTTTTGGATGTCTGAAGTGCCCTCCATGATAAGCTGGGTCACACCATGCTCGGAGTTGCTAACCCCCTGGAAATGGTAGTGGGTTTCTGAACACTCACTAGTGGGATTCTGAACACTCAGTGCATCAGGGCCCTAGACAGGGCACACATCCCTGTCACCTGCCTGCCCCAGGCAGACTACCCATACTACAGCCAGCAGGGCTTCTACTTAGTCATGTTGAAACCATTGTGCACCATCAAGGTGCCTTCACAAACATCTACACCAGTTGGGCTGGCAGTGCCAACAATGCACATATTATCCAGAACTCCACCCTGCCAACCCTAGTGGAGAGCAGCTGCTTCATGCCAGTTGATACCCTTCCCCTCCTCCTGGAAGCCCTCTTCGGAGAGGTGCCCTGGATCAGGGTCCCTGCTGTGCATGGCCTGGGCCTGAAGCATGCTTCTAGTCAGAGTCATCCAAGTGCATGAATGTGCCAAGGGGTGCCCTACCCAGTACACCCTACTGCTGCTGATTGGCATGGTGCCCCAGGCACAGCAGAGAATGTGGCATAGGGCCCTGAGCTTACTCACCACCCTAGGAAAGCCCATGATTCCTCACAATGTGTGAGGAGATATCTGGAGAGATATCTCTGCCTATGCTATGAGTTCCTGATCCCCACGGCTGAGGAAGAGACCACTGCTGTCATTGATGAGTTTTTCTGCATGTGACAGGCTGCTGACCACTCAATAAAGTCCTGAACTACCTCCCATCTCCCTCCATGTTGGGAGGGGAAACTCCAGTGGGCAGGGGGGGAGCTCAGCCAGGCAGGGCAGGGAAGGGATAGAAGACGGATTCCCCACCCTGTGTGGGGCCCCTGGCTCCAGGCATGCAGGCCAGAGGTGGGCAGGCTAGGTGGCATGGGCACAGATGGCTGTGGTGTCCCCTTCTCCCCAGTCCTCTTCCTTGTGTGGGGCTTACTAGATGGGTATGGCAGGTGGTCCTGGCAGTTGATTTCTATCTCCGGTGGCAGCAAGGTGTTCCATCTGCCTGCACTGTCCTGGGGCATGGAGGCACAGTGCCTAGATACTTGATGCCACCCCAGCCTGTCCTCCATGCTGGGGGTACACTGTCAGAGTTAGCAGAGCAGGTGTTGGCCTGGGCTGCCTGAATTGCCAGATGAGGCCACAGGCAGGGAACACACTGGAACCTGCCACTGATGCCCTAAGAGGCCCTCCCCAAAAGAGACTTCATGGGTTGTGGTCCATGATGCAGACCCACTGGGCCTGCAGGGCCTTAACCTTCACGTAGCACCGGTGGCTGATCTGCTGGTGGCCACGTTCCTGCATGCAGTCTTCCATCTCCACATAGATATACATGTTTGACCAGTTGGCCTGGCCAAACTGGCGCGGTACCTCTGTGTTATTCC
The DNA here is from genome assembly GCF_001723915.1 of Gavialis gangeticus. Lineage (NCBI taxonomy): Eukaryota > Metazoa > Chordata > Crocodylia > Gavialidae > Gavialis > Gavialis gangeticus. Next base: position 168,499,832 of record NW_017729032.1, read on the forward strand.
AGACTGCAATGACTGTCGCAGGCCAGCTAGGTGCTGTGATTGTATCAGCCATTAGGCTGCTGGGTTCAGGATCAGGGAGGCAAATCAGGAGTGAAGTAAAGGCAAATTTACTTATAGCTTAGCATACAACAGTTAACAGAAAGGTTAATGTGACAAACAAATAGTACAGTAATAAAGAGCTAATAGTAAATAATAACAACAGATAGACAAAATGACAAAGAGTTCCCACATGGGTTTGGCGACTTATCGGCAGTCCCTCTATGCCAGGTGCGTGCCGAGTTGTTCCTGCGAAGTCAGACGTCCCTGATCAACATTGTCTGAGGGGTCATCGGGAAGGTCCCTTGGTCAGGATCCAGTCCTCACTTACACTGGCTGTCTGGGGTCCAGGTTTGGTACAGTGATGGTCCTTCTGTCCTGTCCTTCAAAATGGTTACTTGACATGCATATTCCTTTATGTCTTCTCTTATGCTAATCTGTTGGCTTTAGAGACACTCACAATGTTGCCCTATAGCTGTTACCCTATGGGATTAAAAGGTGTTAGAAATTATCATGAAAGGTTACTGCCCAAACTCGGGTTCACCCAATAAACACATTACTCTGAGATTTGAAATTAGCATTATTCTGCCCAAGCTCAACCCCTTGGTTTCTTATTCCTTGGATTCCTTGGAATATGCTAATTATATTTGGTAGTCAGATCTTGTTATGGCTGACCTTTAAAAAACCTGTTAGATCAGCTAATCTTGTATTTTTGCTTATTTTTGGGGCCCAGTCAGTCCCACAATCAGTGCAAACAGTTAGATTCAACACTTTGGTTAAATTGTGACAGACAAATTCCATTTGTGGGTTGCAAACTTGCAAACTTTGCATTAGCTAATCTTAACTGCTAGACAATTACCTGGATGTCTCCAAGAGCATATATTTATTGCTCATGATAGTAACCCCTCTGGTTCTGGCCACCACAGATGAGGTCCACAGTCTCCTGCTCAGCCCAGTTGAGGCTGCAGTGCTCTGTTACTGGCATCCAGCCGGCTACCATGGCAGCTGCTGCCAGAAGCCTCAGGGACTCAGGCCAGGGCTCTGGGTACAGGTGTGGCTTGGCATGTGCCCACAGCAGAGGGTCACAGTGCTGAGAAGGCAGGGAGCTTGTGGCACAGGCCCTGGGGGGCAGAGCGAGGGTGTGTGGGGCTGCTGTGGCTGGCACATGGCCACACTTGTGGGACATGATGCCCAGGGGCCTGCAGCTGATGGCACAGGCCCTGGGAGGTCAGGCCAGGGGTTTGGAGGCCAGTCTGGGACAACCAAGGAGCCATTCCTGCCCTGTGGCTAGAGAAACTGCCAGCCACGTAGCTCTGCCCCAAGCAGAAGGCTGGCTCCCTGCTGGCTGGGGTAATTGGATGCAGTTTGCACCCAATGCCAGTGTCTACTTATACACTATTGCACATTAACTAATGTGTCATTTATCTAGTACCTGTATTTGTTGATACTATCAAATGGTGCATTAGACTAATTTAATGCACAGTAAATCCCATGCACGTGTAGACAGTGACACTGTGCTGCACATTAGATTAGTCTAATGCACAGCAAAGTGTCTGCGGTAGACACACCCATTATAAGTGAGGCTACCAGAATCTCGCTCTGTATGAGATATGTGAACCAGACTCAGCCTTTTTAAAATGAAGTCTTGATTCTGAGTGACAATGGCTGAAGAAATTCCAATAAAGACTGGCCCTCCTACAGCTTCAGATTCTAAAGGAATAGCTCCTGTGTTACAGTATATCTCTCATTGGCAAAATACTGACTATAACTGCACATCTCTGCATGTTCCCTCTTGCCCTTCCTATTACCAAGCAGTGGTGAGGGAGGACAAAAAATAAATCCCATTCAGGGTCATGTTGTGAAGTTGTTCAGCTCATTATCTTTACTGTTACTGTATTAAGTATACTGCATGCCATCCACACTGGTGAGTGGTACTTTTTTCATCCTCAGTACAGCAAATCTCAGTAGTATTGACAATAGTATGTTCATTCACTAGATTATAAAACTATGATAAAGACTCTTAAGCAAACCAGATTTGTTTACTCAGCAGGTAGAGATGATCAACATTTTGTCTTTTGTGTATAAAAATGACAAAGCTAGAATGACCTTGAGACCCACAGTTTGTAAGATCTAATTGGATTAATGTGTGCTGACTACTAATGATTCTTTCTAGTAGACCATAAATCAGATTCTAACTGGCTGTAGTAAAAAATGAAGGGTCAGATCCCTGACTAGTATGAATCGACATAGCTCCATTGACTTCAGTCAAGCTACAATGAATTACACTAAATGAGGGTTTGGCTCAGAACTCTCAGACATGTCAACTTGACAAGCAGAAGGCTTAAGGGCATCTATACATGTGATGAACCTCTGCTCCAACATGTGCTAATAAGCGATTAATCGAGTCTGCTGTAAGTCTGCTGAAGTGTGCTAATTAGCACACTCCAGCAACCTCCACACCATGTGTATTCAGTGTCCCCACATTTCAAAATGGTGCCTCTCAGAGTCACTCTAATTAAAGCGCCTCCCCCTCTCCCCCCACCCCAGAGGATGTGTATACATGCCCTAAGGTATTCTCTGAAAAATGCAAAAAAAAGTTTACAAAGTTTAGGCCTGATACATTTGCCCATTTATTCCTGTTTTACACTAGCAATGTAATTGATTCCAAGAGTAATTCTTCTGTAAAACCTGAATGCTGTACTGGTAAATCTGGTTCTTTAGTTATTACATCATATTCACTGGCATCCCGTATTCCTTTAGAACATATAAACGTGAAGAAATTATAACATCATAATTTTCTATCAACCAGACTTTTCCCCCCTCTTTGTTGACTCAGTTACAACCAGACTTAACGTTTTAATTGCCATGTGAATTTATGTGTATTATTCTGCTTATTTATCAATTTACTTTTTTAAGAGCTTCATTTTTTTCAACAACAGGTAAATATGAATGCTCCAATGAACTGTGTTTGGGAGATAACATAAGCCTTGCCTACATATACATCACTTGGCGTTTCCATGCACCAGAGGAAAATGTGCATTTCAGGCGCTCTCTGCATGTGCATGGCAGGAGGCATGATTGTGGGATTATACATTAGAACCTGATCTCAGGCTCCCCCTGCACTGGCAAGAAGCAAGCTCCCATGGCTGAGAGCCCCCTCAGTTGAGGAAGCACCCTCAGTTGAGGGGTTCTCAGCCGTGGGGCAACCCACATACCTCTGGGATAAAGGGATCACAGCTGCCATGGTCTCCCAAGTGTGGGGATTTCATGCACGTCCAAGCCTAGGCAATCACAACAGCTATGACCCTCCAGGCCTGGAAGTTTCATTCAAGAGTCAGCAGCTACTGAGGATGAGAGTCCCCTCAGTTTTGGAACTCCCTGCCTCAACCTGGTATGGTGCACCCCTAGGGCTGAGAGCCCCCTCAACTGACAGGGCTCCCTGCCACAGGAGAGACCCTGCTACACATGCAAATTAAAGCTTGATAGCAACTAGCTATAACATTAGTACAGATTTTCCATGTCTAACTTTATACCTAGTTGGAGCAGCGATAGCTACTTTGCAAGTGTAGCTCATCTTAAGGTAACTGTGCAATTAACCAGTTAATTGCATGATATTTGTAACATATAGAGGGGGCCTCAGATTCATAAAACAGTCTGGGCATGTGATATATTCATTCAAAGAGAGTGAAAATAATATCCCAAACATGTTTACATGTAAAATAAATGTGTTCAGACGGAAATGTATTTTATGTACAAGTGAAACCACTTTCAGTTCCAAATGTCAACCTTTAGAGTAGATTGTATCAGATCCTAGCCACTAAAATATTCTCTTCTGGGAACAGTGCTTAGCAGCTTGTAATCTATATGAGACTCACTTAATTATCTGTTTAGCCCAGAAAAGATATGTCAAAACAAGTCCCTGAGTGGGACAAGTCCTAATTGTTCACAGCAGAAGTTGAAGGGATGGATTTGTTTTGGGGTTTTTTTTAAATAAAAACCTAAAACTCTCTGATTTGCAAATTCCTTTTCTCTGTGCATTGAACTAGGATGGAAGGGTGGTCAAAGAGGGTTTTTAATAAAGTGGGTATAGTATCTAGTTCAGGGGACATCTTTATAGCTGACGTAGCTAAGCATAGTCCCATGGATTATAATGGATCTACACTATTTATTCAGCGAAGAAGAGTGGGTGCCTGTATACATGCAAGGAGGCTGCTTTGATGCACTGTAATTACAATGCGTTGGAGTAGACTTGATTAATTGAGACTGCTGGTGCATGCTAATTAGTGCAGGGACAGTGGTACACAAGACACTGTGGGTGCTTTAATTAGAGTGGCTCTTGGAGCTACTTAATTAAAATGCCCCCTCTCCTACCCCAAAGCATGTGTAAAAATACCCAATTTGACCAAGGTCTAGGATGAAAGAAAAGAAATACTTGTGGATGACTTTGAAAAGACATGATCTTTAAACCTGGTGCAGTGCAAAGTGTTAAAGAACAAGGCACCAGGAAAGAATTCATGGAATACAATCCTGACTGGCTGTCCTCAAGGAATATGTTCATCTTAGTCTCAGAGTCTGTATCCAGATAAATTATTTTTTTTTGGTTTGACTTCCACTTTCAAGTCCATGTGTCATGCATTCAGCGTCACATTCTTAATACAATGTAAGACTCATCAAAGATCTTGAGTATGCTTGATTTCTGTTGTATGCAATACCTGTAGAGTCGGAGGATAAACAACAGATATATTTTATTTCTACTGTTAAAGGTTATACCACAGTGACATCTGAGTAATTCAAGACAAGAAAAAATCTTCATACAGGACTACAGAAATGTGCTGAATGCTGAACCCTAAGAAAAAAACCCACAATATCTGAAAAGCATTGCTTTTTCACTGACTATACAGAGATATAGAGGGGGTGGGGAATGCCCAATAGAGGTGGGTCTGAATCTCAGCTTGAAATCAGGTCTTATTGCATGCAAATTTTGGATGTCCCCAGATCTAGACCTTCATTCCCTCCCCTGCCATCCTGCACTAATGAATGTGAAAAGTCAAGTTGTATTTTCTGAGATATTTCACACAAAAAATAACCAGAGGCAAATAACTTCAAAAATAAATAAATAAATAAATAAAGCCCAGTATTAAAACAAAAATGTACCTGTATTAGTGGAAAGAAAATATCTGTTAGCTTTGTACTCCATCTGGTTTGCTGATGAATACTACAGTAAAATGAAGCACTAAGAAAATTATGGTAAACAGCTCTAGATTGATTAAGCAAGGCATTTTAATCATGAGAATCTCTCTGAATTCATTTAGAGCCCAAATATAACAAGCTTTAATGAAGATCTTCAAGGATTTAATGATGATAACGTCTAACTTCATCCACAATCAATTAAAGATTCTATACGGTACTGGTTTTTAATGTAACAATCTTTATCGTTCAAATACTTTCATTCTTTCTCTCTCTCAAAATATATTTTTTAATATATTTAAGTAATGAATGGTAAATGGACTGCTGGCTGGATGACTGTCTAAATTACTTTCAGCTGGTCACATGTTGCAAATAACTCCACAGGAAGTAGCATTAATACCATGGGAGGAATAGCTGATGCAGCACTAATAAAAGCAGAGATGTGCTGAAGTAACTGAAGCAAAGTGAAGGAAAGAGCTTCTGGAAGATATTTCAGCCAGACAGATGAATGAAATCCAGGACTTTCACTGTTTACACTCTGAGCAAAATTACACTGTTCAACATTAGCTTTACATTTTTTACACTCTACATTAACAGGGTGAATTTAAGATGAGCTGTTTAGCGATACTACAAGGACATAGGGGGAGGTAAACTTATGGGTTGGCTACTGATAAAAGAGGCAAGAGACTGGTCTACCACCTGACCTTTTGTTGCTTCCTCCTCCTCCTACCCCCTCCCCCTAACTTCAAGACAGAAAAAGCATACAGGTATCCCAAAGTCTATCTGGCAACCCATGCCAGCAAAACATAGATTCTTATCCACATTGGCCGGGAGACTCAAATGAGGTAAGATGATGGCATATAGATTAGAAGCAGGTCTTCCTGAAGTTGCTGAGTTCTTCAAATTTCCCTCCAACCTGTACCCTGGATGTCCTTTGTTTGGTTTTCTTTAAATATTTTGGTTTCAATGAAGCTTTTGGGACTGGACTGAACCAGATCTCTGGTGGACTTGGAAGATATCATCATAGAAAGCATCATAGAGGAGTAAAGCTAGAAGGGAGCTCAAG
>NW_017729032.1:168506266-168508110 GCF_001723915.1 Gavialis gangeticus
CAGAGCTCAGGGGTGGGCAAAATGCAGCCCGTGGGACAGATACAGATCATGGAGGGTCTTTGTATGGCCCATGGTGGGTCCCTTGGTCCCACCTGGCCCAGGCCCTGTCCGACCCATAGCACATCCCATTGCCCCTTGGCAGTGGGGGTCGGGTGGCCTTTTTAGGCAGCCAGGTGGTGGCAGCTCCTTTTGGCTGCTGCTGCATCTGGCCCTAACTCTGTGGTACCAGCAGAGACCTGCAGGCAGAGCCCAGATCTTGGCTCACCCCACACCCACTCCAGACTTAGCCCAGAGGAGCAGACCAGCTCCAGACCAACTGGAATCTGTGTACACAGCCCTGGCCCTGGCCTGCCCTAAGCCTGTTCCAGACTTGCTTGCCCATGCTGAGCAGTGGCAGAGTCTGGGTGGAAGCTGCTACTTGATGTGGGGGAAAAGCAGCCCATCCCCTTTTCCACTGCAGGGCTCTTCTTGCAGCAGCTGTCTGGAGCCCATGCTGCCCTGCAGCTAGTCTGCACTACCACCGCTGCCTTGCTGAGCAGCCCAGAGACGGTGCTGCTTGTGGGGAGGAGGGGCGGGCCAGGGTCAGGACTGCATGTGTAGGTTCTAGCTGGTCCACTTCAGCTGGGGTGAGTCCAGCACAGGTGCAAGGTGGGCCAGGGTTGGGGCCGGGACTGTGCACTGTTGGCACTGGTGAGGAGGAGCCACAGGATGTATGGGCTCCAGGCTGTGCAGGGTGGGGTGGGGGGTGCTGACTGGCCTGCACCAGCTCCCCAGAACTATGTGGCCTACAGGCCAAATAATTTCTCACACCGATCTAGTTCAACTGGGGATCAAACCTGAGACCTATGTGCATTAGTTGGAATTTATGCCCTTGGGTAAGCAGAAGTCAGGGTTTCTTACCTCCTTCTGTCAACACTATAGAATGCTGCTTGCCATCATCCTGATTTCCCTTCACTTCAATTTACACGGATGACTGACAAAACTGCTTTGTTTTTGCAACTTATCTAAGAAACATAACAAAAATATATTGGCAATTGCAAAACAGCATCTAATACATTTGGTTATATCTATCACTACTAACATTTTAAGGTAACATTATGATATAATGTATTTGGCTTATCTAATTTAGGGTGTTCTTTTATAATGTCTTCTTTCAGGCCTTGTGCTCGATTTAATTTGATCTCATTACGGGTTCACCTAGACACATTGACTGCTTCCTTTGGTTTGCTGACCAAGCTCACCATCATTTCTGCAGTTTCATTCTGCTGTCACTCAGAAATAAAGTTGCACTTTGTGCTTTAGCCACACTTCTGTAAGTTGACTGAGTCCTCTTGGAAGTGGCCAAGGCTGAAACCAAGTGCTACCAATTTTCTATCTTATTACTAGGAACACTCCTTCTGGAAACTGGTATTTTTTTGAAATCATGTCAGATGTTTGGCCAGGATGAAACAATGATGCTTTCAAAAGTCTTTATAGGAGCAGTACCATTAGTGACTAGTATCCTTCAGGTGACCAAGATGACCTCTGGAGTGATAAGAATCAAAGAACCAACAACATTTATAGGCTCCTCTTAAACATTTACTGTTTAAATGTTATTCTCAAGTCTTTTATTTTACAAACAAAGAAGTATATGTTTCTACAGGCAGCTCGACTTTGCAGGTTCAAACATATATTATAACAAATTAATGCAAATGTCTGAGCCACAAAGGTAAAATATGCACTTGAGAAACTTATTAAATCATATTGGCTGCTTGAGGACATAGAAAAAAAATGGTGCTTTGCTTTAAATTTGATGCACTCCCATGCCAAGCCCACCGCATGCCCAGAAGAGAGGCATCATGTTA
>NW_017729032.1:168508245-168509000 GCF_001723915.1 Gavialis gangeticus
GAGAGGCATCATGTTAGCTGGACCCAGCTTTCCCAACGTGTGTAGATTGGTTGCTTTAGCTGTGCTTTTTTGTTGCTTTCATCTAATAGCTGATTGAATCAGCTATTAGATAAAAGTGCCAAAAAGCCCTGCCGAAGCACCTGAACTACACAGACTCTGCAGAGACAGGTCTAAGTAGCATGCTGCTGCTTCAGGTAAAGTGCTCCCCACCCCCCCTCCCCCAACACACACATCTGTCAGCACCTGCCATGGGTGCAATATTTATGGTTAAAACAACACTTGTTGTAATAACATTTCAAATGTTTTTAGATGTGTTTGCTCTTGCAAAATGCAGACCTGTAAATACAATTTTATACAAGCACAAATTTTATACAATCAGGCCACCTTCAAATTTGTCTACAAAAGTCCAACAAAACATGCTTGTTTGGAAAAAAATATTTTTTGCTTTTAAAGTTCATTTACCATTGTTAATTTTTTCAGCTAGACAAACCAGGATAAAGATGCTTCACAACCAGTTATCTGCGTGTCCACATGGGCCTGAATCCCACTCTGATTTTAGTCGATAGGAAATCTCCCCTTGACCTTGGAAGCTAACAGCCTCTCTGGACAAAAATGTAGTGAAATCATTCATAGATTCATAGATTCATAGATTAAGGGTCGGAAGGGACCTAGTAGATCTTCTAGCCCGACCCCCCGCCAGGGCGGGAGAACAACAAAAACCCCAAAAAGAGAAATGGGACTCAAACGAGTCCAGC
>NW_017729032.1:168509331-168519667 GCF_001723915.1 Gavialis gangeticus
TCACAAATGTGCTCCTTGATGATCTTCTCAAAGAGTTTCCCCAGGATTGAGGTAAGACTGACGGGCCTATAGTTACCCGGGTCCTCCCTCTTCCCCTTCTTGAAGATGGGGACCACATTTGCTACCTTCCAATCATCTGGCACCTGGCCCAAGCACCACGATCGCTCATAGAGCTGTGCCATTAATCCTGAGAAGCTGGGAAACATTTCCTTGTATTTTAATCCCAAATTTCTTAAATGTTTATTTAAATAATCTTATTTTTTAAATTTACTTCTACTTATTTTCTTACAGTAGCTAGAGGGTGATGGTGCTTAGTAGTTATTTCTGAGCTCCAAAGTCATGACTGGTAGGCTGAAATAGGGTTTTCTTGATTCAGTTTACTGTGAACTCTAAGGACTATGCACATCAATATGGGTCTATTAAATTCAGTTGAACCATACCAGTTCATATCATCTGAATCTGGTCCCAAATATTCATTAAGAATAGCAGCAAACTGATTTTTCATACACACTAGGGGCAAGCCTTTATTATTATTTCTGTATTTCAGTATCTGTGGATGAAATATGTAAACTGAATTAATGGAACTATATTTGTTTTCCTTCAATTCTGTTTAGTCCCATTCCTTTTAAGAGGCTGGACAACGCTGCAACTAATGCTGAATATTCAGAGAAGGGCAATGCATATCTATTACATTTTTAAGTCTTTTATTCTTTTTATAAGTTAAAGCTGTTGAGAAAGTTCTTATAATTGTTTAGGATCAGGGACAGTTATGGTGTTTTCCCTGTGGTTTTCTTTACCTAATCAATACACTACTTCATCATAATGGACTGGCCTTTAAGCACTAATGTAGATCTTATGGATGGTTGTTTTATTAATTGTTTGAGCCACACTCATTGGACTTGTTAAGTCACCCTGAGCAAGGATCACCAGTAATTAATCTTTTTTTCCTTATTCCTGACACCCTGGTTACAATTATTTATTCTTTTTTCCCTATTAGGTATTTTAGTCTTTTACAAACTGACATGCAAACTGCAGAGCAACTAAATGAATTTTGTATTGGAGAATTCACCCCAAGGCGTGTTCTATAATTGTTCTGTTCCTTTTACATATAAAAGTAGCATTAAATATTAAAGCCAGAATTATGTTCTTTGGCAGTAATTTGGACCACTCTAGTCAATAAACATTTCTGATTAGGTAGATTGCCCTTTTGACACTGTGGGTGGACAATAAGACAAGTGCAATGCTGAGGAGAGGTGAACCTTATAAACCAGAGGGGTCTGCCTGATGGCTAGAGTATTCCCCTAAGTATGTTTTCCACAACTAGCAAAGACAGGTGAGAAGATCAAGTAATATATGCTAGTATTCACTTACAAAAAGTACATCCTTACTCAAACATGAGCAGGTCAAAGTAAATCCTAGCCACCCCCACAGTCTAACTCAATATGCTAGTGCATGTAAAAAATATAAATGGCCTTGTCTTCACTAGAATTTTATATCATATTAGTTGCAGCGTTTTCCTAACAAAGATGCTTCTTCAAACACTTGTCCATTGGCTGTATTCTGTTCATTATATAACCTCTTTTGGGACAAATATAAAATGGAAGTGGTGACTAGATATGCTAATTAAAGACCACATACCAGATTTTTCAGAGTAAAGAAGATAGCCTCTCTGTCTCTTTCAAAGCCAGTGTGAGTATTTACATTCTGCTTGCCTATGCCATTCTTGCACTTTCAATCCATTTAGGGTGCATCTGCATGTGCATATTGATACATAACCATATACTTTGGTTCATATCACAACAGAATGTATTGATTCTGCCAAGTTTACATGCATGCCTGGGACTGCAGCACATTGAGTCAGGTCGGAGCAGGCCTGGCTGGTAGGGGCTTGGGAGGCTCAACCTTCTAGCCGAGGGCTGCTTCAACCTGGCTCAATGTGCTGTGGAAGGGCTGGCTGGGGCACGAAGGTGCTCTAGTGCTGCGCTAACTCTAACTAACAGGCAGCCACTGCCCTGAAGCACTCTCATGTGGCAGCCAGCTGGGACAGTGCCTACAAGTGCATTGCTGTGCACAAAAAAGCTACACAGCAAGGTGTTACTTGTATTTGCAAGTACTAACCTGCTGTGGAGTTTATTAGTTTCCTGCAGCCTAATAGGGCCACATGTGTAGATGCTGACATGTTTACTGTGGAGCTAATTAGACAACTCTCCAGTAAACATTTCATGTAGACGTGGCCTTAGAGTCCTAACCCACTGGTTTTCTTGCTGTGCACAGTTAGATAGCTGCTTCTTTCCATCCTGAGTATAACTTCTCTTCAAGAGCATGTGAACTTTCTCCTTTTTACATAATGTTTATAAGGTGGTTTGAGATAAGGCATTAGAGACACATAGGGCAGTCCAAAAGGAACATAGAATTTACTATATTATAGCTTAACAGTGGTTCATCTATTCAGGCTGGTTATGTTACATCTTGAAAAATCACCTCTTAAGTACACCCCCTCAGTGCCACTATGAACTGCATAATATTAATTGTACAATATAGATAACAAATGGAAAAATACCTTCTAGATTCCTATAGCCCTCATTACTACCACCAGAAAAAAAACAGTGGACTATGGCTAATTTCAAACTTGAAATAGCAAGATACACCTTTTTAGGAAACTAATTTGCTTTTGCAAGAGAGAGAAAGGAAAATCCAGTGAAAAAATATTTTGCTTCATCTGGTTTTTGTTACCAGTGGGATGGCAAAATCTATTTTTCTTGAAACCACTAAGAAAGAAACCAGAAAAGAGTAGTGATATTTTTTTTGTTGATGTCATATTGGCTGCTCCTCCCTCCCCCACCTTCAAATATTTAAAAACCCACAAAAAGTATTTTCATGATATTGAGGAAGTACAAAAGTGAGAGTACAGGAAAACTCAAAAATAATTAGCTTGCTGTTTCCTTGGGAGGCAATGATGAGTTCTACAATAGAGGTATATTTTGTTATTTATCAGGACAATGTAAATAAATACAATTTTTTTTCCTCTAGATTATGATAGTCCTAATAATACTTTATTCTTGAGGAGTCCTGTGTATGCTAAATCATGGGGTGAGGGGATTGCCCATTCAGGTGCTACTAAAGTGTTTTAGGTTTCATAGCCTCTACATACTAGCTCTGCTTTCATTGCAGGAAGAACTTTGTATTTTCTAAAACAATTCTAATTGGCATTGTTATTGATCATATTGAATATATTTTAAGAAATGTATACAGGAGCAATGAGAATAAGTTAAACAGAAATATGGACAATTAGAAGCCTAAAAAGATTAATTCCTTGTTTGCTTCAGCCTCCCTATCCATCCAGTTTATGTGTTCCCCAAGCAGTCAAATATACTGTATAAGACATGCAGTCATTTTATGAATCTCTTTGCTAAATAGGTGGAGGAGAATCTCTTCAAGGCTTTAAAAGTTTTATGAGCACAAGCCCAGTTGACAATTAATGTGACTGGTGCGCCTACATCTATTCATATCCTTAGATGACTCAGTGATCTCCCTTAAAATATTCTGGCTTCTTTCCCATTGTTTTGGGGGCACTGTAAAACATGATGGTGTGAAATAGAACAAGGGAAGACTATACTTGATCTGAGCCATTAATGTGAATTCCACAGGAGTTGGACATAAAAAGTCCTGAGATACATTTAAACAGGTGAAAAAAACCCAAAGTAAAATTTCACCTACCCTGATAAACTTGTGGTTACATGAGACAAGGTGTCAATTATGCTTCAAACGTAAAGGTACAAATTCATACAGAAGCAAGCATCACAAGAAAATCAAACAACTAATGCTGAAGCACTGGTAGAAAACAGAATTGGAAGCTAGCCTATAGCATTCAATATTAGGTAAGTCCAAAAAATAGTCACACTCTTGAAGTTCAAGATATTATAGGTAATATCAGGTCTAACCTTGTGAATTACAGCAGATTGCCTCTAACTTAAAATGGCCAACTCATGATACAAGTAGACAATAGAAAGGTAGAAGAACCCAAAGCAAAAAGAGCTAGAGTCATATTCAAAAGTGAGTATACTACACTGATTTCAACTGAGCTGCACATCATGTTAGCCCACACAGTGGAAGAGTCTACACATGCATTTTCTATGGCACCAGTTTACTTGTGAGTAAATTACTCACGAGTAAACAGTACCAGGCAGGCTTCTACACATGCAAGGAAGCAGGAGCAGATTTGCTGCCAATCTTCTTCTGCTTCCTGGGGCCCTATGATGGGCCCCTGCCACCACTGGGGAGAGTTCCAGGCTCTGGCTAGAGCTGCCAGTAGCTGGCAGCCCTCTTCAAAAGCCCACCCTGATCACTGCTGTCTGGCTAGCTTCTTCCCAGGCCGGGAGCAGCATGTGCAGTAGTGCTCTCTTTGCTGCCTGTGCTCCCAAACCATGGCTGCTCCTGCCCCTGGCAGTGACAACCAGTGCCCTGAACTTCTGGTCGCTGCATTGGCCCTGATACCTCAATCCTGTCCACCTGGATGGACCCCACCAGGGACACCAATGACAGGATCCAGGATGCCACTGCAAGGGCTGCTTTCACCCTCCTAGGCCTCCAGCCCTGCTGCCTCTGGGCCCACCGGGCCAGCCAGGACTGGTGGCAGCATGTTGTCCAGCACACCTGGGATGATAATCAGTAGCTGGAGGCCTTTAAGATGACTCAGGCCACCTTCCAGGATCTGTTGGAGCAGCTCTGGACACACCTGGCACTGCCATGTGGCCGCCCCTCCCCACAGACACCCAGCTGGCCCTCGCCCTGATCAAGCTGGCCATGCCCACCAACCTGCGGTCATTGGCCATCCATTTGCCACGGCAAGGCCACCAGTGGGAAGGCCCTCCAAGGCCACAGGAGAGCCGCACAATCACCAGAGGGGGTCAGGTTACCGGGTGTGCGAGGCACTGGCTGACCACCTCCTCCTGCACTCCCCGCTCTAGCCCTTCTGCACCACCACTCATAAACAGCCCAACTCCACCTCCCCATCCCCAGTACCATGCTCACTGCAAACATATCTCAGAGGAACAAATGTTTATTCCCTTCACATCAGCCAGAGTCCCCTTCCCCACTTCCCCCCAACAAACAGAACACCACCCACCCCCACCCATCACAACCAACAAAAACTTCTTCCTTGTGAAAAGTAGGTACAAAGCCCTTTGTGTGTCATCCCAGGGTGGGGGTCCATGGGGTAAGGCTACCTAGGGGCAGAGCCCAAAGACCCCAGCCTCTGCCTATTCCCTTATGAGTGCAAATGCTATAGTAAGTGCAGTGGGTGGGGAGCTTGCCAAGAAGCAATGACAGCTGATGCTCCCCTGGCACAGGTGGCTCTCCCTCTGGCAGGCAGTGTCCAGGACCAGCAGGGCCACCATGTGGTCTTGGCCCTACTGCAGACAGCTCCAGCTCCACACCTCTAGGAAGCCAAGGCAGGCAGTGGGGCAGGGTGGTGCCTGACTTGGGGCAGGGTCTGGAACAGGGCTCCTGGATGCTGGAGGTGGAGCAGGGTCTCCTCCCAGGCCCAGGCAGGGACCTGGAGCTGGGTGGTGGGTGGATGCCAGGGGTCAGGCGGGGCTAGGGTTGGTGACCATGCAGTGGCCGGCACAAGGGTGACTGCCAATGCCAGAATGGTTCCAGCATTCAGTAGGGCTATGCAAAATTTTGCCTGGCTTTTCATTTCGAAGCTGTTTCAATGAGTTTCAAGCTGAAAACAGTGAAATTGAAACAGAACAAAAGCCTTTGAAACAGCTTTTAAATGAAACAAGGGAATGCAAAACTTTTCAAAAGTTTTGAAATGTTCTGGGTTTCAAACTTTCAAGTTTTGAAATGTTCTGGGTTACTGGCTTCAGCGCTGGCCTGAGCCAGCAGCACCCACCTCCTGTCATCCATCAGGCAGATTGGGGGCTCCGCACACCCCCAGGAGGGCAACAGGGGCTGTGCCAGAGTCCTCCTGGGGGTGTGGGCCCCCGATCTGCCTGCCAAATGACAGACCAATGCTGGGCACAGCCCACACCCAGCACCAGGAAGATTGGTGCTGCTGCTGGCCCCAGGCAGCAGCACCTGGCTCCTGTCATCCAGCAGGCAGATTGGGAGCATGCACTCCCAGAAAGACTCTGGCACAGCCCCCACAGCCCTTATGGGGGTTCCGGTGAGCCTCAGATCTGTCTGCTGGCTGAAAGGAGCCAGCTGGCTCTGGTAGGGGGTGGGGCAGATCAGTTTGTGTGGGGACCTGATGTCCCAAACCCAAGGTGGGGGAGGGTCCCCATACCAGCTGATATGCCCTGGGCCCCCACCTGGAGCTGGCATGAATGACATGTGCCCCTTGCAGCTGGGAGGGGCATGGCAGCACTGGGCAGGGACGGGAGCAAAGCGGTGGTAAGCAGTGAGATCCCACAGACACTGCTGGTGCTGTCGGCGGTGGGAGGGGAGGTGGTGAATGCCAACCAAGGGTTGGCATCCACACACAGATGGCACCAGCAGCATTGGTGGCAGTCAGCAGTGATCACTGACTGCCCACAGATGTCGCTGGCAGCGTTGGTGGTGAGGACAGGGGGAGTGGTAAGCGGCGACCGCCTGCAGGTGCCGCTGACAGTGTTGGTGGTGTCTTTTCATAGTGGGTGCACCGCCACACTCAGGGGGTGCACATGCACCTGTGTGCACCCTTTACGTGTTGCCAGTGGTGGTGGGTCCCTACTCAAGCTGATCTGCCCCAGCCCTGTACCAGAGCTGGCACCAGGTGGGTGTGGCACCCGGGGCAGATCAGCTGGTGTGGGAACCGTCCCCCACCCTGGGATCAGGAGGCAGGACCCTGCACCAGCTGATCTGCCCCAGCCCCGTACTAGAGACAGCTTGAGGTGGGTGCGGGGTCTGGGGCAGATCAGCTCATGTGGGGACCCTCCCCTGCCCTGGGATTGGGGTGGCGGGTACCCACATGAGCTGATCTGCCCAGCCCCGTACTAGAGCTGGCTCCAGGTGAGTACAGGGCCTGGGGCAGATCAGCTTGTGCGGGGACCCTGTGGTCCTGTGGCCTGTGGCTATGCTACATGTCCCTGGCCCCTGAAGCTAAGGAGGACACTGTCACTAGTATTGAAGTATTCCTTGGCATGTGAGAGGACCATGCCCACCTAGCTGTGGGGGACAGGCTGCTTAATAGAGTTTTGCACTGACTCCCACCTCCCTGCATGCTGTTGGTGGGGGGAACCCAGGGCAGTGTGAGTGGGCCAGAGGGGGAGGGGGACAGGGAGAGGGGCTGAGGGAAAGGGGAGGGGCTGGGGCAGGGAGGGTCCTCCCTCCAGTTCAGGCCTTACCACATGACACTCATGCCATTGACAGAGTGCAGCTCTGGGCAGTGTTATTGGATGGTGGGGCATGCTGGTTGGGTGGCCAGCTGGGGGTCCCCCAGGGGTGAACTGGCAATGCTGGTGGCTGGCAGTGTCATGGCACCCCAAGCTGCTGATGGAGACTGCAGCTGGGGAGCTTAGTGGGATGGGCATCTGGATGCCTGAGGGGTCCCTCCCTGGTGACATGTCACCACAGGTGCGAGACTGGAGTGGGGGCCTGGGCAGGCTGCCTATGCTGATGTAGACAGCATGGCTGTGGCCTGTGTCCTGGGGTGTGAGGATGTCCACTAGCTGCCACAGAAAAGGCATGGGCATACAGGCACTCCCTGACTGACAGTTGTGATCAGTGATGGCAACTCACTGTGCCTAAAAAGCCTTGACCTTTATGTGGCACTGCTGCACTGACTGGTTGTGCCTTTGTCCTCACATCCAGCTTGACAGACCCTCATAGATGTGGGTGTTGGAGCATCCACCCCACTCAGACTGGCACCGCACCTCCAACTTGCACTACAGCACCACCAGATTGCCAGTCTCTGTTAGGGTAGCTTGTCATATTTTATGCTTTAAAGTCGCACCTGTTTATAGAATTATAGTATAGTTTAAAGTTTTCTTTTATGTTCAGCCTAAAGTTCTGTATAGCCTCATTGTTATCTGAACTTTTCATTTTGCTTGTGTTTGCAATATCAGCTGGCTTTGTTTCTTGGAAGCAGTTAATGGCCTTGAGTTTGCTCACATGATGTTTTTTCCCTTTTTCAATCACTGTGAGAAGTTTTTCTAACACAACATAGTAATAGTTTTATTACTAGCTCAAATTAACTGAACATGGCACTAAGATGTTGAATCAGAAGGATGAAATGATTGGATATGTTACTCAAAGGTGATAAAGGAGACCAATGGACTATACGTAAATAAGACACCGGAAAAAGGCCAAATTAACAGGTGTATTCATAATGGGTCTGTTGAACAAAGAAATATGCTGACAGGGTAATATATGGGCAATATGCTGACTGCAGAGAGATCAATCTGAAAGCAAGGAGACATCAAAAGAGTCAAGTTAAAGAAAAGCATAAAAGTGGGGAGCAAGCAAGTTAAGTGATCACTGTCATCATTTTCATCATGAATCCAGCTTCCAACACCTGTCTGGATCGTCCCAGCCAATGCATCCTTTGCTTCAGAAACTGAGTGGCCGTCTTTTCTGTGAAGCAAAGTAACATCTGGGTTTGGGTGAGATCATTGTACTAAGTGTTTTTCTCTCTCTGAATATAGAAACTGCTAAGATAATACTTGTACTAATAATTTTAGACTTTGATTTGCAGGTATCAAATTTACTTACTATTAGGGATTTTTTACTGCATACTAAATGTGAACATCTGTAGACACATGCACTTAATGTGCAGTAATTTATGCTACTGTGCAGTTAAGCATGTTATGTAGCCATGCCCAGTAGGTATTATATGATGTACATTAGAGAAAAAAAGTGTTTTCTATAGTAGACCCTAGGAAAATTACCAGCTCCTATTAAAATAAATTGTAGATTAGCACCTGCTTTCTAAACTTATTTTGGTTTAATGAAATACAAGATTATTACTTAGAAGTATTACTTAGAAATTGTCAAAGATATCAGACAAGCAAGGTATATTATAGTAAAAAACATTTAATGTAATTAATTGACTTAAAAAACATTTAATGTAATTATATGACTTATGTATGTGGGGCAGGAAAGTGACCAACAAAGTCCCAGAGAGTTTACCTAGACTTTTTAAAAAGGTCAAATGCTTGGTAGCGAGAAATATATTACAAAAAATGTTCAAAAATGTTTTCCAATGAGGGAGGAGTTTGTTCTATGCAAATGTAAGCAGTTCAAGACATAGGAACACTTTTGTGGCATTAGTTTTGGGAACTGAAAGAAACGTTGCAAGAGCTATTAAGATCTATTCCACTCAGAAGTGTGCCTTTGAGAAACTTGACTAAATAAGCAGAATGATTTTATTCAGTGCACTGATGGAGCTGAAACATTTTAGAGCATAAAACTGTAACTGAAGGATTCTACTACCATGTGCCAATGCAGCATGAGCCATAATTTTAGTAGTTGCCAGCTCTCTTGGATTAGAAACAATTTTAAGACAGAAACTAAGCAACACTGAGCACAACATTATTTCATATGCCAGCTGCAATTTATCTGCTATGCAGCAGAAATGCTAATAAAGACAGAAGCACTAGCTGTAGTTTAAGATGAAAATATTTTTACGTTTATCCTCTGAGTACTTGAAGACTACTAAGTATGATTTAACCACTGGGGAATCCAGACATATGAAAGACTTCTAATAATAGAAAGATGTACACTAAGAATGCAAGACTCTGATTTTGCAATTTTACAAAAGCTTGTCAAAGACCATAACCTACAAATTATTTCTGTAAGTGCCCACCCTGGACAGCACTATAAAATTTGCATTGAAAGGCGATATGTAAACTATGTTGTTTCAAATGATGTTCACAAAAAATGAAAGGGTTGTCTTGGGATTGTAGTAAAGCCACAAAATTCTTCAAATACCATCCATTCCATTTTTCAAAGGCTGAGCAATTCTTGGGGACAGGGAAGGAAAGGAGCTGGTGTAGTTTTCCAGTGCTTGTGTCTGGAGGTATTCTGGCTATGTAGCAAATATAATGTACCTTGAGAGCATGATCTTCAGTACTGTTCATTATACCTTTGGAATATGTGTACTGTGTAATCCTCTCAGCACAGCTAAGAAGTCATTCACCCTAGTTTTCAATCATGCCCAACCATAAGTTATCGCATTCATGTTCTCTTTACTTAGGAACATCAGATAATACTGGATGGTGGAAAGTAGAGAAAAAATGTTCATCCTGTGACTGCCTTGCTAGATTAAAAAAGTGCTGGCTTTGAGACAGCCTTTGAGGTAAGACTAACTGGCCTATAGTTTCCCGGGTCCTCCTTCCTTCCTTTTTTGAAGATT
>NW_017729032.1:168524667-168531969 GCF_001723915.1 Gavialis gangeticus
GTTCATCCTGTGACTGCCTTGCTAGATTAAAAAAGTGCTGGCTTTGAGACAGCCTTTGAGGTAGAGAAGAAAGATGCTGTTGTATTTAAGAGCTTCTTAGGGGAATATAATAAATTCTGCTGTAAAATTCTTAAAGGAAACTGGACTGACTGAGTTTTAAAATAGCTTCATATAAACCATGTTCAATTAGTTACATGTTGCAGTTATATAAAAATGAATGACTATGTGGAACATATTGTTAATTAGGTGGGATACACCTGATCTTTCAGACATGGTCCATCTGAATGCTGTAAGGATAAGGCCAAAACAAAGAAAACCAAAATGGATATTTAAGATAGATGTCTTAGTCATCTGAAGGGATTCCTACAATGACAATACAATCCTAAAACTAGCCGTATAAATCAACAGAGCAAGACTCAGAGTCTCACTCTGACCTGCTACAATACCAACTGTGAGATAAGGAAAATACAGTCCCTTTGGTTGTTATCTATAGCTCCCAGTTCAAACATCTCTAATTACCTCCAACCGTCCTGGAAATTTATGATCATCTCAAAGTAGCCATGAGAGACAAACTTGTCCTGGCTTACAGGCATCGCCCCCAACCTCAAATGGTATCTCTCCAGCAACAGACTACTTAACTCCTTTTTCACCAAGACACCAGACCTTGTTCTGGATCCAGATGCCAACTGTGCCCTCACATCAACGTAGACCATATTGTCACTGGACCAAATAAGATGCATTATAACATCCCAGGTTTACCTCTAGCATCATCATATAAACAATCTGCTGTCTACTTTGGACAGGTGGGACTATCCCTACCTGTAAGAATGAATGAACACCAATCTGACATTAATACCAGAAAGATACACAAGCCTGAGAGGGAAAATTTTAACCTCCCTGGACATTGCATTACTAAACTCAGAGTGACTGCCCCTCTTTTTCTTTTCCCCTTCCTACCTCTTGCATTTTAATCAGTGATTTTTACTTAGCAGCTCTGTTACATTTATGATTTAGTTAGTCTATAACATGCAAATCTACTCTGCCTTCTGCATGACTTTCAGACTAACGCTGCTGACAACCTCTCTCTAAGAAGAACAATGCCGGCATCCAGTGGAAGATATATATTCATAACAAGATCGATCAATTGGGAATGAAACAGCAGGCACGTAATTCTATTTTTGTTCTGATTAGTTAGTGCATGGATGGAAAACAAAGAGGCTTATGACATGATGTGGGGAATCCATACATAGATTGCTACTAACCATTCAGAGGATGACGACTCAAGAATTTTGCTTGTATTGCCTGTCACTGGATCATGAGAATAACACACAATTTTGAGGCCACAGTGAGAAATAGCTTTCTGTACACAAGGTAAACCTAACCATTGCAATTTCAAGAACTTGTTATCCTCTTTGACCAAGCAGTTAAGCCAAAATTTGCGATACTTCAAGTTGTTTCTCACAGGAGAAATTATGAAAGAAATCATTCAGGAGATCATTTATTTGGTCTTAGTTCCAAGCCTCTTCACTCACCATTTAACCCAAAAGGTCTTTGAGTTTTTTGCTAAGGATGTGTGGAAGTAGTACAATATATAGTGCCTTGCAGAGATACATAAGCTAGTTTCACTCTAGGAAACTGTGTAGCCCACGTCAGCACAGAGTTCTGTCTTGGTTTCTCTGCTTCTCACCAAAGTTAATTTGCCTGGGTAGAATACCAAATCAGTACATTTGTATTTCTGCATCCCAGTGTCATGGAGGTCCCCCAGGCACTGCTTGTCCAGGACCACTGTGGCCTTGTCTGGTCTCTGAGTATAGCCCAAGAAGCAACCCAGGCATGACTTCTAATGATGGGTGGAGAGGACTGGTTCCTTCCCATTCTGAGACCTTGCCTGGTCTTTTCAACCTTGACCCTCCCTGGTTGTTCCGTGGCCCTGATTCAAAGAACTAACGTTAAGTTCAGCTCCTGGGAAAGGGACTTGATTTCATGTTGGAGAAAACAAGTGGAGTGAAAACAGTTGTTACTGCACAGTAATTTAGTATTTGCATACACAAATACTAAATGATTGAACAGTAACTCGAGTTACTGCACAGTGTCTCTGAATGGCTTTTTGGTGATGCTGACTGTGCAGTAGCTCATTACTACCGTGCAGTAGTAACAAGCTCCTGCACAGTAGTAATGAGCTACTGCACAGTCAGCATCTCATGTAAATGCAGCCTGTTTAAAAAGGGTTACTCGTGCTTTACACTGTTTATGAGAAAGGAGGATAAAGGCCATGGTGATGTATACTGCTAATATACCATTTTGTAGCAATGGGCTCTTTCCAAATTATAATTTACCTCAGTAACCTATTATTATTACTATCATCATTTCTAAGCTACAATAGTTATTGCATGTGTGGTATCTTCTGGCAATACAGATCATTTCATTTTGAATAATGTATTGTCACATTTTGTAACTATCAGCTGGTTTTTGGACAGATCCTTGTAGTCATCAAGGATGATGAATGCTTGTAGTCATCAAGGATGATGACTTGCAGCGATCCACCAAAACACAATTGCATTATCTTGTGATACAGTGAAATAACACATCTTATATCATTGCTGTAATAGTTTTGGATTCATTCAATTTTATTCAATTGTTTGCAATTTTAAAAGAGCCAAATCAAAATGAAAATGTATCCATGTGAAGATTCTTCTTAGTTCTGAAATGAACTGGTGCAATTGATGCAAGCTGTTTGCTTCCCTAGAGTCCCAGCGTATATTTAAATGATCATTTTTCTTTTAAGTATAAGAATACCCAAAGAAATTGCATCTTTTTAGACTACTCTGCACTTCTTCCATCAAGGCTTCCATTAAAAATGTTTGAACATAAAAAGAAATTGCATGATACATCTAGTGCTTTTCTTAGCCGACAGAGCTACAGTAATTCATAGTTATAAGTCAAGCCATGTAAAACTATTTAATATGACTGAAGCTATAACCTCATATAAAACTGCCATAATCCTTCCCAGCAGGTTATTTCGATGTAAATTTCTTTATAACATTTGGATATTCATCTTAGCCTTTTGCGTATGAATATTTTGAGCAGGAGGGAGTCTGCTCATGTGATTTTCAGTCATTCTTAAACTGTTTCTGGAATTTGGGTATCCAGTTAATTTAATCACTTATATTTTTTTCACAATGTGTTATGCCACACTATTTAAGCCTCGGTATAAACCCTATATATATTAGTAATTAAAACCAAGTGCATTTACAAAATGGCTGAATGCCAGCAAAGGACTCTTAATATTTTTTAATAAACCCTATGTAAGCCTTGCTGGAGCATAGATTAATACAACCATTGATCAGTGCATATAAAAATCATACAGGGGCCTAGTAGTAGCATGAACCAAAGCAGGCCTTAATAACCACTTGAGCAATGGATCTTCAGTGACCAGAAAGCATACTGTAAATGGCGTAAGTGGAAACGCTGGGAACGTTAGAAGTATTAGCTTCTGGGCACCCCAGTAGGTCAACTGATGGAAACAATGGATGAGATGGTTGTAAGACACCAAAACAAAGAACAGAGTGACCTGGTAAACAAGTCCCTTTATCTGGTGGGAAGGTCAAAATGTCTTGTGAGGACTGGATATGATTATGTCACCCAAAGACATTTAGTGATTGATGAAACGTATATCTTATATGTATATGCTATAAACATAAAGTTGTTTTGATTGATATATAAAAGGTGTCTGAGAACCCTAAATACTTTGCAGTGAGCTTTGTTGTATGCTAGTGCCACATTGAACAGACAACTTAGCTAGCCTGAATGGGGTGTGAGTTTATTGTCTAGTATTGTTGGTGAACAATAACCCCCAAAGAGTCCCTTTTACTAAGAAATTGAGCCTGTGGCCTCTTCATTACAACTAACAAGGTCATTCAGAGTACTATTACAGTGGCATCCTGGCAGCACACTCACAGACCCCCCCATACTAAGGGGGGGTCTGCCTGATATGACTGGTACTACTTCACCCCAGACAAGATAAGAGTCTGACATCCCAGAGAACTCTTCATTTCTCAGGATGATAATGCCAGTCTCCTTGGCTACGGACAGACATTCAAAAAGCCAGAGCCTGAATTGATTCAACCTTGGCAGGTTAGTCTAACCCACCTAGGCTGAACCGCTTTGTAACAGGACAAACATTCTCTCTGGACTGAGGCAATGCAGACACATGCCTGCAGTTGCTCAGGCCAGGAGCTGGAGGGTACTACATTATGACAGCACGTGCACTCGGCTGCAGGGAAGCTGTGCTGGGGGATGTGAGGGATCCCAGTCCAGGCTGAACTGGCCAAAGAGGGGTTTAATTCCTCCCTCTCTATCCCACTGGCAAGGGTCTGAGCTGGGTCTGCCAGGCCCTTCCCTCTCACTGCTGCAGCTGTGGGGCACCATGGCCCCTGAGGCAGAGGGGAGTAAGGAGGAGAGTTAGTCTCCCCTCTACCCCCACTGGCAGTTGGGTCTGCCCACCACTGCTGCTGCCGCACTCCCTGCCACGGAGTAGGCCCCCTGCTGTTCCCTCTGCTAGACGACAGAGGGAGGAGGAATAACTCCTGTCCCTGCCCCCCCACCCCAAGGCACCAGCAGTCAGCAAATGAAAAAAAACCCTCCTGCTGGGAGGGGGCTTTCCCCGAGCACAGAGAGGTCGCTGGCACCACAGTGGGGTGTGCATGGCCTCGCTGCCGCTGCTTTGTGCTCAGGGCCAACTCCCTCCCAGCTTATTCAGCTGCTGTCTGGGAGCACAAAGCAGCAGTGGCTGGGTCAAGCAGACCTTGCTGCAGTGCCAGCAGCTGAATAAGCCCACTCCTGCTGAGACAGAGCTTGTCCCAAGCACAGAAATGCCTCTGGCAACACAGCGGGGCCTGCCAAGTCCAGCTGCAGCTGCCACTCAGCCTGTGGTTGGGGCCAGCAGCTGAATAAGCCCCCTCTTGCTGGGAGGGGGCTTGCACAGAGCACAGACTGAGCAGTGGGGGGCAGGACCCACTCCTGCCTGGCAGCTGGAGCAGTGAGTGATGAGTGACCATGATGGGCTGCTGCCCATCATGGTTTCCCAGAGTGCAAGCCCCTTCTTGGTGCAAGCTGCTCTGCAGGGCTGAGAGAGCTGCTGCAAAGTGTGGCAGCACTGTGGGGGGCTTTCAGGGCTCTGGCCCACTCCAGACCCTGGTGCTCCTGTGCACAGCCCGCTGCAGCTCTGCCGGCCCTGCAGCACAGCGCCCCTGCCAGGACAGGACTCCCCAGCGTTATGACAGAGGCTGCTGCCCCCAATAAGGGCCCTGCCACCTCCTGCTGCAGCAGCAGAGCAGGGGCATGGCCAGGCAGGGCCCTGGGGGTTGGGGCAGGGAGCGCAGCGGCAAGGCCAGGCAGACCCGGCTGCCACTGGGGGTAGAGGGGAGACTAACTCTCTTCCCTGCCCTCCTTTGCCTCATGGGTCATGGTGTCCCACTGGTACAGCAGTGAGGCAGAAATGCCCGGCAGACCCGGGTTGGATCCCTGCCGGTGGGATAGTGAGGGGGAAATTAAACCCCTCCCTGGTCAAACCCCTCCCCTTGCCTGTCCCTGCTCTGGCTGGGGAGCAGAGGGGTGGGGCCAGCCTAGCTGGACTGGAACAAACAGCCTAGCCCAGAGAGCATGCTGGGAAGCTGGGGGTCTCTGGCTTAACTTATACTAGCAAGGGGTCTGGGACAGACATTGCATAAACTGGATTGAGTCAGATCAGTTAAGACTGATACTACATTCAACCAGGTTTACCTCAAACCGGTTTCAGCCATTTTGAAACTGGTCTATGTTCACTGAATTTCTGTTCTGTTACGGGTCTAAACAATGGCCATGAGGGGAAGCACCAAACCCCCACAGAGCTCATGCAGGCAGGATGGCTCCTGGCGGGTGGGGGGGAAGGGAAGAAAAATGAGACTCACTGCTTTTCCAGGCTGCTGCCAGACTGCCTGCAGGGTTTCCTGTGTAGCTCCTGAGCTACAGGGAGCCTGGTGTTCCATGCCGTGGCTGTAGGGGCCGCAAACTAAAACTCTTTCTTGGAGTTTTAGTTTGCTGCACCCCAAGTCATTTTAGGTGCATTATGCCACTGAATTTCCTACAGAGGCTGTAATTAATGCACAATACACCGTCAAGGCATGCAAACACCGACATCATTAAAGCATTGCAAAAGCATTTAGCCCAATTTAAAGTGTTGTACACACACACCTCTCATTTCGTCTACACACAGCCTCTCTGTCTAAGTCAGTGCATCTCCTGAAGTATACTAACTTAGATTGGATGCACTGTTTTGGGGGTGATTTAAGCCCTCTGCACAACTGGCATTCAGGCCAAACTCTAGCTTCAGCACTTCTTCATCCAGGCTTAAAATTGGAACAGTTTTGTGACCTTTCAATTGTTCTCAGCTTGTTCATATATAACAATTAAAACAGTTGATGCCCATTTCAAAAGCTCCCTTTTTGAAAGGCTCCAGATATATATAGCTTCACACCCTCAGATACCATGGCTTGCTTTGGTTTAAATAAAAGAGGATTGAAATTAGCGTAAAATATTTCAAATTTAGCAAAATGGCATGTTTCAGAACAAAATATGCCTTTTTTAGAATTTTCTTTTACAAAAAAACTCAAGGTTTTGACCTTTTATGATTTAGAATTAAACAAATTCAAAATAGCAGATAATCTGGTTTCTAAACAGCCTTGGGGGACGAGTGTCTGCTTCCAGTGTGCTCTGCTGCCTCCTCCTTTTTTCTCACTGCCCACTCAATAGTGACCCTCAACATAAAATTCATATATAGTCATAAGAGTATTGGTAACACTATTTGTATATGTCTTTGGGGTTGGTAAATGAAAAATTGCAGTTCCTCTGTTAGGTGACATCATTTAAAATCACAAACTCTGCTTCAAAGCACACACATCATGAGGGGCAGAGAGGCTTACACTGAAAATTAAATTCTCTGATATTTTCCTTTACATATGCAAAAGAGGATGCTGCCTATCTTCAGAGAATATTTTTTTTCTTAATTATTGTCTTCCTGGGGGAACTCAAAGTAATTTTCCTTAAAGTGAATAAACAGAGTTCAGCAGTAGTTTAAAAAAAGGATATTTAATCAGGTCTAGGGCAGTAATGGGAGAGGGCACTTATCTTACTCTGCAATTATTTCAAGTTTTGTGAACATATTCATAAGTATCCTGCACATATTCCTCCATGCCCTTCCCAATCAGGCTATTCTGCTAGAGAACTTCCCTGGTACCTGACCACACTTTGGCTACCCCTTATGTT
>NW_017729032.1:168536969-168540039 GCF_001723915.1 Gavialis gangeticus
GGCACTTATCTTACTCTGCAATTATTTCAAGTTTTGTGAACATATTCATAAGTATCCTGCACATATTCCTCCATGCCCTTCCCAATCAGGCTATTCTGCTAGAGAACTTCCCTGGTACCTGACCACACTTTGGCTACCCCTTATGTTTATTCATGAGGTTTTGCTTTGGGAATGAATTTATGAAGTCTGACTTGGGCTTCCTTAGATGCACATTTGCACTTCCCTAAGCTGCTTCTTAACAACAATCTGCCACAGTGTAACTAGCCTCGTGTGTGAATTATGCATTAGTGAATGTCAATGATAACCAAGTAGAAAACTTCCTCAGTATTTCATGAGTAAAAGCAGTAGTACAAGGGCAGGGCAGGAGGGGTATCAAGGTTATTTAAGATGCTAATTTCAAACAGAAATTATAAGATCAGAGAAAAGAAGCACTGGTATTAAATGCAAGGTGTCAGGAAAGCAAGAATGTGGTACAGAACATGAAGAGGCACATCTAATTTCTCCTGCCTTTTGCCATACTGAGAGATGATGTGGTTGAATGTTTGAAGGAAAGGTTGGGGGCCCAGAACTCTATAGTTCTGGTCTCAGTTGTGCTACAGCAAGTGGCTTTGGGCACGTTGCTTAACTGTCTCCCTCCATAATTACCTTTTGCATTAATTACGTAATGCACCATGGGTAACACTGCAGGGAAATGAAACTACCGGGAAACAAAGGTGCTGATCAGGTTTAGGCTCCCATTTGTGGTTATTTATTTATTTGTGTGAAAGAGTATGAAGCTAATGAGTACAGCTGGGAAACCTGTTTCTGCTGCATAGCAAAATCCATCAAAACCATCAGTTTAGAGGGACTGAATGATCTAGGAATTTAAATCATATATAGTGAATGGTTTCATCCTTTTTATTTAATTGTCAAATTAATTTAAGTGTTTTGAATGAACAATTTCAGCTGTTCATTTCCACTTTTTAACCTCTTGACTAAAATCAAGTATCTGGATTGACAGGCATGTGGACCTGGGGACTTGTATGAAGGATGCTGGCACAGTAGAAAATATGAAACCGAGATATTTATAGACATAGATATTGATAAACACAGATAATTAACTTAAATGTTTAGGATTTAAAATTGATTGGCAACTGGATTTGTACTAATACATAATGAAATGTCTCCATTTCAAAATTGACCTAAATAAATAAGAGGTTTTAGAAAGTATTAAATAACCCCAAATCACAACATTTTATTTTGGACTGGGTAAGAGGTTTCAGTTCAACCTGTAATAACATTTTGGGCTTTATTTTCCAAATTAAAAAAAAAAAACATTTTAGCTCAACCCAAAATTGTTTTATTTTTGTTTGGTTTTATTTAATCAACATATTGAATAAGAGAATAAACTTTGGATAGGCATTCAGATTTCTGAGTGGCTATCTGAAATAAACTTTTCAAAGTTTGCTTATGATTGATTCGGATTGGATATCTTATTACCTCTACATTTTCAAACGTGTTGTGCTTTATATTGTTTCATTTTCTTCTTTTACCTTGTTTATATCAACACACTGAGACATTTCCTGATAATATAAATCAATGCACATCTAGTCAAAAGTCAATGCATGCATATTATGCTTACATGCATGTTTAAACTCTTTCATGCCTTTTAAATCCTTTCATGATCAAAGAATAATCATATATTTCTCAATGTCTAATTGGAGGAAGTATCAAGGGTGGGAGGTATCCCAAGGGGTTTGCCCTGTGTCTAATAATGTTTGCATCTCAGCCCCATGAGCTCAGACCAAAATCAAATAGTATGGGCTAAGATCAATTGATGAGCAGGGATCCTGGTTTTCTTTGATTAAAAAAAATCCCTAATTTTCAGGGTAAAAAAAATAACACGAAATCCACATTTTCCATGATCAAAATGAAACACCACTATATATACATTTGATTATGGAGAACTGTGGATTTGGGGAGAGAAGGAGGGTTAACCTGAACATTGGGGATATTTTTCCAGCCTGAATAAAAATAAATATATAGTTGTGTTTCATTTTGATCATGGAAAACTGTGGATTTGCAGGGGGAGCGGGGTTAACCTGAAAACTGGGGATTTTTTTTTTATCAGAGAAAACCAGGATCCCTGCTGATGAGGTACGTAATCATGCCAAGTATCACTGAATGTTCGAGAGACATCTACATCAAACACATTGTGGGCCGTCACCAATATGAAGATAGTTCCCTACACCACGAGCCAAAAGTGTGACCAAGGGGCTAGAGAGAACCTCTTCCACACACTCCATTAACCACCAAAGACTTCTAATGTCCCCTTACTTTGACTAGTCCCAACCCCAGCAATTGTACATTGCACGATAAAACCTTTGTCAAAGAATGTCTTGCCCTTGTACCAATGCCACTACCATAAGCTGGGTCTTTCCTTTCTTCCTGTCATAGCATAGCATTGGAAACTTTTAGCACCCTGCACCACAGGCTAACATAGACCATAGCTAACTGCATGGCTTAAATTGTGTTAATATACAGCAACTAGGTAACCATGTATCTACAGTTTTGGATATGGTTAGGAATGGTCCATCCATCCAAAGGAATGCCAGGTACCTCTGGTAGACTAGAACTTTCTAGAGCGTTTTGGTGACTGTTGTGGGGTAGGAGGTCTTCTTGGGAGCAGTTTGACAATTAGCTATGCTAGGAAGTGTGAAGAAATCTCAGCAGTCAGGACTGGCAGAAATCAGCTGATATCTGGTGATGCTGGTAAGACCTTCAGGAAGGCCAAAGTATGCTTGATGGGAGATTAAGAACTTTTCTTGTTTCCTTTTTCTATCTCCAAATCTATAGTCATTTTTTGTGTCTCATCCCTTTTTTCTTGTTTAATATTTTTTGTTGTTTGATTCCTCGCTGATTTTCTGTAGAAAGAGTGATTTCTAGGTGAGAAATATTCCAGGTTTGTCATCTCCACAGAGAAAGAGAGAGATGTAAACATTTCTTCCACAACTCAATGGGGTGGCCACCTGGGGATGCCAGAGATTCCCTCACTGCAGGTGCAGGGTCTAATATAAGAGCAGTGGAATGA
>NW_017729032.1:168540050-168553356 GCF_001723915.1 Gavialis gangeticus
TTTAAAAACTGGCGGGAGGGAAGACAATAGGATAGCAATATGGTCTAATATAAGAGCAGTGGAATGAAGGCTTGATGAGGTACGGAGTCTGTTCCTTGAGCAAGCAGCAGCACAGTGGGGAGAAGCTCAGGGTCAAGGTGTCCCAAAGAGTTGGGTTTGTGACAGTCCAAGTAGCAAATTCTCTGGAGGACAGGATTAGCATCAAAATGACCTTGATCAACTTGACCAAGTGAAATTCAGTAAGGACACTGGCACTTAGGACAGAACAACCACATACAGGCAGAAATACAGGTTAGAGAATGATTAGCTAGGCTGCAGTACTTGATTATATCATCATTAGGAGCATCACTTGCAAATCAAAGACAGTGATTCATCTATTCTGTGCAGAACTGATGAGACCCTACCTAAAATACTGGCTCCAGGACTTCAAGAAAGACATGAACCTATTATGGGTCTAGCAGAGAGTAATAGAAATTATTACAGATCTGGAAAACATGTTTTATGAGGAAAGGTTGAAGGGTTGGGTTTATTAAGTCTGGGGAATAGAAAGATTTAATAACAGTCTTAAAATATCTGAAGGGTGGCTATAAAAAAGATGGTCATAGACTATTCTATGTGGCCACAGGGTACAAGACAAGGACTAACAGTCTTAAATTACAGCATGGGAAATTTAGGTCAGTTATGAGGAAGAGCTTTCTTACTATGAAAGTGGTTAAGCAGTGGAACAGATAACTCAAGGTGGAAACAGACCTCGTCTGATTTCTCATTTGTGCTGCCTTCAACATTTTTAAGGTGGTGAAATGCAGAGGAAACAGATGTCCATACGCTTTCTTGCACCAGATGACATGAAAATCAGTGGCTCAATAAAAGGTAATAATAGACTTTGATACTTTGTTATGGCAGATGTCTATTACCTTGTGGCGTGTTCCCTACTCAGCCCACCCCGTTGAAATGCCACTTTCCCTGGTCTGGGGCAGGAGAAAAGTGCTTCTTCAGCTACCATAGTTCTGGGGCAGGGGGAAAAGTGCTTCTTCAGTCAGCCAGATCTACAGGGCTAGCTGTACAAAACACTCCTCCTTTCCCCACTGCCCCAGACCACAACATGGGTTTGGGCAGCAGGGAAAAGTGCCTCCACACTCAGCCAGCCTCATGGGTCTGGCTGGGTGGGGGAACACCCAGCATTCCCTGCTGCCCCTGTACTAGGTGGGGGAACACCAGAGTTCCCCACTGC
Source organism: Gavialis gangeticus (assembly GCF_001723915.1). Classification (NCBI taxonomy): domain Eukaryota; kingdom Metazoa; phylum Chordata; order Crocodylia; family Gavialidae; genus Gavialis; species Gavialis gangeticus. The sequence goes on from NW_017729032.1 coordinate 168,541,282, forward strand.
TCCAGATCCATGGCATGGGAGTGGGGAAAGTGGGGAGATCAAACTGTCCCTTGTCCTGCACCATCAAGGTTGGGCCAAGGGGCAAAGTGTGATCTGAATCAGCTGTGCTGTGACATCGCTCCATTCAGCAGGGTCTATTTCTGTCCTCAGAGAGGCTATGGGATCTCCAGCCTTGGAGGTTTTTTAGATCAGCTTAGACAAACAGTTGTCTGTGGTGATTTAGACAGAAATGATCCTAATTTGGGTGGAGGCTGGACTGGATGACCTCCTGAAGTCCTTTCCAGCCCTACTTTTCTGATTCTATTGCATATGTAAATATATTTTGTGAATGAAGCATAGGACTTAATTATTTATTTTATTTTAGCAAAAATAGTTAAAACTTGTTAGCTACCATGATTGTAAATTTCAGTGTAATAATAACATCTAATTCTTACATAGTGTTTCATCATTAGCTCTCACAGCACTTTAGAAACGATGTCAATGTCATTATCCCTATCATACAGATGGTAAAGTAACGTACCAAAGATTATCATCTGGTCAATGGCAGAGTCAGAAACAGTACTCATGTCTCCCCAGTCCGAGGTAATTGCTTTATCCTGTTGTGTGAATGCGATGTAAATGCTTATTGCTAGTCATGCAAATATTTGTGCAATTCCTAGAATTTACTATTGTATTAAAGAGCACAAAAACTGAAAATTCAAGTGTATCCTCATTAGCTGCCACTTTAAAAAATGTTTAATTCTTTTGATATAATCCTTAGTACACAAATCAGTCATGCAGGATTTCCATGCCCATTCACATTTTGCATTGCTGGGTTGTATTGTAATATTGCCAAAATGTAAAGCACTAAATTAGCAGGCCTCCAATATTATGTATTATTGTTGCTTTAGTCTAAGTGAAGGTCAACTGGTTTTAGTCATGCTGAAATTTGGCATTAGAAATGTCAGCTTGAATATAATTATGATTGTTTTGCCTGAAAATGACTAGTCTGTTATTGCTTTTCCTGTTGCTGTCATCATAAGTAATAGTAGGACAAAGAAAAGAAGTTCGTACAAAAGGTTACTTTTATAATAATTCACTTTCCACACACATGAACCATGTTTAACTGTGTCATTGTAATGGGCACACGCTAACATCCACTTAATCTCATTGCTGTGTCCTAGAGCTTTCTCCATTTTGGGGTTCTTTTCCCACATGTATCCCACACTGTTTATTATCCTGTTGTGTAGCACCTTAAATTAGACTGGTACAACAGTTGGCTGTAGGCAAATACCCTGCACCTGAGCAGAGCTAGTTACAACTTGTCACCGCCCAGAAAACTTTCTAAGTCATATTAATGCTTACTACAATCTAACCCCAAGCTCTTAACCCCTAGACATTCAACACATTAAGGTTGATCTCTGATCTGTGTTATCCAGCTTGTGTTACATTAACATGTAACTACCCCAGGCTACACTTTAATGTGAATACCCCATCTGCCTCCCTCCCTTGCCAGCCTGGATCAGGCCCACTTCCCCTCCCCCGCAGAAGTCCAGATCCCTGACCACTGCCCTCCTGTCCCCTGCTTCCTTGTGGCTGCCCATGCTGTCTTTCCCAGGGGAGCAGGCAAGGGAGGGTTAACCTGCCTGCCCAGCTGATGCTGCCTCTATTTGTCTCTGGGCCAGGGTCAGCCCAGGGAAAAGCAGCAGCCCAGAAGTGGCAACAGCAGAGGCCAAACCATATTAACCCTTTGCTGCCTGCACCCCTGAGACAGTGTGGGCAGCCTCAAGTAAGCTGGGGGGTTCCCTGAGGCGGGGGGGGGCAAGGGCAATTTCCCCTACAGGTGGGGGAAATCGGGGGAGCCCTGGGAGGCAGGGGGAAGCCCAGAATGGGAGGCAGGGAGGATTCTTACCTTCAGTCCTCCAGGCCCCTGCTGGCCTGAATATGTAACTGCACCAAACTCAAGCTAGCACTAATAGCCATCAACATTTGAGCAGTTCACAATGTAATGCACAGCAAGGCCTTAAGAATGTCTCAACTGTCGCCCAGTGCTGCGTCTGCAGCTCTTGTAGCGATGTCAAAAATAGCTTTAAACTATCCAGCCATATAATTGAGTAGTAAAAACTTAGCATACCTAACTGCCAGGGTACTCACTCAACTTCCCAGGAAGGTTTTTCAACCTGTGCTGAACATTACGCTATTGATTTTAGGTTTTTAATCATTATTAGTAGCAACGTTTGATTCTGTGCTTGTAACATTTCCTGTACTAAGTACAAGTGTACAGATGGGAGAAAAAATCATGTCACAACAATCATGGTTTAGAAGGAACTTAGTAGACATCCAAGTTACAAATTACAGACTACAAAATTCAACAGTGTATTTTGTTTGCTGTGACCAATGCTTTTTTATGATGACTAGTGTTGTCTTACCGTTGTGCTGCTTTCTCCCCCCATTCTTCTTCATTGTATGCCTGTTCTCTGTCATTTTGGTATTCTGAGTGGCATCAGGGTAGAGACTGTACACCTATCTGTACAGCACCTAACCCAATGGGTGCTATAATACTGATAATAATCATACTCATGGACAAGCACTTTGTCTGCTGAAAAGAAAAAAACTCAGATGTTAGTCATGCGTTCATGGTCATTTAAAGCATGCTTAACTGCTCTGTCATCAGTGATAAGCAATTTATATTTTGGTTGTGCGTTTAAATCCTTATATGTCCATAAGAAATACTCCTTTTATATGCACAAACACAAACTGTTCTTGTAGAGAAGAAATCATTATTTCATTGATAAAGTTGTGGCATGATTCACAGTGAGATGTGTTTTACCTCCACCTGCTAAATGCCATCTGAAAAATGTTCTTCCTGCACCTTACAGTTGACAGTGCAGCAAAAATTATCATTGTTAGTGAATCTAGAGGATAATATTTGGTGACATATGCCTGACACTGAAATCCCAAGAGAAAATATGACTGCTCAGAAGCTATCAGAGTGGATATTTCCATGATAAAACTCACTATCAAAGAGGTGAAATATAAAGGGATGAGTGAAGAAACAAACTTTGTTAATGTTTACTGCAAGTTTAATTCATTATAAGTGTCTACTACCTTCTTTGAATACCTGTTTTAGTTCTGTACATGCTAACAGAAACCTCGGCTTCATAAATATTTATCTAAATAGAAATATTCGTCTTTTGTTTTATTCTTTTATACATCTTTTACATAGTTGCAATTAATTCTGAGATCTAGGTATTTGTGAGCACAGATAATCTTTGACCAGAATTAAAATACAGAATATGAGAAAAAATGTTTTCTTCCCCACAAAATAATATGGCTGTTATTACTGAACATGCTCTACTATTTTGTGATGCTGTGTCACGTTTGTATGACACTGGCCATGAGTAGGTTTAGGATTTTCTAAAGGGGTATACGGCACACCACCCCTTGGACCATTGAGGGATGGGGAAGAGACATAGATGGAGCCCCCATGTCAGCAGAAGACACTGTGAGCAAGGGATGGAGCAGACACACAAAGAGCTGGTGGGATCCCGCTCCCTGCCAACACTGCTGCCGCTTGTTGTCCTTGGCTGATCTGGGGCAAGAGGACCAGAGCTGTTCTTGTTCTCTCCACCTGCTGTTGCTGTCCCCAGCCAAGTCTGGTTCCCTGCAGACCTGCTTCCTTCAGTATGGGGCAGGAGTGAGTCAGAAGTGGCTCTGGGACTCCCCATGTCAGTTGGGGACAATAGTGGTAGCATGTAGGTTCCCAGTTAGCAAAAGATACCTGGAGTGCGGGCAAGCTAGGAACAGGTGCTAGGAGGAAGAGCTCATGAACTATTGCTGCTGTCGCCTGCTGAGCCCAGCACTCTGCATAGCCACAGCCCACGGCTGGAGCAGGGCAGGAGCAGCTCTGGGGCTTTCTTTGTGCCCAAATCATCTGGGGACATCAGCTGCAGAAATAGGGTATGTCTGCATCACCGAGCACCCTTCTCTTCCCACCAGATCTGCTCCTGAGACTAACTTGACTTTATAGTAAACAGACAAATTATTTTGTGCTATCTCTTCTGAGTGTCAAGAAGGAGAAAGAAGAGGAAGTAGGAGGAGGGTGTTTTAAAAAAGCTACAATTAGAAAAATGGAAAAAGCTAGAGTTAAGATAATCTGGTATTTTAGTTTCCTTTTAGGAAACGTGTGTTTCAGTGTAATATAAGTACCTCTTTTTGCACTTTTTACAGCAATAGCAATATCTCTAGCCAGGCAGCTAAATCACCACTCATCAGGATGGGATTATACCCTTAATAAGGGACCATGTTAGCAGTTACCAAAACAGTAAACAGACAACAAACATGCCTCTGGTATCCCTTGTACATGCTGCTAAATCTGACAGTCTGAATATCCTGCAATGGTTTCTATATCTATTTTTCCTTTTCCAGTATAAAACATCAAAAAAAATATAAATAATCTTTAGCACTGACTAGTGCCTGGGGTCCTCAAACTTTGAAGAGGTTGGGCCTGGACAACAGATAGACAACAGACACGCCAGGATCCCTTTTTAGCTTTTAGCAGCAAAATGTTTACACAACAGTTTTAGGCAAGGATGAAAATGTTTCTCTACCTCAGTCAATCTTATATTATAGCCTCTGGTACTGAGTCCTTTCTGGTGAAGACTGAAATATATTGAAAACTCAGCAAGGTGGAAAAATCTCTTACAAAACTGTCTGCAGACAAAATAAATAAATAATATAAACAAAAAGATTAGATTCTTTTAAACAAGTGAAATTACAGATGGATTAAAATTACCTGATCAGAAATTGGATGAGTTTATCAAGGGTTATATACATAATACTAGGTTAACTGACCCCAGCACTCTTTCTTGCCCAGGACAGGGGGTTGGACTCGGTGACCTACTGAGGTCCCTTCCGACCCTAACATCTATGAATCTATGAATATATGCTGTCAGTCAAAGAGTTTTTAAAAATGCACTTTTCAAATGTTGCTTACTATTATTTGAATGGGAATTGGGGATGAGGGAGTGTGTTTTGGGTGGGGAGGGGATTTTTACAATAAAACCAGGTAGTGTAACCAAACTAATGACAGTATATCTCTAAAATGTCATTTTTGTTTACATATTTTAATGCCTTTCACCAAGAAAAAAAGAAACACCTTCTTCCTCATCATCCATTTTTCTACCAATCCCCTCTAGCCAGCCTAATGAATCATTTCCATTTTACCAAGTTCTGTGTACTGCTATTTGATTTTGTTTGCAAATCTGTCAGTTAGTTTCATTGTGCACCTCTGCTATTTTTAATGTGGGCTATAATCGCCAAATATGGCAGCTCTGGTAGCTTTAATGCATTTTTCAGTATAATCCTGTGCTGTTCTCTCTGTGTGTTACCACTGAAATCTGTGTGCATACTGAGTAACTGTGCCTTGGCAGACCTGACTTAGCTCTAGGCTTCACTATTTTTGCAGGTTTAGTGCCAGATAGATTTCTTTTTATCCATTGGAAGCTATTCAAAATGCACATGTTGTTTTTCTTTAGTTCTTGCAATGTTACGATTGTCACTCAAGGAGCTCACGCAGTACTCAGGGTAATCAGAGGTTAGGCATGAAATGGTTTATGGTGTGGGAGGTTTAAATAACACTGTTTTCTCCCACAGCTGTAATTAACCTTAACCTGAGAGAGCTCCTTTAGAGGAGCAGTTGGAAGATATTACCTTCAGCATGTCTCACCCCACAGGTTTGTAAATCATCTATTAGAGATCGTTAATGTCAGTTGTTCATGTTGTAGGGGTTCAAACTTATTTTGTTCTCGCACAAAATCCCACAGGCCCAGTGAAATCTTTTTCTTGAAGCTGCAAAAAATCTTTAGGCACAGGTTTACTAGCTCAGCTGTTTGACCACATGGATGGATGTAAGCATTGAGATTTTTCTTATGGCTGGATCCTGTGTTGTAGTGAACATCCACCAAACACACTGAAGGCACCAGGAGTGTAGGTTACTCTGCACCCAGAATGATCTGGCTCTTTGATTAGAGCTATACCTCATGCTGTGGTACTATGTACATATTTTCAAGCCAATTTCAAACCAACTGACCCAGATTCCAAAATGTAGCCCCTACTTGCATGCATGTAGTAGTCCAGCCCTACCTGCATATAGGAGCAGCTGTATGCCTGAAGCCCAGCACCAGTATCTGGAGAACCAAAGCACACGGCTGTGTCACATCAAGCTGCTCAGGACCACTCCCAAGCCATATTGCCTGCCTTCACAGGAATAAGTGAATAAGGATTATTTCTCAGCCCTGCTCCTATGGTATTTCAGAGGCCATATAGACATGACCAATATTAGCAAGAACACAGAACAACTGGCCCTGAAAAAACATTTTAGGCACAAGAAATAATGTGACCAGCAAGCTGTATATAACTTTTTACTTGATCAACCCTTAGAAAACCCATCAGGTAAGCTGTGTAGGAACACTCAGGCAAGCTGAAGTGCTGTCAGCAGTCTAGCTGTGGTAGCATGGAAATACAGTTATGGCAAAAGTCTAGCTTTTAGTTCTTTTGGTTACCAATGCTTACTTTAAGGAAGCTGCTAACTACGGTAAAGTTACTCCCAGCAGTATTTTGTAAGGGATGAAATTACTTATTAGTCTATTCGATTTAAGTACTAGCAGCATCACTTACTTGAGTTTGCTACAATTTAGTGGACACTGCTGGCCTGCTGCTGAGTTTCCTCAACTCTCTTTGAAGTCCATGAAGCTGAAAACAAGCCACACTTTGAAGATGATTAGAGTTGTGTGAATAATTGACAACTTCGTTTGGTGACTGAAGCAAAAAAAAATCTGATTCATCTCCCTTCATGAAGTGTCAAAGTGGTCTGAGCACAGAAAAAGGATTAAGGAACTGTCCTAAATGAAAGTCCTGGCTCTGACAGTAGTTTGCTAAGAGAGTTCATGAAGTCACAGATTTTACCTAGCTTGATTAAAATGATTCTTTCAAATGAGCTAGTTTTAGATTACAGTAAATATCGTTTAACACCCATGAAGATAAAATATAACATCTGTTTTGCTCACTTTAGCTGATCTGTTATAATGTAATTGTCAGCTTTGGCTTCACTACAACCACCACCCAAGAGTTTTAACATACTTTGTTTCTGCACAGGTGGAAAAACAGTTTTCCAATTATGTTAAGCTTACTTGAGTGTAAGAGTTCTCTCCCACTCCCTTTCCCCAATGTTGATATGAATGCTTAGCCCCAAAATGTCAAACACATTTCAAAAGAGAACATCGGGTATTCAGTATCTCTGAAAATCCAAGCTGTCCTTCTTTAGCTTCCTAAACTGTGCATTTAAGAACCAAGGGTGAAAATACTGGCATTGAACTGTGTGTGTCAGGCCCCTGAGGTGTTATCTTTATTATGTAATTAACAGAATAAGTTTAGGCATGCTACACATACAACGTAATTATGCCACAATAAAAATGGCCAGTCACGTCACAAAGATGTTGTTTGAAGAACGTAGAACACTTTTATTGCTGATTACTATTAAGCTTTAATTTGAATATGTGGCATGTCTCACGTAGAGTGACAGTGTTTGGTCAGGTCCTCCAGCATGCTGGGGTAGACCTCTCTCTCTCTCTTTTGCCACCCCCATCCCCCTTTCCTGAAATAATGGTCCTCTCTGTGACGCATGCTGACCTTTGCTGTTCCAGGGCTGCCTCAGCAGGAAATGTCATGATTCGCTGGCCCACTTCCCTTAGCACCTCTTCCTGTGGGAAGCAGGTTATAAACAGGCACTGCAAATGACATGCTTTATTTTTCATCTGAGGCTATGACCAGATGCTGCCTTTGTGCAGCTGAAAAAAAATGATGGCAGCAGAAAGTGAAAGCAAACAGGCGTCCGTGAACTTTGTTGCACCAAAAATGGCCAGGTTTGTGGCCACAACAAAAGGTGGTATTAATGTACCACTGTTCTGCAGCAGACATCTGTTTTTTGAGATGAAAGAGTGCAGGCAGCCTTGAGCTCCCTGTGCTTTCCAGCTATCTCAGGCAGGCACTCCAGGGGCTTTGTTGGCACAATCATGCATGCCCAAGGGGATTCCCAGGGCACAGGGTATCTGGCTCCCAGGTTTCCTCAATTGCAAAGGCATGCCCCAAGTTGGAATCACCTCTGCAAGCAGGGAAACTTGGGTCTTACCTCCCCCTGGGTTTCCCTGCTTGAAGTGGGGCACCTGGGGCATCTGACTCAGGGCATGCCTGTGAAAGCAGGGAAACACCAGGTCACCGCATTTGCAGAGGCATTCCCTGAGTGTTGTCCCTCAGGACCAGGCCCCTGCTCATCCTGCAAAACAAGAATAGGAGACAAGAAAAGCACATTCATAAAAGCAACTCATAAGATGTTCAGGAGATATGAGCGCCACTGCCTCTGCCTGCAGCTCCTTCACCCCAGGCAAGCTCAGAGTTCCCTTCTCATTAACAACATAACTGAAGATGTGAGAAGGGGGCTGTCAGCCCCTGCCATCAGCTCTCCAGCTCCACTTGCTGGCAAACGTTGGCAGATCAAGTTCCTAGGCCACTGCTTTTTCCTCTGAATAGCTTGCCCTGTATATATGAAACAGCTCACATGGCCTGATTGTTTCTATCAAGCAATGTTATCTGTTGCTTGAAATAATGTCTGCCAGGGGCTTCAAATGTCCCATCCTTAAAATGCCAAGACTGCAGGAAGATGGTGAGAATTAATTCATTAATATTTCTTATGTACTTTTAGAGATTAAAAAGTACTATGTGGGCAGAGCTACATATGCAATTAATTCAAAGCAATAAACGCTGTCGCAGTTTGCACTGGAGTTTATTGCTTCTGTTTGAACATGAGCCTGGGACTGCAGCATGTTGAGCTAAGTCAGAGTAGCCCCAGCTGGCAGGGGACCCAGGGGGTCAGCCTGCCAGCCAGGGCTGCCCTGACCCAGCTCAACATGCTGCAGAAGGGCTGATTGGGGCACAAGTGTGGCAGGCAGCTCTCACACTGAAGCATCCTTGTGCCCCAGCCAGCCCTGTCAGTGTTTACATGTGCATTGCAGCACAATAAATAACTCCACCATAGGATAGCACTTGTATTTACAAGTGTTATCCTATGATGGAGTTTATTAGTTTACTGTGGCCTAAGAGGGCCACACGTGTAAATGCGGAGACTTTACTGTGGAGCTAATTAGGCAGCTCCACTATAAATATCTCATGTAGATGTGCCCTGTAAATGGCAAAGATTATTACTGGACTAGAATGAAGTTCTTTGGGCAACTGAAGAACAAAATCACAAAGCCAAACCATATGGTCTTGCGCTATATTTTCTTCTAGAACAGACCATTGGAATATTAGCTCCAGATGTCTTGCCTGAGCCCCTCTGCACTACATATTTAATAGATGAATAAAGCAGATGCACATAAAATGAAAGTGTAGTTTTGCTTGGTAAACCATAAGGGGATCTCAGAGGTGTCTGAGAATGAAATGAAACTACAGGAAACTGAAATCTCTTCAATAAATCAATACATAATTGATGCTGACACAGCAACTGGGAATTAACGGACAGAACAGCTTTATTTCCCTGTCTTCTGTTCAAAGCAGAGTCAATCCATTTTTGTATAACAATCAAACCCAGGAAACCCGGCTTTGAAACTAAAACATCTTCAGCTCAACATTTTCCTAAACAAGAGCCCCTCAGGAGAAATTAATTACTTCCACATAGCCAAAGAAACTTGAAAACAGAGCCTTGGGTAAGGTTCCACTCCTGAAACAAAAAAAAGCCATTTGTGAATGTATTCTTGGCAACATTCTTCACATGGGCTTTTGTGAACAGCTCTGTGACAATGAGGTACCATGAGAAATAGATGGTGATCGACAGTGGAAGAAAAAAAGGAAATTTCATGCAAAAATATTAAGTTTGAAGTATTCCTATATTTCTCTTCCCGCAAAAAGCTCACACTTGACAGTTTAATCAATTGTGTGCTATTCTTTGAATGGATTCTCTGGATTTCCTGGGAAGCTGAATCCAGTCTACCCAGGATCCTATGATAAAGTATACATTTATTAATATAGAATCTGTGCAGAGATATTGCAAAAGGCAATATCTGAATTAAATACACTGTCTTGATCAAGTATAAAATTATTCTTAAGTAAAGAATATTAAATGATTTTTTGGAAAATGCAGATTTATTCATGTAATGAAGTAAGCAATTAGTTTTTTGGCATGGTTTATCAAATGTATATTATTTTCAAGACACAGGAATAGCATATCATTCTACAGTACTTTAGGCAAATGGGAAATAGTGGTGGCTCACCCAGGGGTCGATGAAAATACGATATCAAGAATAATGTTCATGGTTAACTTCCGAGGCTGTTTATTCCAGAGCCATTTAGGTACAAGCCAGTTACATCTTAAAATTTAACACCTTAAAATTTACATTAATATCTTAAGATTTAAATTGCTGTCATTGTTGATGTCAATACTAGGCATTTCGTCTTCACTTTTGTTTTGCCTTATGGAGGATCGCTCTCTTTTATGTCATCTGGATTCAGGGACGAGACATCAATAGAATATAGATCTGGACAATCTTGGGAAAACGCAGTTTTATCATTTCTCAGTCTTTTTTTTGGTTCAGATCAAGTGTAATGTCTAGACCCTTAACATTTTTTCATCCTGTACACTAATTCTTATCTAAATCACAGTAAATGACTTCTAGTCTAGGAACAGAGATTCAAAAAGCCTGAGGCAGAATCAATCTAAGTTACACAGTTTTCTGTAAGCAGTATAGTTTAGATTGGTAGAGAACAAAACAAACATACACCCTTTGGTGGGGGGGTAGCAAACCTTAGACCAGGTTCTACCATTTTTAAACCAGTGTATGTGTGCTGAACTTCAGTTCTGTGTATAGACTGGTTTCCGATCACTGTGCATTTTTACACAGGCAAGCGCCGCAGCACCAGGCACTTTGAAAAGCACCCTGTGCTGTGATGCCCGCAGTTCTATAAGTGGCCAAATGTGTGTCAGTGCTGAGAAAATGATGGTGGCACACTTTTGAACACAGAGAAGGTGCTTTAGTTCAAAAGTGCACCTCCACCATTTTCTGTGTGCTCACATGCATTTTGCTGCTTATACAACTGCACACAATGCAGCACAGTGTGTATCAGCTCATGTGCAGAGCAGACTTGATTGATCAAATCTGCTCCAAAGCAGTGGATCTGTGGCACATCATGGGACCAAAAAGTATGTGTATGCATGTACATTTATAGTGTAATAGCTGTATGTGGTCCTATAGAGTAATCCTATGTCCAATGCCCAGAGAGTATTCATGGCCTGGGAGGTTAGGCTATCCTATTTCAGGAAACAGCCTCTATGCTCTTAAATCACTGAATGTTGTGAAGGCAGAGAGGGCTCAAGTCATTATCAATGTTTGTTTGGACATTAGTTGCATTAAAAACAGGATCAGGCCTAATGTATAAAGATGGGATTCACTCGTGTCCTAAACACTATATACAGGAGATGGTTTGGACAGAAAGCAAAGGGCAATTCACATTATTCTAGAAGCTGGGGAAGTTGAGACTAGGACTCTGCAAGCATTCCACATTCACCCGGTCATTTCAAGGAGAGGAAATGAGTATCTTACATCTGCTAAATATATCTGAGGGAGCTGATCTGGGACAATAGAAAAGTCTATTTTAAATGGAAAGAGCAACTGACATCTAAACACTAGGGGGAGCCCCTGAAAATAGAGGTCCCCAAAATTAATTTCTTGTTCAGAAAAGTCATCTATGATATGGTCAGTCCTCAGGTAGGACTTTAATTGTGTTGTACCTGATATATAGTTTCAGAATAATTTTATTAGTGGAACCCATCAAAATATCATTAAAAAGCTGACAGGAGTGATGTTTCATCTTTGATTTCTTCATCAGCGATTGGGGGGATGTGGGATGTGGGCAGCGGAGTCCCCCAGGGCTCGGTCCTGGGGCCTGCGCTGTTCAATTTCTTCATCAGCGATTTGGATGACGGGGTGAAATGCAACCTATTTAAATTCGCTGATGATACCAAAATTTGGGGCAAGGTGAGCATGCTAG
>NW_017729032.1:168554090-168555529 GCF_001723915.1 Gavialis gangeticus
GCTGGATGACTACCTGGCTGGACTCATTTGAGTCTAGTCTTTTCTCCCTCCCAGGCGGGGGTTCGGACTTGAAGATCTACAAGGTCTCTTCCGACCCTACTTCTATGATTCTATGATTCTATGATTTACAGTTTGGTTTATTTTTTTTACTAAAAGAATAAGCCCAGTTGTGATGTCCCTGAAATACTGTGGTCATAAACAAACACAATGAAAAGTCACATCTTTGAAAATGTACTTTGCTGTTATGGAATTGCACTTCTGTGTGCATCAAGTTAGTAACCAAGTATCCAGGCAGATCCAAGAGGGTGCAGTGATACACCTGCACCCCTTCTTTGGTTCCTGTTCCACCCAAAATTTAAAAGGAACTGCCTGACAGTGACAACAGTATTTCTATTCAGGAAGCAGTGAGGGAGTCACCTTGACTTTATGGACCATCATAACCTACCTGATTCCTTCTAAATTCTTCTTTCTGCTGGTGTTAATAACCTAGCTTTTCTTCTGTGGTTATGCTGTTCTTAGCTGCTTTTGACAAAGTATTCCCTATTTTACAACCCTGCAGAAGGTTTTTACCTTGAGCGAAAAACATAAACTGAGGTGTGGAAATATTACCTCACGTGAATATCAACTCAGGTTTGGAAATAACTTTCAGTGAAGCATTGGATGCACTATCAAGATGTTTGAGAAGGCTAGATTTTGTTTTATTAATCTCAAAGAGAAGTATATTTAATTGTAATGACAACAGGACTAAAGAAACAACCTCCTTTGCTTATTTTTGCCTAGTTTGTTGTGCTTTGTACACACAATATATGATACAGCAAATTAATGAACATTACAATAAAGTGATTTTTTTTTGCATTGATCGTTTACAGAATAATATACCTCTAGGCTCATAGCATATTAATAAAGCTTCTTGTTTATCTTTACCTGGATAAAAATGTATAGTGTGTTATACAGGATGATGCACCACACCATTTGAACTCCCCTTTTCAAAATCCTAGATCTGCCCATGAAAGTATCCATTCACTGTAATTTTTAAAGGTGGTGTTATATCTGAGGTTTATTAGTTATACTAGCTAATTGCCCATCAAGAATGATTGAATTCAGGGAGTGTTTACATGCCCCCTGCCCTTGCCTCCTGCTTACCCTTCAGGGCTGGCCATGTAAAGACTCCCTCAGCCACCACCTCGGGGATGCTGAATCATCTCCGCAGGTACCTCCCCTTTGCCACAGGAATGGCCCCCACCTGCTCCACACCCCTGTCCCCCACAGCAGAGATGGGGCACCCTGGAACATGGGGGGCAAAAGGGACCAGTTGCAAATGCGAGCAAGGTCACCCAGACCATTGGGGAGATGCTTGCTCTGGCAAGCCCTTCACCTTTGTTGAGCGGCCAGGGTTCAGGCAGCTCCTGGCACTGCTGGCTGCATCCTACCAGGTGCCC
>NW_017729032.1:168560529-168568464 GCF_001723915.1 Gavialis gangeticus
AGCAGGGCTTCCCCCCTGCTTCCCCTCCCCTCCCTCCCCCCCACCCCACTACCTCCCCCTCTCTGCTGGCTGTTCTTGGGGCTGGGCAGCGGGGAGCGGGGTGCTGCCACCATGACCTCCCTTCCTCTCCTCTCCTCTCTTCTCCCCTTCCTTCCTTCCTTCCTGGCTGCCAGCCTCAACAACAGACACCACTGTGACTCCTCCAACCCTGCTCCCTTCCCTCCCTCCCTGCCCACTGTTCCCCGCTCCCTGCTGGCTGTTCTGGGGGGGGGTGGGGAAGCCCTGCTGCCCAGGCAGCTGGGGCATGTTCACCACCACCACAAACTTTCCCAGCAGCAGCTCAAATTTGGGCCCATGCTGCTCGGGCCTGCATAGTCAATTGCCACCTTCCCTCTCAGCAGCACGTGCACAGTTGGCCAAAAGTATTACAGACGGACAGACATAAAGACAGACAGACTAAGCCCTTTATTATTAGAATATATTATTCACTATTAGAATATATTGAAGAACCATGTAGGAAAGATTTTTTTAATGAAATAATGGTATGTTTTTTGTCCTTATTAGGACTGGGTAAGAAATTATTTTCTTGTCCATAGAGTTTAGGTAGGGCAAGAAGGCTAAGTTTAGCCATCTAAAGCTTTTTCAGGCCATAGCAAACATCTAAGCAATTGGTTTCCTGCCATCTCACTGGCTTATTAGTGGTTCATTTGGCAGGCTGCTAAGAGGCCTCTGCTTCCACAATTCCTGGCTTTGGTGCTGCCTTTCTGTTTGGTTGGCAGGGATCCAGAAGCTTCAGGGAATCAAGGTTCTCAGCTTTGATATAAGTGGCCTGCTAATGGGTGGAATTAAAAAAAAGAGGTGCAACTCCCTCATCCCCCTGTAGGCAGACTGCACTGTAGCACTGTCCTCCCCTCCAATTCCCCACCCACAACCTTTGCCTTTAGAAGCAGGAAAGGGAGAGCTGCCTATTGATGTCTTGCCTGAGCTGGCGGTAGGTGAAACCCCAGGGCTGCTCCTGCCCCTCTAGGTGTGGGCTACTGTGAGTGGCAGCACAGGTCACAAGGCTTGACTGAGAACAGAGGCAGTAGTTGGTGGGGTCTCCTGCTCTCTGCCCACTCCCTCCCAGGTGTCAGCTGCTGGCTGGAAGTGGGAGCTAGAAAAGACACCACTATCCCAAGCCCAGTCCAGCACTCCATATAGTTGTTTCCTGCATCTAGAGCCCTGGGGGGAAATGCAGTGGCAGACGGGACAGGGTTCAAGGACAGGGAGCTTTACTTTGGGGGGAGCAAGGATCGGGGAGCAAGGACCAACCTGCTGCTGCTGCCAAACCCAGCACCCCATGCACCTGCTCCCTGCAGCCTCCAGCTGGATTGGGTTGAGTGACCAGGGTCTTCCCCACCTCCAGGTCAGCTGTGGACAGGGAAAGCAGCTCAGACTCCCAAGTGGAGACTCCAGTCTGGAGCTCCAACTGCACTTTGGACTCCACAGGCATCTGGGAGTTGCCTGCATGTGGCCTACACTGTGGAAGAGCCCACACCACTGTACCCATAGGTGCCAAATTTTGTTTTTGCCAGGGGTGGTTGGGACTAGGATGATGGACATGTGGAATGTTTTACACACTTAAGGTGACAGCCCTCTTCCCAAAGACTGCCAGGGCTCCCGGGTCCCCATGTACTCAGCATCTCTGAGTCTGCACTTGATCCACCCACGGAAGTGAAAGCCTAGAAACTAAGAGTCCCAAACTTCACATCTGCTTCATAGTTCATAAGGCAGTTGCCATGGAACCAAAGTTTCCAAGATATCACACCAGAAGGTAACTATGAAGCCATAGCTCCCAGAAAACTCTGAGCTCAAGTATAACATCTCAAACTAGTAAAATGTTGCGTATTGAAGGAAATGTTGTCTCTGAAGGCTTCTATTCCTATGCATGCAAATTATGAGTGTTTTGGATATTTGTCTCAATGAAGGAACTTCCCATTCCCCCAAACCCTTAACATTTTTCATAGAACTAGGAACCAGTTTCCCAAACAACTCTAGATATGAGGGTGCTAAATATTAAGGCTGTGCAAAGGTTTGGATTGTGATTCAGATTCAGAAATGATTCAGACAATTTGAAGGCCAAATCTATTAATCTGAATTGAATTGCTAGAAGCTTTAGGCTTTCCAAATCTATTCAGAAAAGATTCAGCGATTCAGCCATAGGGTATAATGGGGAATCAATTAAATATCTATAGCTTTGTTGTTTTTTGGATGATTTGGATGAAACATGCATGGATATTAGCCTCTGCTGAGAGCATGAAGGCTGCCAAGTTTCAAGGTGGTAGGTGCAGGGGTTTCTGGGAAAATGCACCTCAAGCTGCTGACAAGAAAAACTCATATCACGTGTGTGTGTTACACCACAGTGGGGTGAAAACTGCTAGAGTGGCAGCTCTTGCTGAGGCCACAGAACCTGACAAGTTTCAGGGAGATAGATGAAGGGGTTTCTGGGAAACTGCACCCCAAACTGCTGATAAGCAAAACTCATGACAGGTGACAGTGTGTGTGTGTTAAGGCATAGTGGGGTGAAAACTGCAGGCCTTTTATGGCTTGCTGTGGCCACAAAGCCTGCCAGCTGTCAAGGAGATAGGTGCAGGGGGAGTCTGGCTTCTGGGGCCCTACATCTCTGGCCACAGGCAGGCAAAACTCATGATATGGGTGCTTGTGGGACTTTGTGTGTGTTCAGGTGTGCCCATCCTGGCACTGGGGCCTCTGCACAATATGACAGTGTGCCCCCATGAGGCCTTCTGCTCCCTTACAGCCTCAGTCCAGTCCACCACTGTAAACAACAGCAGGTCAAAATAACTTAGCTGGCTTAACACCAATAGTACCAGCAGCATTAAAGGTACCCAGATGGAACTGTCTCAGAGCCTTTCTTTTTATAAAGGAATTGACAGCAAGAAGTAAAGATGTTATGTTGGTTATATGTTACTCGTCGTGTGTGATGGCTTAGCTTGTGTTTTTATGTTAGAAGAATGTTTTATGTTAGGAAGCTTTTGGGTTGAAAAACCCATTGTTAGGCTGAGGAAGTACATGCAGTTGGTGTGTCTCCTGGTCCTGGATGGAATGAATAATAAAGAAGCCAGAGTCTGGCCTGGCATGCAATGCAGGCAAGAAAGTCAGTTGGTGAAAATGGAAATGGAAGCATCAGGGGGTGAAGCTTGCAGACTTCATGGCCTCAGCAGGGGCTACCATCCCTTCAGTTTTCATCCTGCTGCATCTTAACACACACACACAGTGTCACCTATGTCATGAGTTTTGTTTGTCAGCAGTCTGAGGTGCAGTTTCCCAGAAACCCCTGCACCCATTTCCTTGAAACCTGGCAGGCTGTGTGGCCTCAGCAAGAGCTACCACCCTTGCAGTTTTCACTCCACTGTGGTGTAACACACACACACGTGGTACTAGTTTTGCTTGTCAGCAGTTTGAGATGTAGTTCCCCAGAAACCCCTGCACCTATCTCCTTGAAACTCAGCAAACATAATTTCCTCAGCAGCGGCTATCACCCCTACATATTTTGCCCAAATCAGCCAAAAAACAACAAAGTTATAGATATTTTATTGATTCCCCATTACACTCTATGGCCGAATCTTTGGATCGGCTCCAAATTAGTTCCAATTCTTCCAAAGAGATTTGGCTGAATCGAATCAGAAAAATGCTTCAGATCTCTGAATCGAATCTCTGGTATCCAATTCAGCTGAATCCAAATCTGAATCGAATAGTTCCTTATTCTCACAGGCCTACTAAATATGTCTTAGGAGTATGAGACTATGTCTGGAAGCAACACAGTAATAAGATGCAGACCAAGTGCAGGATAGAATTGTCGTGTAGTTAACACAATGGACTAGGATACAAGAGCTGCATGTAAAAAGAGGCTCTATAGAAGATATTCAAGCCCTTTAGTCTCTGTCTTACTCTTCAATCTGGGGCTAATATTTCCTCACTTGACACCAATATTGAAAGGATAAACTAATTAATGCCTCAAGGACTCCGTAATGGAGGCCAGTCAGTAAATAGACAGACCTACTGAATGGGTCATAAGGCCTAGAGTTGTAAGATTTAGTTTGCAAGAAAAATGAGTCAGTTGAAGATCCCTCCCCTTAAAACGGGAAATTGTAGAGAATGCCCCATCTGAAATATTGGTTCTTGAGTTCAGTGGACTTGTGAATGGGTGGTTGTAACAGCAGAGCTGCTATTATCCCAGTTACAGAGCAGAATCTCTGTGATGGATAAAGATCACATGACTTATTTGCCTGAATCTGCCCATAAACTGAAGTCAGTACTTTGCCTGCTGTCTGTAAAGCAGAAACAGGGTTGTTTATATAGAAGGGTGACCATTTTTAAGCTTGGCCATTCTTCAGACCACACATGGGGGCCACACTCCATCTACTGCTCGAATGCGGTTCAGAGTTTGACCCCCTGTAACAGGGAGCTAGGGGCTTTAAGAGAATACAGCAGGCTAAACTAACTGCGTGTGGCTGCAGCAGAGGAGCACAGGCTGGTCCTTGAGTAAGGGGGAAACTCCTGTATGTGGCTTGGGGGAGACATGACAGGAAAGGGTTAAGGCTTTGAGACATATAAAGTGAAGGCCTGAGACAGAAGGGTCAGTCTGACTTTGCATGCTGCAGAGAGAGGAGCTCCCAAGGAAGATAACTGCAGGAAACAGGGCTATGGACACCCAAGCTACCCACAAAAACAAGACAAAGATAGTTCATGGGGAAGTACAGGGTGTTTATAAAGTCCTTGTGCAACTTTAAACTTTAATAACTGTGAATTTACACATGATAGAAGCAAACTGTGAATGGTGATTGAAAGCATAATTCATTACATTTTAACACAATACAGCTCAAACTTCTAGACTTCAACATAAACACCATCTTTCATGATACATCGCTCCATCCAATTTTCCAACTTGTAGAAAATATTTTCCAGTTGCTGCTGAGTGATTTCATGAATTGTATTTGTGATCCTTACACTATGCTAAAAAACTTAATGAATTATGCTTTCAATCACCATTGACAGTTTGCTTCTATCATGTGGGTAACCAAAGTTATTAAAATTTAAGGTTGCACAAGGACTTTAAAAACACCCTGTATAGCTTGTGGTAGGGTATGGACCCAGAGTGTTGGAAGACTTTTTTGGGAAACAGTTTGCTTCTATTTCTGTTATGCTTACCTTTAAGACAAGTGGACTGTGCTGTGATGTGGAGGCCCTGGGGGTGCTGGAGAGGCACCAAATATAGAGCTACCTTGCCAGGGTCAGGTACCCAAAGGGCAGTGCAGCGTCCAAGCTACTTAGAGAAGATCAGGGACTCCAGGGACAGAGCAGCATGAAAGAGGTCTCATCAAGGTCTGCCACAAGAGTCCTGAGTCAGGGGCCCAGAGAGGGTGAGACCAGAGCCAGGGACCAGATGCTGGGGTCTGGGACAGTGAACCTGGGCTGGGGGGTACAGCTAGAGAAAGGGGCTGAAGCCATGAAGATAGAAGCCCCAACAAAGGTTTGGGGCTTGAGGGACCATGTATGGAGTCAGGGCCAGGGCTCTCCTCCCTCTAAAATATTGATTGACCTCTGTGAGGCATTTGTGTGACTATGGCTGGAGGTCATGATTCTAGCCCCTAACGTGACCAAGGCCCTCTTAAAGAGAACCTGTGGGCTGAGAGGAGAGGTAATAAGCACCAAGGAGTAGGGCACCCTGGCTTCCATAGGCAGCCTTCCCTTTTATATATATTAATAGCAAGTCATCTCAGGAAAGAGATAGGAAGCATAGGAGGTCAGGGAACACAGACACCAGACTTCAGGGACAGAGATTACACATGCCTGTCAAGCATCCCTAATTACAAGCATCCCATTCAAAAAAGTGCCTTTGTTTCCAAGTCACAGAACTAAAAATCTCTCTGTGGATAATTCAAGTTGTGGCAATTTTAAATGAAGCCTCCCTCTCTCCGTTAGCAACACCTTAATTTACAAAAAGCAAAGAAAACTAGTCATCCCTTCAGTATGAAGATTAGTATTTTCTCTCTAATAAAGTGAGGTAATTTGAGTAAAGATTCTCCAAACATCCTTAATTAATTCCCTGTGTGTGTCCATGCTGTTATGAGCCCAAAGGTCTCCTTCTCCCACCCACTACTACTTTGGTACAAAAGACTGAGCTGCTGCAGCACTCACAAACAATCTGAGACATTCTTCAAAATCCATCTCTGTGCTGTGCTGGGGCTACCAGATGGTGCTCAGAGCTGCAGGTGTCCTCCTCGAAACTGAGCCACCTGGTGTGGGAATGAATAACTGTGCACGAGCATGAGTAGAATGCTGTTAAATTTACTGCTGTCGGTGCACTTAGCCTGCAGGCAAATTTATTTTATTGTAGCTGATTTAAAAAAATATATATTTTATGAGCCAGGCAGTGCCACATGTGATCCTAAAGGCTAAGCTGCCACTGGCAATGAGACAGCAGTATCCATGCTGTTTGACCACATTCCAACAATAAAATTACACTACACCTCATGAATAAATAAGGAGGTTGCGGTTTTCCCCTGATGAAATTCTTTCTCTCTGACACGATGTGAGTGAGGTCTAATCTTTTTAATTATTAAAACTGGCCTACTTTTTGTCTTTGTTGCAATTTAAGCTGTGTTTTACCACTTGATCTGAACTATCCACGCAGAAAATTCTTTGAGCATATACATGTCAAAATTTAATTCTAAAAAGCCTTGGCAGTGTGAATTTTTGATACTGTAATATAATACCTTTGTAAAGATTTTTTGGTTAAAAACATTTAAAAAACAAAACTTTAATAATTGATAGCATGTGGCTTCCCCCATGTCAATAGACTAATGTATCATACACTGTTTATAAATGCAAACTTAAATGATAAGCAGGGACAGTGTTTTCCTGGTTTTATCTGATAAAAAAATCCCCAATTTACAAATTAAAAAAAGTAACCCAAAATCCACATTTTTCCATGATTAAAATGAAATGCCACTAATACATACCTACCTACCTACCAACAGATAGATAGATAGATAGATAGATATTATAGTGGCATTTCATTTTGATCATGGAAAAATGTGGATTTTGGGTTACTTTTTTAACCCGAAAACTGGGGATTTTTTTTTTTTATCAGAGAAAACCAGGATCCCTGATGATAAGATTTTATAGTTCCGCATTGTGGCATCATAGGCAAAAGTTTATATTGTGAAGTAATTTTAAAAATACGTGACTTGTAATATAAAACTAGTAAATGACTATAATTATTAGTGCTCTAAATGATTTAGTTAATATTTTTAAATATAATTTTCCTAACTCTTTATGATTTTCTTTATGTTGAAATCACCGTGATCTTTATTTTCCAAGGACTTCTTAATATACTACTTTACAAAACCACCTAATCTTCTTTACAAGCACAATGAACAGACTACAAAAGCTTTTTCTCTACCTGATTTTAGTGGGTAGCTGTGGCAGAAAGCCACCTTGGTTTCTCCCCAAAAATCTCTGCCCTGTGACACTGTGACTTAAATCTCTGTGCTGTGACCATTCAATTAGGATGGGCCCAGCACACAGGGGACCACACCCTCAGCCTGTCTGTTTAGGGAACTTGAGCTGGCTGCATTCCTGAGGGAGGGGGGAAACCTGCTCCCTCTGCTTACGTGACTTGCATCACTTACCTGGGTAAGGGGTTTCTACCTGGGGAGCTGGAATCTGCCGGGTAACAGGTGATGCATTTCAAATTGGTTGGCTGACAGCCAACTGGGGCTGACCTCCGCTGGCCCAGGTGAATGAGGTCACAGGGGCTATATAAGTTAGGACAGGGAAGGAGGCGGGCTCTCCGGCCATGAGGTGACGCAGCAGCCAGGCAGGGGACAGAGAAGCCTTAACATCTGAAACTGGCTCTCTCCCCCCAAACTC
>NW_017729032.1:168573464-168578177 GCF_001723915.1 Gavialis gangeticus
GCAATCTTTTTTTTTTCTGAAGGGAAGAGACCCTATAAAAACAGTTTTAAGGTTGATAATTTACATACTGAAAACCTGATATTCAAAATGCCATCTTGGTTGTCTATTTAATTTTCCTAATATTTGCTTGTTTTAGATAAAAATAAATAAATGTATTGCAATCCAGGAAAAAAACAAACAAATCTGTATGTTGGTGTAAAGACAATACTAAAGGAAGAGTCAAGTTGCCAGGATCTCTAGGCAAAGGGTGTTTTGCAATACTGTGACTGCGTAGTAGCATCACATCATGCATGTTTTGTGCCACATGTCACTACTGTGCAGCCAGTGTCTTGTGTAGATGTGACCTGTATCATCTATTTCCAGACCTGTAGAACTTGGGAAATGATTGGAGTTTATGATGTGGGCATTAGGATGTGGAGGAGCTTGCTCTAAAGATCTCCAAGACCATATCTTCTGGCATAAATACACACACGCTCTACTGAGGACAAATACGCTAACCTAATTTATGTCAGCTGAGGATCCAGATATCTCTCTGTCTAATCTTCCTATACAACACTCGTAACCTCACATTCACTCTTTTCATGTGTGAATTGGATAATGCTATCCAATTCCCTGCAATTTGGTATATATTGAAATAAATATACATTTCTCTTTCATATTCACCTAATTTCTCGATCCTTCTTCAGGTAATTATCTGTGGTGACTTATTTTACTGCTGTCTTCATAAAAGAGCTTCTTAAATGGGGTGTGTGTGTGGGGGGGGTTCTTTTAATCGATTTACATGCTTTAACCAGAAATTTTGTGTTTGTCTATGTCTCTCCAAGTAAAAAAAAAAATCAATTCTGCAGTCTAAGTTTATATCACATTGTACGTACACTGCAATCTAAAGTGATACACAAAACACATTTGCTCATATACACCAAATAGAGTATGCATTGATGAAACTTATGCTGGATTCCTCAGTATTTATGACATCATTAACAAGGCTCTCTCAATAAGTATACATTTTATTTGAGAAGGGGACATTTTATGAAGCAACCAAGACTGTAATCATTATCTTTTGAGAACATTTCTCATGGGGTTTTGTAGGAGTTTTATATTTGGTTTAGTGCTACTCAATTTTTTTTTATCAATGATCTTGAAGTAATCTTGTCAGTAAATTTTCCAAGTTACACCAGAAGTGGTTCAGTGATAATTATGAGGACATAATTAGTTTGCGATACAAACCTACCAGGATCACATTAAAAAGTGTGTTTCAGTAACATGTCAGCGACATGTATTTTGTTTCAGGCTTATAAGAGAATGGTAAATTAGTTTTGCAGAGGATTTCAAGATTTTGAAATCTGATTATTTTCTGATTCAGTTCAAACCACCAAAACATCCATTCACAGATCTGTAAGGAGCCCTGGCTCTGGGACAACCCACTTGGCAGGCTGACTCGGACAGAATCTGGGGCCTCAGGAAGTGGATCGCTGAGCAATCATGACCCTAGGGTCTGAGGCTCCCCAGCATTCCAGGATCATCCATTAGTCCACCAGGATTTCTGCCATGGACCTGGAAGACTAGAAGCCTAAACTCTTTGGACTTAGTGGGCCACTACATAGTTAGGAAGGCAAGCTATCAGGAAACTAAACAGATTTCCAATGCAATTCTGTTCAGACTGCAAGGTAATATCAGAAACCCACTTGACATATCCTAGAACTTTTTCAACATTTATGAAGTATGAAGTATTGCAGAATGTTCAAGAGCCTGGAGTAGTAGAGTAATAAATACAGTCTGAGGAAATCTTTGCTAGTGTACCACGAGGAGTCCAACCTGAGCTAAGATTATATTGATTACTTCTGTGGTTTAAGCTGACTGGGTTGAATGGCTCTAATGATTTGTATGATAGTCAAGATTCATGTTCCTTTTCCTGAAGGATCTAGGCTCTAAATTTGTATAACATTATTCTCATGCATTGGGTCTTTAGACAAAGGTTTTGGAGACAAATTTTAGTTTGACTAATTGGCAAATGTTAATGTAAAAAAAAAAGAATGCAAACATTTTCCAACAAAGTCTACTTTTAATACAGCAATAATGAAGTTATATTTCTTCTTCAGCAATCCTTCACAGTCAGGGATGGTTGTATTCTATGATTGTCTCATCTGTGAGTCCAAATATGGCTAACAAGGCCGATCCAGGATTAACAGACTCTGTTGCATATACTAATGAAGAATACAGGCTATACATACACACAACAAATCACTGAAAAGGACTTAGGAGGCATGACTGATAATCAGTTAAATACAAGTTTTTTTGTGAAATGTTACAACCAAGAAGCCAAACACAATCCTTAGATGCATAAACAGGAGGATATCATGAAGGATTAGAAAGTTGTCACTGAATCTGGAAATGGCATGAATTATACCTCTTCTGGTATAACATGCAGCTCTGACTTCCTTTCTTTAAATCAAGGATGGAAGACTTTCTAAATCTTTACATACTTATTTCTGTGACTCAAACAGAATTAAAAGGCTTGATGCAGAAATTATTCAGAGATTTATAGACTGTTACGCAGAAGGTCAAGCTAGATAGCTATAATTGTTACTTGTCACCCTAAAAATCAGGCATTGGGATTACTTGAATTCTGTGCTGTCATAACACTACTGATTTCAGGGAATTGATTCACAAAACTTTAGTTTTGGGATATTGTAACAGGGTGGCCTCCTCGTCGGGTCTCTGCCTGCCTCCCTGCTTCTGGGGTAACTGCCTACTTCGCTCTCCTGCCATGCCTTAATGGAAAAATATGAGAGTTGTTACTAAGGTGAGAGGTTATCCATTACTCGCCCTGTTGACAAGGACCTTAATACCCGCTCTGGCCTCCCCTCCATGGGTCCCATGTCTCACAAATGTTACTCTGTGTGTGTTACTTCTCCAGCCTGTGGCCAGAGCAAACTGGGCACACAGTTGTAGCTCTTCTCTACCTCCCTGGAGGGCCACTCACATGCCACCACTCTCTCACCAGTGTCCCATTTACTCCACTGGCTCTCACCCAGTCTCTTTCATACTGCCCTTTCTCAGGGGCTACACTCATGTTGGCCGGCATCACCTGGCTTCTTCTTGCTTCAGTCAGACCTGGTGCCATCTGTTGAGTGTTTCCCACTACCTTCACCTGAGTGTTGACTGAGCGATTCGACAACTGTAGGCCTATTTTGCTCCTGGCCCCTTGCCAGGCCACTATGCCTCCACTGGGCCTCCTCACTTGCCCACACTCACAGGGCCTCTCTAATCATCATGCCTCTCACTCTGAGTCTCATTCGCACCCCCAGGCTTTACCCTGCCACCTGGGCATGGTCCCAGGTTCCTTCCTCTAGCCTAAGCTCTGCCTTACGGTTCCTTAATGAGCCTGGGCTCCCCCTGTTCATTAGAACATCAACAGAGATGCGGGGCTGGGGTCATAAGGCACCCCTTCCACCAGGGAGGTAACTGGCCTGGCATTTCCTGGGGGATTCCACAACACTAGGAGCCCCACCAGAGTACCCTTCTTCAGCAGGGTGCAGTTTTACATCTTAGCCAGGACAAGGGGTCACCTCCACCCCATGGCCCCTGTTTTATGTCTTACCTCCTGATATTCTCATAGCAGCCTGTAGCAGGGCACTAAGGTGTCTGCTACTGAAAAGCAGCTGTATGGGCACAGGTGTTGGTTGTTAGGGGCAACCAGGAGGAGCTAAGGGCCAGCACCTGGTGGGTCAGCTGACTGGAAGGGGCAGGGCTGACCACCATAAAACAGAGACAGGAGGCTGTGGGATGCTCCCCCTCTCTCCCTCTCTCAACCGGCAGCTGGACCGAAGGAGCACTGTTGAATCAAGGAAAAAGAGTTTGACCCTGAAGGGGGAAAAGGGAAAGGCCTGGAGATACAACTCACTAGTTATGAGTGCAACATGGTGCGTGGTTTATGTCAAAGATCAAAGTCTTTGATTTCAGATGCTGATGGCAAAAGATCAGATGGCAAAAGAGCAAAAGATCAGATGGCAAAAGGTCAGAGGCTTACACAACAAACTCTGTAATTGTAGTCTCACACTATTATTTTTTAGTTTGTAACAGTGCTGCATATTCACACCCCTGTCTGTGCCTCATTTCAAATCACTTGAGCTTTTCATACAAGGGAGAAACTAACCTTGGATTGTATACAACTCAGCGCTATGACGTCAAAAAAGATATCGTACCCATAGTAACGAGATACCAAATTGGCTGAATTTAACGGAATTGTAAAATTAAATAATATTCTATGCTTGCCCTCTTGTGACCAAACAGGACCAGCCCCACCCAAGGAAAAATATAGCCCCCCTTTTATGAAACTTGAGCAAACAAAGAGAGCAGAAGTGCCAACTCGTTAATTATTCATGCCTAGAATAAAGCAATTGGCTATCCTGGCCAAGTATAACTTGGAAAGAACTTCCTCCCAAAAGCAGGGAACTGCGTATACACTCAAGAAGGGAAATCTCGGAGCATTCCCAAGAGACACAGTTTGTAACCTAATCAGTTACAAATATTATCTCTCCGCCTGCGACCTTGATTCAGGCGTACCCCTGTTTTGCTGGCTCGTGTTGTCTTATCTTTCTCACTTGTCTTATCTTATCTTTCGTACGTCCCTCTCATCAAGAGCTTTCAGTAATCTGCGGACTGTAGTAATTTATGTAAACTGTTTGAAACCTGTACTCAGCAAGTCTGCAA
>NW_017729032.1:168588368-168588843 GCF_001723915.1 Gavialis gangeticus
AGGGCCTCTCTAATCATCATGCCTCTCACTCTGAGTCTCATTCGCACCCCCAGGCTTTACCCTGCCACCTGGGCATGGTCCCAGGTTCCTTCCTCTAGCCTAAGCTCTGCCTTACGGTTCCTTAATGAGCCTGGGCTCCCCCTGTTCATTAGAACATCAACAGAGATGCGGGGCTGGGGTCATAAGGCACCCCTTCCACCAGGGAGGTAACTGGCCTGGCATTTCCTGGGGGATTCCACAACACTAGGAGCCCCACCAGAGTACCCTTCTTCAGCAGGGTGCAGTTTTACATCTTAGCCAGGACAAGGGGTCACCTCCACCCCATGGCCCCTGTTTTATGTCTTACCTCCTGATATTCTCATAGCAGCCTGTAGCAGGGCACTAAGGTGTCTGCTACTGAAAAGCAGCTGTATGGGCACAGGTGTTGGTTGTTAGGGGCAACCAGGAGGAGCTAAGGGCCAGCACCTGGTGGGTC
>NW_017729032.1:168593843-168594399 GCF_001723915.1 Gavialis gangeticus
GTGGAGACCTCAGCGCCAGAGAGGGTGCAGTGTTTAGGGGTGTATCGACCCCAACCCCGGTGCAGGCAGGATCGCGAGGCAAGGCCCCGGTGCGGGCAGGATCGCGAGGCAGGGTCCTGGTGTGGGCAGGATCACGAGGCAAGGCCCCGGTGCAGGCAGGATCATGAGGCAAGGCCCCAGTGCAGGCAGGATTGCGAGGCAAGGCCCCAGTGCGGGCAGGATCATGAGGCAGGGCCCCAGTGCGGGCACGAGCGCGGAGAAGGCCCCAATGTGGGCGTGATCATGGAGAAGGCCCCAGTGCAGGCGCAAGCGCAGAGAAGGCCCCAGTGCGGGCGGCAACCATGAGACAAGCCCAGAGAGCATCTGCATGGGTGCAAGCAAGTGAGACAAGCCCAGAGAGCATCTGCGAGGGCGTAGGCAAGTGAGACAAGCCCGGGGAACCTGTGAGGGCACGGGCAATAGCAAGTCGAGCAAGGGGGTGCCCATGAGGGCGCGGCAAGGGATTGGCCATACAACATCCGGTACATCTGCGAGGCTTGGGGCATGGTACAGGGGT
>NW_017729032.1:168599399-168599619 GCF_001723915.1 Gavialis gangeticus
GCTCCCCCTCTCTCCCTCTCTCAACCGGCAGCTGGACCGAAGGAGCACTGTTGAATCAAGGAAAAAGAGTTTGACCCTGAAGGGGGAAAAGGGAAAGGCCTGGAGATACAACTCACTAGTTATGAGTGCAACATGGTGCGTGGTTTATGTCAAAGATCAAAGTCTTTGATTTCAGATGCTGATGGCAAAAGATCAGATGGCAAAAGAGCAAAAGATCAGA
>NW_017729032.1:168604619-168623595 GCF_001723915.1 Gavialis gangeticus
AAGGCAGCCTCCCCTAAAACAATACTAACATCAAAGACTTGGCGGGTGAGATGGCGAGGGTGCGTTGACACCAACTTGGCACAGTAGGCGGTGCTAGGGGAGTTCACGGCACCTCTAGGCCGCGCCCCGTCACACAGGCTCTCAGCCTGATGTTACCTCCTTCCTTCCTGCAGCAAACTGCAGCCCAGCTTATACCACTGGGCCAAAATGGCTGCCCTAATCAGGCACCTGGCCACTACCTGTTTTATGCCCTTAAACCAAAGATGCGCTGCCCCAGATATATAGATGAAAAAGAACAGTTTTTCCTGTTTTAACTCTGTTTACATTGTGTCTTTTGCTACCTTAGGTTTCTGCATGGGATAAGGAGAAATAAAAACAGGTTTGACTAACATTGCATGTATACAAGTGTCACACTTCTACAGATGGAATTGCAGTTCCACCAGTAGAAACCTAACACGGTACAAGTATTCAAGCCGTTTCTACCAGATCAAAAATAGCAGGTCTGGTAGAAACTTCTATCACTTCCAAAGAGGCTGAAGTGACTTCCAGTGGAATTTCTATCAAATAAACAAATACACTTTCCCCATCTGATGTACTACCCTCCAACATCCCAGCATGCATCAGTCTGCCCCCATTCACCTCCAGGGAGATAGTCTGTGACTGGGGCAGACGCCAGTGCTTCAGCTGAGCACAGAAGAAACCCCCATTTTCCTGTCAGTCTCAGGGCTAGGAAAGGTTGTTCCCCTCTCCACAGCCCCAGGTTGTGAAGCTGTTAAGCTGTGACCCTAAGCAAGTGGGGGAAAGCAAGCCACCAGTACTTAACCTAACCCACCAGCACCACATGCTGCCAATCCCAGTGGACTCAGACTGGCCCACTTCTGTCCCCACCTTTCCCTAAACACCGCCCCCCACCCAAGAACTCAGATGCCACAAATCCCAGACCCTGTGTCATTCCTCAAGGTCCCTGACTCAAACTAACCAGGGACATGGACCCCATAGATCTTAGTCCTGCCATTCACTGAACCTCTGACCCACCCTCACAATGGTTCCAGACCCTGTAGACCCTACATGTCAGGCCTTTCTCTGAGCTCCCTGACTCATCTCTCCCAGGGACACAGACCCCACAAACCCCATCCCTGCCATTCCCTGAGACCCTAGACCCATGCTCCATGATCCTGAATCCTACCTAAGAAGCCTAATTTATGTCTGGGGGGAGGGGAGAAGGTCTAGCAGGTCTGAGTACAGTGGGGACTGAGTCTATATACTTTGGATCTGGGAGATGTGGGGGTCTGGCAGATCCAGGTCCAATCACAGTACATCCAAACTGCCTAGACCTTGCCCCCTCCACACTCCTAGCAGCACCCAGCCTTGACCAACTAGCACCTGACCCACCAGCACCCATCCTGTCAGCACCTAACCTCAACCATGGTCACTGACTTGTACCAGAACTGTGTCCATCTGCTGGTACTGAATGAGCAGGAATCCATTATAGACTGCTGGAGGGAAAATTGACAGTCTGGAAAAGACGGTAAACACACTCCAAATCTCCTGTCTGAAAACCTGGGAGCTGGGATGGAGAGGAGGGAAGGAGAGGGTGCTGTAGGAAAGGTACAATACAGAAAAAACAATCTATTATTTTCCATTTGGACCTTTTTCTTGGGCAGCCTAACAAAACAGCTTCTTCCTTCCAGTAAAACATCATCCTTCCTGATCTGACAGCCCCAGGGATGATCACCAAAACACAGACGATAGTGTCAGGTATCTTACAATCCTTATGACTCTTGGCTCCTATTCTTTTGCATATGTGACCATTTTTTGCTACAAAGTTCAGAATTCATTATCCCCAGAGATATCTAGATCATGGGTATATCAGCAGTTCAGCAGTGCTTTGTATGATAATCAAATATGCCAATTGTGTAAAACATGTGATCCACACAATAACTTGCAAGATATACAACCTAACAGTATAAAAAACTCCCTAATAGTAAATTATACAAATGTTATAATCCTTTGATTATAGCTAATTAAACATTTACTCCACAAACGCCAAAGCACCATGTTGTTAGATGGTAATTTCAGTAGCCATAATTTATTGCAATTTAAGAATATTTCTGACCAAGATGGGGTTGGAAACTTAATGTAATTATAGACTGATAAATCTGATGCTGGATTTGATGACTTCTACTAGTAAATCCTCATTCTTTTTCTTTATAAATGAATTATGCCGTTAGTGAAAGGTACTTAGAAACAGAAAATCCTTTACCTTTCTGTTAGCCACAGACACCTACAGCTTCAGTGCAAGCTTTCACATACCACATGGCCAGTACATGCCTCAAATTACCCAGCTGGTACTTACTTTGTTTAAGAGATTAGAATGCCCTCTAATTCTATCTCCCATTCTCTTTCTCCTGAAAAACTCATCTCTAACTTTAACGTTCCTGAGTTTCCCTGGACATCAAATGGGCCACCACACAATAATCATCAGGGATCCTGGTTTTCTTTGATAAACAAAAAATTTAATTTTTGGATTAAAAAAAGTAACCTAAAATCCACATTGTTCCATGATTAAAATGAAACACCACTAATATATATATAGATCTCTCTTTCTCTCTCTCTATCTATATGGCATTTATTTATGAGTTTTGATACTATCAGTTAGTGGACTGGGCCCTAACTATTTTATCCCTACTGAGACATTAGTGTACCACTACAAACTGTGCTGTAGATAGGTGCTTAAGGAACTTTCAGTTTCCAGAATCATCTTGTTGGGACTTATTCTGCATATACCTCCATTTAAGTACCTAAAGGGAATCTCTGAATCTTGCCTAGGTAATCTATAATTCATTTTCCAGCTATCACTACTAACTTGTGTGTTGAAAAAATGATCAAAAGCAAAAGACTCAGAATCCATACCAGATTTCAGGCTTCTAATCAGTAGGTAATGTATCATTCAATGATTTGATTATTAGGGGCCTATTTCTGCCATTCTCAATCAATCTGTGTAGGGTTTTATTCATTTGTTTTATATTGATACTTATATCTGCCCTACCACATTAGTGGCTTAGCACCTCCCAGTTAAATGAAAACCAAGATAACCTCTTTCTGTTTTCTCTCTCTCGCTTTCATTATTATTATCAGATTTTATCCTAGTTTTCTCTGGTAAAAAAACAACCAATTTTCAGGTTAATTAAAGGAACACAAAATCCAAATTTTTCCATGATTAAAATGAAACACCAGTAATGCATATATATACATACATACATACATACATATATATATATATAATGCAACATGAAACACTATTATATATAGAGAGAGGTGTTTCATTTGATTATGGAAAAATGTGGATTTTGGGTTACTTTTTTAACCCGAAAATTGGGGATTTTTTTTTTATCAGAGAAAACCAGAATCCCTGTTTTTTATAGATTGTAGGAGTGGGTAGAAACCCCCAAACAGACCATAATCCCCCTCTTCTAGGTACCATACAAGCACATTATGAAAAAAAAGAATCCCTGTCCCTGAGGAGTTTACATTCCAAAACAAGAGTATAAATCCCTTCAACCAACAGACAGGAGATTACAAAGCAACATTAAAACATTGTGTTTCAGTAAGAGACACCAGGATCATAGCACACTAGCAAGGAGGATTAATGGACAATAGTATTGAGCATTCCCTTTTAGCAGAGGGGAAAATTGAAGGAAAGGATAAGGGAGAGGATAAGATTTGGAGAAAAAGAATAAAATAATGAGACAAGAGGTCATTAGGATAGGTAAAGAGGTTAGAGGAAGCAAGCAGATATTAAACCTGGACAAAAGTACTTGAGGAGGAGAAGGAGAGAATAGGGAGCAATAGGGAAGCAAATCGTTACTTTAAAATCAGATTACTTTTCTCTTCTCTTGAATGGAATTATCCATATAGTAAAATATTACTCTAATGGGGCAAAGTCAGGTCCTAGGTAAACAGTAGGTCTGTGTGAAGCAGCTAGTATTTGCTTCAGATTCGGATTCACCTGATTTGGGGGACAGTGATTTGATTTGGTGATTCGAATCATCCTGAATCAATCCAGCCAAATCTGGTTTTGAGATTCGGCTGCCGCTGAATAGGCCAAACCTCCGAATCAAAAAGGACCCGTCCCCCGCCCACTTTCTTAGCCCTGTCAATGGCTTCCCTGCCCAGCCCTAGCATCCTGGCTCTTTTAAAAAAAAAGAAGCCTTGCACCCACTGACTCCTGCTGGGCAGGAGGTGCAATTCCTGCTGCCTCCCACTGCCCCGTGCTATGTGGGGTGCTCTGCCATGAGCCCCCATCCCCCACCTGCTCTCCCAGACCCCCCTATAGCTGCCCCACCTGGCCCCAGCGTCCTAGGTCCTTAAAAAAAGTGGAGGGGTGGGAGAGCAGGCAGGGGATGGGAGCTTGTGGCAGAGCCCCACCATGCAGTGCAGGGCAGTCGGGATGCCGGGGCTGGGTGGGGCAGTCACTGATGTGGCTGGGAGAGTGGGCAGGGGTCGGGGGTGCTCAGGGAGGGGGGGGAGCAGGCAGGGGATGAGGCCTGGTGGGAGTCCCCCCATGGTCTCTTCTTCCTTTCTCCAGCCCCCCTCCTCCACCCCCTACTTACCGGTATGGAGTCCAGGTCCAGTTCCCTGCGGCAGTGAGTGGAGACTGTCCAAATGGCCAAAGCTCTCCGAATCTTTTCCAAATCAATTCAGAGAGCTTTGCATTGTTTCAGACCTTTTTATTGGTCTCCTGACTCAATTTGGATTCAGAGATTTGGCTGCTGAATCATGCTGAATCTCCTCCAAATCAAATCAGCACCCAAAGATATGCGCAGCCCTAGTAAATAACCAAGATCAAAAAGGAGCATGATTGTCATAAGGAATGATTTCTTCTTCTTCTTCTTCTTTGCAACTGTCATCTGATAAAGAAATTTCTTGGAAAAGTTAAAAAAACAGGTTGGTAATTCTTCCTCCCTCTCTCTTAGTGAACTATTGATGATGAAGGATCCTTGGCTGATATATCAGTCAACTATTGTGGCTATTCCTGTATCCGCTGGGAAGAAAAAAGCAACCCTCTAGTGCCCTGGTAGAAAGAGTGTTATATAGCATTCAAAGAAAGAAGAAAGGCTTTAAATAAGTCAAGATGTTCGTTAAAATTTTAGGACTTGATAGATTATAAAAGGAAGCATATTCAGGCTCAGAGGGTTATTAGAAGATCTAAGAAATCATGCTGGCAAAACTTCTGTAGCAGTATTAATCACCATCCTTCAGTAGAAAAGACATGGAAAAAGATAAAAAGAATCAATAGGAAAAGGGTCAGATCTTTTTGCAATACCTACTTTAATTAAAGGTGAAACTACTGTTGATTCACATATACAAAACCGTTAACATGCTAGGTGGGAGTTTAGCTAATGTTAGCAGTGATAATAACTATAGAGCTTGATTTTTATCTGTGCCAGAGAACCTTATATTTTGGGGGTTTTGTTGAGCTTTTTTGGAAATGTATAATTACATTCTTGAAGACTCAGATGAGATATTTAATATAGTAATGTGAGTTTTGCAGTTAATTAACTTGAGTTACTTCCTTCCAGCATAGGCAATATGATTCATAAATGTTTAAAAATGTAAAATACAAATGAACAATGTAAGCGTGCACTACCATTATCACTGTTCTGCTGCAGTCTACTGAAATAGTTTGCAAAATAGACATTTTCATTCTTTTAATATTTTATATTTGGAACAAAAACATTTGTTGCCTTTATGGAAGAGTCCAAATGCTGAGTCATACCATTTCTGTAGAATTTTAAAACATTGTATATTATAGAGAGGTATTTTATTTTATTTCATTTTATTCTAGTTAAAAACACCATAATTCCCTGATCAAGGAATAGATTATTAGATTATTTTCTATAGGATTACTTCAGAGAGGTCATTGGATTGGATTATGGGGTCATTTTCAAATTGATTCAGCCACCTTCGGTCCTGAAAAGGAAGACACCCATGCTTAAGTGTGTGTATGCATATGTGCATGCATGTGTTTGTGTATGTTTATATGATTTATATGCCACTCTTCCCAACAAAGACTTAGAGTGAAATAGGTTCTATTCTCAATAAGGAAACAGAATGAATTCAAAATGAAAGAGTGATAAGAGGATCAAAAGAGCTTAAAAGTGAACTAGTATACCTAGATAAAACAGAAACTCCATAAAGAACATCTCAACCTTATTTTGCTAGGTGAATGCCTACCCAAATAGCAAGGTTTTAGGGCATTTCCAAAAGATGTCCAGACTTGATCTCTGGCTAGCCTTAAGAGAGGGAGGGAGTTCCAGATTTGAGAAACAACTGCAGGGAACTAGCTACTAGGCCTGTGTGAGCTGGCAGCAATCTGATCCAGCTTTGAATCTGACTGCTTTGGATGACCGTGATCCAATCTGGAGCTCCCGTCGGGTTTCCACCTCGATCTGGCCAAAGCGGTCTGAAGTTTTGGAGCTGCCTTGGAGATCTGGCCATAGGATATAATGGGGAATCAGTTAAATATCTAGAACTTTGGGGTTTTTGTCCAATTTGGATGAAACGTGCAGGGATGTTAGCTTCTGCTGAGAGCATGAAACCTGCCAAGTTTCAAGAAGATCAGTGGAGCGGTTTTGGGGCAACTGTACCCTAAATTCTTGAAAGCCAAAGTCATGTCACGTCTATGTGTTACACCACAGGGGGGTCAAAACTCCAGTGATACTAGCTCTTATTGAGGCCACAAAGGCTGCCAAGTTTCAAGCAGATTGGTGCAGGGGTTTGGGGGGAACTGCCCCTCAAGCTACCGACAAGCAAAACTCGTGCTAATGGGTGACCCTGCGTGTGTTAAGGCACAGCGGGGTGACAGATGCAGCGATGGTGGCCCCTGCACCCCTAGCTGCTGACAGGCAAAACTCTTAGATTCATAGATTCATAGATGTAGGGTCAGAAGGGACCTTGTAGATATTCTAGTCCGACACCCTGCCATGGGCAGGAGAGAAAACTGGGCTCAAATGACCCCAGCAAGGTAAACGTTGAGTCTCCTCTTAAAGACCCTCAGGGTAGAAGCCATCACCACTTCCCAAATCCACATTTTTCCTTGATTAAAATCGAACACTACTAATACACACACATGCGCACACACGCGCGCGTGTGTGTGGTGTTTCTTTTTGATCACAGAAAAATATGGATTTTGGGTTACCTTTTAACCTTAAAATTGGGGATTTTTTTTATCAGAGAAAAACAGGATCCCTGCACATAATTAAAAAAAAAAGTATATTTTCACTATTTTATTTTGGTTGGAGGTGGAGAGAAGGGGATGAGTGAACTATAAGGATGCCCAAAGCACAGTTAAGCTGAAGGGAAAAAGTGTTATTTCTATCTTTTATAGTGTTTGTTGGACATGGTTTTCTCTTTTTTCTGGTGTCTTATCTTTTTTACCAGCATTTCAATAAATACAATTGTACAGGTACTTGCAGTAGTAACTTCCTGTATTCATTACTTTGATCTCCTGAATAGCTAAAATACCTAAACTGATCTATTTAGAATATGGAATTTCTGCTCCATGGGGCACTCTAACATTTCAAAATTTGTTTTTATTCCAAATCTGAAAGAAAAGTCAAAATCTTTTGGAATATGAATGGATGGAGGGAAGAATATGTCGATATAGATATATGGAATATACACAACAAAACTTTTCATTTCAATAGTGACAAAGCCTCTGTTTCAATAAAGTACAAGTATTTCATTCAAATAATTTCAAAACAATATAATATTTAGTATGTATATCATATTGTAATATATAAAAGTTAAAATTCAATAAAATTTAAGTAAAAAAACTATCAGAATTATAAAAACAGAATGAGAAAATGGAAACTTTGTTTTGACACATCTACATAAACATTAAAAAAAATCAGCATATTCCTGCAAATGTTCTGGTTTTGATGAAACTACATCTGTTCTGTTGAAAACTTTTCTATGAGAAATAATAATTATATGTTGCTACCAGAAACATTTTCTACCAGCAAAAATAATTATATGTCAGTATTTTTTTCTTAGGAACTTTGTGGGAAATGGTAGGTTCTCTACCAAGTTCAATTTATGGCATGGCTAGAAATTGTACTAGTTCCTCATTCCACTCTTCTCTTAAAGGGAAATTCTAGGCTTTTTTGTAGTTCCCTTAACATGCAGAAATGAAATGTCTCAGTTTATATATAATAGAAGGTGGAAAGATTTTGTGATGTTTACCTAGATTTTAAAATACAGCCTAAATAAAATTCAGGCTTGTTTCTCATGCACCATGAGGTTACATTATCCAAAGATGAAATCAGAAATCACTGTAAAATTGCTATTTCAGGATCAGAAAGAAACTCTGAATAGTAAAATAGTAGGCATTTCAACTTAAATTGCAGCATGATTTAATAGTATTGTGCATTGTTTTGTAATAATCTAATCAAATAATCAAAAAAGTCTAAGGACTGCCTGACTTTAACTTTATCTACTTGTGACATAAGTTTCTGAAGCCAACAGCACACAAAGAAGAGATATAGCTAACTTCACGTCTGAATAATCTAAACTAAATCTCCTTTTTTGCTGTGGTGAACGCTAAAATTAATACTCTTGAATATTATACTTGGACTGTATATTATACTTTGACAGTACTTGGACTTCAGTAAAGCTTTTGACAAAGTCCCACAATTGTCATGGAGAAATGTGGTCTAGACAAAACTACAAGGTGAATAAAGACCTGTCTTAATAGCCATATGCAAAGGTGAATTAATAATGGATCCATGTCAGAATGACAGGGGGTTTTGAATGGAGTCCCACAGGAGTGTCACGGGACCAGTGCTATTATATGTGTTTATTACTGATTTGGATGCTGGAATAGAGAACTTCCTGAGCAGATTTGAAAATGGCACAAAACTAGGAAAGACTGCAACAACACTGCAGGATAGGAGCAGAATTCAGAAGGTTCCTGATAAATTGGAAAGCTAGGCTAGAGCCAACAGGATGAAGTTAAATGCTGACAAGGTGTTACACCTACAGAAGAACAACCAGAAGAACAAAATAGATAGAATTACAAAATAGAATTACAAAATAGGTAATAACTGTATGGATAGCAGCACTGGAGAAAGATGCTGGGGTGTTAGTGAATCACAAACTCAACATGACCCAGCAACGTAATACAGCTGCAAAGAAGGCCAATGCAGTTTTGGACTGCATCAACAGGAGTATTAGGTGTAAGACATGGAAGGTGATAGTGCCACTCTGCTCAGTACTGGTTAAGCTGACTCTAGAGTATTGCAAGTAGTTGGGGCCTCTGCATTTTTAAAAAGTACATTGAGAAGGTGGAGAGAGCTCAAGGTAGGTGACAGAAATGATAAAGAGTTTAGAATGTGAGTTACACAAGGAAAGGTTGAGGCTAGGAACAGAATAGCATTTGCCCCTGGATAATTTGCATCTATGTTTATCCTGGAATAAATCTGTGTCTGTATGTATCCCAGGATTGCTGTATACCCTTCTAATTAGGGTGTAGTGAATGGCTTAATGCACTGCTGCTTTTCTGCTATTGATTCAATGATGCAAACCTGGGGTAATTGTACAGCTGTACTTTGTAGTATCTTGAGATAAAATGTTATTACCTTTTATCCAAGAAACTTTTTTAGAATTTATTCCAAGACAATAAACATGGATGACTGTACAATTACACTTTATATTGAGATAAAATGTTTTATTCAGGGTTAAATGTAACATCTGTTTGCAGCCTGAGAGAAATAAACAGGTTCAGATTTCAGAAAAGGCAGTTAAGAGGGGACATGTGTAGAAGCCTTCAAATATCTGAAGGGCTGCCCTAAAAAGGGAGAACAACTTTTCTACCTTGCTAAAGAGAGAAGGATCTGTAGCAATGCCTTGAAATTTCAGCAAAGCAGATTTAGATTGGATATTAGGAAAAAAATCATCACTGTTAGAACACATGCGGGGGTGGAAGAGAGTGCCCTGAAAAGTTGTAGAAACCATTTCATTGGAGATTTCCAAGAATAGGTTGTACAAGAATTGGTCAGAGATGATTTAGGAGTAGCAATGCCTGCAGTGTTGCTGCATTTGGAAAGCTGCAATTGGAAGTCCAAGAGTGCTCTTCCTGCCTCCCCAGATTCATAGAATGATAGAAAATTAGGATTGGAAGGGACTTCAGGAGATTCATCTAGTCCAACCCCCTGCTCAAAACATGACCATGCCTAATTAGATCATTCCAGCTAAGGCTCAATCTACCTGGGTCTTAAAAGCCTCCAAGGATGGAGAGTCCATCATCGCTCTGGGTAACCTATTGCAGTCCTTTACTACCTCCTAGTGACGATGTTTTCCTAATAGCTAACCTAAATCTACCTTGCTGCAACTTGAGACCATTGCTCCTTGTTCTATCATCTGCCACCACTGAGAATGATCTAGCTCCATTCTCTTTTGCACCAACCTTCGGGTAGTTGAAGGCTGCTATTAAATCCTCCCCCCCACCTCCCGATCGTCTCTTCTCCTAGTTCCCTTAGCCTTTCCTCAGAAGATATGTGTCGCAGCCCCCTAACCATTTTTGTCGCCCTCCACTGGACTCTCTCCCATTTGTCTTTTCTCTAGTGGGGGCCTCAAAACTGGAAATGGTGCTCCAGATGTGGGCTCACCAATGCTGGACAGAGAGGAATAATCATCTCCTTGATCTGCTGGCAATACTCCTATTAATGCCATTAGCCTCCTTCACAACAAGGGTGCACTCTTGGATCATATTCAGCTTATGGTTCACTGTAACCCCCAGGTCCTTTTCTACAGAGCTGCTGCTTGGCCAGTCAGTCCCCAACCTCTACTAGTGCATGGGATTGTTTTATCGTAAATGCAGATTGCTAGGTGATCATCAGACAAGCTCAGCAGCCCAGAGCAGGTGAAAAATGGAGAGGACCACATTTGGCAGCAGAATAAAGCAGAGCTTTGCAATTGGGTTGGGTATAAAGAATATTAAGGAGTAGGATGTGCAGAGGATAGAATGACAGAAAGGGAAGTTCTGGCTCTTCAGCTGTGATTCATAGAGCTGTGTTTGCAGTCTCCCTAGACTACAGGGCAGAGAGGAGGGTGTTGGGTTTCCCCATAGTTCTGGGTTTTGCTTGTTGCCACATGGGGCAGGGAAAGAACGTTTCTCCCTCATGTTTTAATATGTGTCAAGGGGGTTTCTCACCTTTCTCAGAAGCATTGGGTGTTGGGTGAAGGCAGGGTTGGGGATTTTGACTGGGGTCTGCCAGTGTTCCTGCCGAGACATTCAAAAAAAATCTCAGAAGTTCCTGGATACAGGGTCCTGCTTCTCCCCTCAGTATTTGACTGATTGCCACATTTGGGATAGGAAAGAATTTTACATTACATTGCATCACAGACATGCAGTGTGCACGCGTGCACACACACGTGTGTGTGTGTGTGTGTGTGTGTGTGTGTCCGTGCACATGTGCGCTCTTCCTTGGATCTCTTGCACATATTTTAATACGCTTATATCTGTCCTTACCATGCCCTTATCCCCCTGCTGTACCTATGACAAGTTAAGGTATTTTTTCAGGTTTTGAAGCATTGTGCATAGTAGTTGCATGAAAGGGTTGTTTAGTTACGGATTAGACAAACACTTGTATAGGATGGTTTAGATAGAAGTGATCCTGCCTTGATCAGGTGGTTGGATAAGATGGCCTCATAATGTATTAAAATGTGTTTTATTTAAAATAAAATATTAAGATAAAAAGGGGGAGAATGTTGTGAGTTTATCAACACTATACTTTTTGAGAACATCAGTTAATGATACCATATACTAGTATTATCTTGACCATGAAGAAATTGAAGAAGCCTTCTTATCTTATGGTTATCTATGGTATAGATTATGAGTGCTCAATTTGTGATCCTAACTAGATTTTAAAAAATCAGAATAGATAAGGAATATACTAATTTAATAGATTAATTTTGCTCTTTTTTTAGAAAAAGGCCATATTTGGTAAATGGATACTGCATCAGACATCCTTTACATTTACATTCTTACAAAAACTGGGGTCCTACTCAAGCTTCAGGTAAAATAATTTTTCCACAACTCACTATGAAGAAATAATTTGTGATATGAATAAAGATTTATCATAAAACTTTCTTATTTCTCTACAGATTTACCCACTTTTGAGCCATCTTTAATATGCATTTGAAATAGAATCAGTGACATTTCAGTCTAAATCTGTATAATAATCTTTCAACTGAGAAAGACAGTTAAGTCAATGGGCTCAACACAGACCTTATACTCTCTTACAGCTCTCAATGACTCTACACAGACACGTTTCCTAATTCCAGAAGCATAACTACAAACTGTGCCAGTATGGGGGGAAAAGACTGGAAGCAGGGGCTCCAGCTACCCCTGCAGTGGCAGTTACTACTCCTTAACAAAATTGTGGTTCTACTTCTGCCTGTGTTTACCCTTTGCATGGTTTTACTTCTGATAACTTAACTTTGCTCCATGTGTTGTTTACTTCTCTCTTCATAGATGGCCGGATGGTACCTCTAAAGGTCATCTAGTCCAAGTCCCTACCTAAGGCAGGATTATCCCTATCCAAACCATCCTACACAATCCATAATCTAAACTCTATATAAGACTACCATCAACACTGATGCAGCACAGACCTAACAGCCTAACCTGTCACAGGTAAAGCAGGGGAACCACATCAACCAACATCCTGCTTCCACAAAATGTTGTCAATATATGCTCAAGAGATTCTGGATAGAAGGCCATTCCCCCCTTGGAAATCCCAGTAGCAAAAAGAGCACCCAAACAAAAATGACACAATGCGCACAAAACAAGTGTACACTGGCACAAATGGAGGCCAGGCTGTCTAGAGAAATGCTCTAGTTGCCATCCAGCCTCTGTGCCATCCCTGATGCTCCAGCACACCACCAGGCCACTAGGTAAGACTGCTGGCACCAGCCTCACCTATCCCTACCCCGGATAATTTGTTGCACAACAAAGTGCATGACCCTCCCAGTTATATAGTTAGTTCAATAAAAGATATAACCAAACAGACTTTGTTGGTCTCTAGAAGCAGAAATTGCATTACTAGCAGTGTAAAGTCAGGTTATAGTTACCCAAGGAGAAGTATCCCCTGGCATGTTTAATGCCAGTCCTCTTGTAGTCTCAGAAAAAAATTGATTGGAAGCTTTAATTTGCCAGCAGGTAGATCTAGGTGTAAACTGCACAGTGGTATTGAAAAACCCAAGCTAGCTTTACACGAGCTAGGTTGAGTACCAGAAGGAATCTAACCATAGCAGTATGGAGTTTTGTGCCGGTTAATTTACCCTGCTTCTTGGCAGCATTGGTACCCCTTTTCCCTAACCATTTTCATAACGTTATTTTGTGGCCAGGCTGCCCCCTTAAAGTAAAACAGTGTGTTGCTTCATCCTCCCCAAAAGTGTATACACAACACAGTACATAAAAAGGTAGTGATTTTACAGATGCAAAGCAATTTCCGCATAATTGATGGTGCCACCTGTAATATTAAAGGATTGTCATTAAAACCAATCTGTTTCCTTTGTAGGAGTTATTTCTTTCTGCATATAACCCTATCCACCCCCCAGCAATATAAAGTCACTGAAGCCTTAACACAGAAGTAAATAAGCTACTTGGCATCAGTGAAACATATCTTACAAAAGCTGCTTTATGTGTTTGAACTCTTTGAAATTGCTGGCCTGCTGAGTTTAATATGCCAGGATTCTGGAGTGAGATTCTGTCCCTTAATGATCATAGACCTTTTTATAAAAATTCAATTTATTTCCTACTATTAAGAGCTTGCCAGTCCATTTCAATGAGAAATTCATCAATTGTATCTCAGCTTTCTACAGTCTTTTTTCGTATTGAAATATAGACCTTGGCATCTGAAAGCAGATAGGGTCTTGAAGATTTGCCAAGCCTCATATCATAACCATGACTCTTGCATTTCCTTTTGTAAGGGAAAGAGTTTATACAAAATGACAACTGTGCAAGCTTGCAAGTTGCTATCAGCATGGTAAATCTAACAGAAATAACGTCTTTGGGTTCACAACTGGAAACCTTGCTAGTCCCACTTAACTCTGTCTTAAAAAAAAAAGAATAGGGAAATTCCTCATTTCAACTTCTGACA
This sequence comes from Gavialis gangeticus, assembly GCF_001723915.1. Taxonomy (NCBI): domain Eukaryota; kingdom Metazoa; phylum Chordata; order Crocodylia; family Gavialidae; genus Gavialis; species Gavialis gangeticus. The sequence continues at coordinate 168,618,785 of NW_017729032.1, forward strand.
AATAAAACACTTGTTTTCAGGTTATCTGATCTTGAAAATTCACTCAACTTTTAGCCCAGCATTTGAATGTCTTCTCAAAATACTAATTTCCTTAGCTTTTCATCCCCCATCCCCAACTGGCTTATTAGTTCAGCTGTTTTCAATTCCAGAAGACCTAGTGAGGACACATTATAAAGGTTTGTGAGCAAAAATGGTTTCACTCTTCTGTGTATAACTGCTAAAGCACAGGACAGAACAGCAAAAATTAGCCCATACCCACAATAAATCACTATTGTGCAATTATGGAAACTAAGGAATAGATTCCACTCTTATTACCAAAAATCCGTGCCTCTTAACTGAGGAGCTCTTATGAAAAGGGGTATCTCCTGTGGGAAATCTGCAGTAGAGATTAAGCTAGTGCCATTTCCTAACTTCACTTTATGCTTGCAAATTAAACCTGCGATTTATAGATGAAACACCACTATATGTATGTATGTATGTATGTATTAGTGGCATTTCATTTTAATCACAGAGAAATGTGGATTTGGGGTTACTTTTTTTAACCCGTGAATTGGGGATTTTTTTTTTATCCAAGAAAACCAGGATCTCTGGACGTCACTTATGCTTAAATAATTTCCCCTTGCATTCTGATTTTCAGCAGGCACTTGGGCCTTGTTTTCCCCATCCCTTTTGCTCTGAAATATTGTACTGTCCAGGGTAGCTCAGCAAAAGATTTCTATGAATCCCGCTCCCTGACTTTCCATTGCAAAGCAGCAGCTTGCTTAGCACAGTGGCTTGAGTTATATATCAACAGTTACTAACCCACACTAGCTGGGGTGCATTACATATGTTTCAAAGTGATTGACTGAAAACAAGCACATACCTTTCAGGATACTAGGATACCATTTCCTTATATGTTCAATATATACCATACTATGAACATATTACTTGAATGTGTACTGCATAAAGTTCTTCCAAAGGGTCATCAAAAGGCTATTTGACTCAATTTAAGCTCCATCTTGGGACTGAGCTGATCCATGCTGTTAGAATAGCTTCACAGTTGTGTCTTTACATGCCAAAGGGGTCTCTGAGTCTTCTCTACAAGGGAGGAATGAATGAAAAGTAGCAAAACAAGTCACCCTGGCCATGCACAGTCTATGTTTAAGTAGATTTGGTGAGTGCAGCACATCATGGAAGGAGTCAAAGTAGAAGCTGGAGGAGAGAGAAAGTCCTGTAAGGGCTTTGTTATACATGACAGTTTAAGCTTTTCATATGTTGAACAGTTCTAGTGTTAGCTGGAGTTTGGAGCAGTCAAATGTTCAGGTGAGCAGGGGCCATGAGGACTGAAAGGTAAGAATCTCCCCACTCCTTTCCCCTCCTATTCCAGGCTTTCCCCCTTGCACTCCTCCCCTTTGCTCCCTTCCCCTTGGGGGTTCACCCTCTCCTTTGGTCCCAGGGCTCCCCACCTGCTCCTCCAGCCATCGTAGCTCACCTGTACCCCCCCTCCCATGGTTTACTTGTGGCTGCCCAACCCAGAAAGTGGCAACGGCAGAAGTGGTAGCAATGACCAGACAGGCAGGCGCCCGTTCCCTGCCTGCTCCTCTGGGACAGCGCAGGAGGCAGCATAAGTAAACTGAGGGTCAGGGGGGTCCTTGAGGGTAGAGGGGCAGGGGGGAGCAGAGGGGAGAACTCCAAGGGGTGGGGGAGCTGGTAGCCCAGATTGGCCCACTACCTCCCCTGTCCTTGCTGGATTGGGCCTGCCATTCACCACCCCCCAGAACCCCAAGTGCCTATTCACCCCTCACCCCCTCCACAACCATCAATGGGCTGCTACTCTCCTCCAGGCTGAGCCCAGCCCAGAGAGCAGCAGCTGCAGTAGCAGCAACAGGAGCATCCAGGCAAGCAGGTTTCCCTTCCCTGTCTGCTCTCCTGGGACAGCACTACAAGCCACAAGTAAGCCAGGAGAAATGGTGGTGGGGATCAGTAAGGATCTCCAGTGCTGGGGGGGATAGGTGACAACAGGCCAAATCTGGGTTGCTGGGGAATGGTGGTGGCAGGGCAGCAAGCATATCTGAGCTGGTGGGAGATGGTGATGGGGGGTAGGGGGAGCAGAAGGATGACCTAGGGTTGTGTGGGATGGTTGTAAGAAGCACAGTCTGGGCTGGTGGGAGAGGAGCCATGCAGGATGGAGACCCATTCAGAGACAGGACAAGGGGGCAGCAGACCCAATCTGGGGCAGTAGGGGAGGAGGGTGTGGGTGTGTTGTTTACAGTAATGTGTAATCTAGAGTGGCCACATGTTAGCATAACACGAGCTGGGTAACACAGATCACAAATCTGTCTTGGAGCAGCAGAACTTTAAGGTGCCTACAGGTTGATTAAAACTAGTTTCATGTGTTAATGTGTGGGCTATCCAGGGGCTGAGCTCCAGGAACCACCTACAATTTACATGTAACAAAGCTCTAACTGTTCACCATGTGCAAAACAAACCCTGTCCACTTCTGCAGTACTTCACCTTCATAAAGGCATATTTTTTTGTGAAGTGATTACCTCCTCTACAAAGTATTTAAATTATGACATGGGATTAGTAGAGACAAACTATGGCTTTAAAAATGGTAGTGTGGGGGTATTTTGTCTTATGTTTCTATTTATCCATTACACCGAAAATATACAGTAAAGAATCATTCAAGTATTTACTAGTTGTAAAATTCAAATATATAGTGCAGTTTTAGTTCATAAAAATGAACAGGGAGATGAGATAAAAACTGCAATATCTTACATAATAATGTAACTAGTTGAACTAAATAGATTTTTTAAATGCACTATTCAATGGAAATGTACTTTAGAGAAGACCAATATCTTGAATTTAGCTTCAATTTTATGCCCAAGTATATCTGGAAACATTTTTAAAAAAATTAAACAACATTTTAAAATGAAATGTTTTGAATGTTTTAATTTTTCAAATTGCCACATTGTAACATGCCAAAATAAGAAATGGACTAAAACCCCAATTCATTCAATTCTTAAAGTGAATAATTTTTTCTTTCACCAAAAATACCTGAAAAAATCATATGAGGAAAATCCAAAGCAAAGAATATGTATATATATTCACACATAAGTGTGTATATATATTAATAAACTGAACACACACACACACATATATATATATGTTCAGTTTCTTAATTCAAAATGTAATTATTCATAGTGTTCTCCTAAACAGTCCATGTATAATCCACCACTGGAGTGAAACCCTAGGAAAGAGCAGCACACAAAAAAGGAAGAGCAGAACATGAATTATAGACTATTAATTAATGGGAGTATGAAGCCACACACGTATCAGTCAGTGGCAATATATCAATAAAGGAGTAGAAGTTGACAAAGACCCAGAAGAAGCAAAGTACACAGTGGACCAATAACAGTCCTAGTTTCAGACACACCACAACCTGCATGGTCATATTAATCTAAATGAGATTTCTGGGTACTGGCATTTACACTAGTGGGACAGTGCTCAGTGACCATAAAGAAACATGAGTTTCACAGAGCTCAATGCCAGATGCTTTTTGAATACCACAGTCACAGGCATTGCAAACCAGACTCCATTCCCTGAACTAAGGGGAAGATAGCCAACAGGAGGCTTTTCACTCCTGCTGTCATGGATGAGGTTTACATTCAACATCTATATCATATCATTTTCATTCATCAGTCCTGTTTTCAGATTTCAGTAGTATTAGAAATGTATATGACCCTTTCTGTCTTGCATAACAGCAGTGACAGTCATCTTATAAAAACTGATGCTGTATTGCCAGAATGAGTAAGGTAGTGTGTTTATAATTTTGGGTTTTTTATTAATACCTATTGATACAGTACTCATAAGTAATACTTATGATTCACGCTTAATCATCCCTAAGCATTTCTATACCAGTTGCTAATATTAGTGGGTTAATGATGAGTGTGACAAAAAATATTTTTTGTGATACCAAATGCTTATTCCAATGCCTGTTTTTGGTCCCTGCAGGATACGTCTAGAATATAACTTCTTATAGATATATGTATGGGACTCTGAGGATGAAGCGGAGAATGCTGAAACAAATATATTACAGGCCTGCGCGAAGCAGCTAGTATTCATTTCGGATTCAGATTCGGCTTCTGCTGATTCAGGGAACAGTGGTTTGATTTGGTGATTTGAATCACTGTCCTGAATCTATTTGGCCGAATCTGATTTGGAGATTCAGCTGCCACCAAATCAGCTGAATCTCTGAATCAAACAGGCCCCATCCCCTGCTGTCCCATCCAACCCCAGCATCCCAGCTCATTAAAAAAATAAATAAATAAAAAAAGCCCCACACTCACTGCCTGCTGCCACACAGGAGGGAGATCCCTTCTGCCCCTCACTGCCCTACACTGCATGGTGGGCTCTGCCAAGAGCCCCCAGGAGCCTTGATGGCTGCTTCAGCAGCTGGTGAGTATGGGGCTTTTTTTTTTTTTTTTAAAGAACCAGGAGCTGGGGACAAGCAGGGCAGCCACTGATGGGGCTGGGAGAGTGGGTGGGAGATGGGGGCTAGTCAATGTCTACCCTGGGACATTGACGTGGCTGGGGAAGTGGCCGGGGTCAGGGGTGCACTGAGGGGGGCTGGGGGAGCAGGCAGGGGATAGGGCTTGGTGGAAGTTGCTCGGGGATGCAGGGGGGCAGTCAGGAAGGCCAAGGTGGAGATGGAACTGGGACTAGCTTCCCAGATCAAGGACAACAAGAAGTCCTTTTTTAAATACATAGGGGGCAAAAAGAAGGTTCCGGGTAATGTGGGGCCCTGTAGGACGTGCTAGGAAATTTGGTCA
>NW_017729032.1:168624549-168643001 GCF_001723915.1 Gavialis gangeticus
AGCCTCCACAAGAGAAGGCTGAGGGGGGATCTAGTGGCCTGTTAGACTATTTTGAATACTTCCAGTGAAGTATATTTTAAAAATTCCTTAGACAACTTTTTCCATTGTCTGACGGTTCTGGCACTAAGGAGGTTCCCCCCCTCACCGCCTTGAGATTTAATCTAAGTCTGCTTTACTGTAGTATAAACCTATAGTGAAATGGGTTCTGATACAGCAGGATTTTATCCTGCTAAATAAGTTGTTTTATATGGTCATAAGAATTTATATACTACCAATATTGAAATGTTTGCCTCAGCCTCTGAAGACAGGATTAGACAAGTATATCCTATCTGTGATTAGCAGAGCCCAAGGATGTTTTGTTAAATAAAAACAACAATCTAATTTTCATTCTAGCAGGTCAAATAAATCTCTGTCAGTGATTATGGCCTGCAATCCCGCAATCACAAAGTATAGGCTTAACTTTAAGTGTATTGTGACAATTAGAAATGATTCAATCTGAAGATAGCAGACTTACCTTTGTCATCTTTGACCAGAGGATGTTGTTCCAAGAAGAAGGATTGTTTGGAAGAAATGGGATCCACCTGACGTAGAAAAGGAAAAGCATCTTCACAGACAGGTTTGCTAAACTACTAAGAAGTGCTTTAAACTAGGTTTTGCTGGGGATGGAGACCAAAGCCCTGAGGTAAGTAGGGAAGTGGGTGATCTGGAGGAAGCACAAATAGGAGGGGGCAACAGGGGAGGCCTTCTCATTCTTCCTGAGAAAGGGCAAACAGCTAGTTACAGATGTCTGTATCTGAATATACACAGCCTGGGAAACAAGCACGAAGAATTGGAATTCCTGTTAGTCACAGATATGTTATGTGATTGGAATAACAGGGACTTGGTGGGATAGCTTGCATGACTGGAACACTGGGTACAAACTGTTCAAGAAGGACAGGCAAGGGAGAAGAAGAGGAGTTGTGCTTTATGTAAAAGATCCATATGCTTGTTTAGAGCTCCAGTATGAAATTGGAGATAGGCCTGTTAAAAGTCTCTGAGTTAGGGTCAGAGGAGAGAGCAACAAGGGTGATGTCATAGTGAGCGTACGTTATAGACCAGCAGACCAGTAGGATGAAGTGGATGAGGCATTCCTCAAACAAAAAGAAGTTTCCTGATCACAGGCCCTGGTTTTCATGGGTGACTTCAATAACTCTGACATCTGCTGGGAGCCAAAAACTCAATTGGAATTGCAGCTAGCAAAGGATGTGAAGAATAACAAGAGGTTTTCTACAAGTATATCAGCAGAAGATTATGGAAAGTGTGGGTCCCTTACTGAATGGGGGAGGCAACCTAGCATTAGATGATGCAGAAAAGGCTGAAGTACTCAATGCCTTTTTTACCTCAGTGTTCACAGGCCAGGTCAGCTCCAAGATGACTGCAATGGGCAGCACAAGAGGTGAGCTACCAACAGTGGTGAAAGAACAGGTAATGGAATGTTTAGAAAAGTTGGACATGTACAAGTCCATGGGGCCAGAGGCAATACACCCAAGGGTGCTGAGGGATTTGCCTGATGTTGCAGAGTCATTGGCAAAAGAAAGACTGGAAAGGGGCAAATATAGTGCCAATCTTAAGAAATAAAAGAAAGAGGATCCAGGGAACTACAGACCAGTCAGCCTCACCTCAGTCTCTGGAAAAATCAAGAAGCAGGTCCTCAAGAAATGCATTTCTATGCACTTGTATGCAAAGAAGGTGATTAGAAACAGTCAGCATGGATTCATCAGGGGAAGTCATGCCTGACCAACCTGATTACCTTCTATGATGAGATGACTGGCTTTGTGGATGCAGGGAGTGCAGTGGACATGATTTACCTCGACTTTAGCAAGGCTTTTGATACAGTGTTTCACAACATTCTTGCAAGGAAGCTAAGGAAGTATGGGTTGGATGAATAGACTGTAAGGAGCATAAAAAACTGGCTGGATCATCAGGCTCATAGGGTGGTAGTCAATGGTTTGATTTCTAGCTGGCAGCTGCCATCAAATGGAGTGCCCCAGGGGTTAGTTCTGGGGCTCGTTTTGCTCGATATCTTCATCAGTGATCTGGAAGATGTGATGGAGTGCCCCCTCAGCAAGTTTGTGGATGACACCAAGCTGGGGTTATATGCTGGAGGATAGGGCTAGGATTCAGAGAGACCTCAACAAATTAGAGTACTGAACCAAAACGAACCCCATAAAGTTTAATAAGGATTTATTGGGGGGGCACTGAGGGGGCAGTGGGGAGCCCTGAGTAAGGGGGCAGCAAAAAGTAGCCCTGAGTGAAGGGAGCGGTGTGAAGCCTCGAGTGAGGGGATAAGAATGCCCTGGTGAGGGGTGGCCCCAGAAAGGGGCGAAGATTAAGAGCCCCTTTGTGGGGGTGGGAAAGAAAACCAGAGGGCTGAGTGTCCAGTTTATATATAGAGAGAGTTGCCCCTGGAAGGGGCCAGAGGAATTTTAGGCTTGGTCAGGGAATTGGCTGGCCACTACTCCGGTAAGTGTCATGGGAGAGGCCCAAAAGACAGTATGTCTGCCACCCAAGAGATGGACTAGCTAAGCCTATGGCCTAAGGAGCCCACTCCAAGAGGGAGCAAGAAAGAATAAGTTGTTGATGAATGAGACCCTGTGAGAGAGGGTGGAGTGTGTGAGGCCCCAGTGAAAGGCAGGTGGTATGTGTGTGCGTGAGACCAAGGCCTGACAACGTGTAGGGGAGGTTTGGAGCCGCAGATAGTGCCTCTGGCATCGGGGCAGTAAATGGGCAGCCTCCCGCCTAATTAAGATTGATTAATTAATAACAAGGTGTGGCAGACAAGTCAGGTGGGAGGCGTGCCCACAGGCAAGTGGAGCAACTAGCACTGTGGCTAGTCGGGGAGTCCCACTTCGCCACAGCCATCTTGGAACCAGAAAAATACCAAATTATATTCTAAAAAGTGAACATCTACAACATTCATTAATTTGATTTCAAAAAATATTTTTGTCCTGATTGACATGTGTTTATGTAGTATACATAGAGGTGATTGTACAGTAGCTTAAAATCAAGTCTTCTGCTTGTATATTGTGGGGGGCTGAGGGGCATGGGGGTGGGTATAGGTTTGTGGGGGTCTGTGGATGTGTGGGTATGTAGGGAATGGTGTATCTGTGGGGGTGGATAGGTGTGGAGTGTGGGGTAAGGGAGCATGTGGGTGTGTGTGTGGATATGTGTGATGTGGGTGGGTATGGGGTTTGTTGGGGGGTGGGAGAGAGGGTGTCCAGGGTGTGTGAGGAGGTGTGGGTGTGGGGGTGTGGGTATGTATGGTAGTGTGAGGGGGAGTGTGAGTGCATGTGTATGGTGGGTGGGCATGTGGGACTCGCCCTATGAACACACACACATGCATACACTTTGTGCCTCTCTTCCTGCACACACACGCACACACTCCGTCCTTCCCATCCTCCCTCCTTCCCTCCCTGCACACGCGCGCACACACACACACACACACACACACCCCTCCCACTCCTGGCCCCAGGTTATCAGCATGGGTCCTGTGCTCCTGTGGTCCGGCGATGCAGCTGGGAGCCACGTGGTGCAGGGGCAGCTGGCAGCAGGCAAGAAAGCAAGGAAATGGCAGCTACAGGTGGGGGGCAGTGGCAGTGTTCTCATCTGAATTTCCCTCTCGAGTGAAAAGAGGCAAGAACAGCCCCAGGGTCCCAGGCCAGGAGCCTCCACTAAACAGAGGGTTCCGGTTGGGGGGAATGGGTGTGGGGAGGGCTGGGGAGGGTGGGGCTGGGTGGACTTTGCTGCTGAGCTATTTAGTCCTGCTGGCTTCCCCTGAGTCCTACTGCCCTTGGCTCCTGTCATCTCTGACAGGCAGCCAGGGGCAGATATATATTAATTTTCTAATTTTTTTAGGGGCCCTGTGGGCCAGATAGAAAGGCCTAGTGGGCCAAATTCAGCCCATGGGCCATATTTTGCCTGCCCCTGGAATAATCCCATGCACTGGTACAGACTGAGGACCGACTGGCTAAGCAACAGCTCTGTAGAAAGGGATCTGAGGGTTACAGTGGACAATAAACTGGATATGAGCAAACAGTGTGCCCTTGTTGTGAAGAAGGCTAATGCCATACCAGGCTGCATTAGTAGGAGCATTGCCAGCAGATTGAGAGAAGTGACTATTCCCCTCTATTTGGCACTCGTGAAACCATATCTGGAGTAGTGTCCAGTTTTGCAGCTCTTACTGCAGAAAGGATATGGACAAATTGGAGAGAGTCCAGCAGAGGGCAAAAAAATGGTTAGGGGGCTGGGCCACACGACTTCTGAGGGAAGACTGAGGGAACTAGTTTTATTTAGTCTAGAGAAGAGAAGACTGGAGGGGGGGAAGATTTAATAGAAGCCTTCAAGTACCTGAAGGGTAGTTCCGAAGAGGATGGAGCTAGACTGTTCTCAGTGGTGGCAGATGACAGAATAAGAAACTACTGTCTCAAGTTGCAGCAATAGAAGTTTAGGTTAGCTATTAGGAAAAAACTTTCCCACTAGGAGGGTAGTAAAGGACTAGAATAGTTACCCAGGGAGGTTGTGGAATCTCCATCCTTGAAGGTTTTGAAGATACAGGGAGACAAAGACTTGGCTGGGATGATACAGTTGAGGATGTCCCTGCTTTGAGCAGGGGGTTGGCCTATGACCTACTGAGGTTCCTTCCAACCCTAATTTTCTATGATTCTATGATAAATATAAAAAATAAACAAATGAGTTCTTATATACTATATTCAGTCACACAATGAGGTAGGTACACACAGGGACATGTTGGAGAGACCACAGAGAAAAAGGTGACTTTTAAATGCATCTGGTGGGAATGTCGGTATATAAAGCTATTTGGGGAAATGATACAGCTACGCATACAGGAAATGACTAAAACTCCAATTAAACTGACAATGTCACTGACCCTTTTGGGAGAATATAATATAAAGCTATTAAATCTACTTAAAGAGCTTCAAATTTTTTTCCTTTCGACAGTTAGAAACACTAATTCTCACCCTTTTCAAAGCCAAAATATTCAATGATATTGATAAATGGTTTGCTAAGTTTCAGGATTATCCTTGCAAAGCAGAAGAAAACTCACTAATGTCACAGGACAATGACAAAAAATTGATTGTTGTAATATTCCAATGCTCTTTCATGAACCAAGCAAAATGAAATGTTCAAGCTACTGTACAACAAGCTGTATGGACTTTGTGTGCTAAAATAACTGAGTGAGGTTATCATTATTTATTATTAACACCATCACCACCATCTTTTATACCCAATCTAAGTTATTTTTCTATATGTGGTTTTTCACTGTTTTGTCTACAAAAATTAACATGAAGAAAGAATATGCTCAGATGCTCTTAAACTTTATTTTGGCATTTTCAAGGAAAAACGCTAACATGATATATTTTGTGAGCATTCTAACTGAAAATAGAATGTGTTTACTATGAACAGGATGACATTGTTTGCCAATTGCTGTAATGTGCTGCTGCTTGAGAAAGGAGCAAACATAAAGGAAAAGTGGAATGGTGGAGGAGTGAATTAGTAATCTATGTAAACTTGGTGTGGTATTGATTTAAAGACTTTAGGATCTATGAACACGCTGTGCTAAATCCTGGCCACATTGACGTCTGTGGCAAAACTTGCATTTCACTTCAATGGAACCCAAATTTCATAGTTTCATAGTTCCATAGATTTAGGGTCGGAAGGGACCTAGTAGATCTTCTAGCCCGACCCCCCACCAGGGCGGGAGAACAACAAAACCCCAAAACAAAAACGGGACTCAAATGAGTCCAGCCAGGTAGGCATCCAGCCTCTTCTTAAAGACCCCCAGGGTAGGGGCCAGCACCACTTCCCTTGGAAGTTGGTTCCAGCTCCTAGCCGCCCTAACTGTGAAGTAGTTTTTGCGGATGTCCAATCTATACCTCCTCTCCATCAACTTGTGCCCATTACTCCTTGTTATGCCAGCGGGCGCTAGGGGAAACAGCGTCTCCCCCAAACCCTTCTGGTCCCCCCTAGTGAGTTTATAGACGGTCACCAGGTCCCCCCTCAGCCTTCTCTTGTGGAGGCTGAATAGGTTCAGGTCCCGCAGTCTCTCACTGTAGGGTCTGCCCTGTTGTCCCCGGATCATGCGGGTGGCCCTCCTCTGGACCCTCTCCATGTTGTTCACATCCCTCTTGAAATGGGGCGCACAGAACTGGACACAATACTCCAGCTGTGGCCTGACCAGTGTCGCGTAGAGGGGGAGGATCACCTCCTTGTCTGTACTCGAGATGCACCTGTGGATGCACGATAAGGTCCGGTTAAATATATTTAGTATATTTGGCTTAAATATACTAAAGCGTCTGCCCAGGAGAGAAACCTGAGACAGTGGGACAGCTTTCTAGACACGATCATTACTAAACAAAATAGTATCCCTTGAAAATGCCAAAATAAAGCTGAAGAGCATTTGAGCATATTCTTTCTTCATGTTCATTAAGATGATCTTAAAGATTATAGGCTAGTCCAAATAATGGGCTCAGGGGGCCAACAAATTGTAACTTCCAGATATCTACCCCTCACAATGGAACCCATATCCTGGAGGGAAGTGTCTATCTATCCTACCAATGCACGAGAGTCAGGTGCCTCAAAACCTGCAATATAATACAAAACAAACAAACAAACAAATCTAATTGCATGCAGAGTGGGGAGCCAATAGGAAATCTGAAGTGTAGGGGTGCATCTGAAAGCCTGCCCCTCTTTGGGTGCATCCAGATGAGCAGGGATGTGTGTTTTGTGGTGCCTCAAAGCTTTTCAGGTGCTGCAGAATGCACGTGGCACACATGAAAAGGTTCTCTGCACTGCATATTTACAATATGGAGCCAAAATTAGATACTTGGATCCCAGTATCTAAAAAAAGTGGGGGCAGCACAAGTCACTGCAGCATGCACCGCCTGAGACTGGAGCCTGACCAGCCAGAGCCATGCTCTGGTGCTGGCCAGGCTCCATGAACCCAGATTGCTGCCTCTGTGCCCCCAGGAAGCCCCAGGATCACAAGTGAGGCTGCCGGGGTCAGCCTAAGTGCGGGCCCCAGCCTTCTTTATGCCACTCAGAGCAATTTGCTGCATGCCAGAGCACTCATGCAGGGGTGTTCCCTGGGGACAAGTACCAGCAAAACAATTATGTGCTGCTGCTATTTTTACCTAGGGAAATGCACGTTCATGCCCATGGGGACTGATCCTTTGGTGCTTAGGCACCTGACTCAGGGCCTCAGAGGACACACACTCATTCAGCTGGTAACCAGAGCCCCAGAAGCAGGAGCCCAAAAGTGGTTGTTGCAAGAACTGAGCAAGGCTTACCTTATCCTCTGGCTGCCTTGACTAATCAAAATAATTCTGGGCATGTGCAGACATTACACTTATATCAACCTAACTAGTTAGGTCAGTCTAAAAGGCAACCTGTACCTGTGTTCAGGGAGGGTAGATTGAGGAAAAAATGTCTGGCCCAATCTAACTTAGTTTACCTGAGGAGGTGTACTAGTTACCCCGGGCACAGAAGTGCAGCTCTGTGGCTGACAAAGTCTACCTGCTCATCCCTAGCCCCACAGTTATGTTTTTCCTATCCCCATCCCTGACTGGGCTATTTTTAGCTCCCCAAGTCCCCCAGCCTTGAATGGACAATTCTCCCCACCCCGTGGACCCACCAGCACCCACCACAGACCTGCCAGTCCTCCCCACCAATCCCACCAACTCCCTCCAGGCCTGCTAGCCCCTCTCCCCCCACAAATCCTGCCTGCCCCTTCCACCACCCCAACTTAGATTGCATTCCTGGCACCACTTCTGGCATTAGTAAACATCTGCACAAGCAGGATCTGATCTATGATTATGTGGCTTGAAGTAAGCCATGTGATTGTAGATCAGGTCTCAGGAGCTCTACATGTACCCTCTGTGTGACTGGCAAATATTTTCATCTCCTTATTCACCGCCTTTCCTACATGTATATAATATATTGCACAACATATTCATAGTATAGAACCTCATGATATCCTGCTGTTAAACTTTTTCTATGTTGAAAATAGACCACTTATTTCTTTTCTATGTTTTCTCTTAGATTTTAGTCCACAATTCAATCCATGACTTTACTTCTTTAGCCTGTCAATACTTACTTTCCTTATAAGTCTCTTGTGAGGGACTTTCTCAAACTGTTTTTGAAAGTCCAAATAAATTATGTCAGCTTATTCTCTTTTATCTACTGTTATCTGCCAGCTTGTTCTCAAATACAGCAGCACAGTCCACAAACATGCCACTCATTGTATTTTACAACATCTGCACATATCCATCTAACATATGTTATGCCACACTATATTGATGAGGTCTGTGAATGCTGTGGGGAAAACAGAAATCAATATATTTCACAATGGCTAGAGCAATAGAGCAGACGGCTGATTCATTGTCCACTGGCTAACACAACTCAATAGCTTACATGTATATTGTTTGATAGGTATTTAGATTTGTTGGTTATCAGTAAAGGCCAGTCTATATTTAGTACAGTGCTGTGAAACTATAATGGGGTAAAGCCACAGACACACTTTATTTAGTATCACTGTGTTGTGATTAAGTAATGGGTCTGAAAAATCCAAACTCATCACAACCAGACCTACCTAAACATTCTTGGTGATTCATAAAATATTAAAATCTCCCACTACTCAAAATATTAAAGTCTCCCGCTACCCATCCATTTCTGTAAGCAAAATCATACAAACTGTGCTTTAGGTTAGACACGTTACTAATACATGCATACAGAATAGATGGAACCAAGTGCAAACAAAGCATTAAGCAAGCCAGGAACAGAAAAAAACAACAGCACTTGTCACCTTTGCCAGGCCTGTGCAATGCCTGGGGCTACAACATAATTGTCTACATATCTGAGAAATACATTAATAAACTCAATTGAGCACACAGTGGAAACATAGCTGTTATTTCAAATGGATATACATCAATAAAACTACAGACTTATTGATGAATGGTACAGCAGTGGTGTTACAGTTGGATAAAAAACCTGTGGACTTCTCTAACAATTTTCCACCTCTTGTGTTGAAGACTGTTATGTCAAGAATGCATTTTACACACACATATCTCCCAGTGAAGGAAAAGTTCATAACTGAAGGAAATAAAGTTTTTATGTTCACAGTCCAAAGTACCCATGTGCACTCTGGAAAACTTATGCAACTCTATTTTACTTCTCTTGAGAAAGATCTCTCTAGTTCATTTAATAAGTAATTTATATGCAGCAAAAAGAACTCTAGAATGATTCCACCCTGGGAATTGTTTTATGGATCCTGAAAAGCAAATTAGTTGCATTCCCCCACCATTGTATATGATGTGCAACTTACCTGAAAGGTGTGAGGATGAGACAAGTTCATCTTTATTATCCTACTAGCCAGATCCATGCATGAAATGATTTTCTGTCACTGAACATGACAATAAACGTTTGTGGGCATGAAATGACAGAATTCACTATGTAATGTGAAATATAGTAACTTTGGCAAAGTTTCTATATGCACTCTTAGTAACAATGGTTGCAAATTTGAGATCTTTGTATATGTTCTATACTCTCATATACATACACTCCAGCACCTACAAATTTTGATCCATTTAGCACCTACAAATTTTAACCCATTTGTAGCTGAGCTATCAACAAGCTGAAGAATTATAACCTGGTTACAAGGCATTGTGGCAAATACCAGCTCCAGGCGAAGAGAATAAGCAAAGGAAAAAGAGTATAAATAAAGCTGTTAGGAAATTAGTACAGGACATAGAGCTTGAACTCTGGAGGAAGGAAAAAGCAGAAAGGCCTTTTGATGCTAGAGTGGAGCTCATGATATCTAGCCTCAAGTCTTACCTTACATCCTGCCACAGAAGTTCTCCTACATTTTTTTTCATTCAAATTATGTACTCTTTTCTGCCTACTATTCCTGTTTTTGAAATCCGTTCTATAAACTGTGTTGTCTTGCCTATATACTCTATTCTGAATAAAGTAGACCATATTCTACTGTTGACAAGGTTCTGGCATGATAAGGCCCATTCTTGATTGGCCCTGTGGCACTACCACAATAAACATGATTAATAATAACAATTCTTACTTTCCTCCATTTTTTGTCTTGAAAGAAAAAAACCTTTGAGTAAAGGGGGTGCCTTTTATTATGCATTTGTACAGTGCCTACAACAATGAGAACCCAATCTCAGCTGAAATATCTGTATGCTACTAGAAAGCAAATAGTAATTTGGTTATGCGTCTTACATAATATTAACAGGCCGGCTAAAATTCCCCATTTATCCTCTAATATAATATCCAAAAAAATCCTTTTTTACTTTATAATACATACTTGCCTGTTATTTCGTGTATACATTTGAACTACGTCTAAGACCATGATAACTTACCTATCATGTACTTGAGAAAGATCAAAATATAGAGGTGGTACAGTTTTAGTCAGGATGGTTTATCTAGTTGTGCATGTGTGGTTTTAAGAAAAGGGGATTTCAGAAAAAAGCTGCCAGCGTTCTTTTACAGTCATTGTGGATTGAGGCAAGAGATATTTCAAAGCGCAAGCTGGCTCCAGAAATCTATTATATATGATCTTACCAAAAAGAACAGCTGGACTGAGAAGTAGCAATGGACAAATTAGAGAAAGGAATATAAAAAGTGAGTGCTCATAATGGGAGACCTTAGCAACCCAGGCATACCTAGAAGTACAGTAAGTGGAGGAAATAAGGCTGACGGTATGCTTGTGGATATAGTGCAGAATTGCTTTTTAATTCAGTGCGTTCAATGGACAAGAAGTAAGGGAGTATGATTCTAAATGTAGTTTAAGTAACACAGAGAAAATAGCTAAACTCATAAAACCTGAAGGAGAACCTAGGAAGCACCATGACAAAAATTCTTTGTTGTCTTTGCCACAGAATGACTTGCTATGCTGCCATCTAGTGGAACTTTACTTAAATAGCTAGTAATCTTGATTATTAACATTCATCTGCTTTTGATTATGATTAAACTTCTATTTATAGTACCAATGGTCTTCCATACAAAGAAAAGGTCTGTGCATGTAAATAACCAAAGCTTGTGTGAGGGTTTTAACATGAAGAGTGCAGATTGTGCCTGTTGCATATATGCCCTTCAGTGTTGTTCCAAGAGGAATACTGGGACCCATTCTGTATGTCTGCTACTTCATCTCTTCATTAGTACAGCTTTCTACCTGGAAGGATTTCTTGGTACATAGGAGATGCTCCAATGGCTCTAAGTCTTCCATATGTCCTTTTTATCTCCTCTGATTTTTGATTTTCCAAGGTCAAGAGGGTTACAAAGATCAATACAAATAAGAGATGACTATGTGAGATCTCACTTTGAGTTAGGGAGTAAGGGTGTGCTGAGCATAATTTCAAACCTTTCCACTTCAGGAAAGAGAATGAGGACATTTTACAATGGTCTGATAAACATTTGGTTCTTAAAAGGATTCAGAGTATGTATTTCAATCTGTGCTGTTATTAAGGCGTATCTGGATACTGCAAATTTGAGAAAAGCAACAGTAAGCATATGCATATGTATTGATTTGTGATAAGGACAAGAGATAAAAACAGCCAGGAAATTAGAAAAGCTAAGGAAACTTACATGAAATAGTTCTGTACTGCAGAAAATTCTCATCACCACCAACTGATAAAAATGGAAAATGGTGAGCATGCAAATGCTTAAAAGAGTTTAAACGAGACTATTCGGAGACTCAAATGAACTTAACAGTGTAGACCTATGGCACAAAATAGAGTCAAAGATCAACAAGGGTAGCAGAAATACATTACTCAGTACAGACAGAGAAGTCCCAAATATAACCACAGACAGATGTGGTGGTAAAAACGTATGTCCAACAATATGTGTATGGTATGAAAAAAGCCATCATGCCACAACCTGGGTTATTCCAAATCCATGCAGAAAAAGCAGATTAGTTATGCCATGATAAATCTCTGGCTTTTTTCACACTTCTGACTGTTTTTGTTTGGCAGCAATCATTCTGTACAATTCAGTCGTTCCCATTCAAGAAGCCACTGTCTCTTTGTATGTTAGAAGTAAGAGATCTGTTTTATCAGATTGGTACATCTTTTAAAAAATTTTTTGCATGAGCAGCCAGCAAGTTATTAACATTGGAATTAGAGGCCTCCAAAGGATATCAAGTCTGTGGATCGGTGTTTAGTTCTGTCTGTGTCAAACTGTGCTTTTAGTTCACCTCTCACGGATTCCAAATACAGCAAGGATTGGATTGAGCTAAGTGCATGGCATATAAGATATATGCTATTATAAATTATGATATCACAAAAGCAGAAGCCCCCAAGTGTATTTTAACACTTATATTTGCACTGTACAACTGTAAATTTACTTTCCCACCAGACTGAGATATTTTTATATTCCAGGAACCAAAAATAAAAGTATAATTTTATATTTCACTACTGGTGCCTAATGCTGATTTCAGTGCAATTACATCATTTGGAGCAACATGATAATCAGTTTATCCTGCTACGTTACACCAGTTTTACATTGGAAAAATGTATTACCAAAATTCATCTAAGTATTTTTTCCATTCAGAGAGAAACAATAAATTCATGGTGTGAATTGTAAATAGATTAGATTAAGAAAAATAATGGAATAAAATTTAAAGTTTTCACAGAGATTATTGTATCAACATCACTCCTGTTACACATGGATTTATCTATGCATTACACAAGAGTGCCCCTCAAAAAGCTGCTTCGAGGAAAACAAAGTCACAGCTAAAACTTAGTTAAGTGTACCATAGACAGGAAGCCCTCGCCTGATATTTAGTCACAGGGGGCTGCAGATCAGTTTCAGTCTCAGCCGTGAAGAATAGTGTGCATTTCCTTTCAACAAATTCTAATGTAAATGATTTTGTAAGGATTGCTAAATGCTTTCTCTCCGTATTTCTGGTGTGACATGATGTAATGAAGCATAAGCGCAGTTGATTACCTATTGTATACCAGCAGGGTAATTTCATAAGTAATAATGTCACATCGGCACAGACAGATTTTCTTCACTCTCAGAAATGATAGCTGGCAGGTCAGGCTCCATTTACCAAAATCATGAATTTAGCATGCCCTCCCAGATTCATTTCCTTCCCCTCCTCCCTGTCCATGTTTGTTCAACCGCAAAGCCTGATAACAGTCACGCCATTTTCCTTTCTGTAACACTACTGAAGCTGTAGATGTTAGAAACCAGAAATCCTTCTAACTGGCCCTGCCAGTAATCTCCTTTATTGCATCAGGCAAAGTTATTCATGAGCAATGCAGTCAAGTACTCTGCTTGAAAAACAGGTTGGGTTGCATTATTGCTAGATTTTCAATATGTCCTCACAGTGTATTTTATACTTGTAACACCTGCTTCCATATTTTTACTGTATTTGATGTTTTGATTTGTCTTGTAAGGATTCTCAGTTTTACCAGTACCAATGCTACAATATAAATGAGACTCAACCTATAAAAAGCACCAGCTATTAGAGATACTGAGGCTAGATGGGCTAATCTGTGTCATCGTTTTTCCTTGGGGCACAAAGATAAGACACAAATACATTTTGCAGGTAATCATCGCCTTGTACTTTCATATCCAAAGTTGCATTTCTCTTAATGCAATGTGATTAAAGTGCCATGATACATCAGATCAAGTGAGGCTAAATCTCACAGACTGCTAGGCATAATATTTTTTCTTGGTCTCAGCAGGATATGGAGACTTGAGCTAGAGTAGCATGTACATACAGTGCAGAGTTTACCTAGAATGACAGATAATTACTTTGATCTTGGCATACAAATAATGGTACTGATCTGCCAAATCATTGATGTACTCCACAGTGTGGAGCACCCTACATACAAAAACACACCTGTGCATCATGCAGCAAAGGATAGGATCTAGCTATATGTAAAACCCAGGAACTTATCATATCTTGTTTATTTCTTCCTTTTGCTAAACCCCAGTGCCTGTGACTTAGAAAAGTCTGTGCATTCAAGCTTCAAGACTGCATCGCTTGAAATCATATTTCAAAAGAAGCACATCATTTTTTTGCACTGACTGTGCATAAAATATAGCACAACTTCACTCTGAGGGAAGGTGGGAAAGAAGGAGTTCACCATGTTGAAGCTGAAGTAGTACTGGACAAAATAGAAACATAATCGGAAGAGACTCCTTTGACTGTGACCATACAGGAATGTCTCAATGCCTTGGGAATATGAATATGGTTGTTTGTTTATTTTTAGGCAGCATTTCAGCAAAGCATTTCAGTATACACCAGCACCATTTTAATTGTCACCATGTAATGGCTCAGGCAGGCTAATTAGCACTATTGAATGCTAACAAGCCAACCTACCTATCAGTAGTTACTCTACCTTCCTTTCATATTTCAGTCTGCTCAGAAATGACATTATTTGACAGTGTGGCAATCAACAAAAGACAGCAATAGTAGGTTGAGGAAGTTGCTAATTGATCCCTCAGTTAAGTAGCTAGCTGGTTAGAGACTAAAGAAATGCATACTTTTCCACAAATTAAATTCATTTTTTAGTTCTTCACATTCATGTATACCTGTGTTCATTAAATGCAGTGATCACGACATGGTGTCAGGAGTGGCAAATGATAAAGAACTAGAGTTCCAAACTTAGAAAGAAATTGGAAACTGAGAGAAAATGGAGAAATACAAGCAAATACCATTTACAGATTGTTTCTGTCATACCTACAACCTAAATTATTAAAGTTTAAAAATGCACAAGGACTTTATGAAGACCCTGTATGTGTATATATATGTCTGTGTGTGTGTGTGTGTGTGTGTATGTATATGTATATATATGTGTGTGTGTATACATATATGTATATGTGTGTATATATGTGTATATATGTATATGTATGTAAGTATGTATATAAGGATTCAAGTCTACCAAAACTTGAAAGAAAATCCTCCCACTAAAAAAGCAAATCAGAAACTGGATCTGATACTTCTGTGGCCTGAGAACAAAGAGAAACCTCCTGAAAAACTCACATAGACTTATTGAAAAAATAGGAATAGGAAAATAAATGGTTAAGATTCACTCCAGTGTAATGTGCTAGTAGTCTCTCCTCTGTAGATTGAGTGTTAATTGATTTTTGTATGAATTGGTATTTGTTCTTATTGTTAACATTGTTTTGATGAAATTTAAAGATGTTCCCTAACTAGCAAGAATGAGGAAGCTGGTAAAAGTTAGAGAGTCTGAAGGACTACAGAGACATGTCAACAGCTCCACAAATAAAATTTATTATTTAATCCTTCTCACTTGTGTATACCTACAGTTATTGAACCTAGTGGTTCACTATATAGGGGATCTAGTTACTCCATATTTCCTTGGTAGGCTTTGAAAGATGTCCCTTAGATACCAGCTTCACATCTCTACCAACATTCAGTTATAACCAAAGACATATATAGTGTTCTTTGCTTTGTTTGGTTGTTTTAGAGCAAAGAGTCATTTTCCTAGTTTCATCCTAGTTGGAAAAGAAACAGATATTTTATGTATTTATTTTTAATACACTGTATGTCACGCCATATGTTTGTATGGTAACAGTCAAAACAGGCTCTTCTATTTATGTTTTTGATATATGGCTTCAGCTATGGCATTGCGAAATACTGATTTATTTGGTTTTCTTTGAGTGAATCTATGCTATATTTTTGTGTATGCTCAGTATATAATGATGAATGTTTCTTTTTAAATATGATTTCAGCCATCATTGTTATTATGCCTGAATGCACTGATTCTGAGGCACTCGGATTTGAAGAAAGGAAGAAATGTGTAAGAAATTGCAAACGGTGGGCATGTCTACATGACGTGTTTACTGCAGAGCTAGCTAGTTAGTGCAGTGGTAAAGTCTCAGTGTCTGCACGTGCAGCCCTATTAGGCTGCAGTAAACTAATAAACACTGCTGTAGGTTAGTACTTGTAAACACCAGTGCTATCCTGAGCAAGCATTGTTTACTACAGCGCAATACATGTGTAGATACTGATAGGGCTGGCTGGAGCATGTGAGTGCTTCAGTGTGGGGGCTGCCTGCTGGCTAGTCCCACACGGGAGTATCCTCATACCCCAGCTAGCCCTTCTGCACCACCTTGAGCCAGTCCAAGCAGCCCCAGACCAGGACCCTGCCAGCTGAGACTGATCAAACCCAGCCCAGTGTACTGCATTTCAGGGCGCACATGGAAACTCAGCACCTGGGAGCAATAAATTCTGGTGCAAATGGTGCCAGAGTTTATTAATTCACATTAATAGTCTGCGTAGATGTGTCTAGTATGTACAATAACTTCTATATATTGACACAAGGTCAAACTGAGGCTGCTTAGCTAGGTGATTATGCCAAATATAGAGCCCATTTATCCATTTGTACTTGCTGCCCTTGCACTTTGAGTAGCAAGGGCAAGAAGTTGCCACCAAGTTGTTTACTCCCATCTCCACATAAGTGGGTGAAAAGTGGGTTGGAGAGTTGCTTCCATCTCTCAAATTGCCAGCCAGATCAGATGAGTCAGCATTTTGAAAAAGATTATAATCCTGCAACCAAGCCTCTTATTCAAGGAGGATTACAAGATTACGGCAGAGCTCACAGAAGTATGCTACTAGATATAGTAATCTACAGACATTTAGTTATCTGTTAGGCATTTTCATTTCATCCAGAAAGAGCACACACCAACTGCAGAAACTTTCTCAGCCTGATGAAGGGTTTTTAAACTGGAAAGCTATCTTAATTTTTTTCCCCAATTATTTAAATTGGTCTAATAAAAGATATCTGATTCACCCAAAGAACTTTATCTGCCTATGTCCTTAGACCAACACGGCTACAACCTACACCCTTGTTAGGCATTGTGATCTTGAGAGTTTCTCTGCTGAGATTTTGGAGATTCTGTTTCTTTTCCAGACAAAATTAATGTAGAAGATCTATTCTTTATCTAAAAAGTGATCATGCACAATATATCTTCCTGATCCACTGTATTACAGTTAGCTAGACCCTCTATAAAATTTGAACATTACCCACTGTTCTCTTGGTAATGTAACTCTGATAGCATCTTCTCAGCACATTACACTCTCAATTTCTCCTTAATTTAAAACTTCTGATTATGTTACAAAGTGCAGTGATCTGGGTCTAGGTTTTTGCTCTGCTTAAACTCAAATTCAATATGTATGTCTTTCTACATATTTCACTGAAAGGTGAAGTGGTATGGTGAAAAAATTTATAGTCCTGACACACACATTGGTTGAATGGTAATGATATGAGCTGGAATCCTTTTTTAGCCACAGAGATCACTATTTACATTCAAGCTCTTTTCCCCTATCTACTGAATACACAGCTCCACCTTATCACCTGCCTCTTTCCAGACTTAACTAGTTTGGATTGTATTATGTAATGAAGTGGTCTATTTGACTTGTAATTCATTCTTTGTTTCTTATCTGCAGGGATCCTGGTTTTCTCTGTTTAAAAAAAAATCCCCAGTTCTTGGATTTAAAAAAGTAACCCAAAATCTGCATTTTTCCATTATAAAAATGAAATGCCACTGTATATATAGTAGTGTATACATTTTTAAT
Source organism: Gavialis gangeticus (assembly GCF_001723915.1). Lineage (NCBI taxonomy): Eukaryota > Metazoa > Chordata > Crocodylia > Gavialidae > Gavialis > Gavialis gangeticus. The sequence continues at coordinate 168,642,167 of NW_017729032.1, forward strand.
CTTAAAATTGGGGGGTGGTATTTATCAGAGAAAACCAGGATCCCTGCTTATCTCGCATAGGAGGATCTCCTATCTGGTGAGACAGAAAGCTAATTTAATTTTAATTACTTTCCCCATAAACTAGCATCTAAATATCAGTATGCTATGATAATTCATGAGCCTGGGAGCTTGGGATGTAAAAATACTAGATTTTGCTCCATATATGGAAATGAAATGCCATTTTATATTTTTAAGCAGACGCAGGGAATAAATTAAAAAGCAGAATAATATAGGCAACACTTTGAATAATCTGAGTAAGTCTGCATATGCATGCATCTCTTGATTTAAAATTGCTTTACCTTTAACACATTATTATTTCTATGCTAGCTAATTGTCCATCAAGAATGATGGATTTCAGGGAGTGTTTACATGGACCCCTCTCACCCCCCACTCACAGTTTGGAGATTGTTATGTAAAGGCTCCTTCCCCAGCCTCCTCCTCCAGCCTCCGCTTGGGGGCTTCCTCCCCCTACCTGCCTCCATCTCGCAGCAGGTCTTTCCCCCTTGCCTCCCCTCCCCTCCCTCCTCCCCTGCCTCTCATTCTCTGCCCCTGTTGTCAGGGCTGGGTGGCAGGTGGGGGGCACCGTTGTGACCCTCCCCTCCCCTCCCCTCTCCTCCCCGCTTCCCTCTCTCTCTTCCTTCCCTGCTGCCAGGCCCTGAAAACGGCCACCACCATGACCTGCCCCTTTGCCTCTCCCCACCCCATGCCCTCCTGGGCCCACACAGCCTTCCTCCCCCCTGCCACCTCTCCTTCCTACAAGTGGCCCTCCTCTGGACCCTCTCCAGGTTCTCCACAT
>NW_017729032.1:168643262-168651468 GCF_001723915.1 Gavialis gangeticus
GCGCCACAGAGGGGGAGCAAGACCTCTCTGGACCTGTTAGTGATGCCCCTGTTGATGTATGACAGGGTGCGGTTGGCTCTGCCTATTGCTTCGTCTCATTGGCGACTCATATTCATCCTGGAGTCAATCCTGACTCCAAGATCCCTCTCTGCCTCTGTGCTGCCAAGAGAGTCAGCCTGTTGGTTCATATTCAGTGTATTGTCCACTAACCCCCAGGTCCTTTTCTGAAGAGATTCTGCTTAGCCAATCAGTCCTCAGTCTGTACTGTACTGGTTCACTGGATTGTTTCATCCTAAGTGCAGGACTTTTCACTTGTTTTTATTGAAACTTATGATATTTCTTTTGGTCCAGTCCTCCAATTTGTCTCTGTCTATCTGAATCCTAGCCCTACCCTCCAACAGATTTACTACTGCCCTCAGCTTGGTGCCATCCACGGACTTGCTGAGGGTGCACTCCATCCATCTTCCAGAATGCTGATGAAGATATTGAACAAAACCAGCTTTTTGATCAACCCATGGGGCATTCCATTTGATATTGGCTGCCAACTAGGCATCAAGCCATTGAGCCCAGTTTTCTACCTTGTAGTTCATTCATCCTGTGAATACTCCTTAGTCTGTGTGTGAGGATGTTGTGAGAGACCATATAAAAGCCTTGCTAACGTCAAGGTATATCATGTCCACTGCTGTTCCTGCATCTACAGAGATAGTGATCTCCTCATAGAAAGTAATGAGGTTGGTCAGGCATGACTTGTCCTTAATAAATCCATGCTGACTGCTCCTAATCACTTCTGCTGATTAGGAAAAAAACACTTCTGTTAACACAACCCAAGATGCTGCTGCCTTTTTTTGCAACTACAGTATACTGTTGACTTTTATGTAGCTTATACAACCTGCAGGTCCTTCCATGCAATACTGTAGCCCAATTAATCATTTCCCAGTCTGTGTATGTGCATGCAATTATTTTGTCTCAAGTGTAGAACTTTATACTTGGTCTTACTGAATTTCATCTGATTGATTTTGGACCATTTCTCCAGTTTTCCAAGTCATTTTGGTTCCTAGTTTTACCTTGTATGGTGTCTGCAACTCCACCCATCTGGGTGTCATCCTCGAATTTGCTAGGTGTGCACCCAATCTCATCTTCCAAATCATAAATGAAGATATTAAACAATACCGATCCAGGACCGACTCAAATTAAAATTATTTGAAGAATTTCAGTCTATTGATTGAATAGCTATACAGTATATGTAATAATCTAATTCACATGTATTTCTTTTTCTCAACTGGATATTTTTTAGTCCTGAATAACCCACAAAATGGCACCAGAAAACTTACAATGGGAATATTTGTGCAATTACACACTCATGAAAATACTAATTTGCATATATATATTATTCTGATATTCACATAAATATTTTCCATACATAAACAGAATATGTCCTTTGATTGTAACTGAATGAATAGCTTTGTGTAAATTTTTACAGTATTTATCCAGATAAAATCCAATGCACATTGGATTTCCCCAAATTGTTCTGCCCTCCCCCCACAAATTATTCAAGTATTTCAACTCCTTTCTATTTTAAATGCACGGGTAATTCTCCCTAACCTTCTACACTTTATGAACCAGATTCACATTCCTCAGACACTTGTATATATTTTGAGTAATTTTCTTATTTGCTAAAGAACCTGTAAATGGTGTTGTCCTCTTCAGAGTCATGTTACCACGCAATCCTTCAGAACTACTACTCACATAAACACCATCCTTTAGTGAGACTGAAAGTACCTTTGAGTATTATTAGAAGTGATGCAGCATATTTACTTTTTTACTCCTGGCCTAAGCATAGACCATCAAAAAGCCCAAGGCTGGATTAATTCAATCTTAGCAGGTTAGTCTAAGCTATATATATTGAACCAATAAGCAAGTGAACAGACATTTGTTTATGATTCTAGAAATGCAACCATATGCCTGCAGTAGCCCAAGCCAGAAGCTGGGGGGTGCTAGAGCATGCCTCCCCACTCATCTGAAGCAGACAGTTTGGGCCAAAGCTAACCCACCCACCTTGCTAGTGGGTAGGAGCTTGCAGGTGCAAAACATCCTGGGATGCTGGGGGACTGTGAGTTGACTTGAATCTGGAGGGGATCTGGGACAGAAGTTCAATAAACCAATGTAACCTAAATCAGTTAAGTCTGATACTACATCTATCCAGTTATATCTTAAACTGGTTTTTGCCATTTTGTAAGTGGTTTATGTATACTGAACTTTCGTTGTGTTACAAATTTAACTAGTTTCTGTTCTGTCCCTAGTCCTGCAGTGCATAGAAAGAATGTATTTCTGTAGGTTCCTGGATACCTATGTTTCATCTTTGTTTTCAGGGGTTTCTATTTTTGACAGTTTTGTTCTCATATTGTGATTCAGGGAATGTGGTATGCACAAAATGAAATGCAAAATCTATTTAGTCTGACTCGCACAAGAATCTTTCCAGCAAAAAAGAAAGGATTACAGCCTGATTGTCTGTGCAGATGTAACACATGATGGAATCATTTTGGAAATCATATGGCATTGAATCTTTTTTCCACATAAACTGGAAAAATACTGTAAGTTGTAGAATCATGCATTATCTACCTGTTGGAAAATTTCAGCTGGAATATTGCCTAGGGCTTTCACTAATGTGTGCTTTCACTGGCGACACCTGTTTAATAACCTTTTTAACATTTTCTGGAATTGGAACTGCAGCTAGGTCCTTTATGGTTGCGCACTGGTGTGTGGTATGTCAAGCCATGTCTGACATGCTACATTGCCAGTTTAAATAACAGGTTGAAGTGTTCCACACACCAAGCAAGGATGTCATGCTTGTCAGTGAGCAGCAGGGATCCTGGTTTTCTCTGATAAAAAAAAAATCCTCAATTTTTGGATTAAAAAAAGTAACCTCAAATCCACATTTTCCATGATCAAAATGAAATCCCCCTATGTATATATCTATGTATTAGAGGTGTTTCATTTTAATCATGGACAAATGTGGATTTTGGGTTACCTTTTTAACCCAAAAATTGGGGATTTTTTTTATCGGAGAAAACAGGTTCCCTGTTGATGAATCATATCCATCTGATTATCTACTGGAAGCACCAGGATTCTTGGAGAGCAGGCTGTCTCCATCAGCAAAGTATACAGGTGTCATGACAATGGATGTTGAGTTGAATCAGATTTTCCAGGACATGCTTGCTGTCATGTCTTTCTGACTGATTTTCATAGTTTTATGGCTTTTTCATGTGGCAAAGTCATGCTTGTACTGCATGTTTTATTTTGATGTGTCTAGCCTTTCTGTTCATTGAGTTTTTGTTTGACATGTATGTTCTACGTGTGACATGCATTTCATTTAGAAGCTGATTGACTTCCTGGTCCCTTCCATCAAATTAGACTTCATGCTTTTACAAAGCCAAACACTGCAGAGAGTGTGCTGTAAGTGGCATCTTGGAAACTTTCCCAAACACAGGCCATGTCTGCTTATCAATCAACTCTGTGTTTCTCACAGCTTGCCTGAAAACCCTGCCTACTTTTAAAGACATTTCAGCACAGCAGTACTGATTTTTTCTTTTGTGTGTTTTTGTCTTAAGTAGTTACTCTTATATTTGGTCCAAAGGAATAGCTGATTCCTGCCAAATCAGTGTTCTGGCTAGTTCTCTTAAGACAGGTGATCCTAACAATCTTGAGATCTCTTTGATGATCTTATTTGTTTTACCCATTAATGCTTCCATATTACTTTCTGTTTTCCAGTCTGTTCAAAGATTGTATTGATAATTATGAGGCTATGTTCAGCAAACTTTAAGAAGAAGAGCAAACTGCTTGAGTTGACTTTTCTGATGCCATGGAGACCAGTCACTTTGCTCCATCATGTGCAATCACCAGAGATCCTGGTTTTCGCTGATAAAAAAACCCCCCAAATTTTTGGATATAAAAAAGTAACCCAAAACCCACATTTTTCCATGATTAAAATGAAACACCATGATATATAGACATGTATCTATATATTAATGGCATTTCATTTTAATAACAGAAAAACATGGATTTTGAGTTACTTCTTTATATCTGAAAATTGAGTTGTTGTTCTTTTTACCAGAGAAAACCAGGATCTCTGATTATCACAGACTACACAAGCATTTGAGGTTCTCCAACATCTTTTGTATGAGAATGACATCACTCAAGTCTTCATAAACCACCTCTGATTTTATTTGTGTGAGCCATACTTAGTGCATAGGCATTGATGATTTTAGTATATTATGTCCTGGCTCCACCCTCCACTTTTAAATCCGAAGCAAAAATACCCCCAAAACATTAGTTTATTAGTCCCCTCTGTGGGTATATTGTCCAATGTATGTGTAATGGATGTATGAATGGCAGACCATATACCAGATGACCTTATCTCTGGATTATCTCTGGGTTACTAATTTTATTAAACCTGCAGCCTGCCCCTACCTCTTCCAAAATGGTTTAATCAGGAACCTTGCTTCAGAAAGGGCTGCCACATTGAAGTTCCTTAAGTTGCAAAATACTTAAGTTTCAAAGCTGTTTTAATCAGGAATACAAGTTTTCTCTGATAAAAATTACAAATTCTCTGATAAAAACCCCCAAATCCACAATGAAAATGAAATGCCACTATATAAATATAGGTATCAATTGAACACTATGTTTTATTAATATATTTACAATTTTAAGCAATTACCAGTGCTTTAATTTAATAAGCCCACAATTTTTTATCATAGAAAATCAGAGCTCCTTTTGCCCCCTTCACTCACAAAACACAGATCCAAGACTCTCACTCCAAAACCACAGCACCCCAGCCCTACTGGTGCCCCTCACTCCCCCTGACAGTCCCCTAGCCAGGGTGGTACTGCTCACTCCCCTCCAAACCTTCCCAGCCCTGCTGGTGCTCTCACTCCCTCCCAACCCCCCAGGCTTGCTGATGCCCCTCATCTCCCACCCACAGTCCCCTTCCCCCCCACAGCCCTGCTGGAGGGGGCCCCCAACTGCCAGGACTACGGGGCCAGGGACCTGGGTCCAAAGCCCCCTGCCCCCCACAGCAGTGCCCAAGCCCCAGCTGCCATCCATGGGAGGCGGCAGCTCCTGCAACAAAGATGGAGCCTGGCTCCCCCTCCCCCTTGGACAGCATGGCTGGAACAGAGCCCATGGGAGGGTTCATAGATTCATAGAGGGTTAAGGGCTGGAAGGGATCTTGCAGATCATTGGGTCTAGCCCCCTGGCTCTAGGGAGGAAGACAGCTGGGGTTAGGTGACCCCATTGAGATGACTGTCTGGTCTTCTCTTGAAAACCTCCAGGGTAGGTGACTGCACCACCTCTGGAGGGAGTTTATTCCACAGTCTGGACACCCTGACTGTGAAGGAGTTTTCCCTGGTATTAAGTCTGAAGCTGTCTCCCAGGAGTTTGTATCCATTGGTCCTGGTCTTCCCCAGGGGTGCCCTAGTGAACAGTTGTTCACCGAGCTCCTGGTGCACTCCCCTGATATAGTGGTAATCCACTATCAAGTCCCCTCTCAACCTTCTCTACTTTAGGCTAAAGAGGCCCAGGTCTCTCAGCCTTTCCTCCTATGACTTTCCTTGCAAGTCCCTGATCATATGGGTGGCTCTTTTCTGGACCCTCTCAAGTTTTTCCACGTCCTTATTGAAGCGCAGTGCCCAGAACTGGATGCAGTACTCCAACTGCAGTCTCACCAGTGCAGAGTACAGCGGGAGTATCATTTCCTTAGTTTTACTGGGATTCAATAGTTGATGTATGCCACCATGTTGTTTGCCTTGCTGACCACCACCTCACAGTGATGGCTCATATTCATAGGATGGTCAATCATTACCCCTAGGTCCCTTTCGGCCATGGTGCAAATCAAACTGTCACCACCAAACCTGTATGTATGTTGATGGTTGTTTGCCCCCAGATGGAGCACCTTAGACTTGGAAGTGTTCTGGTCTGCCCAACTCTCGAGCCTGTCTGGGTCGACCTGTACCTGCAACCTATCTTCTGGTGTGACCACACTGCCCCACTTGGTGTCATCTGCAAACTTGGCCAGGAAGGTTTTCACTCCCCTATCCAAATCATTGATAAAGATGTTGAAAAGCATCAGTCCAGGCATGGACCCCTGAGGGACACTACTGGCCACTTCATGCCAGGACGACATGGATACGCTCATGAGAACTCTCTGGGTTCTACCGTGTAGTCAGTTTCCCACCTACTGAACTATTGAGCAGCTGAGCCCACAATCTTCCAGTTTCCCCACAAGGATATCATGGGATCCTAGATCAAAAGCCTTTTGGAAGTCTAGGTATATAATGTCTACCATGTCTCCTGTGTCCAGGTGATGAGAGACTTGGTCATAGAAGATGAGATTTGTAAGACAAGACCTACCCACGACAAAGCCATGCTGGCTGTCATTCAGAATCTTACCTTATGTGAATGCATCACACATAGATTTTTTAATGAACTTTTCCAGGATTTTCCCTAGGATGGAGGTTAGGCTGATTGGCCTATAGTTGCCCAGGTCTTCTCTCTTCCCCTTCTTGAAGATGGGCATAATCACCAGGGATTTCCCTCATTCACTACAAATTCTGAAAGAGCTTTGCCAGGGGTTCCACTATGACCTCAGCCAGATCTTTCAACCCTCTCAGATGGAGTCCATCCAGTCCTGCTGACATATAAATGTTTGGCTTTTCTAACTAGTGTTGCACCCACCCAGCATCCACAGTGTGGAGGCTGTCAGTTCTGGCTTATCCCCTCTGAGCCATATCTTGCTTGACTTTCCCCATGGTCCAGAAAAATACTGAAGAAAAGTAGGCATTCAGGAATTCAGTTTTCTCCTGGATGGGTGTGGTCTACCTGCTGCAGGCTCAGGTCTGGCTCCCCACCTCTGTACACACTCCCAAGGGAGCAAGAGGACTCAATTTGTGGATGAGGCAGGGGTGGTGGTTGCCCGCTGTGGGTTTGAGCTTCCCATCCGGCTGCCTCCCCATGGGGCCTCTGCATCCCAGCTCTGCATGGCAGAGTGGTGCGAGGCAAGGAAGCTCCTTGATGCTGTGAGCTTTGTGCTGCCCTGGCAATGCATCCCTATCCCACCCCACTGCAGCAAGGGGCCCAACCCCATGCTACCGCCCCCACTGCTGCCAGGCAGGCAAGGGATGCCTTGCCAGTGTGACATGGGTCTTGCAGTGGCAAGGAGCTTTCCCACCCAGCCCCTTTCTGCCCTGCTGCTCTGGGTCCTTCCTGTCAGGCTGCTGAGGCCCCTGGGGAGTCTGAGCCCACAGAAAGCAGCTTGCCCCCACCCTGTGCACAAATTGTGGGGGCACAAGTCCCCCCTGTCTCCACAGGAGTGTGTGCAGCAGTGGAGGTTTCCCCACCCTGTCTGCCCGATTGAGGAGCCACTTGCAGCCCCATCCCACTCCCCACCAGAGCCCACATACATGCCTATAGCACCCCTTGCCTGATCTTGCCTGACCAGCCTACAGAGAGTTCTTTACTAAAGTGCAAAATCTGCATGTTTCTCTATTAAAATCAAAAATCCATGTTTCTCTCTGTTAGAAGGGGAAATCTGCTTTTTCCTCTCTTTTTCTGTGGGAACAGATGACCTGGATCCCTGATCATATCCTATTTTCCAGGTCAGAAGATTTTCTTCCATTTCCATGCTAACAGAAAATTACATTACCAAAGGTCTTGTTAGTTTTGTCTCATCAGAGGAGCTAAAAGGGAAGGATAGAAATTGACTGTATGGCAGCCCTCATTATGAGGTTCAGACCAATAAACTAACAGCACATGGAAGAAAAACTCAAAGCTAGTATCACAATTCATGGAGCAATATTCCTTGTACCACCATGGTGGTACTGCTGATAATTAATATGATGCAGGTGGCTGTTAGTGCTCTGCAAGTTGTTACAAATGTACTTGTTCTGGAAGGTACTTGGGGAGGGGTAAAACCTTCCTAATGTACGTGCTAGCTGGGGCAATCTGCAATAGCTCTCCCTACCTGAAGGCTGTCTCTGACTGTAATTTTCAATAACCTGTTTTGTAGTTTCTAGACTCTGCCTCTCTGCCTTGCTGATCAAGCTACCAAATAAGACAAATATCACATAGCCAGTATGAATAAAGACAGACACATATGTGTGTGCATGCATGCATGTGCGCGCACGTGTGTGTGTGTGTGTGTGTGTGTGTGTGT
>NW_017729032.1:168651568-168676390 GCF_001723915.1 Gavialis gangeticus
TAGTTTCTAGACTCTGCCTCTCTGCCTTGCTGATCAAGCTACCAAATAAGACAAATATCACATAGCCAGTATGAATAAAGACAGACACATATGTGTGTGCATGCATGCATGTGCGCGCACGTGTGTGTGTGTGTGTGTGTGTGTGTGTGTGTAAGCACATTGTACGTAGATATAGCAGTCATGTAGACAACAGGAGGGATGAGGGGAGTTTCTCTGTGTGTTCATCCATTCCAGCAGTTTCTCTTCTCTTTCAAACCCCAGTAGCACTGGGACTGAGTTTCTGTACCATGCATTTATGGTAGCACCTTTTGCATTATTCAGGTTCAATATTTCATTTCACACCTCTGGTGTTATCTATGTTTAAAGCTGTTAGCCTGCTGTGTTGTCAAGTGGATTTTGTCACATATTTGATACTCGTATGTTTTCAGGCTAAACAGTGAAAATATTCAATTTCTGGATTTATATTTGGGGCCAGAGAAGGAAAAGGAAGGTTAGTTTATAAAAGACTGATTGTAACTACAACATAGGCGTCTGATGCTGGATAGAGAGATAGTTTAGCTCTGAGTAGGCAATATTAAAGAAAAATAACTGGGTCATTTAAACTAGGAGTTAATAGAACAGGAACAGCTGTAAGAGGTGGCAGAGGTTCCTAGGACATTTATTTCTTCTTGTTTCTTCTTTTCATTAATAGGTGTAATGTTGCAGGTCCTGGATTGAGAATAAAAAGCCCATTATTGCCCACTGGTGGTGATATTCAGATATGTCAGCTAGCAGGAGGGAGATGGTATTTTGTATGCTACTCGTTGAAACATCTTGATGAAATGCAGCAAGGCTGCAGCTATTAAACAGCTTGGGCTTGGGCTAATCTAACACAGTTTATGGCTGTAATTTTTAATAATGAATCAGTTGTCTGAATGCATTTGCAGAGCCTTGCATGGCAGGAGTATTGTATCTCCAGAGACCACAAGGAACGCTGCACTAATAGGAACAGGCAGAATATAAAACACAGACATTAAATCTGGATGCTTTGGAAGGCTAACACTGCCTTCATCCATGTTTCAGTGCCAAAATATTGTCTTTGGCACTGCAGAAGCAACTATCATTAGCATGTCCTCTGGACGTGAAGAACTCCCCCACAACACCCGAACAACACTTTTTGTCTATTCTGGAGGCAAGACAGGAAATGGGGGACCTTGGTAGCTTGTATTCATTAAAGTTCCTAATCATGTATACTCCTTTGCAATTACTGAAGCTTAAAGTTAACATGCACAAGTTTACAATTTCAAGAAGCATTGATATACTGGTAAAGCCTGCTCACTTTTATATCTTCAACAACTTTATTATCTAAATGATATAGCCACAAATTACATTTTACTTACAAATCAAATCTTTGAAAGCACTGTATCCATCAAGGTAAAGCTGTGAGAACAGCTTCCTCTTACACATTGCAGAGCCCCCCCGTCTCCCCCACTATTACAAATATGTGGATTAGTGCACAGACTGCAGATGCAGCAAGCAAAAACGCATACAGAATTGCAGTCCTATGTGATAAATGTGGGGGTATTTTATCACAAACATGCCACTACCACTGCAACTGTGGTTGGAGCTTTGTTGTTTAATGATCACCTGATTTTGGAAGAGGTAAATAAAATGCTCCTCAGTTTTACATGCACTTTTAATTCTGTCTTACTTGATTCTCTTGCCTTTTAAATGACAGAAAAGCTTTAAAATATTTTTATGTCATGTGTCTGCTGAGAGTCTGAGAGCATATGTTGAACTTTAAGCATATGAAACCTGAAGCATGTGTTTAAGTCCCTTTGAAATCATTTGTTTGTGGGAAAATGAAGATGCCATATTAAAATACAAGAACATTTCAAAATAAAAACATAGGAATTAAACTGTACACATTTACTAACTGTGAAAGAGATGGGATATTCATCTGGGACATTATGGCCACTTCTATACCATCTTCCTGATGAGCCTGAGACTCCTGCCAAGAAACAAGCTGTATCCACCCACTCCATCCCTATGCGTGCTGAAGCCTTGCAGTTAGACAGTGTTAAGAACATGAGTAGAGAGAACAAAAATACCATATATATACTTATATATTAGGGCTGTGCAAAATTTCACCAGCTGTTTCATTTCAATGCTGTTTCGACTCATTTCAAGTTTGAAACAGCAAAATCAAAATGAAACAAAGGGCTTCGAAACAGCCGTGAAATGAAATGAGGGCAGTCAAAACATTTCAAAAGTTTTAAAACGTTTCAATTTTCGAAGCTGAAGCTAGGCTTGCCTGCAGGGAAACAAAAAGTAAGGAGAGGGAAGAGGAAAAGTGGGGGAAGGGCTGCTCTGATACTGACTGTGCAGCTGGCAAGTGACTGTGGTCCTTCCCTAAGGTCCCTTCCAATCCCAGTGCTCTGGAGGAGAGATGGAAAAACAGTATAAAAAGCAGCTTTGTTTGAACTGGCCTACTTTCTGTCTTGGGGTCAGTTTCCGAGCTGTATTCCAGAAGCTCAGCAGCATCAGACAACAAAGGCTACTACTACCAATCATTTCCTACTTGCTAGCCTAGTAAGTGGGATTCATCAATAACTTTTGTTTTCTATACCCTTTTATATTATTATTCTATTCAATGATTCCTTTCAATTTATTCCTCCCCCACAAATCCTCTTTTTGTTTTTGTTAGTCTATTTTGATTCTTTTCAAATCTGTGCTTTCTCTCATAGTGTGCATTTCATTCACTGTACAGGGAAGCACAGCATAATTATATTGCATATTATAATATAGATTTTATATAGGAACACATACATCCATTTATATATTTTATTTTATTTATTACATAAATACATACATACATTACATAAATACACATACATACAGTTATCTTATCTACATATTATATAAATCACAGAATATTACAGAAGAGACAGATTTTCCAACACACCAAGGTAAAGACAAGACACTATGAAACACACCATGAAGCGTGCTGGAAAGGCAGCTGGCAAGCCTTCAGGGAAGCCTGGAAGAGGGGGTAGAGGGCGAAATGTAAATTCTGCCTCTCCCAAACTGAGACACAGCCTCTTTCCTACAACTAGGAGGGATGAGGCTTCCACAAGCAGCAAGGAGAGGGCAGCAGTGCCAGTGGCACTGCCTGTACCTGAGTCTGCATCCCCTCCAAGAGCATTAGCCATAACACCCCCCCACAACCACCATGACAAGAAGCAGCATGACAGTCTCCTCCACCCCCATTTCACTTCCCATGCTGAGCCTTCCAGTGCCAGAGGGAGAGCTGGATCTGGATCTGAGTGCCCTAGCAAGAGAAAATCTGGGAAAGGAAGGGGAAATCATCTGAGTTTGTGCTCCAAACCCCTCTAGTTTCCCCTAGAGCCAGGTTTCCTTCCCCAGAAGGGACTTCAGAGGAGGCTGAGGTACAGGTTGTAGAGGCAAGTGGCTCAGCTGAGTCTGCTTCTCCTGTTGTTGTGCCTCTGTCTGCTGAGAAGCGGGAAAAGGCAACATCCACATATGCACCCGTGCCCCAAAAGCGAGTGGGTAGTGTGGTCTGTGATCATTCTGAGCTGGCAGATGATCCCACATATACTATCTGCCTGCACTGCCAAGCCAAAACCAGTTGGGACAAGGGAACAAAACACATGAGCACCACAGGGATGTTGATGGATCTCCACAGGCACCACCCTCTTGCCCTTGCTCCTCCTCAGCCTGGCACCAATGGGAGCATACCCAAAGGGAAGTCCCCCTCTCACTCCAAAGCCCCTGTCTCCACAAAGCAGAGGCAGGCCACCCTGGAATAGTGAGGGAAAGGTGGACAGAAAGGGGTGCACAAGATGAGCAAGAGCACCCAGACCCATGACAGTCACCCAGGGAGATGTTTGCAGTTGATGGCCAGCCCTTCTCCTTAGTTGAGTGGCCAGGGTCCAGGTGGCTCATCATACTCATGGCCTCATCATACCAAGTGCCCTCACACACCACATCAGCAGGATGGTGGTGACCTCCCTGTATGAGGAATGCAGGGAGTACTTGATGGAGTAGCTGCACAAGACAGGTCCACAGGTGGCCTTACACATCATCTCGGATATCTGGAGTAGCCAGGGTGGAGTTCACACCTACCTCTCCCTCACAGGGCACTGGTGTGACCAGTCAGGCCATCAGTGTGCTCTCCTTCAAGCTCAGGTGATATATGAGTCCCACATGGCAACAGAAATCATGGGGGCCATGAACCACTTGGTGCACAGATGGCTTATTGGGCAGGGCAAACTCACCCACAGGTTCATGGTCACTGACAATGAGGCCAATATGGTCAAGGCAGTCTGTAGTGCCAACTTTGTTGGCATCCACTGTGTGGCACACAAGTTCTATGTCATTGTCAGAGATGCCTTGGAGGGGACAGGGCTTCTGGTGATGGCACCAGCACCACCAGCAAACTCAGTTCCAAATGCAGGAAGGTGGCAGGCTACTTCCACCAGAGCATCAGGAGGAGCAAGATGCTAAGGGACAAACAGACAGAGCTGAACATCCCACAGTACAAAATCATGCAGGATGTGGAGACTCAGTGGAACTCCACATACCTGATGCTCAGAAGGCCATCCATGAGATGGCCTTGCTTGGGGAGATTAGGATCAGTGGCCCCCTTAATAGAGCTGCGTGGGATACCATCTCCCAGATCTTGATGGTCCTCAAGCCCTTCCTTGAGGTCACTGAGAACCTCAGTGCTGGTGATATCCTCCTTAACCAGGTGATCCCTGTACTGAGGGAACTTCAGAGCCAAATGGAGAACTTCCAGGGGATCAATGTTCCTGGCTGGGGCAAGCCACTCTTACAAGACGTGCAGGCACTGGTGAGGTGCCTGAAGGAGGGCATCATGAAATGGCTTGATCCCTTGCAGTCCAGTAAGGTCCATGTGCCGGCCACCATGTGTGACCCAAGGGTGAAGGGGAGCGTATGCAGCAGCCAAAGCCAGAATCAGTGGACAGAGGTGCTGGTGAAGAGAGTCAGGGAGGCAGAACGGTGGAGGCAGGAGGACATGGAAGAGGGTGATCCACATGCCAGCATACCATCCACCAGCCAGTCTCCTCCTCCACCACAGGTGCTGCCAATGTGGGCCAAGGGCATGGCTTCCATGGTGGGATCCCAGAGGCACCAAATCCCACAATCAAGCAGGAAGCTCTCAGCCCTTGGTGGCTGCCTCTCTCATCAAGGATGTGGAGCCACTGCTGTGAGACCTCTTGGCCTACTAGGCAAGCTGCAGCCAGATGTGGCCAGATCTGGCCACAGTTGCCCAGGAACACCTGTCCTGTCCACTGATCAGTGTTCCAAGTGAGATGGTGTTCAGCATTACTGGGGATGTAGTGACACCTCACCACACCTGCTTGGATCCTGGTTTTGTGGAGCAGCTGGTGTTCCTGAAGGTGAACCTTCCACTGCTGGGGTTCCCCAAGCTCCACCTGCAGATGGAGTGAATGCCACCCTCCTCACTCCATCTGCACCTATTTTTTTTTTTTAACCATTTAGTGCCCCACTCTCAGAGCTGGAGGGGGCACTCACTGCATCACCAGCCAGCAGGGGAAGAACATATCCCTGCTGAACTCCTGTGCCAGGATGAACTTGGAGGTTGGGCTGGGGCTATGGGGAAGGAGGAGGCCCAGGTCCTGGGTATGACCCTGCACTCTGCCAGAGTTGGGAGGCCTGGTGGGACTGCCAGCAGTGTCGCAGCCCTAGGAAATGCCAGGATCAAGGCTGCTTCTGGTGAGTGGCAGGTAGGAAGCCCCATAACCTCCAGCCACCACACATGCACACACAGTCCTGGCTGGGGAAAGCTCAGACCCATCATCTCTTTGACAAGCCTGAGGCTTGCTGGTTGCAGTGGAGTTGTTAGGCTCCAGGTGAGCTCAGCCTAGCTGCCTGGGATGCCAGCTTTTGGGTTGAAAAACTCTTTGTCAGGCTGAGGAAACACCTGCAGTTTCTGTGTGTACTGTTCCTGGATGGAAGGAACAGTAAAAAAGCCAGAGGCTGGCATGCAATGCAGGCAAGAAAGCCAGTAAATGAAAGTGGAAATGGAGGCATCGGGGGGTGAGGGACAGACTGGTGTCAGGGGTGGGAGAAGGATGTAGCAGTGCAGGTAAAAATGGGGAGGTACCTGGGGAGTCCAGCAGGTGTCCAGCAGATGTCCAGCAGGTTGTATTGTGTCAGAATTCAAATGTCTATATTGAGTTCATGACTTTCTGTAACAAGGAGTTTGATGAAGTGCAGTTCATAGGCTCATCTGTGAAAAGTGGTTTGTAAATTCCCTTGGAGGATCAGGCCTGAGAGGTTGGAGATAGGTGGTGTTCTGTTCTTGTCTTTGATAGATTTTTGGTGTGTGCTGTGCAGGAGTGAAGGAACCCGGAGACCCCGGGGAGAGTTGTGTCAGGATGCCCGCCAGATCAGACCCGCCCCTGCCCCGAAAGACGGGGCAATCACTTACCTGTTGCAGGTGGGTGAGGAGAGGGGCTGAGTTAAAAGGGCTGGCGGCCCACGGAACCGGGGTGGCGGAACCAGAAGTGGCGGTCCAGACCGCGAACACCGGCGAGAATGCAGGGAGGTGGAGGCGATCCGCCCAACGCTGAACCTGCACGTTCTGGGGCGCGGGTAAGACCCCAGCAGGGAACGGGGCGGATGAGCGGTGCCTCCGAGCACGGAGGAACTGAGCGGGCCAGTCAGGAGCGTCTGGCTCTGGCGGACCCAGGCCGAGGGAAGCCCTCAGGATCCGGTGGAGGGACTGTGGGCTGCTGAAGAGCTGAAGAAACCCCACGAGGGTGAGGAATTCCCCAGAGGGAGGGGTGGAACTCCGCTCTAGACCAGGGCAGAAGGGACCAGCAGCAGACACTCCCGTCAGGAGCTGTGTCGGCTTATTCCCTTGCGGACAATTGTGAGAGTGTGAACCCCACGGGAGGATCGGACTGTGGGGCTAGTCGGGGCCAGCGAGGGCCCTGAGCCCAGAGGCAAGGGCGAGGGTGTAGGGGTGGAGGAGCCCTCGGCAACGCCAGGTACAGCAGACACAAGGTGCCACTTTTGGACGTGCACGCGCCAGACGGTCCAACTGAACCGGAGCATCATCAAAGATGTGGCAGGCGAGTTCGGTGTGTGTAGCCTGTGAACTGAGTGCATGGTCTAGCTGGAGGACTCGGCTAACTGGACCAACCAGAGGGACAAGGGTACTTGTTCACATCTGGTGCTTTGGACGGGAAGCTTCAGCAGCGGCCTCCCTGGCGCCATTGGACAGCGACAATGGAGCACCAGGCAAGTTTAACCAGAACCGAACCTTTCCAGCAGGTAATAAACCTGTTAGTACAGGTGCTGCTACAGCAGCAGCAACAGAGCTTGCGGCAGACCTCGCTGCAGGAGCATGTCTTACAGCAACAGATGTGGGCGCAAAAGGGCACAGGGGAATGCCGGATGCCAAAGATGACACACGAAGATGACCCTGAAGCTTTCCTTGAGGTATTTGAAAGAGCGGCCTTAGCGGCCGGGGTAGAAAAGGCCAAATGGGAGGGACAGCTGGGTACCCTGCTGATTGGTCAAGCCCAGGCGGCCTATCGAGAGATGTCCAGAGGGGACGCATTAGATTATGACAAGGTGAAAGGGGAAATCCTTTGGCGGCTGGAGATTACTCCGGAAAAACATCGCCAGGCCTTTAGGGAATGGAAGACAGGCGAAATGAAGGCCCCGCAGGGGCTGTGGCAACACCTAGCTGATTTCTTGAGTAAATGGCTCAGGCTGGAGTCCTCATCTAAGGAGCAGATGTTTGATCAGATCCTTTTAGAACAATTTATCAATGAATTAGAAGAGGACACTCAGCAATGGGTAAAGTGCCATTGCCCCGCAACATCCCGGGAGGCCTTGCAGCTGGCAGAACAATTTGAGATGGCCCAAGGAGACCGGCGGCAAAGTTGGAATACGAAAGGGGTAGGTGCCCTGGCAAGGCGGAGCACGGAACCTAAAGGAGGCCGGAAGGGGAATCTACCAAACCTGATGTGTTTCGCGTGTGGACGGAAGGGCCACATTGCTAGGAATTGCACTGAAGGGGCCCAAGCAAGGTCAGCCACAGAACAGGGCCGGAGGGACGGGTGACCGGGGCTCGGGGCCCTACCAGAAATCGAGTCAATGGACTGTGGGGTGGGCAGTCAGAGCGCGGGCCGGATTTGTCCGCTACCCGAAGTCCTGGCATGGGTTGAGGGAAGTCCCATCCAGACGGTGGTGGATACAGGCTGTGCCCAATCTCTGGTGCGACCGTCATTGATCTGGTGGGAACAGGCACCCCAGTGCTCCGGGGTGAGCATGGTGTGCCTGCATAAGCAGAAAAGTTATGTGGAACGACACTTGTTGGCAGTACAGGTGCAGGGCATCCGAAGGAGCCTGCCAGTGGGCCTGAAAGAGGAGCTGCTATACCAGATGAAACTGGGGAGAGACTGGCTGGAGATATTCGACCTTATGCCGGGGCGTCAGGGCGATGGGAATGTGAGAGCCAGGTTGGTGGGAGCTGAAGATGGAGCACTGAGGGACCTAGCAGTAGATGACCTGGTTCAGGCAGGGCCGTTCCGCACAGCCCAAGAGGCGGATCCAGAGCTTCGACAATTTTGGGAGACAGAAGGGCCAGATGACAGCGCCCAGGTAAGACCCTCCAGATGCGCAGGGATGCCCACCCAAGTAGAGGTACGAAACGGATTGCTGTACTGAATTAGGCAGGGTTATGCTGAGGGGGAGGAGGTGACCCAACTGATCATTCCCCAAGCCTACCGCAAACAGCTGCTATGGCTGGCCCATACGAATCCCCTGGGAGGGCATTTGGGCAAGAACAAAAAGGAGGCACAACTGACTCGATGGTGCTTCTGGCCCTACTTATACGAGGATGTGGACAAGTACTGTCACACCTGTGAGGCATGCCAGAAGGTGAGCACTCGCAAGCCTCCAAGGGTGCCCCTGCATCCAATGCCCATAGTGCAGGAACCGTTTTCTAGGATAGCTCTGGACGTAGTGGGCCCTCTGCCACGGGGCGTGGCAGGGCACCAATTCATATTGGTATTAATAGACTATGCCACCCGATTCCCCGATGCCATTCCTCTGAGAGCGGTCACAGCCACCAAAATTGCGGAGGAGTTAATGCAATGGGTGTCCAAATTCAGGATCCCACAGGAAATTGTTACAGATCAGGGATCCAATTTCATGTCGGCAGTACTGGGGGCACTGTGCAAGGTACTCCAAATTCGTCATCTAAAGACAGCTGTTTACCACCCTCAGACTAACGGACCAGTGGAGCGTTTTAATGGCACTTTGAAGGGGATGTTGAGGAAGTGTGCTCAGGCTGAACTGAGGAAGTGGAACGTAATGATTCCCCCACTTCTATTTGCTGTAAGAGATGCCCCCCAGGCTTCCCTGGGTTACTCCCCTTTCGAGTTAACGTTTGGGCATCGGCCCCATAGCCTCCTGGATGTGATGCGAGAGGGGTGGGAAGCCAGACCAAGCACAGGGAAGAGGGCGGAGGGGTACGTAAAAGATCTGAGGGAACGTCTCAGGACGGTTCAGGGAATAGCCCACGCTAATCTGGGTCGTGCCCAAACTAAACAGAGGTACGATGGTGTGGCACAGGAGCGAGAATTAAGGGTGGGACAGAAAGTCCTCCTATTATTGCCAGACTCCAATAGTAAGTTTCTAACCCATTGGCAAGGACCGTTTGCGGTAGAAAGGCGAGTGGGGCCTGTGGACTATGTAATAAGACGTCCCAGGGCCAAATGCGAGAGGCAGATCTACCATATTAACTTGTTGAAAGAATGGCACGAGTCCGAAGGACTCCTAATGTCCCCGGATCTGGAGACGGAAGGGTGGGAAAGTCAACTGGCAAGCCAGCCAGAGAACGATCGGGAAGGAGAAACAATACCGCTAGGGACGCAGTTAGGCGTGTCGCAACACCAACAACTAGCGGGGTTAGTAAAAGAATTTCAAGATGTTTTTTCGGATCAGGCGGGGAGGGCTTCTGGGATAGAACATAAGATTATTACTAGGGCAGGCCAAATAGCCCGGGAGAAGTGGCGACGTATCCCCTACCATAAATGCCAGCCGGTTAAGAAGGAGCTGGAGCAGATGCTGAGACAAGGGATCATAATGCCCTCATGAAGCCCATGGCGCAGCCCCTTAGTGCCCATAGAGAAACCCGACGGAAGCCTCAGGCTGTGCGTGGACTTTAGAAAACTAAACGCCTTGACACAGTTCGACGCCTTCCCGATGCTGCATGTTAATGAGTTAGTGGAGCGTATAGGACAGGCGAGGTTTATCTCAACCCTTGACCTGTCCAAAGGCTATTGGCAGATCCTGCTCCGCAAGGAAGATCAACAGAAGACCACATTTGGTACCCCCGGGGGTTGTTTGAATTCAAACGGATGCCTTTTGGACTTAATGGGGCGGCGGCCATCTTCCAAAGACTGATGGATTGGGCCCTTGCGCCCCACCAGGGGTACG
This sequence comes from Gavialis gangeticus, assembly GCF_001723915.1. Classification (NCBI taxonomy): domain Eukaryota; kingdom Metazoa; phylum Chordata; order Crocodylia; family Gavialidae; genus Gavialis; species Gavialis gangeticus. The sequence goes on from NW_017729032.1 coordinate 168,662,075, forward strand.
CAGTGGCATATATTGACGATATTGTTGTCTATACCGAGACTTGGGGACAACACCTACAGGCCCTCCGAGCTGTTCTGTTAGAGCTGTGGCAAATAGGCGTAACGGCTAACCCAAAGAAGCGCGCCCTGGGCCAGCAAGAAACTAAATATCTGGGGTTCTTGGTAGGACAGGGGCAGATGCGGCCCATGACGGACAAAGTAGGGATTAATAGAGACTATAAACCCCCATTAACAAAGAGACAAATGCGGGTGTTCCTAGGCCTGACCAGTTATTATAGACAGTTCATCCCTAAGTTTGCTGAAATGGCTAAGTCATTAGCGCAGGCCACTAAGGGCCAACAAAAGGGCACAATTGAGTGGAATGAAGAATGATGGAAAGCGTTTGAAGAACTAAAAGAGGCCTTATGCCAGGAGGTAATGCTACACCCCCCCAATTTTGCCTTCCTGTTTACGTTGCAGATGGACGCCTCAGCATATGCTCTCGGAGCCGTATTGTCGCAGGAGGTCAACGGGGTGGGGCTTCCGGTTGCGTACGCCAGCAGACAACTGAACGATCAGGAAAAGAGGTACTCCACTATAGAGAGAGAATGCCTGGCAATCCAGTGGGGGGGGTTGGCTATTTTCAGTACTACCTCCTGGGGCGGAAATTTAAGTTGGTCATGGATCACGCTCCCCTGAAATGGCTGCATACAGCCAAAACTGACAATGCCCAGATAATGCACTGGGCGCTAGCCCTCCAACCCTTCCAATTCCAGGTGGCATATAAGCCAGGAAAATTGAATACGGTGGCAGACTTCTTGTCAAGATGACCCAAGGATGGGTGGAGAGAAAGAAGGAGTGAGGGGGTAGGAAGACCGCTTCCTGAGGGGCGGGAAGTGTGCGGGAGTGAAGGAACCCAGAGACCCTGGAGAGAGTCGCGTCAGGACGCCTGCCAGATCAGACCCGCCCCGCCCCGCCCCACCCCGAAAGATGGGACAATCACTTACCTGTTGCAGGTAGGTGAGGAGAGGGGCCGAGTTAAAAGGGCTGGTGGCCCATGGAACCGGGGCGGCAGAACCGGAAGTGGCGGTCCAGACCGTGGACACCGGCGAGAACGCAGGGAGGCAGAGGCGATCCGCCCAATGCTGAACCCGCACGTTCTGGGGCGCAGGTAAGACCCCAGCAGGGAACGGGGCAGATGAGCAGTGCCTCTGAGCACGGAGGAACTGAGCGGGCCAGTCAGGAGCGTCTGGCTCTGGCGGACCCAGGCCGAGGGAAGCCCTCAGGAACCGATGGAGGGACTGTGGGCGGCTGAAGAGCTGAAGAAACCCCACGAGGGTGAGGAATTCCCCAGAGGGAGGGGTGGAACTCCGCTCTAGACCAGGGCAGAAGGGACCAGCAGCAGACACTACCGTCAGGAGCTGTGTTGGCTTATTCCCTCATGGACAATTGTGAGAGTGTGAACCCCACGGGAGGATCGGACTGTGGGGCTAGTCGGGACCAGCGTGGGCCCTGAGCCCGGAGGCAAGGGCGAGGGTGTAGGGGTGGAGGAGCCCTCAGCAACGCCAGGTACAGCAGACACAAGGTGCCACTTTCGGACGTGCATGCGCCAGACGGTCCAACTGAACCAGAGCATCATCAAAGATGTGGCAGGCGAGTTCGGTGTGTGTAGCCCGTGAAGTGAGCGCGTGGTGTAGCTGGAGGACTCCGGTAACTGGTCCCAACCAGAGGGACGAGGGTACTCGTTCACATGCGCTCATTGTGGTGCACAGTTGTTGCTTGGTATCTCCATGTATTTGTATTGTATATTGCAGCACAGAGGCAGAGAGGGATCTTGGAGTCATGATTGATTCCAGGATGAATATGAGTCACCAATGCGACGAAGCAATAGGCAGAGCCAACCGCACCGTGTCATGCATCAACAGGGGCATCACTAACAGGTCCAGAGAGGTCTTGCTCCCCCTCTATGCGGCGCTGGTCAGGCCGCAGCTGGAGTACTGTGTCCAGTTCTGGGCGCCGCACTTCAAGAGGGATGTGGGGAACCTGGAGAGGGTCCAGAGGAGGCCACTCGTATGGTTGAGGGCCTCCGTGGCCAGCCCTATGAGGAGAGGCTGAGGGACCTGAATCTCTTCAGTCTCCGCAAGAGGAGACTGAGGGGGGATCTTGTGGCTGCCTACAACCTTATCAGGGGCCAGCAGCAGGGACTCGGGGAAAGTCTGTTCACCAGGGCCCCCCTTGGAGTCACCAGGAACAATGGCCACAAGCTGAGGGAGGATAGGTTTAGGTTAGATATTAGGAAGAACTACTTCACTGTAAGGGTGGCCAGAGCCTGGAATAGGCTTCCCAGAGAGGTGGTGCTCTCACCTTCCCTGGAAATCTTCAAGAGGAGACTGGATAGGAACCTGGCTGGGGTCTTATGACCCCTGCCACCCCCAGGCCATGGCAGGGGGTCAGACTAGATGATTTGTCTAGGTCCCTTCCAACTTATTGATTCTATGATTCTATGATTCTATGTATGTATTGTATTGTGAAGATTTTTCCATACTGGAGATATTGTTGGCAGAGTTTGCATGTCTTGTCATGGCATGGCCTGGATCCATTCAGTGTGTTTTGGGCTGTAGGAAGTTGGCTTCTGGTGATGAGGTCAGCAAGGTTCAGTGCTTGTTTGAATTTACAAACCGCTTTTCACAGATGAAACAAAATGGAACAGTGCTTCAAAAGAAAATTAAATTTGAAAAAAAAAGACTGTCCCATTGAAAAGGCAAAACGGAATTCGAAATGAATTTGAAATGAAAGTGCTGTTTTGCATAGCCCTAATATATATATATAAATATATATTATACACACACACACACACACACACACACACACACACACACGCGCGATATGCAAGGTGAAAAAAAATTGCTAAAATGAACTCCAGCATAGTCTACTGCATCATCATATTTAATACCAATTGTGTGTGTGTGTGTGTGTGCGCGCGCGCGTGTGTATACAAGCCTCAGGCCTATATATATGTGTCCTAATATATGTATATGTATGTGTGTGTGTGCGTGCACGCACGCAAGCAGGTGTCAGTGTCATGCTCTGGCACATGCACGTGCACACACACACACGCATACATATATATGATATGCAAGATAAAAAAATTGCTAAAATGAACTCCAGCGTAGTCTAATGCATCATCATATTTAATACCAATCATAACCCCTGCTTTTATACTAAATCTCTCTAGTCTCTCCATATGGTGAATTTAATTTGATGAGATAGCAGAACAGCGATATTTGTGTTACTTCTTTGTATGCTGGAACATAATTTTATAATATTGTTCCTTACAGGATTCATCTGTAAATTAATCTCTTTGAAAAGGCTGAAGTGTAAAGTATGTAAGTTTGATCTTGAATTTTAACCATCTAGTTAAGAAACTGAAAACAACTAGAAATTTCAATCAGCACAAATGATAATTCCAGGAAATCCTGTTGGGGAATATGGGACAACCTGTGTTAAATAGGCCTTCTGAACATAGAGGACTTTAAAGTATGTGTCTTACCAGAAAGAAATGTAGCATTCAAAATGCATTATTGAGAATACAGTACAACCTCATAAATCTGGCATGCTCAGAACTGAGCACCTGCCAGAAGTTTCAAAATTCTGGTTTTTTGAAACTGGAGCAGTGGCTGGTCACAGAGTAGGGGGGGAGGAGAGCGGAGGGCAGCTGGTCCCAGAGCACCAGCTGCATGTGGAGTAGAGTGGTGGTTGGTGGTGGCAGCTGCCATGTACAAGCTTCCTCCTCTATGTCTGGGGGAAAAATGCCAGATTTTCAAGAATTCCAGATTTTTTATATCTAGATTTATGAGTTTATACTGTATCACATATCAACTAAGCACAGAAGCACAGGCAGGTTAGTCTGAAGTCAAGCAAAAGGCAGGATAAGGTAACAACTTAGAGATTAACTGGTTCAGAAAGGCATGAATTTTCATAGGCAACAAATGGAGGTGTAACAATGAAACCAGGCTCCCAGGGCAACTGCAACACACCTGGGTAGCAGTGACCACCACTATGCAGCTGGTGTGATCATATGGCTGTGGTGGCAATGTTCTTTCTCCTGCAAGTGTCCCTCTCATGTCTACTTGACAATACAGTCTATGGATGATTGTTCTGCAACACATTTAGCATTTTTTTCTTCCCTTTCTTTTTTTAAGAACAGTTATTCTAAAGTCAGCGATGGAATTTCCGGAGAGGTTAAAGCATTTTACCATTGTTTTTTGTGTGTTTTGTAGTTAGCATTGAACCAGTGTCCATTCATTCTGTTACATAGCAATTACCCCATTTGGCAAATGTAGACAGCAGAGGGACACTATAAGCAGGTGGTGGAATATATGATAAGGGTGGAGTAAGTGAATAAAACCCAGAAGTTATATTTCATGTTGGTTGGTCCAATGATAATGTGGTCCATGCTAATGAGCAAGGGATCCTGGTTTTCTCTGATTTAAAAATATTCCCAGTTTTCAGGTTAAACAAAGTAACCCAAAATCCACCTTTTCCATTATTAAAATAAAATGCCATTAATACATACATTCATACATATATACAAAGACGTACTAGTTGCCAAGCTGGGAGGGCATGGGGGGTCCCCCATGTGCTCCCCGGTGGATCTGGAAGTGGACCAGAAGTGCTTCTGTTCCACTTGTGGGTCTGCAGCTGAGCATGCTGGGAACCCCCCCGCACTCCCATGGGAAGCTCCATCCACCCCACCATCTCAGCATTCACGAGCTGCCTGGTACTTTGAGGTATGTAGTAAAAATATTTAAAGCTGTGTCTATGTCTGAATCGTTGGATCTTTCCGAATCTCGCCGAATCAATTCGGAAGGTTCCAATTCAACTCGGAGAGATGAAAGGGTCTCCTGATTTGATTCAGATTAAGAGATTCAGCCACTGAATTCGGCCGAATCTCCACTGAATCGAATCAGAAACCAAAGCTTTGCACAGCCCTGCTTTCTACCATTGCCTTAGTTTTCTAGTTAAAATATTTCTAATGCATGTTCCTTGTGGTTAGGGTTTCTTCCTTTGTTCCAATTCCTGAATGAAAACCAAACTGATTTCTACAGCTTCTTGTCCCACTTTGTTGAGGTATTCTTGCACCAGTGATTTTAGAGATCACCTTTTAGAGCTATTTAGAACCCACACTGTAAATAAAAGTTTTTGTGTTTCTATCTTGAGATTTGAAGAACATCATAAAGCCTCTTCATGTCTTCTGCTCATCGTTGCAGGATGCTGTTGTAGTTGTAGCATATTCTGTTACTTTTAAAGTGTATATTGCCAATATTTTTTTGTTTACTCATTTTTTTCTTAAATTTTGCTGAAATTCTCTTTGTTTATGTCTGGTTTCATATGCATCTATTTCATCACATCTTGGATGTTTTCTTTAGTCCCCTTGCACTTTTTATGAAATTGTTCATGAAATTTTAAATATTACTTGTTTTTCTTCTATCTTTTCAGTGCTCTTCTGCACCTACTAAGGTTCATAATGTTTTCAGAAATGTGTAATTGCTTACCAATACATCTTTTGATTCCTAATACTGATGTGATACTTGTATATATTACAGTTTTAAAGTTATCCCCAGTTTCCACTAATGTTTTCCTTGTTTTCCTTCTTGCAGTAGAACAAGTGATCATGTAGTTTTGAAGCACATTCCTTATATTATTAATTCTATTTGGCTGGACACAGACATTCAAAAAGTCCAAGGTGGAATTCATCTAAGTTGCACAGTTTTATGTCAGCAGTGTAGTTTAGACTGATAGCAAACAGAACACACATTCACCCTTTGGTGGGGGGAGGAGGGGAGAAGGGCAAATCTTAGATTGGCCTCCATCATTTTAAAATCAGTCTTCTGTTCTGTTACGGGTATAGACCAGTTTCCAATCACTTACCCTGGTAAAAGTGTAAGGTCTGTACCTGGCCTTTAAGTCCATTATCAATCAACTTGTAATTTTCTCTTTCAATATTCTTTTAAATTACATTTCCTGCTTAGCACCTAAAAGATTACAATCATTATTGCAATCTTCTGATGAAAACAATCTAGCATTAAAACTTTAGTGCTGTGTAGTATAGTATAGTGTAGTTTGCATTAGTTTGTGTCTATAATCTTTCCAGATGATACTGAAACACATATTGGAAACAAGATCATGTCTGTTTATGTAACCAAATTCAAATTCTATAAAACTGTCTCCCATCTAACCCCTGATTTCTAACTGTATCATCCCCCAACAATTTCCAGTGTTGACATTAAATTCATTCCAGTGCCATCAACCTGTCTCCACTTCCCTTGTTTAATTGCATTTTCCAGTTCTTCATAAAAACTTGGCAGTCTCCTGTGACAGCATGAATGACTGGCTTGCAAATTCCAGTATAGTGAGCTGTCCAGTCTCACCAGCCAGATACAGGTCATATTTTCCAAATGCTAATGGCAAGATTCTTTAATTGTATTTCAACTCCTCTTTCATGTCTCTGCACACCAGAATAAACCATGTCACAACTACACCATCACTTCCTGCCCATCTTTCATAAACACCAAAAGCAGTTTTTCAAGTGCTTAGCTTTCTCTAAAAGAATCTGACATTTTTTCATCTGATGGAGAGTTCATGCATACTATTTTGCCATCTTCCTTATTTTGAGGTTTATCTTTCCACTAATGATTTTATACAACATTCCTGATTGCCCAGGACATGTCTACACTGCAGCAGGACACTGTGTGCCCTGGCCAGGATGATATCAAGCATGCCCTACCCATTCACTTGCTTGCATGATACAAACTTAGGAATGCACTGGTAAACCTGCTTTAATAACATCCCAGGTTGCCACCCTCAGGCACAACAGAAACCAGTGTATCAAGAGGATTTAGGGGATATAGTTGCACAGTGAGATGCTCTTCTGCCAGCTCTCTTTCATAAGCAAATGTCATTACCCTAGATGGGTTCATCCGCTTTCTCAGAAGTAGAGGTTTAATGATACAGCTGGACACCTGAGGCAGCTGCCACACATAGGGGAAACTTCTAGTTGCTGCTGCCACCTGTGTGATTGCAAAACTGTGCCAGCAGGCATTTCTTTTCCATCTCAGATTTGACACTTGAGGCAACTTACCCAGTCTTCCTGTCCTAGCTATGCCACTTCCCAGAAGTACTTCTGGAAAGACAGTCACATGTTAGTGTTCCGAAATGACCACAGATTTACTAAGAGATAGCCTGTGTTCATGATCATACCATTTTTGCATACCTGTGACATCTTTTAAGAGCATCATGGCCACCTGCTGCTTCTCCGCTCCTTAGTAGCACTACTGCCAAATTGTCACCTATTGCTTCCCTGCTTATATGCCACCTAACTTCCATCTATGAACACCTGTCTATTACCTGCATCCCATAAAACACACTGAGAGGCAGATGGCACTGCCCCTGATAAATTTACCAAGAAGAGGGAATGCGTGTTTACCTGAGAAAAGAGGAGCAGAAGATGAAAACAAGGAGTGAGTCATAGATGTCTACAGTAAGCAAAGCTAGTTTGAAACATAGGGCCCAGTTTTCCTATTTGACCAAAACAGGAAGGTCTGGGCTTCAATTTTTTACTCCCTGCTATTATTATTGCCTGCTTAACTATTAAGAAGGACATCAACATTCTGCAAGCCAATTAGAAAGACCTATAGATATCCCATCTCTAAAGCATTATATTCATGCACACTTCCAACAATTAGTGTAAAGAATATATAACCCACTATCATTTTTAGACACCAAAGAGACAATATACTCCCCACCCCCTCCAAGCGTAATAACACTTTATCACTAACTTTCTTAAAAGCTGATCCTTTATTATGAAAGTCAATTGGAGTTTTATTATTTATTTCATTGGCACAGGAACAGACCCTACCAAAGAGTAGCCTAACTAGCCTACAAATTTATGGCATGGGCTCGAATCACCCATTCTCTCCATTCTGGGCATGTGGCTGTGTGAACTGCAGTTTATCCACTTGACCATGGAGGGAGAGAATTGGTTTTAGAAAAAGGTACTCCTCAAAATAGTCTAATGCAGTTAGAAATATCTCTGTATCCCAGTGGAAAAAATATTTTAAGTAGCATTTTCAACAATCTATTGCATGTAATCTATCACAAAAAGTATTCTGATTCCTCCTGAGTTCTGTGTCATGCTTTAAAATAGTTCAGGAATTATTTAGCAGTTTTTATTATAAATAACTTTTTAAAATATTTTTTTTCACTCAACTTGAACCAAATGAGAGAACTACAATTGACAAACTTGTCAATCAAAAAAGTTAACAACTTTCTTACAAGTGTATTGTGTGTCAGTGATTTAAACTTCATATAATTAAATATGCGTTCATTTTTAATGCTTGATTTGTTCTTGGCAAGCAAAGACTTTCAAGAAAACTCCTGATTTTGTTATTCCTTAGCAGTAGTCATTCAAAGGAAATGTTGAAAAAGCTATCACTTGAGACATTTAAAACTAGATATGAAAATTATGCATCTGAGCACTTCTGGCAGATTTACCAAGTTACAGTTGGAGTTGATGCACAGATTTTCTTTTAATTTCTTAGAAAAGGTCAGTTCTCATTTTCTCCCCATTTCAGATGGTGATCAGTCTTCTAAAACACTCATTTTGATTCTATATTCATTATACAAATCATTTCACATTTTCTTGACAGCAAAACATAATTAGGGTTAATATGACCTGTAGAAATTAATGGCCTACACAACAGGGCTCAGAGGAGGTTAATCATTCAGTAGGGACAAACTGAACTACAGCATCATGGATACTGGAGGTTAATAGTAAAAAATAAGGCTGTGTCTACACAAGTATGGATGTTTGGTTCCCTTGGGCAACTAGCAGCAGAACACCTTGAGCTGCTGCTAGTTGTCCCTGGGGAATACCTGTGCCATGCACCCTCTGGTGAATGGCAGGATGCAACGGGTGGTATAGGGGAATCCATGGCCAGCACCTGGCTGGCCCCAGCAGCCTTACCTCAGATCCTGGGGGCTTCCTGGGACAGCACCAGTGGTGATCCTGCGGCTCAGAGCCTGGGCAGCAGCTGAAGTATGGCTCCGGCCAGCAAGGCTCCAGTTTTAAGCAGCATACACTGTCCCTGCAAGTGAGACTCCAGGTTTTTTTGGGGGGGTTGGGGGAGAGATTTAGTGGGTTTTTCTGACCCCTCGATATGTATAAGGAAAATGAAATTGATAATACAGTTTTCAAGGCTGGGATATTGAAAAGCTGCAGAGGTACTGAGGGGTCCCAAAGCACACAGCCCTGCCTAGGAAACTACACAGCTCCCCAGTATGTGTGGCAGATCCAGAAGGGGTGTAGTGTTGCAGCTGTACCACACCTTATGAGCCAAGCCATGAGAGCAGCATTCCCCAAAGCAGGTAAAAATCTTTCCCCTCCCTTTGCCTCCCATGCCTCCACTGTCCTAGCTATCCACAGCCAATGAAGAGACTCTGGAGCTGCTTGAGCTGGGTTCAGCCAGGGACATGGGCAGTAGTGGTGGACTGGTTCTCCCTCCCCATGCTTGCTCCCAGGCTGGCAGAGAATACCTGGCAGGACCAGGCAGAGAGGAGGAACCCACCCTTTTCTGACACTGCTGCCACTGTTACCAGATGGGGTGGGAGTAAAAGTGGCTGTGGAGTATCAGCCAGGGACAGTGGCAGTGGCAGGCAGGGGAGGTGGGAAGTGAGAGGTTAGGGAATATGTTGCTAAGGATGGAGGGGAAGAAATCAGGTGTCAAGAGTGGATGGGATGGGATTCTTACTTGATCTGAGGACTTAAAACCAGGCCCTGCTTCTGGTCCCATGGTGCAGTTTGCCTATCTCAGTAGTGGGACAGAGGGGAGGAAACTGGGAGCAGGGGTTTGAACTGTATAGTCCTGGCTGCATTCCAGGGCAGCCCCTTGCCCTGCATGCCCTGCACCCTCTAGGTCTCTGTTGAGGGTGGCCCAGGAAGGTGACCTGCTGGCCGAGCCACTGTTCTACAACCCACAGCTGGCGGTCTCACCAGCAGCCTCACCCAAGGCCTCCCAAAGGATGGCCCAGGTGGGAATCACCTGGATCGGAGACCTCCTGGACTACAATGAGCAAGGATGGCTGAGCCCTGTTGCACTAGCCCGGTGCACAGGCCTGACCATAGGTCATGCAACTTGCTCGCGCCTAGTCCAGGAGGTGAAAGCTGCATTGCCCGCAGCCACCCTTGCCTACCTGGAACGGGTCCTGCAAGAGGGCGGTCCCCGCCCTCCCAAGTCCCCCAGTCCAGTGGAGTTGCTAATAGGGCCTGCATACCAGGGCGCCCCGAGGCACTCCCCGACACACGACCGGTCCATTTTTCGACCATCCACTGGTGCCAGCTCTACACACTCACTTGCAGGACGATCCATCATTTTGCCCTCACGTCCTGCCAGGACACCAGATGGCAAGACAACTTTGGTGAGGGCGATGCCGACAGTCCCCAGTGGCAGAGTCTGTATTCCACCCTCATCCCAAGAGCCACCTGGGACCTAGCCTGGTGGCTCCTTCATGGGGCCATCATGACAAGCATGTATGTGGTGTGGTTCGAAGTGGTCTCTGACCAGTGCCACTTTTGTGAAGAGAGGCAGACCCTGGCGCACATGTTCATTGAGTGTGCCAGGCTGCGGCCCCTGCACCTCCTCCTCCAGAACTTGCTGCTCAAGTTCTGGCTGCACTTCTCCCTGCACCTTTTTGTTTATAAACACCCTATCAGTTGCCCTACCAAGGCCCGGGACCTCCTGTTCAACCTCCTCCTGGCTCTGGCCAAGCTTACCATCTGGCTATCCAGGAGAGAGGCTCTGGCCGGGAAGGCTCCCGGTGACCTCGGGGCATTCTTCCTTGGTGTCCTTCATGCGTGTCTCCAGGCAGAGCATCACTGGGAAGTAGCCGCCAGCACTCTACCTCGGTTTGAGAGCCGGTGGGCACTGTCTGGCGTGCTCTGCTTGGTGTTCCCCTGGGAGCGCTTGTTTTGGCCCTTTGACCTTGCACATGCACACTCCGTTTTCTCTTTTGTTGTCCCAAGATATTCTGTTGATGTTTTAAGGTGCTGGCCACTCACCCAGTGGCGGCCCTTAGGTTTTTAGCAGAAAGCTGCAGAAGACGTCAGGACATCAAATAGTCCCTTGCCCTGCGTGTGTTGGACAGGGGATGAGGAGGGTACAGTGCAGCTTGGAGTGCCTGGAGGACTGACCAAACACTAGGCACAGAATGCTTTATGTTCTCATATAACATCAAGCTGGTTCATTGACAATCAACTCAAAATAGGACTTCCCAGAGTGCTTTTAAACATTCCAGAAAGTTTAAGCAGCTCTTAAGTGGCATACATGTCTAGACACTTGGGGTGCCTATACACATACAGAACAGGCATTTCCAAAGACACTGTAACTTTTGTGCTTTACATAAAGTGCATTAGATACAGAACCTTAAAACTTAACAGACATTGCAGTGCTTGGTGCAAGTGCTGCAGTAAGCATGGGCCACCTAGGCAGCTGCCCCTATTGCCCACCCGTAAGGCTGACCCTGGCTGTGCCAAACTCAATAGCCCAGTCACAGATCAAAATCAAGACTGACTTTTTTTCCCCCTTACTACCCTTTTTTATTCAATGGACATAGATTCTACAGCTATTTAAAAAGGATGAAGTGTTGTTTAAAGGAAACCAACTACAGTTGGTAGATTGCAATTGGTACAACTACTTTATGGACCATTTTTAGAGAATTCTTTTGATTTTGAGAATGAATTGTTTAGTCATGCAACATGGTAATCTTTTTAATTTAAAATAGATTGTGTATGGTCTTTCATGAATAATTTAGTGCTGGCACTGAATATATTTGAGAAACAGCAATCTGTTTATACACAATTAATGAATACAACTAGTCAAAATTAATTGAATAAATTATTGATTAAAAAAATCATTTGCTCAGATCTTACTAATGACCTTTCAAATTTGAAGGAGGCCTTTTGTGTACCATACTGATGTCATTCCTTTCTAGCAAGATGTATGTTATTTGGTCCATCTTTCATTGAGTGCTTGGGGAATGTAGGGTATTTTGTGAGAGTACTGACATACCCTTAATAGCTATAATTTTGCCATTTACTAAAGGAAACAGCTGCAGAGCATTGTGGATTTGACACTAGGCAAGTTGTCAATAATGTCTAGGGCACTATCACACTGGACAGTCAAACTGGAACTACTCTCTTTTCACACAGCCCTGACATACTGTCTCTATTATTAAAGTGGTAAAGAGCTCCTTCTGGAGATACATATCAGCACTTGACAGGACAGAATGTATTTAGAAACATCATTCCTGTTTCATTCTTCAGAAGTTTCAGTTGCTATATTAATGTCTCTGTGAGATGTGGCCATAGATTCACAGAAATTAGAGATAGAAAAGATCTTTTACATCATCTAGTCTGTACTTCTGTCAAATGAAGAACTCTTCCCAAAACTTTAGTCTTTCTAGATTCCTATACATGTCAAACATAACAAAATGGCTGACATGTCAAGTGACCAAAACAATGAAGAGTGTTACCACTTCTTAAGAGATAATAGTTTACAATCAAAGTATTTCCCTAGCAGTATATTTTCCTGATATTCTACATTTTTCTTTCCTTATTTCAACATGTTAAATACACCTTTCCGACTTTCTTCTTGAATCCATTCATGTAGCACCTTTAGCTATGAATTTTCAAATTGATTTTAACCTGCTTTCATATACCTCGCCCAGGTCTTGCTTTTAGCCTTTACTATTTCCCAAATACCTGTCTTAGGTAGCTGTTTTTGAGGGAAAAAATAACTAAGATGTTTTTGTTAAACCTGATTTTAGTCCTTTTATTTTTGGCCTTCCTTGAATACTAGGTAATGATACTAGGTAGCTGTGATTAGCAGCTTCTTGCAATTTATGATTTTATAACATTTTTTTATCCTTTCTTTTATGTCACTAAGATAGCAGTGCTCAACTCATCCATGTCAAATGAGCGGCATGAAGCTGGTCCCCAGACCAGATGATAACTGTTGCTATGTCAACTGTTTTTTCCAGTATCAAAGATTGATACCATGTTTCATTTGTACAACTCTCAGGGGTTTGCCAAAACCAAAGAAATTGTGTCTTCCAGAATGCTAACCTGTATTTCTTTCTAGTTTCTCTTGCAGCTGTTACATAATCTATAGTTTATACTTTTCTTTCTGACTTCTCACTTTAGGACCTTCTCACATTCACAGTGAGGAAAAATAACACACGTAGGGATATATAAAGCATTCAGTGCTGATGTTGAACTCCTTTTACAACCCCTGACTTGTAACAAGGATGAAAATCAATATCTTCAAGAAGATCACATCACCATATCTACTGACATGGGTTTTCTTGCTGACTTCAGTATCTATTTTGCAGTCCACTGTATCTACATAAAAACATAGTAGCACTGTCAAATTTTTCCAAGCTTGATGTTATCTGCCAACCACAGGAGAAATTATTCTAGAGTTTTGCAAAGTCATTTTTGTCCTTATGTAGTATTACATTATTTTTCTCAACAACAAAACCTGAACTGTGTGGGTGTATTGTTTTACCCAGATTATTTTAAAATTATTTTTCCTACATAGCTCCTTCCTTTCTGCTTATCTTTCTGCCTCTCTGCAAAGGCATAAAATGTATTTTTCCACAGTAGAGAAACTCCTTCTTTATTGCATCAAATATGCAAGTATTCTTTGACCTTTAGTTATTTCATGATGAGTAGGGAATTTGTTGTGGAAATAATGTACACACTCCAAGCTTGGACAGTTATAAGAATACAGGCTTGCTCTCTTCTACCAATTAGTATTTGAGTAATTAAATAACAGATCAGAAGTAAATACTTTGTTATGAATTCACATTTTAACCTCCTCTGTCTTGCCCTTTCAGTGCCAGAAATCAGACAAGTTATTTATAAATAAGTGTACTTGCTAGATGGTAACAGGCATTTTAACATCCATGGTGATTAATGTATGCTTAATTAAAATCTCCACAGTAACATTACTGAGTTTCATCAAAACAGGATAACTGTTTCTATAACAGTGAATATGCAGTTGCAACACCTAGTCACAGCAGAGAAGTAAACTCCATAAAAACCATTAATCTCAATCTAAAATTATGGTAGCGTTGAAGTAATCATGTAGCTGTTATGGTCCAGGAAGTATGCAAAAGACAATAAGTGTGAGACGGGGGGAGAATTCACCGGCAGACTCTCTGTATGCATGAAGAAGGGTGTTTGTTGTTTGTTCCAGAAAGCTTACAAAGAACAATTTTT
>NW_017729032.1:168681390-168686068 GCF_001723915.1 Gavialis gangeticus
ATGCAAAAGACAAGCATTTTGTGGGTGATATTATTTATCGGACCAACTGCATGGTTTGAATAGACTTAGACAGGCTTTTAGGTATCACAGTAACTTTCTTTGAGTCTCATAGTTGTCAGGGAAAAATCACCAAATGAATCGGGCCCCAAGGTCACGGTGGGTCAGGGTTGGCAATTGGAACACGAACAGGCGGGATTATTGGCATGGAGGTCTGAGGCACGGAAGTGTAATGGTTTAGAACAAAGGTGATTTATTTGACTTACGCTTAGAAGGCGTAGGTAGAGTTGCTTCTTCGGTTACAGTGGTACAACTTAAACAACGAGAGGGGTCCATTGGCCCACGGGGTTCTTAAGTGAGCCCTTGCTTTCTAACCCCAGAGGGCTGGGGGCGGCTGCTCAACTTAATAGTCGCAGGGCTGGTCAGCGGCTCATGTAAGGATAAACAAACAACAAAACTGTAATGAGGTGACGCCAGTCCAAGTGGACGAACAGATGGTACCGGGGTACGAACCACAGCGAGAGCCCACGCTGGAGGAGACCTAACTGAGGGACAGTCCCTAAGAGCTAGCCTCTGTCCTCAGTTGAACGGATCTCCCCCTGAGGGAGGGGCTCCTTAACCTTTTATACCAATTTGGTGGCCAATTAGAATGCGTCCCTCAAAGAACTTTCTAGCCGAATGACATCATGCTCTTAGCTGGCTGAGCATGTGTGAGTCTGAGCTCTCCACTGTTACCAAGCATGCGCAGGGCTGAAAAGTAGGTCAGCCTGACTGACAGCTCTTGGGGTCGCCCAGGGGACACATGCTGGGTGAGCCCAATGGAAAATTCCATGAGCCTGTCTTGCGCATGTTAGTTTCAGCTCTTCTCTGTTGTCAGCACACCTTTAAGATTTTCCGTGACAATAGTGAGGAAGAAAGCGGGAGGGATAGAAGAAGAAAAGGGAAGTGTGTAATGAGCAACAAGATACCTACCAAAATATTCCAAGAATTCCTTCCAAATTGCACCAAACTTTTCAAAGCAGTTAAGCTTGATAAACATGACTTTCTCCATAGATATCAGTTGCATCACCTCATTGTACCAGATTTTGACCTTTGGAGATGTCCTACTTTTCCAATGCAGCAATTTAATCCTGCATGTTACCAATAAGACCCACCATAACAGTACAATTTGGAAAGGATTCTGTTTGAATTCCTTGGGGATATACCCAAGAAGACACATATTTGCACCAAAGGTATCAGTGCTGTGTTCCAAACTGTATTAACTCTAATTTAACTTCTTTCAAAAAATAATTGTTAATAGGATATGACCAAAATGTGTGACCAAGTGCTGCCTGCAATGCATTTAATCTCCAACATGCATCTACTGGTGGTATATTTATTTATTTTTTTAATTTAGTGGGAGTCCATTGCAGATTAAAAATAATTTTTTACTGCATAGGGCAAAGTATAAGATAAATTGTTGATGTTCTAATATGATGAATTGTTGATTTCTGCTGGGATTCTGTGGATAGCTAGGTTTTCATTCTATATCAGTCTTAAATAGTCTGTATCAGGTCTGTTATATGACATTGTTCATAGATAGTACAGGATGGTGGAGACAGGCAGATTTCAAGACAAAAAATACTATATTTAGGGTATTGCCTATCTAAAGCTCTAGGTCCAAACTGATTTTCTAAATATTAATGCAACTGCATATATTGCTATTTAACTGTTTTCAAACATTCAAATTCATTACATAACTCAACAAAAGATTTAATGTGATTTCCTACTAGAAGATGTTCTACATGCACACTAAATTTACCCATCCACTTTTTTTACTCTGCTTGTGGAATCCATACTTCAAAAATTAACTGCCCCAAGTCAAGGCCTGACAACGTAATGAAGGAAGAAACTTCAGTAAGTTTGCCAATATTTTCCAAGCTTATCAGGCTTCAAAAATTGTAGATTAGAAAGAGGTTAATAAGTAGAGTTTGTGATGGTCAATAATGGAAAGAGAAATATAAGTGCCTGTTCAATTTTCCTACATTCTGGAAGAGGAAAGCCACCCATTCCAGTTAGTAGTTGCATCTTTTTTCAAATGAAAGTTGAGCCCTTTTTATCTCTCCCCACAGAAACCTGTTGAACATTTAGATGCTTTTAACAAAATAAGACTGGGAGATTACAACAGGTAGGTTACTGTGGCAAGGCACTGTTGGTGCCTGCCACTTGAAGACCTGAGCCAAGCAGCCAGCAGGTGCTTGATTGCAGCGGCCATTTTAAATCTTTGGCCGCCTATATAAACAGAGCAGTTCACTAATGGCAGGCCAGGCATTAACATTGCCTGGTTGCATTGCCTGGTTGCAAGGGGATGGTTTGGAGGCTCCTGGTCCTGGGCATGATCTAAAACTGCACCCTGCTGGGAGTGGGTGGCCTGGTGGGGCTGCCAGTTGTGTGGGAGCCTCCAGGAAATGCCAGGCCAGTTGCCACCCCAGTGAAAGGTGGGTTGGGGTGCTTTAATAACCCCAGCTCCCACAACTGGGTGGGTCACCTGCTAGTAGAGTCCAGAGGGCAGACCCAAGAGAGAGAGGGGGGCTAGAGGCCTGATGCAGAGTGTGCTTGACTGATCAATGCTGGGGCCAGGACCAGAATGGTCAAAAAGGCCAAGGGCCCACTGCAAGGGATGTCCAGAGCTGAGGGCCTGGGGTTCTGACTGGCCTTGGAGGTGAGGCCAGGGCCTGTGTGGCCAAAGGTCCCAGGGGGACCATGCTCGAGAGGGGAAATAGTTTCATTTAGTCCTGGATGATGGGTGGGGTTGGCTACCTGAATGGAGGGATCTTAGAGAGGTCCTGATTGGAGGATTCTGGGGCCCAGTGTACGGTTCATGAGAGTAACATCTGTGGATTCCATCTGCAAGGCTTAGGCTGCAGTGTAGGGGAGGAACAGAGCCACAGATAGGGCCCCCTGGCATCAGGGCAAGAAATGGGCAGCCTCCCACCTAATTAACAACTTAATTAAGTGTCATCAAGGCATGGTGGGAGAGAAGGGGGGCAGTTGGCCCAGAACAGGTGAGTGGAGCCATTGGTAGATCAGCCCTGAGAGGAACCTGTTACAGTTGCATAATAGATACATTAGGTAATATAAAACATTCATTTTTAAAATATTAGCATTGCCCAACTTCTCTATTTGTTCAGATCCTGTAATAAAACCCTAAGAAGCCTCTGAAAGTTTTGGTAGACTGTAACATTAATGTTCTTAAATATTTGAATACCCAAATAAATTTCTGTATTTACTCAATTATAAAATAAGGATTTCCCCCCATTTAACATAAGGGAAAGAGCCCCTCATCTTAGAATGGAGTATGAGGGCAGTTGGAGGGCAGGTGGCTCCTGTGACTCAGACTCCAGCCACTACATGGGATTGGGGCCATAGCTACAGCTGCTCTCTGCCCCTGCCATCTCCCCCCTGAAGCCTCTTCATCCTACATCCCTCCCCATGCAGCCTCCACTTCCCTATCTGCCTATCTTCTTCTCCCCCCCACTTAACTTTTGTTCTGTGCTGGCAGGCTTCACACATGCTGCACCCTGGGGCACTGAGCACAGCCCCAGCTTGGCCCTTCAGCAGTGGCGTACAGCCTGCATGGATGCTTAGGGGCTGTGCTCAATGCCTCAGGCTAGAACAGGGTTGGAGCATTCTAGTATGGAGTAGAGGCTAGGGGAATGTGAGGGAGCAGAGGCTGGGGGCGGGGAGAAGGCAGGGGACTGAGGTTGCAGGGGTTCAGGCACAAGCAGGGGGCAAGCTGCTTGACCTCCCCATATACCTGCCTCTCTACTGCCTGTCCCCCTGCAGTGGTAGGTGGGGAAAAACTAAAGATGATCCTCAAATAATTAGATTTTATACATGCTATATAAAATTATAACAAATTTATAAGTTTTCTCTGTATAGAACCTAATTATTGGGAGCTTCTCTTAAATTCAGGGTCATCTTTGATTCAAATAAATACAGTATTTCTTCTGACTGTCACTAAAACCACCATTTACTAAACATATCCTTTGTGATATACTTGTATGGTTCAAGTACCTCAGATTAAGTCCAATTCATTTTATAATTGTCAGTTATTGATAAAAAGTTAGGAACTAATGTCTCAGGCTGTCACACACACATTAATGCATCATCTGTATACAGCAGGATCCTGTCTTCATCATCTGCATCCTTAACCGCATTTATAGCGCTCTTATTCCTTATAGCTGTAGTTAAAGCTTCCAATACCAAATCTAATAGATAGGTAAGTAATGGCCAACCTTATAGGTTCCGCCTTTGCAAATGGATCATATAAGGTATTGTTTGTCACAACTCTTTAAGTGTGATTTGTATATAATGATTGTTTCCACTTTATGAATTCTTTACCAACCACTCTCACATTGTTTACTCTGTTCATATATTACATCTGTTTTCTCCTTACCTTGTCTGTGTGCCTGTCTTTTCAGACTGCAAGCTCTTGGGAAGGGAGCTTTATACTACTTTATGCAGTGTCAAGCACAATTAGGCTAAGGTCTTTGTTGGTCCTTGGACCTTGATTTTTAATAAAGATCAACAACAACAACAGTTTGCATAATGGGATGTAATTCTAGCATGCAAAATGCATTTTTGTTACATAGGTACAATCTGATTCTATTCTCCCCTCCGCCCCCCCCCCCCCCCCCCC
>NW_017729032.1:168686250-168699965 GCF_001723915.1 Gavialis gangeticus
CCCCCCCCCCCCCCCCCCACACACACACACACCATGGATGTGTAAGTGTGAATACAGAGTCTCAGCATGCATGCCAGCTTTTCACTGGTCAAACCGATAGATATACATATACATACTTGAGTGTAAATATCATAAAGTGGAGAAGGAAGAAGGCCAGGGGTTAGCCCCAATAGCTGACTGGTTCAAATACTTACCCAGAAAGCCAGAGTCACACCTTGTAGACTCCCCTCATCCAGAAGAGATTTCAACCTGCATTTCACCATGCCCTGGCTAGCTAGGCACTATCTAGTGCTCTCTCCAACCCTGCTTTTGGAACTGAGTCATTGTCCTTTGCATTTAATATTCATGGGCTAAAATGGATGGAGGACAGTGCAGTGGGTAAGATGCTATAGCACGAAAGGCAGGGGCCCAGGCTAGAATGCAGGGCCTGGTTCCTTTCAAAATGGTTTGTTTTCTTCTTCTTGACCCCTTAACTCTTTTTCTTGGCTCTTTAGGGCACCATCTTCAAAAGGAATGCTGGAGAGGGGCTGGATAACTGATCCTCTTATCAGTCAGTTATTGGAGCTAAAACATGGGAAGGACCTCCTCCTTCCCTTCCCTTCCTCCTTTCATCCCAGGCATGGATTTCTAGGGGATGTAAATGCATATACACATCCAGAACAGGTACAAATATGTAGCTGCCTAGCCAGTACATAGCTCAAGTAAGTACATATGTATCCAGTGCCTCCTGTGCATATTTAATCTATGCACACATGTCTACATTACAAGGGTAAAAGAAATGCAACATGTATGTAAGTGTCCAAATGTCCTTAGCTAGGAAACTACCATGAAGATGATTAAAGGGAAATAAAATTCCACCCTTGGTGTTCAGAATTTGCCTATGGGAAATTATTAGAAAGTGAAAATTGAAGAAATGGTGTGTAAAACATATGCGCTTTGTGTTCTGTACCTTTAGTTGAAGGAATTAATAGCCTTTTTCTCCTGAAGATGCTGTTGTTGAGTTATTCAATCTAGGTGATTGTTGAAATGAAAAGCTTGCAGTAGCTAAATATAGCTGGCCCCCATATAAATCTGGTTGCAAGTAAGGGCCTGCAAACCAGGTCTAGAAATGGTTGAGTTGATCTAAGTTAACTTAGATTGGGCTGGCCACTTTCAGACTGATCTAACTGTCCTGAACTTCTGTACATTTCCCAGTGCAGTCCTGGGACTGGGAAAGCCTAGCCACTTGCCACAGCCCCAGGGCAGCACTTCTCCTACCCTCTCTCTGGCACCAGGCTATTTTTAGCACCACCCCCCAACCACTCTCCACATCTCCATGAACCAGCCAGCTACCACCTTCCATCCACCAAGCTTGGCAAATAACTATATATGGGGGGTGCACCAGGATCTGGGAGAACAGTTGTTCACCAGAGCTCCCCAAGTGATAACAAGGTCTAACAATCACGAACTTTTGGAAAGCCGATTTAGACTAGACATAAAGAAAAACTTCTTTATAGTCCAAGTGTCCAGGGCCTGGAACAGACTTCCCACAGAGCTAGTGCAATCACCTACCCTGGGCTCTTTCAAAAGGCATTTGGATGCTTATCTTGCTGGGATCATTTGACCTCAGCAGACTTCCTACCTATGGCAGGAAGGCTGGACTTGCAAGGTCCCTTCCAGCCCTAATGTCTATGAAATCTATGAAAACCCCCTAACCCCATGAGTCATTCCCAGTGCTGGTTTTACTGGTATTTGCCAGTGCTATGAACTCAGGAAGTAAGCCAGGGTGGGGGGAGGGGAAGGCAGGATAAGGGGGTTGGTTTGCCAGTGGGGGAGAGGTTGCTCATCTGGGTGTGGAAACAGGGCTAGGGGCAAAAAATTGCCCATGGTCCAGGGGGTGGGGGAGAGAGCCTCCCCATCCCTCTGAGCCCCCCACAGATCCTGCAAACCCTCTGATCCTGCCAAGCCGTCCCAGACTCCAACAATCACCCTGCAGACCTCACTTGCTCCCCCAATCCTCCCACCTGCCCCCCTGATCCCTGCTGAAGACCCTGCCTGATCTCTCAGTCTCCCCAATCCTCCCACTAGGCTGCCAATCCTAATTTACCTTAGACTGGGTGGACATTTTAACTTGATCTAACCTCCCCCATCCTCCTCAAATGTCTACATACCAACATTTATAAACTAATAATGGGGGTGGGAAGCAATAATGGAAAATGACTTAAACACACATATTAATGATTTTTTTTTGGCAATTATTAATTAGTAGACTTCTTTTAGACATCAGTCTCCCTCAAGGAGTCAGTTAATCCAGAGGTCAACTTTTGACTGCACCTGTCTGAGAAACAGGGTGTTCTTCTAGTGGCATCCTGGATTAGTAGAAAGTCTGTCTGTCTCTGTATTTGTTCTGTTTCATTTTAATCAATTAGTGGGAAAATGTGGATTTTGGTTTACTTTTTTTAACCTGAAAATTGGATATATTTTTTTTAAATTGGAGAAAACCGGGATTCCTGTTGATCACTCGAGTGAAGCCACCCCACTTCTAGGAGACATATCTTTTATGCAAATACACACACACACACACGTTATTTGAACTTTCAATCCAAGAAACATTGTTCTACCTCAGATTGCATGTGGCTACACAGTCACTTTAAAAAGTTGCATACAAATCACAGTAGAGTATCTACATGCATGGAGCCCTTAGTTTTGTAAAGAACAAAATTGTATAACAGTTAATAGATTAATTTACTAATATATAGTTATTACATTTTTTTTAAATAAAGAAATTTGTGTTTATGTTTAATGTATCGCTGACATCTGTGTAATAAACATTTGTAAAGCTGTTCATATTTCCAAAATAAACTGAATGGCACATTCATATTGCATGTTTGGCAAGAATAGAAATAAATGTTCAGACAGTAGCAAGATATTTACACAGATATAATCCACCATGCTGCTGATGTATCAAAACTGCGATTGTATAAATAAAGTTTTAGATACGTCTTTTAAATCAGACCACCACTACCTTGCAACTGTCTCCCTCATGCATATCTTTTCCACACCCTCACACACAATGTACAGTGATATTCTGCCAAAGCTGAAACAAAGAATAAGGCTGTTTAATGATGACCACAAAGATAAGAGTTAAGCAAATCAAATTGATTGTAAAGAAGCTCATCCCTCGTATCTGATTAAATGTACTGATACATTTAATAAACTGATTAGTTAGTACATGTGATAAACAATGTTTTCTGCCCTTTTTATACTGAAATGATATTCTGTTACAAGTGACATGATTTTATGAGTTGTTGTTTCAATAGAATGGCACCTGTCAAGGAAAATGCTTCCAATTCTCCCCTCCTCATCCTCTTCCCTCCCCTCCCCTCCCCAATGCACGCACACACAACACAGCTGTCCTTCCCTTGTATTCAAAGGTGAGTGGATGGAGAGTCAATTTTTTTGTCCGAGACTATTCAGTGCCACTTTCATGTATGGAAAGCTGGTGACCTCAAGATCCAAGCCTTTATGTAGGAACTTTATATTGCTCAGAAATAGAAAATATGCTGTTTTGTTTCCCTTTGGTATTATTTAAGCAATGCCATTTATAGTTTTATATACTTATGCCCTCCAGCCTTTCTGCCCCCAAGCAAAAACCTACTGTAAAGACTTTTATAAGAGGAAGAATAAAGGAGCCTTGTTATCTGAGTGCAAGAATGCATTTGTTGTCTTAAAATATTGTGGCAACATGTCCATTATGATAATATTGGAGGTGGAAAAGAAAAGTATAATATGGGCCATGAGTGCAGTTAGGAAGTTACTTGTATTTCTGAACTCCATCAGCCAGCCAGTATTTGTCACCTTGCCCTCTACTCCCCCAATCAACTAGGATGGTGACAACTAGAGTGCCCAATTTTGTGGCTACAAAGCCTTACACCATGTCTTTCTCAACATACTGCATGTATAGGGTTTTTCTTTTTAAAACACTGCTTCAATTTAGGGCCCTTTAAACCCCTGTGTCATGTGTACACCCACTTACCTGCCTCTCTGGTAGTGGGGAGGGGAGGGAGAGCTGCTGGCAGGCGAAGCAGTCCCTGGGCTGCGGGGGCAGCTGGTGCTTCCCTCCATGGCAGTGGTGCCCCCTCGCCCCCTGCCCTGAGGCGGTACCCACCTAGGGGCATCGAGCCTGGGCGGTCCCAGGGGGCACCGCAGCCAGGGAAGGGAAGCACTGGGCTCCTGCACAGGTCAGGTAGGCAGGCTCCGGCAGGGGGGAAAAAAAATGCACTTGGGCAGAGCCTGTCTTCCCCGGCTGCTGCCAGGTTGCCTGCACAGGCTGCCTGCAGAGCCTGTGAGCTGCACGGAGCACTGTACTTTGCTCCGGGGTTGTAGGGCAGCAAGCTAAAACTCCTCAGGGGAGTTTTAGTTTGCTGTGGACCAAGTCATTAAAGGCGCATCACACCACTGAATTTGCTACAGCAGCTGGAATTACTGTGCAATATGCCACTGACTGTGCCAACACCTACACCATTAAAGCAGTGCAAAAGCACTTAACCTGCTTTAAAGTGTCGTGCACACATGCCCCTCAGTTCGTCTACATGTGGCCAATATGCTTAACTCTCTCATGTTAGAGAAATCCTCAGTAGGCCAGATCACATTAATTTTTGCTCTTTTACATCAAAGCAGTACAAAAGGGAGTCAAATGAACTAGTAAAACTGATTTTTAAGATATTCAGCCAAAATATTTCCTGTCCCTTTCCAATATATGTACACACATACACACACAGAGTACACACATGTGCATGCACATACATGCACACAGCTATATATACACATAATTTTGATTACAGCCATGTTTTTGCCAGGTGACAGGAAGGACATTAGTTCAAATCATATATGGAAAAGAATATTGTAGATTCCTTCCTTCATATGTGTTTGCACTAGAAATGCTCTACATAACATGAATATGGATGCAAAAATTATCTGAGAGGCCCTTGAGAGAGAATTTAAATACCAAAATATTATTAGTGAGAGCAGATGTTATTTGACAGAATTGTGAAGGGCAGACTGCATCTCATTTTTAAGATTATGAATATACTTCAAATGTATTTGGAACTACATGAAACAGATTGGTCTAGAAGTGTGCATTTGTTAATTCTTCCTGCATCTGAATAAATGTTTTCCTTATATCTGGCATCCAAAATCTGCTACTCCCAGGATCAAGGGTCTGGAGTTTTGTTCTTCCCACCCTCACATCTTACATTGGAAAAGAAGGGCACTGATGCCAAGCCACCTGAACTAGGTTGCCTTCCAAATTCTTGTTAAATGATATTACACAAGATATTGAAGGCATGCTGTAATTGACCTTTCTTCTTTCAGTTACAGCTTAGATCAGGGTGACAGAAACATCTTCTCTTCTTGGCTAAATGAGGCTGTTGATGCAAGTAGAGAAGTGCAATGACATTCTGCATTGATGCTGGTTGTGCAATCGCTGGCTGAGCAGTTTTTTTAATTAACCCTCTCCTCCCAGCTTGAAAAGAGAATCAGTCTATATATTTATTTAATATTTGATACATTTTTAGATGCATCAAATTTGACCTAGAATTGAGAAAACAGTGTAAAATAAAAATGACAAATTGTCTTTCATTATTTTTAGGGGCTTCTGTGTTCGCTTTGTATTTGAAATCAAGGTGGAACCAGCAGGAAGGTTCCTGAGGAAACAGAATGAGCAATCTTCATAGATGAGCTTTTGTAGAATTTAAATAATGAATTATATCTGTGCAGTTGGGAGAGTAAGCAATGTTATGAATTGTATCAATCATCTTGTTGGTCAGATAAGTCAAAGTAAAAGAAGTTGGTATGAAAACCTTACATCAGTGAAAGCGGGTAGTTTTTTTGTTCCATCCCCTCCCTCTATGTGAAGGAGAGGAGGAGATCCTTGGGAGTGGCCAGAGGGTGGAAGTGCAACAGAAAAGAAATCCCACAGTTGCTTACATATAAGGCTTGTTGACTTCAAGAAGGATTCCCTTCCCTCCCTGAAGCAGAGGGTACAATTTGATCCTGTCTATTAAATTCCATTCTCATATGTAGTGGTATACTCATTTATACTGGTACAAATCTAGAGAAACTCTACCAGTGATAGTACAAGCAGAACGGGGAGAGTAGATCAAGATCCTGGGCTCCCTATGAACTGACAGGTAGAAAGGGTGTGAGAGAAGTTTCTGCTCCCTGATCCCAGAATTGTGCCTCTTGCCATTGCACCTTTAAAGGAATGTGTGCCAGAGGCCCAGGTGATTGTTACATGGTTCCCTAATGATCATATCCTGCAGTCATCCCTCAAAACGTACTTAGGTGAAGTGACTGTTTGGTCTTCTTTTCTCACCCAAATAAATAGCATATTAAGGTCTCACTGACTTCAAGGAGTTGGAAATATGGAAGAGCAAAACCAGAATAGGACTCATTCACTATATCGGTGGGAACTGCAGTTGAGTGAGGCTTAGGCGAGGACTGCAGAAACTGGTATTATAAATAAAAGGCTAATCATCAATAGCATCCAGCATCAATAGCAACTGAAAAGTAATTGCTGATCTCCATAGCTGAATAATCTCAACAAGTGCTGATAGTGCTGATCACAAAAAGTGAATGCTAATGTAATCTAGAGATGCACAGATAGACACACAGTGAATGCAAAATATTTCATTTGCATGTTAATATTTAGTGGTTTGGCTTATTCTGAACTGCAATACAGGGTACTTGACTTTAAACATGTAAACACAGGAAATAAGCCCCACACAGTATATACCATTTTACATTTCATTTTCTGCAGGAGGTTTTAAATTTGAGCTTTGCAGTTTGAATGCCTTCTTACATTGATATAAAGCAGGCATAACTTTACTGAAGGCAGAAATGACATGACATATATGAGAAAACAATTCAGCCCAATGTTTGATTACTGTTTTGCAAACATAACAACACAAGTAAAAAAATAATACAAGATTTTGCTTTGGTTTTTCCTTCAGTAACCTATAGTTTTCTTTTTTTGCAAAACAATTTCTGTCTGATGGAGTTCAACCCTGAGTTCAACTTCATGCTGTGCTTCCTAGAACAATTTCAGTCCTGCAGGCACTTTTGGAAAGGAGCCCAGTCAGTTTTAAGGATAGTACATTGTAAAAAAAAAGCAGTTTGCCTTCACATTACATGAAATTCAGGTATTGCTAACCTTCACAAAAGTGCAGCACTTACACAATAGTCTTTATTTATCTTTCCAATTTAGTTACTGTGTAACTATAGCTATAAGAATCCTCACCTGAGATGAAACTGGGCTTCTGATACATAAAAGCATATCTTATTTGTCGAAACGTAAATTCCTCCTTCTTCACAGAAACTCTTGAAGTTCTAGATTTGACTGTAAACTGCCTTTCAGGTAAACCTGCCCTTAAAAATAAGTATATCTATTACACATATTCCCTTTCTTTTACCAATTGTTTCAGGAGGGCTCAGTCTTTGGTTTTAAATTAAAATTGATTCCTTCCCTGACAACAGTCTAAAATGCCAAAGATGACTGTTTTTCAGGGACAGTTTGTCCTTTTCCTACCTTAAGGACTGTATCACTTATAAATTATATTACATAGGTCTTAAAGATAAAAAATGCCAATGTGTATCTCATTGGGTACTTCAACATGTCACCCTACCTATGGTGACATAGCGACATGCTACATTGCTATACAGCTCATTACAGTGACGTAGCAATCACATGGGTCTAAAGCAGCTACATCACCATAGTGGCATGCTCCCTTGGTACAGTATGCTGCTGTGTCACCACATGGCGGTGAAAGCTAACTGTGCACCACACACGGTGCAGTAACCACCCTTTAGTACTTCCAAAAGGAAGTACTAAAACAGGGTGCTGTCACAATATCACCATACGGCGACATGTAGATATGCCCCCGTTGTTAAATTCCAGCAATGTTTCAATGTGAAAGATTGAAATACTTTATTAACTCCAAAAGGAAGTACTAAATCATGGTGCCATACTAGTGTCACCATAGCGGCACATGTAGATGCGTCAATTATAACTTACCTACTTCTTCTGCAACCCTTTCTGTGTTCCACAGATGATAAAGGTTCTCTTCCCTTTTGGGCAGTCAAATTCATGAACATGATTAGGTAAAGCTAAAATAATTGTTATAATTTGTACTAGGATTGGACTGTGATTGCTTGCATCTTCCAACTACACAGGTTGGTTCAATAAAGGGTATTACTCTCATATCACTAATCTTGCTCTTCTCACATACAGAGACCATCATAACTTCAACAATAACTGTACTAAATCTATAGCTAATTGTGGTCATTTTATTCTTTCCTCTGTGCCTGTCACAGCAGAAGTAGAGGGAATAAACAATCTTCCATGATTTTTCTGACAATCCCTGTATTTTGTTAGGAAAGAGATCCCATGGATACAGATTAGTGGAGAAAGCTTTTCCCCCAGACCATCCAAGTATTACCAGCTGGCTTAAACACAGGTGGCACCATCTTCACATTTGTTTCTTTTCTCTGAATGCAAAATCATTCACTCAACAGAATAAAAGACAGCAATCGCACATCTGATTTAAGGTTTGAGGGCTAATAATCATTCCTTAGCAAACTCAAGAATCATGGGCTCATAAGCAGGGATCTGAACTTTTCTCTGATAAAAAAAAATCCCCAATTTTTGGTTTAAAAAAAGTAACCCAAAATCCACATTTGTCCATGATTAAAATGAAACAACACTAATAAATAAATAGATAAATATATAGTGGTGCTTCATTTTAATCATGACAAAAATGTGGATTTTGGGTTCTTTTTTTTAAACCAAAAATTGGGGATTTTTCTTATGAGAAAACCAAGATCCCCAATTCATAAGAAGTAGGGTCCTATGCCCCACTACCTCTCAGGGCAGAATCATCGCTGACTGCGCCATCCCAGCTAAGTGTCTGGGGCCTGTGGCTAGGCTTTCCCAGTCCTGGGGCTGCACTGGGAAATGTACAGAAGTTCAGGAGAAATGTAACCTGATCTTGAAAATGTCCAGGGATGGAGATTCCACAGCAGCTCTCAGTAGCCAGTTGCTCCAATGCCTGACCACCCTCATAGTCAGAAAATTCTTCCTAATCTCCAATCTAAATTTCCTTTCCTGCAGTTTGAGACCATTGCTCCTAGCTCTGTCCCCTACAGCCACAGAAAAAAAAGCCTATCTCAATTCTCCTTATAATCGCTCTTTCTCCTCCCAGATATCAAGGTCAAACTAGCTGGTCTGCAATTCCATGGATCCTCCTTCTTCCTTTTCTTAAAGATGGGCAGTATATTCACTGCTTTATAATCATCTACAGCCTCATCTGACCTCCACAAGTTCTCAAAGAAGATAGCCAATGGCTCTGAAATTATCTTAGCCAATTTCTTCTGTACTCTAGGATGTATCCCATGTGGCCCTGCTAACTTGGAAACATCTAGGGCCATATTACAGGTTACCTTTAAAACATTATAAAGACACTTAAAATGGGAGCATTCATCTGTTAAAAAGTGTTAACTCTTCATAAGTACCCTCTAAACATCTTAAAGATAAGCCAATCAGAATGGCCCTTATCTTTTAAATGTTTTACCCATGTCCTACCAGGGTATTATTTAAATGGTCAGGGGAGGTAAAACACTTTAATTTCATTCCTCTAGCATTCCAGGATGCCCTTCTATTTAGGAGTGCCTCAAGCAGTACCTTGTCACAGGTATTTAAATTAATGCAGTTCATTGGAGTTAGAGGGATAGACACAAAGAACTGCTAAGAAGGCATGGCCAGGTACTGCCTAGTAGCGATGTGTGAAGCGGGCCCTATTCAATTCAGATTTGGATTCGGCCTGAATCAGGGACAGTGATTCGATTTGTTGATTCGGTTTACTGTCCCTGATTCGATTTGACCGAATCCGACTCTGAAGATTCGATGCTGATTCAGAGAATCAGCAATTCAGACATAGACACAGCTCTAAATGTTTTTTCTACATACCTCAAGGTACCAGTGTGGCTTATGAATGCTGTGATACTGGGCACATAGAGCATCCCAAAGGAGTGCGGGGGGCCCTTCATGTGCTTGGCAGTGAACCCAGAAGTGGACCAGAAGTACTTAGGAAGTACTTCTGGTCCACTTCCAGGTCTCCCAGAAAGCATGCACCCAGCTCGGCAATCTGCCAGGGGGGGCTCCAGGTGCCCCCCCAGATCTAGGAGGCACCAGTCACTGAGCCGGCAGGGCGTGGGGGGGGGGCAGTACGCCCCACAGCAGACCTAGAAGTGGACTGGAAGTGCTTTTGGTTGACTTCTGGGTCTGCTGCTGAGTACACTGGGGAGCCCCCCATGCTCCTGTGGGACACTCCATGTGCCCCAGCATCGCAGCACTCATGAGCCCCTGCTACCTAGAGGTATGTAGAAAAAATATTTAAGGCTGTGTCTATGTCCAAATCACTGAATCTTTCCAAATCTCTCTGAATTGATTTGGAGGGTTTCAATTTGATTCTGAGAAATTAAAGGGTCCTCTGATTCAATTTGGATTCAGAGATTCAGCAACCAAATCAGGCCAAATCTGTGCTAAATACGAATCAAGGACCGAAGCTTCGCACAGCCGTACTGCCTGGGCAGACAGCATGCACCTATTGTGTTGTTCTCAAAAGATTAAGGAGTTAAGCTTATAGAACAATAAAACTTGTTTATTCAGAGAGCAGTACCCTGCCTACAGTTCTGCTGTTTCCTCCCGCAATCCCCGGGGCCAATGTAATAACTTATACATAACACTCGTAAAGATATCCACACACCTACCAAAGTCATGCTTAACTCTTATGTGGAACTTGTCTGCCATGTATTTCAAAGTACTTTGCAAGGAAAATCATATCTCATATTGGGAAATGGGCAGAGACTCTTCCTAACACCATACAGCAAGCTAGGAGCAGAGCTGGAGTCAGAACTCAGCTCTCCTGATGGATCACAACATGAGCTAGATGACACTGGTCCTTGCCTGTTTGAGTGCTATCACTACATGAACGATATCAAGGACGGCATGGAGGCCTTATTCATTCCACCCAGACCACAGCTTAGACATGGGTGGAGGTTTGCCCTGCTTCTGCCTCTGCTCTATCTACTGTGTGGATAATTCAGAACTTTATTCTCTAGGGCACATTTAACCAGAACTAAATAAAACAGACAAAAAGCATTTCCTTTGCATTTTCTCCCTTCACCACCCTCTGCTCGTTCTCCAAGCTACATGCCACCCCGCACCACCCACAGCCTCAGAGGAGCAATGGAGTCTTGGTTCCTTCTCTTTGAATACAAATCCTTCTTTCTCTTGCCACTAGTGGCAGGTAACACCTGTGCAGGTCTGAGACAGTGTTAAGCCTTAACCTGCAACTCCTCTGAAACTGTTCTAACTTTATGATGACATAAAGGAAACCTATAACAACACCCTCAGCTTCTCTAAGTGATCCCTAGAGTAGCAAGATATTTTCAAGTCATGGTAGCTTGTAGGCTGCAGGCAGTTGGGGGGTAGGCAAGAGTAAAGCACAGATTGTTTTAACAGACTTTTGAGCTAGCCCCACTAAAACTGTTTATGAAAATAATCCTTTTCTGCCTTTTCTTCTAATTGTCTAGGCCCTGTGTATAAGGGAAAAGGATTCTAGATTGGGGGTAAACACTAGTTAGAGGAAGGAGATAGTTTCTTACTAGGGAAATGGAGTGAATTACCATGTCTATATGAATGAAAGGGTATGGGTTTTTGTCTGAAAGAATCACGGCTAAACTTTTAGTTACTATGGTGATGGGTGATTTAGAAAAACATACAGAGAACCAGGTAATAGGTCCCCTTTGTTAGAAGTTTATTCTGATTAATTAAATGCTTCTACACCTTGACTATCAAATACATTTTATATTTTAAAAGGAGACAGAAGAAAAGGAAGTATTTCACAATTAAGTCACCTGAAATGACTATCATCGAACTCATAAATTTTCATGAATCTTCAAATTATGAGTAAGCAGCTCTACAACTGGTAAATTTCCCTACTTTATATTCATATTTTGCGGTTTTGTGAATCTACTCTGGAATAACTTAAAAGTGAAGTGTTAAATGAGGTATAAGAGTCATGCATAATAATTTGTTAGAAAAACTATGGTTCTATGCATGTAATTCCCATGAACCAATGTGTGTGAGTCTGTATTTCTGACATATCGGGTTTCCTTTGTGCTGTGTCATCGGCTCAGTTTTCCTGCAGTTTGAATGCATGGTACACTGCAAGCATGGTTTCACTTCTAATGTTTACTACCTATTCATCTATTTTAAAGTAGCATTTAAAATATTAAAATGATCAAGCTAACTTGCTTGGAGCACTAATATACTCATTTCACCTGCTGGCTTTAGGATTTAAGCATTATATTGACACAATTAGGAGACACAATCAGGAGACAAGGGAAGTCACTTCATCAAAACAAGATAATAATGAACACCTGTGAGAAGAGTATATCCAGAAGGCTGAGATTGCCTCTTTGTAAAAGCACAAAATCAAATGCTATAAACTTTCCAGGTAAGAAAACTTTGCAGGAGCAAAGTCACTAGAGTATGGGGAGGGAGACAGTCATGTTCTGAATCAGGTAATAGGTAATTTTAGACTTTCTGAAATACCCAAGAGTAATTCAGTTAGGAATCAACCTTGTTCTAATCAATGTTAAAAGCTCAAGAACACTTGTACATATGAAGAGGGCTTAGTCCTCAGGGTTTTATTCTATGCTCCCTAAATTGAAACAATGGGTTTTTAATTGAAACCTAGCATTTCAATTTTTTGGCCACGTTACAGCAAGGGGCCTTCTCCTTTTTTGTTTGTTTGTTTTTGTCAGAGCTAAAGCCTGCTTACAGCCAGTGGGCAAGCTGCCAGTAGGCCAAGCTGCCCCTGAACTGAGGGGGCTCCAGTCCTTCCCTCCATGGCAGCAGTGCCCCCCAGGCTGCCAGGGTGGACTGTTAGTGGGCCAAGTGCTGCCCCAGCTTGGAGGCAACAGCCAGCCTGATCCAGCTGTTCCCCAAGCCTGCCCAGGGAGCAGCACCTGATGGGCTTCCAGCAGGCAGGTTTGGGGAACAGTTGGATCAAGCCAGGTGCTGCCTCCAAGCTGGGCAGCGCCTGACCCAATAGCAGCCCACCCGGGTGTCCCTGGGGGATGCCACTGCCATGGAGGAAAGGAACCGGGGCTCCTCACAGCTCAGGAGCTGCACGGCCCACGGCAGTTCACCCCCTAGCCATGGCAGAGAGGAGAGGGAGGAGGGGAACAGGCTCTGCTGAAATTTTTTAAAAAAAGATCAGGCTTCTCACTACTTCTGCATCCAGCAGGCACCTGCTGAAGGCAGAAGTGGCAAGGGGCTCGATCCTTTTTTTCTGTGGAGCTTACCCACGTCTCCCATGACCAGGCGGCGTGCTGACAGCTGCAATGCATCATTTCAAACTCATCTAAACCCCCCAAATCTCGTGCACATGTAATGTGTGCTGCCATTAAGCCACACAAATGACATTTTCATCACGTGTACATTGGGATGACCACCACATGTACAAGCACCCCAAGCAACTATAATGCAAGCATTTGTGTTCAGTAGGGATCCTGGTTTCCTCTGATAAAAAAAATAAATCCCAAATTTTTGTGTTAAAAAAGTAACCCAAAACCCATATTTTCCCATGACCAAAATGAAACACCATTAT
>NW_017729032.1:168704965-168709968 GCF_001723915.1 Gavialis gangeticus
AATAAATCCCAAATTTTTGTGTTAAAAAAGTAACCCAAAACCCATATTTTCCCATGACCAAAATGAAACACCATTATATCTATGTATTAATGGCATTTCATTTCAATTACAGAAAAATATGGATTTGGGGTTACTTTTTTTAACCTGAAAAGTGGGGATTTTTATTAGCAGTGAAAACCAGGATCCCTGGTGTTCAGTCTTCTCTCAGTCTTCTTTCTTTTCTTTGTTGTATATAAACCCTTATCAGATGTAGATTTATTTCAGAGGATGATGATGATGATAATAATAATAAAGCTGTCATAATTAATTGAAGAGATTATCTAATATTTCCAAAGAAATAATGACCCTGCTTTCTGGCCTGTAGTGAATGACCATTTTAAGTGAGATATTCTTATAACTAGTTATGACTCAGAAGAGGGAACATAGATTCTGCTCCAATTCAGAAATCTCAGGGTCAGTGAGAACCAGGTGGGTAGAACATTTCACTTAACAGTGAAATGAAAGACCCTTACCATGAACTTCCTACTGCAGACCAGATCCTCTGAGAGTGGAAATATGTTGATTTATACACCATCAATATGGGGATTAAAATGCTACTCTGCTTAAATTGTAAGAATTGGGCTTCCCGTCTGGGGTCCACTGCCCTGAATTAGTCACCTGAACTCCCTATACAATGAATGGGGAGAGTTAGGTGCCTAAGAATGACATTGGTAACAGGCAGCAGCAACCAATAGGAAGAGCTCAAAAAACTGGCATGTCTTAAATCTCACCCCTGTCCTGGAATTTAGTTCCTCCCTGCATGCCTACGTTAATCATCAGGGATCCTGGTTTTCTCTGATAAAAAAATCCCCAATTTTCAGGATAATTAACTAACCTAAAATACACATTTTTCCATGATCAAAATGAAATGCTACTGTTATGTATCTGTTAATTAGTGGGATTTCTTTTTAATCAGAAAAATCTGGATTTTGGGTTAGTTTTTTTAACCCAAAAATTGGGGATTTTTTTTTTCAGAGAAACCCAGGATCTCTGTTAATCAAGATTCATAATTCTAATTTCTCTCCTGAAATAAGGTGCCTAAATTGTCCTTTTTTTTGGTTAGGGACATGGTCATTCCTTTCTTTTAAAAGATTTCTAAAGGAGGAAGAGTTGTCACTCCCTAATTTTTCATATTATTCTAGTGAGTACAGCAGTTGCTCAGGAAGCATACAGCCCACATGGATTCAGGATTCCTATTTTCTAGCTTTAAGCTAATAGCTGTTTTGGGCCAAAGACAGTCCTTTTTGTTGAAGCTGGGTTACTGGCAGCAAAGAGTGAAAGACTGATGTGGTGGAAGGGAAAGGAAAAGAGAGTGTAACCCTGTAAGTGACTCACATGGGAGACAGGAATCTAGTATTCTCATTTGTGGCCTCAGGATCGTATATACATACACACACGTATGCCAAACCCACACCCACATATATGTGCACTAATAAGGTCCATTCATGCTGTTATGGCAACAACATTGTAGAAGTTTTATATGTGTTAAGAAAAATTTTTGCATCATCCTCTCTTCTTAGCTTGAATTCTTTTCTTGCATCTCTGGGTTTCAATCACATTTTTAATATAACCTAAGCATAGAGTGCCACCTTCTCAGCTATCCTATACTGGTCTGGAGGGGCGGAAGTAATGGGAAGTGGGGGGAGGAAAAAAGCAAGGTCTCAAGTTTCAGCAAGGAAAGTTTAGGTAACAGATTAGGAAGAATTTTCTCACTTGAAGGGTAATAAAACACTGGAACATGTTACCCAGAGAGGCGGTGGAAGCTCCATCCTTGGGGGTTTTCAAAACCCAGCTAGACAAAGTTTTGGCTGTGATGATCCAGTTGGAGATGGTCCTGCTTTGAGCAGGAGGTTGGACTAGATGGCCTCCTGAGGACCCATCCTGATTTTCTATGATTCTATTATTCTACAGGTGCAGCAGCTGCAACAGCATCCAGAGTCTCTAGGCACCACGCTTCTTCCTCCACCTGCTATTTTCTGTCTACCAGGGGGCAGGACAAGGTGCCAGCTCAGGGATCTAAGAGTCAGTCTAGGGCCACATCAAGGAGCCAGGGAGGGGGTGGGGCCCGGCAGGGGTGGAGATCACATCCACTTGGTAGAAACCTGTCAGGATCGCTTGATAAAATATCTTTCTAATTAGTTACATTAAAATACTAAAGAAATTTGACAGCATTTTAAAATGTGTTTGAAAAAATATATGAGAGGAGGATTTTGTATTAGCAAGAACTTAAAAATGTCTCTTGTCATGAGATCACACTCACATTTTATGCCAACTTTAATGGGAATATTATGTAAAGGTTAAGAGCAGAATGGATTTTTTTTTTTTTGTTATTTGGGACTATGTTTGCAAATATTTGTGTGACTCAGTGCAAAATAAGTGATAATGTGAGTGATTTTAAGTGAAAAAGCCATTGCAAATCATATACACCAGTGTATGTTTTGAGGGAACTGCTGCATATATTGTGCTTGCAATTTAGGTGGAAAATTTTGAAAACATTGCCCTTGAAGCACTGCTTTCAAAATGACTTAAAGGCTAATAGATACATTTTTGCATAAAAAGTGCCTAAGAGAAATAGCAAAGTTGCACAACAGGAATATAAGCAGCTACAAAGTAAGAAGAACATTATAACTGACAACAGTAATAGGCTGGAAAAATGCCTATAAATTTCTGAAAATCTGCATTTGCTGGAAAATTTGCCTAATGACATGTACATTTAAACAATCAATGTATCAGCAGATTAACATAATGTAGGAGTCAAATCTACAAGGAATGTGTATATTCCTATTAAATTGGAGAATTAGGGCTCTGTACTGCAGTGCAGCTTCTACTTTTTATTAGTTCATATTGGTGCCCTGGGACCAAATATGTAAAGGCAGTATTAGTATGTTGGTGTGGAAAAACAGTATGAAGATTAGTGTTTTTCTGGGTATGGATATTACCTTAACTTAGATTTCCTTGTCTTATATTAGAGCAACCTTAGTTCAAGTTAATGAATATTTCTGTGTATGAGAATTTCCTAATCATTTAATATAGACCCAAGGCCCATTTTAAAGTTATTAAAACTCAGCGGCTGGCTGACTTGGAGCTGTACATGCTCCAGAAGACTGCACTATAGGATCTGATTATAATCCCCTAGTGTAGTTGTGCTGCACTAATGAAAACAGTGACTTTGTAGTAGTTTCAAACAGGCTCTGCCTTTAGTTTAGGGGTTTGCACTGGAACAGTTATGTCAATACAGCTACACTAGGAGCTAAAACTAAAATAGACAAGGGGTAACATTTTCAAAATGTGGCTGAGATTCTTAAATGCTACATTCACTTATGAACATGGGATTTGGGATCGCAGATCATTTAGCCCATTTGAAAATGTCAACCAAAGTCTAAACGATAGATGCAACACGAGACCTCTCCGAAAAGGGACTGTACTAAAAGAATGTTAGAATAAAATATTCTCTATATATACAGAATATAACATTCTCAGTACAATATGAGAAGACATAAAGAAGGCATTCTAGCAAAAATAGGTCTTAAGGAAGGATTTGATGGAGGAAGTCAAGAGGTTGTCACAGACAAAACTGGATACTATTCTGGTAGAACAAAATGACATACAACTTTTATTAGTGTTTTCATTTTGTAACTTTATTTTCTTCACTTCCACACCACCACCCCCCAAGTTCACCACAGGAGATGCATTTTCAACTGTGCAGTTGAAAGTAGATATATGGACCATTGGCATGCACCAAATTCTTAACAAAAACTGCTCTGCATTTAAACGCAGGAAAATTCTCTCTAGGCCAAGCTCTGACAACATTTGGAACTGTGTGTTCATTCCCAAGGACAGAATTTGATCCTTTGATGACAGATGTATAAAGGCTAAGTAAAAATGTACAGCTTAATAAAATTTTTATTAAATGTCAAATGTAAATGTGTCTAAAATGGAGGCATGCTCTTTTGCATATCCTAATGAAAAAAAGAGGAGAATAATGTATTGCCTTGGTAATTTTCATTAGCAGCTGAGTTTACAGTTGACAATTATTAAATGCAGCTTTAAGCAGCTAGATGAATTTCTAATGCAGAATTTGAGCATTATGATTATATTTATTGCAATCATAATTTTGTGTCTAATAGCTTAATCATGTCCTCTTCTCAAAGTGGAAAGCCTGACTTTAATCTAAAAATAATTCCAAGTATTTTTGCTATTAATAGCAATAATATCCACCAAGTCCATCATTAAAGTAATAAATAATAACTTCGCCTTAGGGCAGCTAACATATATGGACAGTTAACTGCTGTCCCTTTGTTTAGGTAACTATTTATGTATTTACTAGGCACATCTACACATGCATTTACACCACCTTAAATTTACTGTGCAGTAAATTATTGCACAGTAGGTGGGAATAAGCCAGCTTCTACACATGCAGGCCAACTGAGACTAGATTTAGTCCCAAGTCAGAGTAGCTTTCCATGTGTCCCTGTGGCCACTGGGGGTAGCTCTAGCCTCTGGCCACATGGCTGCCAGTAAGGCTGTGTGAAATGCCTGTGTTTTGTTTCGGTTTCGGATTTGGCATTTCGGAGGGACAGTGATTCGTTTCAGTGTTTCAAATCACCGTCTTGTTTTGTTTCAGCCAAAACTGTTTCATAGCTGTTTAGGAATTTCAGTGGTGTTTCAGCCATAGGCTATAATGGGGAATCACAAAACTGCCTATAACTTTGTCCTTTTGTGCCTGATTCAGATGAAACTTGCAGGGATGGTAGCCCCTGCTGAGGCCATGAATCAAGGAAATAGGTGCAGAGGTTTTTGTGAAACTGCACCTCAAACTGTTCAAAGCAAACGCATATCATTTGCTGGCAGCAGCAGCCTGCTGTCATCCTGCATGCAGATCCAGGGGCCCGCTGCTCCCAGGAGGAGTCTGGTACAGCCTTGCAGCCCTCCCATGGGGCATGGGCCCCCAGATCTGTGTGTGG
>NW_017729032.1:168710006-168732254 GCF_001723915.1 Gavialis gangeticus
CTGCACCTATTTCCTTGATTCATGGCCTCAGCAGGGGCTACCATCTCTGCAAGTTTCACCTGAATCAGGCACAAAAGGAAAAAGTTATAGGCAGTTCTGTGATAGGCAGCGTTGGGTTCTTCCCGGCACTTGGCATGAGCTGCGCTGGGCAGACTCAGACTCAGCTGGCAGCGGCAACTTGTTGTCATCTGCATACTCTGCAGTCAATGACTGTGGAGTTTTTTAAAAAAAAAAGCCCCATTGTCACTGGTCAGCTACAAATGTTAATATCAGAGCAGTCCTCTGCCTCCCACCCTTTTCCCTACAAGCTCACCTCTGAAACATCCAAATCATTTTGGAAAGTTTCTGAAACATTGTGGATGGCCCATTTCTTCTTGGAGCTGTTTCACAGCTGTTCTGGAGGCCCGCATTTCATTTTACTTTTGGTGTTTTGACTGTCAAAATATCCACATCTGAAACAAAATGAAACAGCTGCCAAAATGTCTCACAGCCTTAGCTGCCAGCACTTGGTAGCTGTGCTGAGACCAGCGGCAGCTGCCAGCATGTGGTGGCCATCTTAAGGGCTCATCCCCCCCTTCACAGCTGTGCCCAGCCCTCCCCTGCCTTAGAGCCCCATGCCCAGCACAGGGCCAGTATGCAGCAGCTTCCTCTTGAACCACCCTGGCTCTCCATGCTATCCCTGCCCCTGCCTCTGCCCCTGCCACTGCTGGTCATGGTGCTGGTCCTGCTGTCCTCACCTCTCCCTCCCTCCCAGGTCCCAAGACAAGTGTGCACCTGCCAGCTGGGCCCAGGGCACTGGCTGCAAGACACTCTGGCTGACTTCTTCCTGCACTTCTTGCTCCAGTTCATCTGTCTTGTTGCCCACACCCCACCACCCCAATCCCTTGTCCACCCCCAGCACCAGTCCAGGACACACACATAGGAGAAACAGTACAAACTTTATTAACAGAACAAAACCTCACCATTCCTTTCCCCTCAACAAACACAGTGCCCCCCTTACACACAGTGTCTCTCCACCACCCTTCCCACCCATCTACAATAAAGAACCCACCCAATTTTCCAAGACACTTCACTTTGGGTCTACTCTGTCTCTGAGTTCACCTGTGAGGGGTTCAGGGGTGGGTTCACCCAGGGAAGCATCCCAGTACCCAGGCCATAGGAAGTGGTACTGTGGGTCCAGAGGCCACAGTGGAGTCCAGGGATGCCTGAGGTCAGTAGGTGCCACACCAGCTCCTCAAGGGAGTTGCTGGGGCTATGCTGTGGAGTGATGGGTGGGATCCACGGGCCCTGCAAGGCTGAGAAGGGGGTGCAGGTGCTGGGGGCATAGGCACAGCCTCTGATGCGTGGCTTCAGCAGCACCACACACTGCCACTCCAGGGCCACCAGCTCAGCCCTGTGGTCTGCATATGCCCAGAGCTGTGCCTCCTCCCAGATGGCCTCCTAGGTTAGGGTCTCCACCTGCCACAATCACTGGTCTGCTACCCAGCCCTCCATAGCCACCACCAGCCACTGGAGCAGGTAGATCCAATCAAGAACATGGCAATGATGTTGCTGGCACCTCTGGGTGGCTTCAGCAGTGGGTGGTGGTGACCTTGCAGCAGCAGTCCTGTGGGCCCCTTCAGCCTCTTCCTTGTGTCCAGATGTTGGCCCTGCAGAGGCAATAGACATAAGGCTTTTGTGAGAGTTTGCAACATTTGAGAGATAAGATGCTCAGATCCAGGACCCCTGCGCTTCCTGGGCTCAGACCAAAGGGCAGCATCGTGCAGGTGCTCAGAGAACATGGTAAGTTGTCTGGGCAGACCTGGGCCCAGGTGGGTCCTGAGCTCTCCATCCGCACTTGGTCCCCAGGGGCTGGCTTCAGGTTGCCTTCCTCCCCCACCCTCTTTCCAGGGTGGGCCAAACCAGGCTGCTGGAAGTGCCTGTTGCTGCAGTCCCAGCCCCCACCAACCCTTCCTCTCCCCCTGCAGTTCCAACACTGTCCTCCATTGCCACCCAGCCCCTGGAGCCCAAGCTCAGGACACATGGGGCTCCTGGACAATGGGGGTGAGGTGCTGGCCATGCCCCTGCCCTCCCCATAGGGGGCCTCTCCCGAGAGGTATCCTGGGGCCAGCCCTGCACTGCAGTGCCACTGCACCCTGAGTGTGCCCCTGCTGCACATGCTGTGAGCAGTGTACAATGGGCTGTTTGTGCAGGTGGAGGGCTGCCCCAGCCAATGTGCCCTGCCGATGATGATTCTGCTGGTGCCCTAGGCACAGCTGAACTCCTGGTTTGGGACCCTAAGCTATGACAGCATGGGGGGCAAGCCTGGCCTGCTTCATGACTTCTGATGTCACCTGGAGGGCTACCTGTCACAGTGCTACATGTTCCTGCCCCTAGCCATCAAGGAGGAGATCACCACCAGGACCGACGTATTCCTCAGCATATAAGAGGCCTGTGCCCACCCATCCATGGAGACACAGCCTACTCAATAAAGTTCTGACCTGTGTCCCACCTCCCTACATGCTGTGGGAGGAACGAGGCTGGGCAGGGTAAGGAGGGGGGGCAAGGTTGGGGACTGGGTCTGGGTGGGCCTAACCCCCAGTTTGGGATTTACCATGGGTCCAGGTCTGGCAAGACTGAAAGCTCAGTGCAGGGCTCCCAATGCCAGACAGTGTCCATCTCTGACCAGTGGCTGCAGCCTGTGGTTGGTTGAGAGTTGGCACCAGCCTGAGGCCCCCCCAGGGAGAAGCTGGTACTGCTGGCAACTTTTCCTCATAGGTGGTAGTGGGGCAGGGCTGAGGTCAAGGTAGCTGCTGACCAAGACTCCCCAGGCTGCCAGTGGGCAAAACAGCCAGGGAAGAGTACAGAGCAGGGTGCTGGAGGTCCGAGGTCCCATCTGCTCGTGACAAGTCACCAGAGATATCAGGGTGGGGTGTGGATGCAGCCTCCTGGGGCACCAAAATGCAGGTCAGCTCCCACATGAAGGGCATGGTCCCAGGGGCCACACTGGAGGAGTGAATGTGGCCAGTTACAACCACCCACTGGGCCCGCAGGGCCTTGGTCTTCCTGTGGCACCGATGCGCCAAATGGGGGTGGCTCTGTGCCCACATCCCAGTCTCTAGGACCTCATAAATGTGGGCATTTGAGCACCTGCCCTTGCTGAACTGCCTCAGGACCCCCTTCCCACCCCAAAATGCCATAGGGGCATGCACCTCCTCCTAGGTCCAGTTTTCATGCCTGAGGCTGTGGAGAGATGGGTGCATGAGGTTGGGGCCAAAGCTGGAAATGGGGGAGGTGATAGACATTGTCCCCACACTGGCTGACTGGGCCCTCATGCAGCTGGCACTTTAGTGAGCTGGCAGCAATATCCCCAATAGGGGCACAGCAAGGAAGTCATAGCTTTGTGGCCAAGGCACTTCATCACAGTCTTGCAAAAAGAGAGAGGTGGGGGCATGACTCAGCCCTGTGGTGACTAGCAGTAGGCAGCAAGTATCAGCCCTGGTAGCAAAGCCAGCAGAGCCAGCATCCCCGGTGGTATCTCAGGGCTGGGCAAGGGATGCAGTAAATTGTAGCCCTTTGCAACCCTCCCATGTGGCCAGGCATCAGCTCTGGATTGAGACAGATATGGCAAACACAACCTGCAGGCTGTCCAGGGCAGAATACAGGGTCTGCTGGGCTCCACCAGTGAGCACAGGCTCCTGGAGGCTCCTGGAGTGTGTGCCCCACAGAATGAAATGGCTGCAGGCTTTTCTACCCTGCAGCTATGGACTGCCAGAGAGCAGCCTGGTCCAGCAGCAGGAGAGGAGGGTAGGCAGGAGCCCTGGGGCTGGGGTTCTAGTGGCTCAGCAGACCTAGCTGGGAGGCTCCCACATTACTGTGCAGTAAAGCATCTACATGTGCATTAATGCACAGTAAATAATTGGGCACATCACAGACTGTGGTGAAGTGCCTCATGTATGTGTCTATGGCTCCCTTGCCCTGTGGAGGATGCTGCTGCCAGCCCTCTAGGGTCAGCATCACAGGGCCAGCCAGGGTCTGGCCGGCCGCCTAGTGGCTGGGAAGACCTAGCTGGGAGGCTCCCACTTTACTGCGCAGTAACACATCTACAAGTACATTATTGTGCAGTAACTAATTGAGTGTAAATTTGATACCTGCATACAAATTTACACCCACATTGCCACAATGCACCATATTTACTGTGCAGTATGGGCAAACACATGTAGACATGTGCCTGTACTGTACAGTAATTTAAGTTACTGTGCAGTAAATGTGCATGTCTAGATGTGCCCACTGTTACTAACATTATATTTCAAGAGTTTTCTCCTTACTTGTCTTAGTTATTTTGACTGCATATTTCATGGTGATGTGTTTTAGCTCCTGTGTTTCTGACACAACAGAAGGAGAGGTAAAAAAAGACTGACCAATTGGAGAAAGATTCTTCTTTCTATCAGATTTGCTTCTCCTTGCTCTGACATCCAATTAATCATGCATCATGATGTGCTGGTTGCATTACATAGGATCTAGTTTTCTTCCTTTTTCAACTTCAGTATTTCCTCTCTGCTTCAAGCACAAATATTTGCAAAATCATCCCTTGACATAGTTGCTTAAATCAATTAACAGAACTAATATCCAAACAAGAGTCCTCCATAGCACTGGGGGACATATGTTAACCCTCCAGCATAATTTTTAACAGGTACTTCTCCCCAGTAATATTATTTTTCTAGGAAATGTCCTAAAAATAACATTTGTAATACATTTAATCTATAAGCAGAGTTGAACAGACTATTTTATAGCCTTTTCTGCCTGAAACACTACTATCCAATGGTAAATAGATTGCATAACACTGAATAATTAGTTCATCTTAATCTGTCAGGAGAATTACTGTTGTGACCTGTAGGCATCAAGAAACTCTCAGAAACATCCAGAATCATTTAATTCCTTTTCAGGTTGTACAAAGGAACAGGATAATGCTTCCTGAAGTGTGATACATATTTCTAGATGACACTGGCCCAAAACCCTGCTGTGAGGTGCCTATCTGCTGTAAAAGTAAACTACAATTTTTTTCTCAGGGACCATTGTGTGTAGTGACTCTTGCAACATATGCTTGCTTTAGAGAATTGAGAAAAAAGAAAAAGACAATCTTAACAAGTATGAGTAGGAATCTTGGTGTTCGAACAATTTCTACCTTTTCAAAGAATTCAATCTTTATTGCTTTGATAGGTTAATTGTAGTTTTACTTTGTGAAGAAACTAGGTAAGGTGACTCTTAATTAGTATGTGTTTCTATTTGGATCTCCTGACTTAAGTGATATAAAAAGTGGTAGTGATGATTTTACTCTTAGTGCTTCAGAGATAAGGTAGCTAAGTGTTTGTCACTTGAATTTCACTTGAATTTTCCATCATCAACATTTGAGTTTATTACATTCTAACTGACAGTGTTTTTGTGCCTCTTGACTACTCACATTTTCCCCATAGTCATTTGAAAACTCTAATGGTACAGTAGGGCTAATTCTGATAGAAGAACTCAGTACAGACCTCAAAAGAGAGGACACCTTAACATATGATACAGAGGAAATTTCTTTGAGACAGTATTTATTATTTTCTGGCCAGTCACCCATATAGGGTCAGAGTCAGAAAAGGTCTCATGCTGTCATGTTTCAGGTGACAGTAACCATTCATTTAACTGGAAACTTTAAAAAAATTAAATACTAATAAAATGTCACATCAGTTAAAAGGACAGTTATCATGCATACAGGCATTTACTAGAGATAAAATACAGGGGAAAAAAAAGAAAACTCTAGGAAGCAGGTCACTGTAGATGACCTAAATTCTCCTGACATACTGTTCTGCTCTACTGGACATCTAGACTATTATCTCTAAGCTTCATCAAATTACTGATCACATGCTCATTTTTTGTCATCAAAACTATACCCGATAACTGCTGATTTGGATCTGTGTTTGCGGTTTTTTACATGTCATTGGCAGTGAGAGGGAATGCCTGAGTATGCAGAGAAAGAAATGATGCCTTGTGCACCTACTTATTTGCTTTGTGATTTGGATGAAGAATTAGAAAATGGCTTGCTGCACAGATGGAATGCAGTTGTTGTTCACCTATCAATTTGCTCAGTTAAGAAGTATCAAAGTGCTGTAAAAATGTAATTAGAAAACTCTGAATAGGAGTCTGTTCTTTTCTACTTTTCCAAGCATTTACACATCACCTTTGTATTTGCATTTATACACACTCATGCTTGTCAGGACTTCAGCTCATAATAATTTTAAGAATAATGTTACATAATATGTAATGTATATTATGAAAAAATGAATTATTCTTTAAGGAGTTATTTGTTGGTTGGTTGCTTTTCCCCATGTGGAATCCATCTTGGACTATATATGACAGGGGAGAGTGAAGGGAGATAAGCAAAGGAAATATTGCTTCAGGCCTTAGCCAAAGTTAAATTCATTTAATCGAATATAATATTCTCCATTAGAATAACAATTCTATTGCTCATAATACAGAATTCTCAACCTGTTGTTATCAATTATTACAAGAGGAAAAAATGA
Organism: Gavialis gangeticus; assembly: GCF_001723915.1. Classification (NCBI taxonomy): domain Eukaryota; kingdom Metazoa; phylum Chordata; order Crocodylia; family Gavialidae; genus Gavialis; species Gavialis gangeticus. The sequence goes on from NW_017729032.1 coordinate 168,716,546, forward strand.
TATATGATGGGTGGTACTACCAGGTTTTGGAATGAGGCTTTTTGTTACCCAGGTGTAGCCTCTGTTTTCTTGTTTGTACTGCAAAAGTGGGAGGCCTTAGGGTGATGAAGCTGATTGTGTCCACCCAAACTCTTCCTCCTCATGTCCATTTATGTATACTAAAGGTGGAAGTTTGCTTAGGAGGGTGCTCTGGACTCATCCCAGTCTCCTACTTTGGAGGTCTTAGTCTCTGGCTGTGATCAGACATTGGCAACTGGTGTGCAGCAACCTTGTGGGAAAACTTCCAGCTCTCAAATATGTTTGCACACATGTGGGTGGGACCTGCTCAGTTCTGTCTTTTCTGTGGCCTGCCATTTATGTGGTACATTCAAGTCCTTAGAGTTATTATGTTCTGCTAGAGGCCTATAGTGGACCTTGACAAGGCTTATTACTGGAACTCTTAAATAAATTCCTTTTCCGTGGTTGCCAGGGCATATGCAAATCCCATCACCTGGCATCCATTGTCAACCTTGTGAGTGAGAAAAAAAATATCAATATATATAAAAGTCTGGCTACCCTGCCTTCATCCCTGATTGAAGGCCCCTGACAGATATTACATTTAAGTGATTAACTGGTAATCATATCTTAAGCAGTGACCTGGCCACACAGTCAATCAATTAACGGTGTGATAAAATGAGGAATAAGCCACAATGCTGTTTTGGGCAATAACTTTGTGGCTAGTGCTTATCACATCTTTAATTGAATGCCAGTGCCCAACAACTGGAACCTATGGGGGTCTTGGCTCTGTAACATATGATTATGATACAGAGGCTAGGAGGCCCCTCAGCTAATTGGGTCTCCCAGCCAGGGAACACACCATATGCTCCCATCCACAGGAGTGCATGTAGTGCTCCCATAGCTGGGAGCAGAGCTTGCTACTTGCCAGCACAGGGTGAAGTCCTGGCAATATGGCCCAATGCGATCTGATGCAGGATCCCACAATCAGGTCCTGCCATGCGCATGTGGCACAGCAGGAAGCACAATTGATAGGATCCTGCAGCAGATCTTATCATACCTTTAACTTTAACTTTAACTTCTGTTGGGGTCTAATAATTCATCTCAAGTTATGTAGGCCTGATATATGCAGCATGATTGAAGAAAAAATTTGGTGCAAGTAGCAGTCATGTATAGAGATGGATATAAAACTTTAGTGATCCAGTAACTGAGCGTCCTAGTTTCTCACCAACATTGAAGCAGTGTGTGTGTGGGGGAGGGGGGGAAGGAGGAGGGGAGTTATTAATTATATTGGGATAATACGTCACAGATATACATATCAGATGTACAAATGGCAACTTCCAATAATATACTTCAAAATATTTGATTATATTGTAAATGACTGCTTAATATACTCCTTTTCTGGAAGAATAACAGAATTTCATAAGGCATGTCCTGCAGCTCTTGAATGATTATCAAAGCTGTGGTCTTGGATTATAATTATTGATATTTACTGGATAAGAAAGAGGCTAGACTGTAAAACCAGTTCCTGCCCTTATGTCACTCCCTTTCTGTGCAGTTTCCAGGATCTATCCCAAATTTTGTCCTTTTAAAATTCACCCAGGGTGTAAGATCAGCAAGATTTTCACACACACACACACACACACACACACACATGCACACAAACACTCACACACACACACTTCCATGTAAATGGCATGGCATCATTGCATTATATCAAAAGCTATTTAATCTTCACTGTCCTTCAAAACCTACCTGGAAATTGGGGGACTTCAAATTTACTTCATTTCATACACACCACCACCTGTTTGCAGTGCTCATCTGCTGACTTCATTGGACAGACAGGGAAATTTGTAGATGTAAAATGCACAAACACTGGTCTGATACCTGCTGCAGAAAGACCAAAGGCTATGTCAGAACACTTTAACCTCTATGGACACTCCATTGCTGACCTCAGGCAGCAACATTTTGAAAATCAGTTTGAACAGGAAATTGTGGAACAAGAAATGATCCACAGACTAGATTGTGTTAGGTATGGTTTAAACAGGAAGTGCAGACGAAAGTGACAATTTTCACCTGATCTGGCCACATAAAGTAACTTATAGCTGTGACCAAACACAAGTGCTCAGCTTAAAAATGGCCGACTGGGTGAAAACCTGACCCCTCATTATGTGAGGTATTAAAGATGTTACAAAATGTAGCATCTTTTGTAACTTGTGTCTATGGAGCTCCCAGCCTGTTGCTGTTTTCAGAATGGGCAGTTTTCACCCACCCCACTCTTCAACACCAGCTGGGGAGCCCAGAGAATGAGCTCCCTCTGCTGTCTTTCCCCACCTCCCATTCTGAAAATAGTGAGCCCTGGGCATTGCTATAGGAACCTGATTGCAGGCTCCCAGCTGATGTTAGTTTCCCCTCCCCCCTGGAACCAGCAAACTTTTGTTTGGTCTGGGGTAAGGTTGTAACTCAGAACACTTTGCAAAAATCATTCTGAGTTACATCTGGGAGCTGCACTTCTGTCTGCAGCCAGGGACTAAACAGGTTAAATAGGGAATTCTTATCTCATTAACTGGATTAGCTTTTGCAACCCCTTTGTTCTTATGAGTTCTTTGCTTGCTTGCTTTTCTCCCTGTTTGTCCCATTGCCCCCCTCTCTCTTTCCTCACCTTTTGAATTCAAATCACTCACTTCACTTTATATACTGCTCTAGGCTGTCATTTCACAGCATCTGATGATGTGAACTCAAGTTCATGAAAGGTTGTGCTCTATATGTAATCTTACTTAGGAAAAAAGAGTGTACTAGCAAAATCATATACCAGTTGCTATAACAGAGCCATTGTAGAGCCCTTCTATAACATTGCTTATTAAAGATTAGTAAATAATTCACAAACATATTATTTATCCAATAATTAACTTCAATATATTTCATTAAATTTTAAACAAACAATATTATCAAAATATCCTGCTTTATCTCAGCTCTGGATGAAGAGCATCAAATTAAAATGCACTTTTCAATTAAAGACAATTTTTTTTTTTTCAACCAGTTCTCATATCAGAATAAATTGCAATTCATGCATGGATGAGATTTCAGGACATTTAGAAGAAACAACCTGAGAAAAGGACAAACAACCAACGGATGAACTCGAACTTGTCTTATTGACATTACTTGATAGATTATAAATTTTATATTGTACTTAAATATCAGTTTTGTAAAGATCCATGTAATGTATCCTGTCACTATGAAAGCCAGTTCTTAGTAAAAAGGTTACAATTCCCTATTTTCATGCTTTTTAAAAAAAAATTTCTTACTTTGGTTCAGATCCCTGCTATGACAAAGTCCAAAACAAGAGTGAAAAGATGTTCTGCAGATGGTTTTTGTGCCCAACTGCAGGTTTAGGTAGGAAATTTTGAAGACTCTTTTTACCTGCATCCACCACCAACAGTCCCCAGTAAAATGTCCACTAAGAGGAAACAACAAAAATGATATTTCCTGGTTCTGACATGCCTTCTTTTTACCTTGCTCAAAAGTTAGGCAGGGATCAATGGTCATTGCATAGGCTCCCCACAAAAGTGACGTTGAAAATGTTGCTTATTTTTCTTCATGGGCAAAGGAATTGTCCAGGCTTGGGGATTTGTATCTTTGCTTATCTAAATAGAAGTGTTGATAAAATATTTAGAGCACAGATGTTTCCCAAGCTTCCTTCCTGCTGGTAGAAAGTTGCCTTGTCAATATAAATTTAGCTTTAGTGCCTTTGGGAGTTGAAAGAATTTGATTTCTTAGTTTCTGTGTAGCTGAACTGATATGCTCCTGGAATGAGATGGATTCTGCTAGGCCAATAAAAATACAGAGTAGACCCACTTATGGCAGTGGTCCATCTCCAGTTTAATCACTGGAACTGAAAGCATAGTCTGGGCCATAAACTGTATTTCTGTAAACTCATTACTTTTCTATATTTTCTTGCATTTTTTCCTTTATTAATTTTTTTTCTCTTTTAAAAAGTCTTGTATCAGCCTCTTTGAGACACAGTGTCACTTGTCTACACTTGACAGGATTAACATTCCATCTTCCTGCTTTTAAAATGAATTATCCCTACCATCTTGTAGAATAAAAATATGTACATGACCCTGTTGCCTGAAGCTTTGGATTTATTTTCGATTACATTTTTTATGTAAATAAGTGACCAACCATTCAATGAAAGACAATACATACTGTGGGTGCATCTACACATGTGCTTTACTGCAGAGCTGAGTAAATAGCTCCACAGTAATGCATCACTCTCTACATGTGGACCTGTTTTAGGGCACAGTAAATTAACTCTGCCATAGGATAGTACTGTCTGGGACAAATACTATCCTGTAGCAGAGTAATTTTCATTGTATCAATGCACATGTAGATGGTAACCAGGGCTGACTGGGGCACAAGGCTGCGACAGTGTGAGGCCAGGCTAGCCCCACACTGTAGCACCCTCATGCCCCAGCCAGGCCATCCACTGCTCTTTTCCATAACCTAAACACTTCTTTTTGTAGGAATCATTTAATAATTGCAACACGTTACACTATCCCATAATCAAACTGCTGGGGTGGGACCAGCTGTCTGGGAAACTCCATATCACCAAGTTCATAGATCACCTGACAAACATTCCTATAAATAATACGGAGAAGGAGGTCATGGGAAAGGCAAAGATGTTTTGGATTTGGAGAATCTGGAGAAAACAGAAAAGTCTTACTGAACTACCACTTCTTTTCCTGGATCCCTTCTCATACCAAAGTGTCTTTCCCAAGAAGTAGTACGTTAATGATGATAGAGGCATTTTGAACTACACTGCTTTAAATTTATGATGTGCCCAAATGTAAGGGATAGCAAGTCATTGAACTGCTTTTGAAGCATCCTCTGTGAGTCACAGCTTCTTCCTGATTCACCTACTATTCTGAGAAGGAAATCAGCTGAATAGGATCTAAACTCTGCTACCCAGTGCACTGTGGTGGCAGAACAAATCTGCCTTATTCCCATATACTTCACTTGCATGGGGATGGGAAATGTAGCTACGTAAAGCCTGCTAACCCCATATACAGGATACAAGAAAGCATGGTGCTCTTTAAACTCCTTACTCACTTGCATTAGCAGACAGCTGGGCAAAATCTGGATTTGTAATATTAATTACTGTATATTATAGAATTTTTACCAGTAGATCATCAACATTTTCAATATTGGCAAAAAGAAAAACGATCTACAACATTTGAGTTTCTTCTTTTAAGAAGTGCTAGTTATTATTTTATTTCTTGTTCTTGTAACTGCACCACCCAAAAAGCCAAGTCAGCTCTCATGATGGTGGATGCTTCTCAAAACATCCAAATAGACAGCTCCTGCCCTAAAGAGTTTGTAATGCCACAGATTTGTTGTTATATTTTATTTAAAAGTTAAGACAGTGTCTAGTCATAAAATGTGTGAGAGCAGACTAATAAATCAACTTGCTAATATGAAGAGGTAATTACAATGCAATTTACATAAAAACTTAATAGAACCAGAAAGGCTAAATAATTTGAAAGCTACCAGGCTAAGTGTCAAACAGATTCTAAGTTATGCATATAGTAGCAGCTGTCTACATATTTTAATAGAGAAAAAAATGGTTGGATTCTAGGATCATACAATACTCATCTTCAAAGCCATGAAATGCAGATAAATTATATCTGTATATAACTGTAATAGACTGGTTAAAAGATGTAAGAGGTAAGGGTTCCTTGGGATGATACCTTTTTTTTGGACCAAATATATAGTTGAAAATACAAGAGCTCAAGAAGAATGTCTTGAATTTGAAAGCTTGTCTAATTCTGGGCAAACTGCACAGTTGGTCCAATAAAAGATGTCTCTCTAAGAAGTCCTTGCCTCTCACATAATTCCTGGATTATCTATCACAGCTACAGCATCCCTCTAACACTACTAAAAATAGGTAAATACTAGAAGTTTTTCAACTTTTTAAATATCAGATGATGAAAAAAATCCACTAATAATTTAGTATTAGTACTGAATTATAGTTGGTGTAATAATTTGGTTAAGAGACTATCAACAGTGGGCGTGTCTACGCATGCACATTCACTACATGGTAACCAAAAATACTGCACAATATGGGTGCACGTCTATATGTGCACACCTGTATTGTGCAGTAAATATGGCAATTTATGCTGATTTGGGCATCATTTGATACCTGCAAGTTTATGACCTATTAGTTACTGACAGTAACACTGTGTGTGTGGACTGACTTGGGATTAAAGTTAGTTCCAAGTCAGTCTACACACAATGTTAATGGACTTTAATGCCTGTATGTTTAGATGCTGACCTATTCCCGCTTACTGCACACTAAATTTAAGCTGGCATAAATACACATGTAGACACGTCCTGGTAATATGATACGCAAAGAACTAACATCTGCCGTCAGTTGGGTCTACACAGGTACAACCTGATAGACTAAAATTGTGCCATTCTATTTTTACAGTGTGTCCCCGACGGGCCTTTGTCAATCGCTTCTGGGAGCCCTGCTCTCCTGGTCATTGGCTCCTCCCCTTCCAGACTTCCGTGTTACCGTGGTTGTTCATCCTCCCATGTCGCCCACCCCGCTCTCGCCTGCCACGACTTGCTGTTACACCAGTGGGGCGGGGCTAGTTCATGGGTCCCTCGGTGGCCCGGGTCTGGCCCGCCGGTTGCACATGGGGCTCCACCACCCCTACACCCCGGCCTCACGCCACCTGTGGCCTCCACTTCCCCATGCCCACTCAGTGATGGTCCCACAGGCCTCTAACATGGCTCTCATCTTCGAGTTCCCCAAAACCCTTGGGATACTCCTGCCCTGATGTCGACCCCTTCACACCAGCCTGAACCGGTGCCTTAGCCTTTACTACAATAGGTCCCACCCCACAACCTCGTCACCCTGTGCACCCCGTGCTACGTGCCTCCTCTAAGAGGTTCTACTGTACCAGCTACCTCGCCAACCCTCCACCAGCAACCTATTATCATGAACGGGAGTGGCACCTCTTGGCTGCTTTCTAGTTGCACACTTGTTCCCTTAATCGGCATCCTCTATTCTCAGCAGCGATCCCGTCCCGATCTCTTGCCAGCCAGGTGGTCCTTCGGCCTCTCGCCCCTCTTCAGGGACACCCGCGCCCACCGCCTCGGCACTTACTTCGGGGTCCTCTGAATCCTCCTGGGTTGTCTCAATCTTCGTTCGCTCACCCGGTCCATTGCTTCAGGGTTGATCCGCCGGTGTCCCAGTCATCAGTCTTCCTCTCTGAGCCACTGTTCCCTCCGGCACACTGGCTCTTCTCTGTTTGTCCAGCGGGGCTAGCGCTGGGGATGGCCCTGCCAGCCATCTGCTCCCCATGCTATCTGCTGCCTCCAGAGCAGCGGCCGCCATTTTTAAATCTGCCGGCCGGCATCTGACGTCACCATCAGCTACTGGCTGTAGCTGTACATAAAGGCGTCTAACGAGCCACGCGGGTTCTCCCTCCGTTGCGGCGTCTCTTCTGTCTTGGGCTTCAGGTAAGTGTCCCTTGCTACCTCGGCCCCTGGGACACAGTGCTATAAATAAGAGCAAATTGTGACCTTCTGAATTTAATATTTTTTTTAAAAAGTAGAGAGGGAGATCAATTTCTAGATATATTTTTACTGATATATTTTAGCTACTCCCTTATCGCTGTAAGTATTGGGATGCAATACTTTCAACTAGAGAACTTTCAGGACTCTTTGTTTCTGCATGATTCAAAAAATCATTAGGTTAGGTGATAGTTTTTCTAATTGCAAGTCATATTGCCAGGGGGGTGAAGGAGCCTCTCTCTGTAATTTCTTTATGTATATTTTATTTCCTAAATTTATTTTACACATTGTATAATGGTTTAAAAGTCCATACCAAATGAAGGCAGATTCTAATCAAGAACTTCTGTGAGCTTTGGATTAGGCCTTAAACTTGCTGAAAATCTTCCCATTAATTTAAATGTGTTTTGGGTTAGAGACTTTTCTGTCCCTTCACCTCTTCCAGTGAAATGCACTTTTGTCCATAACACACACTTCTTTCTCAGTGCCCCTTCACATGGAATACCCTCTTGACTATAATTTACTGAACTCTTCTCCCAGTGGATTCCAGCCCTTTTCATTAGTGTTCCTAGGCTGTCACAAGCTGCTCATGCAGTAAGCTGAGCTATCACAGCATGACACAAAAAAGTTGTGTCCACTTCTTAATTCACAATAAGATGTTTTCAGTGGTAACTAGAATATTTCCTTATGTCTTATGCACTTTGTTCCCTGTAGACAAAAAACATATATTACTTCATATTCAAAAATTTCACAAATCATTCCAGGTAATCCTAATATTATAAATATTAAAAAAAAAACCTAAATAAATAAAATGATTGACTCCAAGATGAACATGAGCCGGCAGTGTGGGGATGCAGTCAGGAAGGCCAAACGCACCTTGTCATGCATCCACAGATGCACCTCAAGCAGGTCCAAGGAGGCGATACTCCCCCTCTATGTGGCACTGGTTAGGCCGTATTTGGAGTACTGCATCCAATTCTGGGCACCGCACTTCAAGAGGGATGTGGACAACATGGAGAGGGTCCAGAGGAGGGCAACTCACATGATCGGGGGGCAGCAGGGCAGGCCCTATGAGGAGAGGCTACGGGACCTGAACCTGTTCAGCCTCCACAAGAGAAGGCTGAGGGGGGACCTAGTGGCTGTTTACAAACTGGTCGGGGGGACCAGCAGGCATTGGGGGAGTCCCTATTCCCCCGAGCACTGCCAGGAGTGACTAGGAATAATGGTCACAAGCTGGAAGAGGGTAGATTTAGGCTAGACATCAGGAGGCGCTACTTCACTGTCAGGGGGGCTAGGATCTGGAACCAACTTCCAAGCGAAGTGGTGCTGGCTCCTACCCTGGGGGTCTTTAAGTGGAGGCTTGATGAACACCTTGCCAGGGTTGTTTAACCCCAGTACTCTTTTCTGCCATGGCAGGGGGGTCAGACTCGATGATCTGCTCAGGTCCCTTCCAACCCTACCAACTATGAAACTATGAAAAAAAACCCCAAATCCAAAACAACCCACTCTAATCCTCTAGATTCCTTTTTCTGTTAAGAACCCTAGTTGTACCCAGAAAAAAACAAGGGCCGTTAGGTTCTTAAACATATTTTGTTTGTTTTTAGCATACAGTATGTTACTATAAACCTTTATCATAAAATGACCATTCAAAGGAGGACTAAATACACTGAACCATGGCTATGCATAGTATCATCTCTTTCTATGAAAAGATCTCAACTTGGTTTCCAGTTTGGGCATATTCTTTGTCCCCCGACTTACTGCAGAACCCTCTACCCAAGCCTTGAACAGTGATTATTCTCTGTACAGAGAAACTATTTTCTGTAGACCTACTTCAAAATCAGCTTGTTAATCCTGAAATGAAAAATACTGTTTTTCCCTCACTCATGCAGGTGTGACTCCTACTTGGTTAGTTGAAGCTAAATAACTGAAAACAAGATCTCTCTTCAGAGTTCTCTAATCTGATGTTCAAAAACTATGCACTATCAGTAACTTACAACCCAAAGGACTGGTTACATGGGAGAGCATAACATAACAGGAAGAGCAATGGGTGTAGCAAGATAAGATGAAGTAGTCAGTGAAGAGCTTCCCTTATATTTTAACACAACAACCTAATAGTCGCTTTGTCTGCTATATATACAATCCCCAGGATTTTTCCTTCTTGGTTGCTACTTACTTTTTCTTAGCGGTTGCTCAATAAATAAAAAAATCATCAAATGGCTGTTAGGTATGGTCCATAAATCATTTCTACCCTCTTGGCCCAACTTTAAATCGATTTATACCCTGGCATCTCATTCTCAACTCATATACAGCAGTGTAATTTCCCCTTCTTCACCTGCATTTAAATGGAGTTGCCTCCCTAATGAAGTTAAAGTAGAATCAGGAGTAGAAACTTACTTCTGTTTTAGTAGATTTGAATTTCCTCTATTGTTTTTAAATGATGGACACTACTTACTCTATCCAATTCAGCTGTACTCAGAGGCCACACACCTAACATTTGCCAAATAAAAAGAAAAACAACATCAGGATGAGATTATCATAAAATAAAATTAAATTAAATACATTATGTTTAAGAAACTGCAAGAAAAATGTGGATAAAAAGACATTGGCAATTACTGGCCAGTGCTCTCACAGTTTTTGATTCAGGATTTACTATAGCCACTGGCACACTCTTCTTGTATACATTTACAAGTAATCATAGTAGAGAGGCAAAGGAGTCCTTTGCCTATGATTACCTGTGAATGTTAATTCTCATGTTGTATTTGTGATACCAACATTTGCTCAAGTGAAATTTAAGATCACCAACTTTACATAAGCCACCCGATCACTATCATGCAGAAGAAAACCTTTTAGAAGAGATTTAATTAACAAATTTTTGTAAGTGTGGGTCAAATTCATTCCTTACACAGCTCTTTTGGGATCAGTTGCAATGAATTTATCTCTGGCTGTCAAATATATATATATTTATACACACACACACACATCTAGAAAGGGAATTACTCTCTACCAAAAGGTTACCTCACCAGGTAATGATTGAAGAAGATAAGGTTTTCTGTTAGGAAGCCTTGCCCTGTCACTGCTGCTCATTTACTTGTTTTTTTTTTTCCTCTGGGGCTAATGATCTAGTACTTTTAAATAAATTAAAATCACCAAAAATATTTTTTGTTTGTTTGTTTTTAAATAAGAAGGCAAGAATATTCACAAGATATAATACAATATCCATTTGCTCTCAGGACAATGTTTTCAAAAAGCACATTCATTAATTATTTAGAAAGTATTAATATCTTAAGGCTGAATAGAAATTAAGAGGTATTGGTATGCAAATAACTTAGTATCAGATAAAAGATAACACAGTGTTACTGTGCATAAGCTAGTTCACAGTACAAAACCATCTGAACCCCATGGTAAGCAAAAACTAAACTGGAGTTGTTTAGCCCTCATGGAAGAGTCAAGTGGAAGCTAATCTATGGCAAAAGTGTGCACATGCACAGAATAGCTGATGTATTGTAAAACTATGCGTCTTTTAATCCATGGTATATTGCGATTTTACCCTTAGATTCTTATCTTAGCATTCTATGATCAAAATGGAATTTCCTACTATAGAAAGAAATTTCATTTCTAGGTCGATGCAAACTTTTAAATTATAACCCAAAGAAAGAAGTGGTGCCCAATATATTTGGTAAAGCTGAACTGATTTCACTTTGCTTCATATCAGCTGTGCTGAGATGCCAGACAGGTATTGCAATGGAAATATATCAGAACCCTTTCCCATAGCTCTGTTGTTCTGAACTTTAACAAGAATAACCCTGTCTTACAAGATTCTTGCTGATCCAATTTGACTATGAATTTGAGAGATCAGAATAAAAATTAGTTTGAATGCAGGAGCTGTGTCACTAGTTAGTTGCATTTGTTTAATGAAAGTGACTGAATTCATTTAAGGAATTTATTAAGATATTGACTTGTTTAGTGAATCGTGCTTTATGAACAAATGCGACTAAGGCCTGGAACCTTTTGTAAGAAGGAGACCCAAATTGCTTTCCAGTGAGAAGTAGCTGATGAATTCTTTTTTTTTTTTTTTTGGAGGCTTGAACATAAGATTGTAGTGGAGCCAGATGGAGTTTGTAAACAAGGAACCTCTCACAGTGCTGTACAATTATTTTGTTGTTGTAATTTTGACCCAGTTAACATCATAGGGAAAGACCCACCACTGATGGAAATTAACATAGCTCTTTTGAATTTAATAGCACCATGCTGTTCTGCACTAGCTCAATAAGCTAACAGCATGATTAGTTGATTGGATTTTGAGACATCATTTACAAGATTGCTGCTGATGCACTTATATGGAAACATACCTTTGGTCCTTAGTGCCTCATTGAGCAGTAGGGGTATATTCATCCTACATGAATATGGATAGGGACTCAAGTCCTCAAAGATTTCCCTGTGGGTCACACGTATGTACATGCACTATTTTATAAAGATAGGGTAGGAAGAAAAGGATAATCAATGAAGAGGAATCAAAGTGATTCATCACAGCGGAGAGGGAGGAAGTTTTTTCTTTGTAATGTGATTCTGCTTTCAGAGACAACAGTCCTTCCCCCACCCACTCTGGTGTCTTACGTTACCACCCTGTCTTCACCTGCCACACTTTTTTGATGATAAATATGGATTTAAGAGACTGTACTCAGGGTGCCAAAATAAGTCTTGGGTGCTTCACTCTCCTCATAGGCTGCCTTGGTCTAGCCCAATCTCTTCCCTGAATAAGACATTTCTGTTCCTGATTCATGGTAGCCACTTTGTTATCCTAACATCATTCTATACCAGGCCTTCCCTGGTCCTACCTTGATTCACCTGGCTGGGTCATACTTAGTACATCACCAGCACACCTAACCATGGTGTTGCAGGTCTATTACCCTCTGTAAGCCAAACCCCTCAACAGTGCCTACAGTACCTCTTCATGGCCTCTTACCTCCCTTTCAGCCATGTTCATGTCTCCCAGGAAAATGGGACTATAAACCCACAACAAACTCATTCATGTACACTCATCATGGAGCAGATCTTTTACTGTCTCTACCAGCTGGCTCCCAACAGCATCCTGGAGTACCTTAGCTCTCTGTACAGCACTCTCCTCTAGCAAGATCAGGGCTAGTGTGACTTCCTAGTCCTCAAGTCAAGCCTGTATACTCACTGACTCCACCAATTTCTGTTCACTTAATCTTTGCTCCTCAAAGAGAGGCACAGTGGGGGTTACATTACCTAATCTGCAGGTTCTGCTCTCCACTGCCTTTCTCCCTACAAGCAGTCTTCCAGCTCTGCTGTTTCTTCAGTAATGGGTAAGTGTTTCCTGGTACATCCATCTCCCTCACAACTTTACAACTTTTAGGCAGCAATATTAGGGTCCTGTGAAAATCCTACACCTTGAAGAAGGCGGATGAGTTAGGTGTAGGGCTTACTGGATGCTGGGAAATCATTCTTAATACATGACTTCACCTACTTGTTCTTGGAAAATGTTGCAGCTCTCTTCTTGTAGCCAGCATACACTGGCATCTGTATCTTAAGCACTTTGGAAGTTACATATGTGTTATGCTATAGATGGGGTGAGATTATTGGGCTGTTTTAGGCAGTGTTTTCTGGTTACAGTCTGACTTCTAGATGAGAAAATCATGGTTTCTAGACTAAGCAGAACAGAAGAGAAGTAGTCTATATCATCACTAATATGATAAGTGCTGAACTGTTTCTTACCTTTGAACTGATCCGTATTTCATAGTAAAAGGTAATGCCCCACAAGTGGTATTAATGCTAAGGGAAAAAAAAGAAAAAACTTGACTATTTTATGCAAACTATGTTTCTACATATACACCACATACCTAGCTGCTGCTTGTCAGTTATTAACTATATGGAAACATCTTTTTTTCTCTTTATTCTGCCATTCAGAAAGAAGGTGAATATTTTATTCCAGGGCATGTTGTATGCAAGAAGATATAGTAATCCATAAACAATTTTGGGCGCAAAGCGGTAGAACCCAAGGATTTCTTCTTCCCACATCAATCACATTGTCTCCTGCTGCTCTCCTTCTGGTCTTATGCATTTTTCACTTTGGGCTACCTGGTGAACCAGGACACTTTCATATCTGTCTAGCACATAGCCTTGTAGTTAGAGAGGCTTCCTGGGAGGTGGAGGAATGAGGCTCAAAATCTCTCCAAGCTGAAAATAGATCCCAGGCTTCCCAATTCATAGATAAGGAGCCTAACCACTACATAATAAGATGGTTTCTTCTTTTCTGTTTCTTCCTTGATACCTGCATGATCTCAGTTTTAAACAATCACTTTACATAATTTTTAGCTAAGGAGTTTGGTATTTATAGGGAACATCTTCTTGTTCATTAATGCACTTTCGGTAATGCATATTAAATCTAGTACCTCCACTGTGAGGTACTAGAAAAAGGTACATTAGCTTGTTTTAATGTGTATTAGCTAAAGAGAATGGGTTTTCGTGATACTTTAATGAGCATCAAAATAAGCTAATGCACATTAAAGTGCACATGTAGATGCTCCCATTGGGATGTATGTCTCTCTACACACAGAATCATACTGCAACAGAATCTAGTTATACTAGACATCTAGGGCAGTTTTACACATGCTCCAGCATTGGGGAGGGGAGCGCTTTAATTGGAGTGGCTCTGAGACCGACTCTAATTAAAGAGCTTCAGCGTCTTGTCTATCAGCATCCCCGTGCTTCAAAATGGTGGCAGGGGCACTTGAACTAAAGCTCGTTTGACAAGCTTTAGTTCAAATGCCCCTGCTGCCATTTTGAAGTTCAGGAACATTAATACACAAGATGTGGGAGGCTGTTGGAGTGCAATAATTACCACCTTCCAGCAGACTCAATTAATCAAGTCTGCTCCAACATGTAATTAAAGAGCATTAGAGCAACCTCTGCACTCATGTTCAGGCACCTCTATATGGCTTCTTTGCTTGTTTCTGAGCATACGCAGTAGCTCAAGTATAGACATCTAGTGATCTTTTCAGACCAAAATAGAGGATCTTGGCAATTTGTGGCTCCTGGCATGAAGGAATCGGATTGTGCTGAGTAACGTAGACACTTAATGTCTATTTTAGATGTTGTTAAGGTAAAATAGTATCTGGGCTATATCTTGCATCTCCATAATTAGTCTGCTACCTTCTCTATCCACAAAGTGGTATAATAGAGTAGATATATTCTGAAAGAAGGCAGCTAGAAAGAAGTATGCTTTTAGCAACTCTTTTATATAAATCTCTCTCAGAATGGAAATGAGTTAGGTTTTGTACCACAGATTTTTAGGAGCTATTTGTTTGCTTTGTTAGAAATTCTTTTCCTATCTGATTTGTTTTATATAATGTTTAATTTTCCTCTGTCTTCCTATGATTTTGTTTTCTTCGCGCACACCTGAATTATGTCATGCCCAGAGATTGCGTGGGTAAGTCACCATAACAACAGACAGCATAGGAATCTGAAAAAAATCATATCTAGGTAGCATAACTGATGAAAAATCTTTGTTTTGTTACAGAGTATCTGTTCATCCATGAAATAAACAAAGCTAAAATTCATATACACAGATAGACAGACTTGCATATGCAGCATCCATCCTAATATTTATATTTTGACTATAGAATATATAATGTTTGTAATATGAAGATTTTATCTGCAAAGTTTGAGAGTTACTTTAATCACAAATAATGAAGTCATAGTTGAGTTGTCAAGATCATCCCCAAACCAGGGTTAATAAAGCCTGAACCACTGCATTCTGCCTTTACTACAAAGTAACCTAGAGCTAGAAGCAACCTAACCCACAAATGTCTCTCTTAATTACCCACCCCAATCTTCCACACCTGTATAAACAAAATGGTACAATTTCCTGCAATCCTTAAAAGGAAAGCTTGTCTCTTAACCCCCAGAACACTGCCAGCCTACCACTGCTATGCACAAAACACCCACCTCTTTCTAGTGCTAAACAGCCATGTCTCCCTAAAACCATTTTTTCTATCTTCAACTTCTGACGTCAGATTTGTCCCTGATCATCCCCAAAGCCAACAAGCCCCACTGTTAGTCACCTCCAACATATGGAAGAACACCTGGTGTCTTTTTTTTTTTTTTTTTAGGTCTT
>NW_017729032.1:168732320-168733200 GCF_001723915.1 Gavialis gangeticus
GTTTTTTTTTTTTTTTTTTTTAGGTCTCTCAGTGGGATATTAAAACAATCAAAGCCTCATCTCCTGTATTTTTCTTGTTACTCCAAGAACAGCTCTGCACTGTCACACCCTTGCTACTAAATACCATCTAAAAGTATTTGCAGTCAAGCTAATGGGCCTGTAGTTGCCTCAGTCTCTCCTTCTTCTTTTTTCCTTTCATTATACAAGTATATATAACATGGAGCCAGAAGACTCCTATTACTTCACAAGAGAAAGAGCAGCAGATAAAGCCCTAGCAGATAAGCAGGGACTGACTACAAGAGGAAAGGCCAAAAAGAAATGCTATTACATAGGCAGTGGGCTGCCCATTTATGTAGAAGGGCACACCTGTAGCCAGTCAAGGTAAGCCACCTGACCAGAGAGGGAAAGGGCTTAGGGAGCATATAAGCCTGGTCCCTGAGCCAGAGCACATAGTCTGGCTTTGAAAGCTGCAGATAAAAGAGCTTCTGGTCATGAAGGTGGCAGGAGACTTGAGTACCTGTCTGATTCTAGAGTGGCCTAAGGTAGAGGGTGAAGTTTGATCACTAAGGGTTTTAATTATAGTCAGTGTGTTTGTTTTCATTTTGGGTTTTATACTGGGTACTGGACTGGGGACAGTATTGGGATTCTCAGGGGTAAAGAAGGTCCTAGTACTGTGTGAGCAGGGTGGAGGCACCCAGGCTAATGAGTCTCCATGCCTAAGCAAATGCTGGCCAGCAGCATCCCCAAGGTATGGGTACAGCTATTGAGGAGCTCAGGCATCCCAAAATTTATGCCTTAATACACTAGTGTGCTAGAGAGAAGCTTGTAAGTGGATGAGGGCTCACTCTGGGACTCCCCCCCCCCCCGGAAGCCCCCCTTT
>NW_017729032.1:168738200-168745856 GCF_001723915.1 Gavialis gangeticus
CTTTTCCAAGTTAAATAATTACTCCAGGGCATGGCTTGGAGGAGATCCCAGGTGATTGGGAGAGGGAAAATATAGTGTCCATCTGTAAGAAAGGGAAGGAGGAGGATCCAGAAAACTACAGACCAGTCAGCCTCCCCTCAGTCCCTGGAAAAATCATGGAGTAGGTCCTCAAGGAATCTACTTCTAAGCACTTGGAGGAGGTGATTAGAAATAGTCAGCATGGATTCACCAAGGGCACATCATGCCTGACCAACCTGATTGCTTCTATGATGATGAGATAACTGGGCCTGTGGATGCAGAGAAAGCAGTGGATGTAACATACCTTGACTTTAAGAAGGCTTTGATACTGCTGCTTACAGCATTCTGCCAAGCAAGCTGAGGTAGTATGGATTGGATGAATGGAATGTAAGGTGGATATAAAGATGGCTGGATTGTTGGGCTCAACAGATAGTAATCTGTGGTTCAGTGTCTACCTGTCAGCTGGTATCAAGGGGAGTGCCCAGGGGCTGGTCCAGAGGCCAGTTTTGTTCAATACCTTCAACAGCAATCTGGAAGATGGGATTGGATTGCACCCTCAGCAAGCTTGTGGATGACATGAAGCTGGGGGTGAAGAAGATACACTAAGATTCAGGAAAACTGGAGGATTGGACCAAAAGAAATCTTATTAGATTCAATAAAGACAAGTGTAAAGTCCTGCACTTATGATGGAAGAATCCCAAGCACAGCTATAGCTTGGGGACTGACTGGCTAAGCAGTAGCTCTGCAGTAAAGGACCTGAGGGTTACAAGGGACACTAAGATGGATATGAGTCATCAGCAGGGATTCTGGTTTTCTCTGATCAGAAAGAATCCCAAATTTGGGGGTTAAAAAAAGTAACCAAAATCCACATTTTTTCCATGATTAAAATAAAATGCCACCAATACATATGTAATGGTATTTTATTTTGAACATGGATGGGGGGATTACTTTTTTTAACCCTAAAATTGGGGGTATTTCTCATTGGAGAAAACCAGGATCCCTGGTCATCAGTGTGCCCTTCTTGCCAAGAAGGCTAACAGCATACTGGACTGCATTAATAGAAGTGTTGCCAGCAGATTGAGATAAGTAATTATTCCACTCTATTCTGCACTGCTGAGGCCACATCTGGAGTACTGTGTTCAGTTTTGGGCCTCCCAATATAGAAAGGATGTGGACAAGTTGGAGAGAGTCTAGCAAAGGGCAACAAAAACATTTAAGAGGCTGGGGCACATGACTTATGAGGAGAGGTGGGGGGACTGGGTTTATTTATTCTGTAGAAGAGAAGACCAAGAGGGGATTTGATAGCAGCCTTAAACTACCTGAAGGGTGGTTCCAAAGCTGATGGAGCTAGAGTGTTCTTAGCAGTAACAGAGGACAGAACAAGGAGCAATGGTCTTAAGTTGCAGCAAGGGTGGTCTTGCCACCAGAAGGCCTGGAGTGGACAGGAGCCAGGACTCTTCCCCTTGTATAGGGTGGGAGAGGAGAGTGGCATTTAGCTCAGAGGCAAAGAAATTGCCATGGAGCTGTGGTTTCCTTCACTCCACAGCCAGCAGGAGCTGTGGATGGGAGGGGGAAAAATCTTGTGGGGAGAGGGGGAGATGTTTGAAGTGAAGAAACAGGGGTAAAGAACATATTTCACTGAATTAGGATTGGGTTGTAGGAGAGTTGGGTTAGTACTCATATTGGGGCACAGCTGAGACCCAGGAAGCTCTGTGCCTACCACACTGTGGCAGGAGTTGGACTTGCACTTGCAACAGGGCAGAGCTGAGACCCACTTGGATCCTTGCATGCATATGATACTGGGACAGAGCTGAAACCAAGCAGGCTCACTACATGCATGCCACACTAGGGCAGAGCTGGGACCAAGTTGGTGGTTTCCATTTTCTGGCTTACTTTCTTCATGGAAGGAGGTAGTAGGATTGCTGTTGCTGTTTGCATGGGGGTGCTAGCAACCTGGTGAATTGTTGGTAGTTGCTGGCTGAGCAACTGGGGAATAGGGGGAGATGTTGATGATGAGACTCCAGCCCTGCTCCATGCAGTCAGAGAATTCAGCCCAAGTTGAGCTAGTGCCATGGCAGGGAAGACTCCAGAAATATCTTTATCGCTTTGTTTTGTCTTCTCAAACCAACATGCATGTCTTATTGGGAGTGTATGATATGTGAATAAATAATAGCTTAGTAACTAAAACACTAAGGAAAGTTGTGGGACACTTGAGTTTAATGTCTACCTCCAGCCTTGATTTATAGTCTAGGCAGAGCTGGGGGGATGCTCCTTTCCCCCGCCCTGTCCTGTAGAAGCTGTTCCACTCCATAGAAAAACAAGTTTTATGGGGCCAGAGAGAAAGGTACACCAAGTAAGAGGGAGTATGATTGTAGTTTAGTGACATGGACATTTACCTGACAGAAACTCTTGTGTTTTGGTCCTAGTCCAGGAGCTGCTTTTTACATTAAAAAAATTTAATGGATCAACAGCATTGGGGGAAATGGACCAGGAATCTGGAGTCCCCCTTCCCAAGTAAGGGAAGGGCTTTAGAGGCATTTCTTACCTGCTCACACTATCTGTAGCCCTATAATTCTTGCATCCTTTCTGAAAAGTGGCCCAGCTTCAACAAGCTGCAGCCATACCTATAGCTGAAAACCATGGGAGGGAAGTTTCTAAAAGAAGAGAAGAGAGAACTGATAAGGACCTAATATGGAGAGGGAGCTGATATCCACTGTCCAAAGTGACTACAATGAGCCAGAGTACTGAAATGATGTTAGGAGCCATGAGAACTTTGGAGATGGGGAAGAGAGGCTTAGGAAAAGTGGGGTGGGTGGTTGACAGGAGTCTGGTCAGGGAGATGGCTAGATTGGACTGTTGGGGGAACTGAAATTTTTGAGGTAGGGCAAACAAGATACAAGACCAACAGAAATTGGGTAGGATGGTAATCACACCTAGAACATGGGTATCAAAGAATAAACTTTTTAATAAAGGACAAGAAGAAAGATGAATGAGATAATTGCATTGTATATTCATTGAGGGTAACTGTATAAATAAATGGCAAGTGTTAGCATGGATAAAGCAGCATATGGGTGAAAAATCACTCTGGGTAAAGATGGTGAAAATGGTTCCATAGGTATTACATTGGGGTTTGCTGTATCCAGAGCTTCCAGGTTGGCTACAGAACTCTATTGCAGGATGGAAGACATTGGAGATGGTGTGATTATAGGAGGCTTCCAAGATGAGTCGAATTAAAAAATGGTAGCAATAATAGAAGAGCACATGTGTTTTTCTCATTCAAGAATACATTTTGAACAAAATTCTCATTGGAACGAGGACAGGCAATGCTATAATATGCATCAGAACTGGGAGTTGGCAAGAGAAACAACCACCAAAGATTTTCAGAATTTTTTTTTAGTACATAGTGGGCATGTTTACATGTGCTATTAATGCACTGTAAGTTTACTGTGCAGAAAAATAAGGCACAGTAAGCATTGTTGGGGAGCATGTCTAAACATGCACCCATTGGGAGCAAATTTGCTTCTGATTGGAGAAGTTCAGTGCAGGGCTACTCCTGCCCTGCTTTGCCCCACTACAGCAGCCAGGGGGAGCTTCAGGCTCCCCCAGGCTGGCAGGGGGCAATGGGGTCAGGCCTGTGCTCTGGAGAGGTGGGGGGAGATGTCCTACACCCCAATCTGCCAATCAAGGCACAGGGCTGGGAGGCAGCTGCCCAGAGGAGGGAGCAGTTTTCCACACCCCCTGCTGCCTGGGAGCAATTTGTTCCCAGTCAGCTGTCTACATGTGCTACTGTAGTAGCCTAATTTATTTTGCAATAAATGCTGCACACATGTAAATGGTGAAACTTTACTCCACAACAAATTAGTCCACTGAGGATCTTTAGACTTGTAAAAAAAAAAATAAAAATAAAAAAATAAAATAAAGTCTTGGATTAAGTGATCATGAGAAGTCGGTTCAGTCCATTGAAGAATGGGCAAGAATAGATTTATAACTAGCATTCTGGACTTCAAAGACAGGCAAACAGAGAAACTTAGAGAATAAATAAGGGGCATCAGTTGAACTCCAGAGCTCCAGGATAAAGTGCACAAGAGTCACAAAACTACTTTAAGGCAAAAGCACAAATACTGTCTGGAGCTTGCATCCCAAGCAAGAGGAAAAAATGGTAGAGAAAGGTTAAAGATCTAGTTGGATGAACAGGCACCTTAAACAGGATATTAAACATAAATAGATCACATACAAGGAACAGAAAAATGTACTGATTGGTAACGACAGCTATCTTCAAAGGTCATAAAGTGCAGAAATAAAACAAAATAGCCAAAGGCTTAGGCAAGCTGGACTTTACAAAGAAAATCAAAATAAATAGCTAAAGGTTTTTCAGTCATATAAAAGGAGAAGTAGGAAGGAAGAAGCTGAATTGCTATATACCTCATAGATATGGTAAAAATCAAGGATAACATAGATATGGCACAAGTACTGAAAGAGCCAAGGAAAAGGGTAGGATATTTAATGGGATTAGGATTCAGTAATGAGAACTGCCACATTTGAAACACATGCAATAATTAAGTTTACTGTGACAAAATTAGATGGCCCAGTTAATCTCCACTGCAAAATACAGAAAAAAATGGCACTTGATATAACAAACTCCCAAGAACGTAGATCTATAATTAATCTGTCAATCTGGATTTAGTACAAAATGACTGGAGAATAGTAAACATTGGCCTTTACTCAAGAGGAGTTGGAGCACAGGGGTGAGAGAGAGAGAACCAGGCAACTCTGAGCCTGCTAATTTTGATCTCATTAGGATGCAGTCTTAAAAGTGATTTTTGAAGAAGAAAATAATGATACTGTGGTAAAAAGAGAAATGGAACAAACTACAACATGGTTTTATCTAGGGAAGATCCTATCAGACCAGTCCAATATCTTTCTACAAAAAATCACTTTCAGAGCAACGAGGTGAAGCTAGCTAACCCATCTAGTTTTAAGCAAAGCTTTGGATAGTGTGCATTACTGGAAATGTTTTTTCCATCTTAAAAAAATTAAGGTTTAATACTGTAATTCTAAGGTGGATAAAGTGCTGGCCCACTTTGGCATTTGGTGTAGCTGCTTTTAGTTTTTCTTGAGGGACAAGATTTCAGCTGTATTTAAGCAGAGAATTTTAATAAATGGAACATGCACAGGATCTAAACAACTAAAACCCTGGTTATTCAAATAATTTGCTTGCAGTAAGCTTCCTTGATTAGATGACTAGCTTGTTCTTAGGTTAATTGGAGGATGACCAGGTATGTCTACACCACAAAAATTTAGACAGAGATCAGGAAGGAATTTTTACCCAAGTTTGACTGTCAAAGGTGGGGGCATGGAGAAGGAACCCCGCTTCTGGTATACACAGTGGACAAACATGGAGACAGAAATAAAGTTTCACTGGCAACCCTAAATCAGCCTTTTTGGAACTTCTAAACACTTGACTCTTCAACCTAAATAATTATATTGATTTAATATAGTTTTCTTTTATGCAAAATTGTTTAAATTGCAGTAATTCTTCATCACAGTTGTCTGGCTTTGTTTGGAATTGTTTCACATGTAAAGAACCCTATAAGCTCCTGTTTCCAAGAGAATCAGATATGGAAAATCCTTTATGCTAGGTTAGGATAGAAATCTATGCAGAAGGTGAGGTAATAAAGTCTACCATACATAAATAGAAAATTTCTATGTCCCTGGGCTTTACTAAAGACTAGCAGTGCCACAAACTTGGCTACAGATGGGGAAAGAAAATGAAAAGGACTCTGTGTCTAACTTCATACTCTCCCCTGAAAAACTTGGGCTATGGGCAAGCATTACATTTGTGCCAGGAGAAAAAGACTTACTCCCAGCACAAAGAGAGCCACTAAAGGGATTTCCAGTGGAAGAGAAGTGGGAATCCACCTATGCTTACCTGGAAGATTTCCCTTGCACTCTGGGAGGTTGTTTCAGAAGGTTTGGCACTGGGCAGAATGGCCCTCTATCACCTACTCTCTGTTGGGGAGAATGCCTTCTGGTCCCCACAATCCCCTGGAGGAGGATGGTGAATGGTAGGCAGCTGTGCCACAGTGGCAAGGTTCCCCAACCTTGGGAGGAGCCTTGCCACAGTAGCAGAATAGTCCCCAATGTCCTCCCACCTCCACTGGTTCAATACAGAGGAGTGTTTGGGGGGGGATTGGGAGACAGCTGCACTATGGCAGAAAGCCTCCCCACTGACCCCATGGGTAAAATGGTCCCTTGCACTCTGCACTCCTCTGTTTCCACCTGGAGGAATGCATAAAGCAGGATCTGTTCTCACAGGAGGTGGGGAGGTAACCACCAGGGTTTCTACAAGGGAAGAATGGCTGTCCTACAACTAGAAACAAATGCCTGTCTGGCCTTAGAGCCAGGCCTATGAAAATCAGTGGGAGTTGCATGAGTAGATTGAGGGCAATACTGTCAAGGTAAATCTGATAATAAAGTCTGATTTAACTCAAAGTAAGCTTACCTTGCCTAAGCTGCCCTCAATTGTTTTCTCTGCTGCTTTTAAAGTAAGTGTATTGTGGAAGTATTACATATTTTATTGATCACTTTTCATGCCTCAAGGGGTTACAGATAAACCATGCTGGCATTACTAGGAAACCTCTCAACACATCTCCAGATCAAAGGGAAAAAAAGGAAGCTGTGCTTTGCTAATTTCTGCTGTAAACACTTGATAAGATCTGACTGATAAAATGTGCACTTCATGTACTTCCTCAGAAAAGAGGTAAAGAAACATTTTGGGAGAAATGACATACAGATTTCATCTAAGGGGCTTGCGAATGAAACTCTTATCAGGCCTTAAAATGTTATGTGAATTTTGCCAAGTAATAAGAGAAAAGACATTTCCTGGACACTGCAGTGTTTGGGTACTTTTTTTAAATGTTATCTTTTGTAAAATGAGAAAAAAATGTCATACAGCAGGCGATGTTTTCAAAGAAGATTTAGGTAACTTAAGGTCAAAATGTGTAATATCAAGTTCCATGGTTAAACAATCTACAAGTTCTAAGGTAAAATTTTTATTTAAAGAGCTAAAGTTTTTATATTTGGGATGTTACCTTGGATGCTTCTGGGCCAGATCCTCTGGTCAATCAAGTTGAACACAGAGTGAGAGATAAGGTAATAAAGCTCACATGGGGAAAATACTGTGGCAAGGACAAAGACATAACTATTTAGTTAGATATGAAACAAGCCATAGTGGTTAGAGGGCTAGATGTAGAGATAGCAATTCTGCCTACCCTTGTCAGTTTTATTGTTTTCTATACCAGACTATTAAATCAACGTTTTTTTCCAAGCAGCTGCCTAAAGCACCGTCGTCTTTATATACTAAAGCATGGAGAATCTTTGTACAGTAGCCAGGGAGCGGAATATCAAAAGGATAGTTGGTTAAGTACTTTCATTGCCTTGGTGCTCATTTATGTGAAGATCAGTAAACACTGGTTGTGCCTGTGATTTACAAAAATAAGTTACTTTTAGTTCTTCCTGACTGAAGGTAAAAACTGTTAGAATGTGTACATAATGGAAATGGCAAGTATAATTTGCCCAGAATATCATTTCATGAAACAGTTTAATACTCTTTTTTTTCTGATGTGCAATGAAGAGAAG
>NW_017729032.1:168750856-168789726 GCF_001723915.1 Gavialis gangeticus
TTTGTTCTTCCTGACTGAAGGTAAAAACTGTTAGAATGTGTACATAATGGAAATGGCAAGTATAATTTGCCCAGAATATCATTTCATGAAACAGTTTAATACTCTTTTTTTTCTGATGTGCAATGAAGAGAAGACATTTTGAAACTTTCTATGACAAAACGTGAGCGGGAAAGAGAGAGTGACCCCAGAATAGGCTTATGGTTAGGGCTCTCATTTGGGATGTGGGAAACTTCCATACAAATTTCTCTTTCTATCTCATTTGAAGCAGGGTCCTGAGCCTAGATTTTCCTATACACCAACCACTAACCCTAACCACTAGGATACAGCCAGCATGTTATGCTCTCCAGCCCAATGAATATTTAATAATCTATGCACAGTGGTAGGGCTGCAACAGAAGAGACTGAGGGAGAGGCTGAGCAATAGTGCCCTCTCTATAGTTCCCTCTTATACCCTGCTTCTACCCAGGACCTGATAAGGGTTTGCTTATTTTGGAACATTTCCATAAGGTTTTTATTTTTTAATGAATTGATGATTGTCCAGTGAAAAATACTTAGTCACAAAATTGCTGACCAGCTGTACTTAGAGTTTACTTTCCCTGCCTTCTTACTGAAATTAGAATCGGAGAAAAATTGGAGAAGAGACCTCAGGAGGTCATCTATTCCAAAAGGAAGGATCATCCTCATCCAAACCATTCCACTCCTAAAAACTACCAAGGGTGGAGATTCTAACATCCCCCTTACTAATCTATCTCTCTCCTTTCTCTTTATAAACGTCCTTCAGGTATTTGACAATCGTGTTTTGTCTTTACGAGCTAAAGAATTCATTCTTGGGCATGTGCCTGATTATGAAAGCCAAGTTTTCTACAGTGTTGGATCTTTTGGTTCAGGAACTGTTTTTCAATTCTGTGTTGGTAAAGTGCCTAGAACAATAAAGACTAGTTCATCATGGGTCTTCCAGCCACTACCATAATAATGGTCATCAGCACTGGTGGATAAGGTATAAGCAGTCCCTTACAAATAATAATCAAAATTGAGTTTACAAAACTTGATTTATACACCAAAGTAATGTTTTATATATGCAGCTAGGAAAGGGTACATTAGAAATATGATATATATAAAACATTTCTTCTAATACTGCTAATAAAATCCATATGCGTAAGTAACATTTGTAATAGAATTACTAGCATTCAACTTGTTTTTGTAACAATGACTTGGCATATGAGAATTTTTTTTTAAATGACTCATTTATTTCTTTTTAGTAAAAATCACCATCATCTGGCAATTACATTATGGCAATAGTCCCAAAGAAATTCTATCTGTATCAAAGTATATCTGCCAAAACTGCCTTGGAAATCTTGCATGCCTCTATAGGTGGTGGTTGCCAAATTAATGTGCTTTTTTTTTCCCCCCCTCTCTCCCTCTCACTGAACCTGCAACATTAATTTGATGTGTAAGAAATAAATATTTCATGTGCAATTAAGTGGAGATTATTATGGTCATAACAGAACCTTCCCATAAAAACAGATGCTCAGCCCTTTAAATTCATGAAAAGCACTTCAGAACATTGTAAACAAAATGAAACCATGGGGAAAGAAAATTTGTTAAAAACATTCAATTAGTGAACAAAATTGATGCTCATTTAATAGCTGTGTCTTTGCTTAATTGATGCAGTGAAGAAAATATAAGAGTCACTATGTGTCTATATAGATTTGACAATCTACTTGCAATTATCTGAAGTTGTAGCCAATTGCAGTAACATACTCCCAACAAAATGTCTACATGAGAACCTGAACACATGAACATGTGATCCATAATGATGCCTTTTTATAATATTATAAAAAGCTATATTGCCTTGATATATTTTTGATAGCTTTATTTTTCCTACTAAACTTATAGGAGAATATGGACCTAAATTTGCTGTCTTTTCCACATGTAAGACCTACATTCAAGAACTACAACACTGGCAGGTGCTCAATAGTTTTACAGTCTTCTTCAGCATTCCCTTATAGTTGAGGATGATTTTCTTCCATGATTGTCTTGGTTACAGTTGGTTAAAATAGGGAAGATCCCACCTTACAAAAGAAACATTGGGATGCAAGGCTGTATGAAACGCTATTATTTCATTTGCATGTCTGTTTTGCTGTTTCAAAGGGACAATGTTTTGTTTCGTGATTTCGTTTTGAAGTACTGTCCTTTTCAGTTCATTAAAACTGTTTTGCTGTTTCGATGTCTTGCCCATAGGCTATAATGGGGAATCATGAAAATGCCTAAAATGTTGTCATTTCTTGCCTGATTTGGATGCAAATTGAAAGGATGGCAGCCCCTTCTTAGGGCATTTAGCCTGACAAGTTCCAAGGATATTGAGGTGCAGTTTCCAAGAAACCTCTGCACCTAAGCCTTGAAAGCAAAACTTGCTGGCGGCAGGAGCCTCCTGTCATCCAGCATGCAGATCCGAGGGCTTGCATCCCCAGGAGGGCTGCAGGGCTGTGCTGGACTCCTTCCAGGGGTGCAGGCCCCCAGATCTGTGCTGAATGGCAGGAGGATGCTGCCACCTGGGACCGGCGCTGGGTGCAGCCCACACCAAGCGCTGGGGAAGACGGGTGTTGTCACTGGCCCCAGGCAGCAGTGGCAGCCTCCTGTCATCTGGGCGCAGATCTGGAGGCCTGCACCCATGGGAGGAATCCAGCACAGACCCATAGCCCTTTCGGGGGTGTGGGCCCCTAGATCTGCACTGGATGACAAGAGGCTGCCACTGCTGCCTGGGACGGGTGCTGGGCACAGCCTGTGCCCAGTGCAGCTCCATAGAGCTCAACTCAGTGGTGGGCGGTGAAGTGCAGCGCTGCCTCTGCCCACCTCCTGCCACTGGGCTGAGCTCCATGGAGCTTCCCATGGAGCGCAGCCTGGAGGCAGGGAGCAGGAAGAGCCAGGGCTGAACTCCCCGCTGGGCTGTGCTACATGGGGCTGGGGCTGTGAAGTCACTCAGAGCACAGCCCTGGCTCTCTCCTGCCTCCCACCACGGTGCTGCTTTGAAACTTGAAACATTTTCAAACTTTCGAAACATTAAGAGTGTCCTCATTTCATTTCAAAGCTGTTTCAATGTTTTTTGTTTCATTTCGATTTCACTGCTTTGAGCTTGAAATGTGTTGAAACAGCTTTGAAACGAAACACTTGGTGAAATTGCACGCAGTCCTAATGGACGGCAGCATAGTGACAAATAGGGTAGGGAGAAAAAGGCAGAGCAGAAGCTGGATTAAGGGAAAGGAATCAGAGTGGTACTTATAGAGGATACAGGGATAATTCGTAGCTTGCTTGCCAAAAAGTTTGGCTCCCATTGCCTTAGATGTCTACGCTTGTCAAAGACTTGTTTGCAGTTTGTTTTACACAAGCTGTGTGCTAACAACAGCATATTGCAGCAGTTGCATGAGGCACAGTGCACTTACCTGAGGTTCCAAGCAAATTTTTCAGCCTGCAATTGGTCAGTCTATAGATGTATGCACTGATCCTAATGGTGAAGGAGCCTTCACCATTACAGCTACATCAAATGCAGTCCAAGGAAAGCTATAAATTGTGTAGGATGCTCCTAGAAAATGACTCCTATAAGGGGAGTGATTGGGATAACCTAATACAATTTCATCTCCAACTATGAAATTGTATAAATGGCTTTGTGCTTTGTTCTCAAGTTTCATCAAATTGCCATGGAATCTTAAAACATTGCTTTCATGATTACTGTTGTTCTTTTACAGGAAATACGAAGCAAGTCCCTTTTGGACTCTATATAGGGTTTGCACCTTTGCAAACATATTTGGGCTGCTAACAGGCATGCATCTAGCACAAGCCAGAGCAAGAAAATTGTTATTAAGCTTCTAAAAATTATTTTGATAAGATTATTTCATTTTATTGTTGAACACAGGACAAGATGAGATCTGATCTTTTCTTAGAAAATACTTAAATTCTCGATTAAGATATAATGTTGGGCCTGATCAAATCACACATTGACATATTAACACATATGGTTAATGCAAAGAAACTCTCCAATGTTTTAAATCTGTTGGGAACTCTGCCAAACTGATGTTTACTTATTTCTGTTGATGAACATTACAAACTGAGAATCCTGCTGAGGAGAAACTAATATTACATTACGTTAATTGTTTTAGATAGGTTTAGCTGCAATGAATCTTAAAGTAAGGTTTTGTGTCTGTGCATATGGAAAATATACTTATGACTTATGGCTGCAGTATTCTATGTAGATGCTACCTGTTCTAGTCAATACTGCTACAAGGTAAGCTCCTGGGCCACATCCACACAAGCGTGCATGTGTATTTTGCAGCACCTCAATCTGTTGAGGTACCACAAAACATACCCCACACACATGGTTTGGTTCTGCGCACTGCATATTTGTAGTACGGAGCCAAATTTGGATGCCAGGAAATCCCAGTATCAAAAAAAAGAAGACTAAAGAAAAGCATGGAAAATAAAGTGGGGTGGTGCACATGGCAGCAGCATGTGCCACATGAAACCAGAGCCTAGCCAGCCACAGCCATGTTCTGGCTGCCAGCCAGGCTCCACACACCTGAAAAACCACTACTGGAACCCCAGGAGGATCTTGGGTCCCCGGCAAGGATTCTGGGGCCAGCCCAGGTGCTGACCACAACATCCCCTACCCCACCCGGAGCATTTTTCCCCACACCAACCCCATGTGTAGGGGTATGTGTCGGGGCAAAAAGCAGTGGCACAAATTTGTGCTGCTGCTTTGTTCTTCCCACAACAACCATACACCCCTGCTTGTGGGGATACAGCCATGGAGTATACCTGACTTAGGAAGCTACCGTGTCACTGAGCTCTTCTGTGAACAGAGTGAATCATCAGGGTTCAGTATAATTTAGAATGAAGCATGCTATGGGTTCATTTGGTGGGTTGGCATACTGAGGAGAAGAGTTTGGGCTGTAAACTTGATTTGCCACCATGCTAGGGAATGGTCTGTGTATCTTCCAAGCACAGGAGCTTCATCAGTCCTTGTTCAGGACATGCAGTGGCAATAGAAATATTTTGTCCATGTTCACTGACCAGCCTCTATAATTATGAACTCCAGTATATACTGTAAATATCTTATTACTTAATTGCAACACTATAGTTTTTATACTTTATTGATATTTACCCAATATATATTTAAAATTGTCAATTACAGTGTTACTGTGCAAGCTTTGGTATGTCTAAATGTTCTGATTATTAAAAATCTAACCTCTAAATTTTTTTTTAAATAAAACATTTATGGCCAAATGTTCCTATTTGAGGATCATAATACCTAGTCTTGTTCTCACTGGTGTCAGCGGTAATTTTGTTTAAACTTAAATGATTTGTTTTGAACTTAAGTGACCCAGTTACTTGGATGTGGATGTGATATATAGATATCTATGTATCATACGCACATGCTATTGTGTGTGTACATGTGCATGTACTACGATATATATCACTTTCAGTTCCCCTCCTTACAGACGTAGGCTTTGTAGTTCTGATGAAGACATTCTAATATTTTCCAGAAACAACTAGGTGCCATTTTATACCATGGGGGAAGAAAAAGATCAGCATTAACACTAGAGGTAGTTCTAAGCATTGAAGACTGTCATCCAGAAGAGTAAATGATGATCTAACAGATTAAGTTTTTATGGCTTGCTATCTACAAATTCTGGAGCTATTTCAGCAGAACTTGAAACTGATAGGTTTCAAAATCTCTGGGATTTTAAAATCCCCCTTCCTCATCCTTAGACTGCCATCTGCATTGCTTATATTCTGGGAATGGTGCCAGCCTCAGTAGTCAGACAACATGCAACATACCTGTCTACAATGCTGAAGCAAGTGATTTTCCTTGTTGACACTACACAATCCCAATTTACACGCTGAACTGAGACACACAAATGCAAAAATGAAACCCTTATCAGTTATTGGGAGATGAATGTTTCCAGTTTCATGTGTCCAGGAGGCCATCAAGAAGTACTACCTTTCAGCAAAGTAATAACATCTCCCAGTGATTCCCAATCAGCAATCCAACACTTCAGCAGGTAAGCAGGCCAAGAAGGAAGTAGTTGAAGGGCATTCATGTGGGGTAAGAATTATTCTTGTCATAGAGCAAACATCAAATGATGAGCGTGAAAAAATAAAATTTAAGCTTGAGTATACAGAAAGGTTTGTGAGTATACCCAGTTTCTGAACCATCCCCTGCCGACAGGCTGTGAAGAGAGCTAAGCTAACGACCTATAAGAGAGCAATTGATGGAGCTAAAGAACATCTAAGAAATGGAGACAGTTAAGGAAGCAGCTGAAGTTGAGGCAACAGAAAGGAGAGGATAAGAAATGGCTGTATGAGCCATGTTGATGTTAGGAGTGTAATACAATGGTGATGTGGAGGAAAAGAAATGGGATGAGAGGTTGCAAAAATAGCACACAGTAATTCATGAACAGTAATAGTAACACCAGGGGGGAAAAAAAAGTGTAGTTAACAGAATAGAAATTCGTTAAAATGTGACATAGTCAAGTGGCATCAGAAATATGCACTGATTCTCACACTGTCTTATTAGTTAAGACATTTGTGATGTTATGTCATTCCCGGCTGCCCAGATTGTGAAAGCAGATGTTCCAGAATCATGCTGGCATCACAAAAGAAATTGGCAGTACAAGTAGTAAACATACCTAAATTAGCACTAGAATTATCTTTTGTTCAGAACCTCCTAGTCTTTTCTGTTGACCCACTTATTTTCTACATCTCAAAAGCACATTTTTCAAAAATGCTGTAATAAAAATTTATTTAAATGAGAGAGAATGGGAAATATGTAGGACAACTTTGTCAGCCAAAAGTTTTGGATGTTGAACAGTTGCTTGCAAGTAATTACGCCGATTTTCAGTCGCAGGTGACCCCAGGACATTCCATCTTGAAAACTTAACACAAAAAAAATATGTATTAATTTTTTAAGGACTTTTCTCAATAATTACACTGCAAGAATCTTATTAGGGCACTTATACATGTGCTCTGGGGTGGAGGTGGGGAGGGGCTTTAATTAGAATGGCTACAAGAGCTGCTCTAATTAAAGCCCCCATAGCATCACGTGTATTCAGTGTCCCCTGATTCAAAATGACAGTGGGAGGACTTGAACTAAAGCTCATCCAAGCTTCGAGCCATTTTGAAGCGTGGGGACACTGAATAGACATGACATGGAGTCTGGTGGAGGGAGTTAATTAGCATGCTCTGGCAGTCTTGATTGAGTCTATTCCAACTCATTCTAATTAGGATGCATTGGAATAGATATCTGGCACTTGTATAGGTGCCCATAAAGCCTTTAAAGTAAAACTTGTAAGTGATTTGTAACTTTTACGTAGCTCTTCTAAGTACTTGAAAATTAAATAAATGGCAAGCCAGCCTTAGTATTTATTTTGTAGTATTCTGATAGTATCTTTGGAGTATGGCCAAACTTTGAGCATCATCAGAAAACAGTTTTGAGCATGCATTGGATGGAAATTCCTTCAATGCAACTCCTACTTTAGAAATAAATAAGACACACCCACAGCAAATGTTCTACATGAGGAGCACTTACTTGCAGTATACCATTTTATATTTTCATTACAGGGCATTCCATTTGTGAATTACAAGAAAATCTCATTTACATTTTTCTGTTATGTCAGCAAGCATTCAATAGCCAACACAGATGCTGTTCTGACCCCAGTTTATTGGAATCTGACAGCTAGTTTATCTACCATCTGCCACCCATTTGTGATGCTCACCTGGGAGAGTCAGATTGTTTATGCGTCATTATGCCAAGAGCTGCCATTTATCAGGTAAAGCACCCTTGGTTCAACAAATGAAAGCCAAGCTTAAATGCACTGGAGATTCTACTACAGTAGCTTGCAGAAGACCTTGTTCCTAACCTGGCAACTTTATAGACTGTAGCAATCTAAGTGAAATATTTCTTATCTGGAAAGTCTGATACAAGTTTCAAGGGTAATAATGAAGCCCTGCTTCTGTCTTCCAAAGATAAATCACAGGAAGCACTACAAGCTTTTGGGCCTTATGCCACGTGAGGTACTTAGCATGTATTCAATTCAACATGTATTTCATGGTGCAGGACTGCACAGAGCCAGCTCAAGAATTCAGTGCAGTACCAGAGCTAGGACCAAATAAGCTGATTTTTTCAGTCCCAGCCCCAGCACTGCACTGG
Source organism: Gavialis gangeticus (assembly GCF_001723915.1). Classification (NCBI taxonomy): domain Eukaryota; kingdom Metazoa; phylum Chordata; order Crocodylia; family Gavialidae; genus Gavialis; species Gavialis gangeticus. The sequence goes on from NW_017729032.1 coordinate 168,759,059, forward strand.
AGCCAATTGTTAGTCCCCACCTTGGGAACATACCAGGCCCAGTTCAAGGCTCTGGCTTGGTTTGGGGGCTAGGACTGACAGTCAGCTGATATTCACTTCTGTCCTATCCTTCAAGACTGCAGCAGAGCTGACTTAAGATACTGGTGTCGTGCAAGGGCTGGGCCAACAACCAACAAGCTATGTTGATATTATCTCTGTAGAGTGGTCAGATAATAACTGAACACATATTACTTAATATAATCTAGAGGTACGATTGTGAGGTACCCCTTCCCCAAAAGTCCTAACTTTGCTATGATATGATCTCACTTCGTGTGATACAATTACACTTAGCACATGTTTTACTGTTTTGATGTGCGGACATTTGCATTTTAAGTGTGGTTAACACCTCTTAAGTGTAACATGCAACAAGGTTTTATTAGACTATTGACTACAAAATTATGACAATTTTTCCTTTTACAAACTGTTAAAAAATGACCACCAAAAGTACTGTGGTTTTTTTTTCTTTACTTGTAGTAGGCTTTAACTAGTTTGCATATTCTGCAGTGTGATTGTATCTTCCTTATCACTCAAAGCAACTGGGAAATCTCTGAAATAATCTTTAGAAGTGTTGTTTGTCAGTCTCAAATACTACTGTTTTAACTTTAGATCTTAAATCTGTTTTGTTTTCCCTTGACTAAAACAATGTAGGGTAACAAAGCCATTCTACATTTCATTTCTTCCATCTCTTACTACCTATTTTGACCTCAAGCAATATAAAGGGAATGGGAAAATCAGCAAAATTAAAAATTTACCCTAAGAGTAGGATTAAACAAAGGCGCTCCTTCATTTGAAAAGGGGGTCATCAGAACCAACTCTTCAAGAGTTGTGTCATGGAAAACAATGTTAAAACAAGAAGAAGTCTTATTTAACTTCATGTCAGCTGATTGTGTATACATTCTGGCTCTAGTAGAGGTTACCCATGCCATCACATTAAACACTTCTACAGCTGCTAGAGTCCATAACCAATATATTGTTCCTACTGTGCTATTCTCTGGATAAAATGCAACAATCCTCAGGCTCAAAAATGTATCTAGGTACTTTGTCGCATATTGCAGTTACGACGTGTTATGCATTTAAAACACTGATGCCAGGATGTTCAAGTAGTAAAAGGTGTGCTAAGAGCCATCATAGCATACTCCTCACTAGAAAAGCTATCTCCAGGTTGTATTACCTAATGTGAGCTATGTCAGCACTTCACTGGTTCGGTACCTTGTGTGTGTGCACTGTAATGACGCCAGACCTGCCTGGTCTGAATGCTCAACCTGGATTGCCTGCTTCTTGCCTGCCACATCTTGATGTCAGGAGGTGGTCTGCCAACCAGACACTCATCCTCCTGGGTCTGTCCAGCCAGTCCGTTTTGCGGAGTTCCTTTCACTCTGACCACACGCTAAGCAGATGGCACCACAATGGTTAATCCCAGTGTCCAGGTCTGAGGTCAGCAAACATTCTGGCTTCCTGGTCACTCAGCTTGGAGTTATACCTGAGTTGGGTCCAACAGGCTATGCTGCTCACTCAGAACAGCCCTGTCTGTCTACTGGTGCTCAATAAAACTTCTAGAAATTAAATCAGGTGAATATCCTGGCCCTGGGAACCCATTAGGCCCAAGGATCCCAGCTCTCTAAAGAAAATCAAAACCCTAATTGAGTACGAGCTCTCTATTGTCTGGGATACTTGTCATGATCAAAAAGAAAAACAAATAAGGAAAAATGTAATTTTCAGGCAAGTCAGTTCACCCTGTGGTTTTTCCATCAGTTTCTTAACTAAGCAAACAAAGTTCCCTGAGTCTCTCACCAACCCTCCACTTGAGGGCAAGTCTTTGGCTGTGCCTGCAAGTAATTAATTCTGGCTCACCCGCATGAGGTTCCCCCAGGGTGCTGAGTGGGCCCCTGCTCAGTGACTATAATTCAAAGTCCAACTGGTGAAACTGTCCACTCCCTTTTCTGTAGTCAAGGCCAACAGCACCTGTTCTCCTCACCAGGAGTGGAAAGAAGAAAAAAAAAACCCCAAAAAGAAAAAAAACCTTTGCTTTTGCCTGGATCTGTTCCTTTCAGTGACCACCTTCTTCTCTGACTGACTGCAAGGTCCGGCGGGGTTCCCTCAGAGCCTCCAGATGCTACAGCCTTCATCGGGCAGTAAACTGAATTACCAGGGGCTCCTTCAGGCTCCTGGGTTCGGAGGCAGCTCCCTTCCCCATCCTCTGGGGTTCTGGCCGCAGGCCCAGGCTGTGCCACCTGGCCCAGTGTTTTCACTTTGCAGTGCCAGCGCACTTCCAGAGGTGCCACCACCCTGGAAATACCACCATGGCTGCAGCAGGCCCCAATCCTGAAAGAGCAGGAGCTAACAAAGTGGGGCTCTTGCTGCCACTGAGAGCCTGCCACTGCCTCCGAGCCTGCGGCCCAGGATAAGTTTCTCCTAGCCCTTACTGAACTTTCCTACAAGGGGGTGGGGGGCTTTCCTCTCCCTCACAAGCTGCTTTATGGAGGTAATAAAAGCAGGAGGCTCTGATGCAGTGGAGGGGTTGGGACCCACAGCACACTGTCCTTCAATGGCTCCATCACTCATTATTTAGATCATTTGTAAGCGTTATCATGCAACTGCTCAGAAAACATTCTAACTTGTAGGTACTTACTACATTTTAAATAAAATACAGTCTAACTATAACATGTGACAAGGCCCTAGATCAGTCTCTAAACCATGGATTAGGGACAACGCATTGCTTAAGAAACCCTCAAAACACAGCTTGCAGCCATACAACATTTTACTTTCTAGAACTGCATCTTTCTTCTAGCTGATGGGGATGGCAAAGTATGATGTTTCCCACAGGACATTACTTGCTCAGTATTGTTTCCCCTATGCTAGAAGAAGTTGGGGACAGCCGATCTAGAAAGACAAGACAGGATAAGAAACCATTACACTGCCTGTTTTACAAAAAATAAATTGAAGCACAAAATGAAGTGATTCAAAGATACGTGCTTTCAATGTATATGAATACTGATGACTGACTTCACAATAACATTTCCCTAGATACCTTCCCTAGATCATTATCTATATCTTTATAATATATTTTTGACAAGCAAACTGATAAAAAAATAGTGGAACTTTTAAAATTCTTTTTTTTTAAATTTTTTTTTGACCTTGTAATATGCGTATGGTAGATGACAGTAAACTTAGAAATGAAGTGTGATTATTAGAACTGGAACAAAGCTGAGTCAATTATGCATACGTAAATAGTATATAGGAGAGGATTAATTTAATTTCCAAAAATATGTTGTGTAATGAAAAAGCAACAGGCCTTTTAACAGTATGATTTTCATACTGGGATAATTTTTTCTCAATACCCAGGCAGTCAATAATACTGAAATGCTAAAATGTGGAAGAAGAGAGTAAAATGACAAGGGTGGAAAACTCCAGCTTATTCATCACAGTAACTCAGCAGTTCATCAACTCAAAGAAGAGAGAACTGAATTACATAAAGCACAAAACGGAGGGGAAAGGTTGCTCATAGGGGAATACTATGCCATTTTCATCTTTCCAGCCTCCTTGATTTTCCCCCAAACGACCATCTCATCTTTCATCACATAGGTCAGCCTTCTTCTTCTTCTCTCTCTCTTTTTTTTTTAACCTTTAAGTATTTTCTCACAGAATATCAGTCTCTTGCAAAGTCGGATTTTCAAACTTCAAAGAAATCTGTGTCAAGACCTCAACTTCCACAGTACAAAGACAAAAGCACATGCAGTGGGTGATTTGCTATTAATGTAAGACACCCGTATGCTACTCAAGGGGAGAAGAGAGAAATTCTACAGCAAAGAGCCTCAGAACTAACCCATTATAATTCTTTTCAGGATTTCCCCTCTGCACTACAGAGCCAGAAACACAGGCTCAAGATCTTTACTAAATCAGGACCCAATTTTCCACTTTGAATCCACAGATTTACCTTGATGTAACTCCAATAATTTCAGATGCCTCACACCAGCAAAATAGTCTGCAGAATCAAGCTTGGAATTCAGCCATTCAGAAATACTGGCACATGTAGAAAAATTAGTACTGGTAGTAGTCTTAGTATTAATTAGTATTTTCAGTTTTCACAGCCCTTATTCTCTGGCAAGCAGGGTAGTACCAATTAGATTATGCCTCAGTGTCTGTATCTACACCAGATGCTAACTGCATAGTAACTCATTACTACTGTGTAGCAGCATCACATGGCACAAAGCTTGATGCAATGCTATTGCACTGCAGTAACTAGCTAATGCACAATCAGTGTCACCTAAAAGCCGTTCAACACTACTGTGCAGCAACTCTGGCTACTGTGCAGTCATTTAGTACTTGTGTATACAAGTACCAAATGAATGTGCAGTAACAACTGCACAGTCAGTGTCTTCTGTAGATGTGGCCACTATGTGTTTGAAAACCAAAACGTTTTCAAAAACCACAAAATTTATATTTATTTTAATAAAATTTTAATCAAAATTTGTATTTAATTTCTTTTCTAATTGTGGGACTTGGAAGGCTATTTGTTCTGTTTACTGTTTATTCTGCTTTCTTACTATGATTGTTTTTAACTTGAAGTGTGGGTCCAAATTCAGTTTAAAATAAACAGGCAGGGAAAAATATGAAGCTAGTCTTTCACTCACTCTGAAACTGTCGTTCTAGATATAAAATAGTGAAACAACTGACTCTTAATTTAACAAATAGAATTGGCCATTCCTGAGCATTCCTTGCTGTAAAAATTGCTGCAGATTTACAAAATAGCATCGAGAAGAAATGGGAGAAAATATTAACAATTTATAAAAGTCTCGTCTGTCCCATCAAAAAGGACAAAAACAGAGATGCATTGAAAAGTGTCCTGTAAACAGTTTTACTGATACATAATTACTAAAATTCTAATAGCTCTCTCTGGTGAAAATTTAAATACAGTACAAATGGAAGACATTGTCTTGGCCCTTAAAAATAGCCTTGTGGTATAAGCCTCTTGAAGTCCTCTTTTTCTTTAAAAAAAGAAAAAGAAAAAAGGGAACTTTATTGCTTTTTTAAAAAAAAAACTTACTTATATTCTGTTTTATCTAAAAATTAAAAGAAAAGGGACTATTGCAATCTGTAGCAATAGAAAAGCTTTTCATCTTTGAAATACAGTGAGAACACTCTGATTTTCTCTTGTTGTATTGGAATCATACTTGCTGTTTAAGTTTCAGGTGTTGTGTATAAGATTTTTCAATTCTTTTGCTAAATTTACTCAGAAACTACCTATTTGCAGTTTTATTTGATCTGACATTTGTACCAGAAGTCTTTCCTCTGCTAGCCCATCTGTTTCTTGTGCTGCTGACTGTTCTATGTAGCTAGAAAACAGATAGTTAGGTGGTTGGCCATAAACACCTATGGGTGACTGCCTCCTGAGTCAGGGAGGGTGCCTCCTCAGAGAACAGTCAGTGACCAGGGGGGAGATCCCCCTGTAGCTGATCCTGCCAACCCGCAAGTGGTAGCAGCGCACTGCTGACATGTCCCAGCCCGCTGGCACTTCCGGGTGATAGCAATCGGTCATGGGGGGGACCGCTTCTCCTGGTACCCCCACTCCCCAGCCAGCACTCTCAGGGTGGGGGGGAGGCACCTGCCCCCCCTGCCCAGAAACGCTGGCTGTCAGGGGGTGCACTAGCACTTTCAGGGGGTTCATGTACACCCTATGTGTTGCCACTGTCAATACCTGTGACCTGGCCAGCTTAGCATAAATATGTAGCATTCAGAGGGGCTTGTACACATGATGAAAATGTCACATTGTATCGTGCAAGAGTCTTAAGTATTTCAAATGAGTTTGCATTGTTGCAAACTAAACTATGTCCTGATGTAATTTAGTTTGTGACGGCTGCCAACAATGCAGCCATCAGCTTTCCCCCCAGCCATGGGAGAGGCAGGCAGGCAGGCTCCACAGAAAAAAAGGATCAGGCCCCTCACTGCTTCTACCTTCAGGGTCCTGCAGCTGGTAGGATGCCTGAGGCTGCCCAGGAATGGGCTGGTTTGCCCATAGGATAGCATGGGAAGGCAGCAGGAGGGCAGCTGAAGAAGGTGGCAGGGATGGTGCACAGGGTGCTGGAAGCTTGGGTGGGCTGCTAGCTGGTTGGGTGCTGCCTAGCTTGGAGGCACCCAATCCAAAATTCCCTGAGCCTGCCTGGGCTTCCAGTGCTCCGTGCACTGTCCCTGCCACCTTCTTCAGTCACCAGCACACCCAGCCACCCTCCTGCCACCTCCCTGTGCTGTTCCAGGGGCAAGCTGTGTGTGCTTGTGGCCGGAGAATGTGGTGGGGACAGTGCATGGGGTGCTGGAAGCCCGGGCAGGCTTGGGGAAGTGTTGGATCAGGCACCTCTGAGCTGAGGCAGCACCCAACCAGCTAGCAGCCTGCTCCGGCTTCCAGTACCCTATGCACAGTCTCTGCTGCCTTCTCCACCTGCCAGCAAACCCAGCCACTCTCCTGCTGCCTTTCCACGCTGCCACTGGGGCAAGCCAGCTTGTTCCTGAGTGGCCCCAGGCATTCTGCTGGCTGCAAGAGCCTGCTGAAGGAAGACACAGTGAGGGGCAAAATCCTTTTTGGTAAAGCTGCCCGCCTCTCTCACAGTCAGGGAGTGAATTGTTAATGTGGGCCTCAATCCTTCCTTCTGTGGTAGTGGTGCCCCCTGGGACTGCTTGGGTGGGCTGCTAGTGGTCTGGGTACTGCCCCAGCTCAGGGTTGGGGAACAGTTGGATTGGATCAGGAGCTGCCTCTGAGCTGGGGTAGCACCCAGCCCACTACCAGCCCACCTAGACAGCCCCACGGGGGCACCGCTGTCATAGAGGAAAGGATCAGGGCCCACCAGCGGCTCACCTCCTGGCCGCAGGCAGGCTCCAGCTCTAACCAAAAAAAAAAGAAAAAAGGATCAGACCCCTTGCTGTAACATGATGGAAAATCATTTTAATTAAAAACCCACCATTTCAATGTAGGGGTTATAGAATAAAACGCTGAGGACTAAACCGTTGTCAAGGTTGCAAGCACCCCAGGAAAGCAAGACTAGTTCTCAAATCACTATTTTTGAAGCGAATATAATGCTGGTAAAAGGTGGCGGATTGACACCAGTGGAAACCATAACCCTTTGTTCTTTGTTTTACTCACAGATTGAGTACAGTTGGAGGTGGAAGTATAAGTTTCCTTATCATCCTGCCAATATGCCTCAAACCTAGCCAACTTTTTTTCCTCCTTCATTCAGTTTTGAATCACTTTTTCCAATCTCTAAACCAGTTGGGAGGGCATTAGAAAAAGTTATTGTCATGAGCTTCTTTGCTTAGCGATCTGACCAGAATCTGAAGTCTTACACTGACTTGAATATGGAGTCCTGAGGGTATTTTTAAAGTCATTTAAAAAAAAAATACTTGTTTTACTTTTTTTTCCCAGTGCTCTGAATTTTCAAAGGCCTGCCAATAGTCTTTCTTTCTTTTAGTACTTCTTGTTCTAATAAACAAAAATATTTTCTTCACCATCTTGACAGTAGTGAAAGGGAGGGAAAAACTCTGTCTGAAATATAGGAAGCCCCAGGCAAATAAAAAATATGGTTATTTATTCAGCTGTTGGAAATGCATTTAGGAGTAGACAACAAATGGAAAATCAATTCCAACAACCTAGCTCTCTGTCTTAACTGGGTAAATCAAATTTCAGGACCAAACACTATCAGTTTGACTATTAGTCACTTCTTCTGGATTGACTGTGAGACTGCAGTCAAGAACGGAACCCCAATATCTCCTACAGATCTATATACTCAGAGATAGAAGAAATGACTGTATGTTTGCACAAATATCCTCAAATGAGCAAAAATGTTTTGCTCTTCCCCTTCAAACCTCCCATAAAAATGCTTTCTGCTTTTTATTCATCTGCTTCTGTGGATGCAGAAAAGTTTCTGGAGAGAGAAATGCTTGTGGCGTGTTTTTCACAGAAGCTGAACTCCTGCAGTTTCTACTGAATTTAACTTTAAAAGACTTCAGGCCACAACGATACACACTTAAAACCAGTCTATCTGGAATTATGAAAGATATCAAGGGCCAGGTCCAACTTTGTTAAATTGGGACAGTTACCATTTTCTAAAAATGAATCAGTTGCCTGAAATGTCTCAAATTGACATGCTAAAGTAATTAAAGCTGAAGGGCAGCACCTTGTTATCAAGTATCTTTGGCAATGGATGAAGAAAATGTAATACATTCATATTATTAGATCTGCTAGCTATTTTCAGTATTATTGATCTCAGTGCATTAATGACTTGTCAAGAAACCTTGGTGGTAGTTGACAGAGTCTCTGTCTAGTTGTTTCATACCTGCATTTGGGAAAATTCAAAATATCCAGAAGTTTTGAAGACTTACTTTTATACCTAAGGGTGCTTACACAAGTAACACTTTTTATGTGATCACTGATCAGGTCCCTGAAAATGCTCTACAGTCATGATATAACAGATGTGCATGACTGCTTTTAAAATAGCTGATCATGTGAAAAGCACCTAAGGGAACTTCTGTTCCCTTAACACTTTACATCTCACTAGGAGGAGGGAGGTGGGGGGAGCTGGGCTGGTGCTTGCAGCACCCCACAGCTCCATGGCTGTCAACAGGAAAGGAAGGGGAAAGGGAGCAGCCCAGAGCTGCCAGCTGGATAAAACAGAGCCCTCTTGCCTTGAGGGCCCAGACTGACTCCCTCCAGCTTTCTGAAAGGATGTTTAGGTGTGTCAGTGTTGACCTACAAAGGTTTAAGTAGTCTGGGACCTCTCTGTTTGAAAGACTGCTCTTCTCCTACTCTCCTACAATGCAGCTGCAGTCAGTGGAGGCATTAGAACTGGAATCCCTTTTGTTTAATAGGGAAGGCAAAATATATTCAGAAAATATTTTTCCCAGGATGGGTCAACCACCTTTGAGTTCACATCCCCCTCCTGATCTTAACTGACCCGCGTTTGTTAAACCTTAAGACACGTCAAATAACAAATATTTTCTAAAACTTGTGGAGGGAGGGGAAAGGTGAAGATGTGAACACAAAGCTAAGGGCTTTGTCACACATTTGCTTGCAGCAGTTGCACATCATTGGGATGTACTGACCTTGTAAAGTTAGGACGTGTTAAAGAGAGAATGCTAACCTGAAAGGGAAAAACTTAGCAATGCTAAGAGGGCTCTTAATGCAAGATGCTTGAATGTGGGGCTGCTTGAGTTTTAACTGCACTTAGTAAGGGTGAAGGTATACATTACATTTGGACCATTCTAAATCTGTAGAATGCTAAGCAGTGTTAAAGCTGGAACATGCTCTACCTGTTACAAATTAAGGGTTAATGCCATTTCTTGCCTGCACAACTCTGACTTGCCCCTAGAGGGCTGGTGAGCAGGGGCACGGGAACACTTAGGTTCTATCCCTGCTCTGCGTGGTGGGGAGGGGGTTAGGAGCAGAGCATCCTAGCCTGCTGGAGGACTGCAATTTGCTCAGTTTACCCCACAGAGCAGGCTGACGTTACCCTAAACCGAGTTAGTATGTCCCACAATTAACCCTTGCCTAAAGTGGTGTGACTTTGAAATTCTCAGGGCACTTAGCATGAGTTAACAAGCTTTAACAGCTTTAATAAGCTTTAAACAAGCATGTTTTAAATGCCCATAGAAGGGTCTAAGTGTAATATTTAACTTTAAAAAAACATTACGGTGAATGTGTGACACCACCCTAAGATTTGCAAAACCTCTGCAACTGGAGAATCATGACTGATGAGTGTGATTTTTATTGAATGCTACAGCACTACAAATAGTGAATAAATTAATAAAAATATTTCATAGCAGGAATATTTTTCCGTGCTTGGTTAGTGTGAGAAAATTGCTATTTCATTTAAAAGTTGTCTGTCGAACAATATGCTGAGTACTGCAAAAGACATATATCTTTTCTTCCAATAAATAAACAAGACTTTGAAAGTGAAAAGCTCGTGACTACTCAACCTTCAAGAAAGGTCATGACACACAGACCCTTGCAGGTCACTTTAGAAATGTATCCATAGGGCGACTTTATACCTGCTACAGGCTAGAGGGTGCTTTACTCAAAGCAGCTCTGAGAACCATTCTAATTAATTAAAGTGCCTGCACCATCTTGTGTATTCAGCATCCCATGCTTTAAAATGGCAGCGGGGGGTGCTATTAATTAAAGCTTATTTGATGAGCTTTAGCTAAAGCGCCTCCACTGCCATTTTGGAGTGCAGGGACACTGAATACATGAAATGTGGAGCTGAAATGTGCGAATTAGCATGCTCCAGCAGACTTGAGTAATTCAGTCTGTTCTGATGTGCTGTAATTACAGCACATCAGAGCAGCATCCCTGCATGTCTACGGGCACCCAATTACACAGATGCTATTCTGGTCTGGAGCAGGTCCTTTGTGTGTGTGTGTGTGTGTGTTTAAATGATTCAAGTACTGTTTCATTCAGCCTTAATATCTGTGAGCTTGTCTACCTGGGGAAGGAAAAACTTTTACTGAATTGTCCTGCTTTGAGCAGGGGGTTGGACTAGATGACCTCCTGAGGTCCCTTTCAACCCTAATTTTCTATGATTTTAAATTCAGTTACTGTGCATTGAAATGTGCTGCATGTGTATAATTCTTACTTTCTATAAATAGGGCAAGATGCTTGAACATCGTTGGTATCTGTACTGTGCACTGTTTTGGTGGCCCTCTCACTATCCTCACATTGTTTTGCATTTTATTGGGACTGACCAATCTTTTTAGGTGTGTGCCTGCATCATTCTTGAGTATTCGTAAATGGTGAGAAGATGTCCTCCCATATTTAAGTGTCTTAAATACTTATGAACTGAAATGCTAACACATGGATCAATCCCTTTGCCACTGCACATTCATGGATTCAGCATATAACTAGCATCCCTGCATGATAAAATTACTAAATCTTTTTGGTCATCTTTATGGAACTATGTGCAAAATCCTGAATCTCCAGTCTCTTGTAAAGCTGAAGTTTCAGAACATAGGAAGGAAAAAAACTTAGTACTGGTACTTTTTTGAGCCCATTGCAAAAGATGTGGTCATAATTGGGATACTATGCAACACTAGATGAATAGTAAGGAACCAAGATCCGCTTACAAAAAAGCGAACGACCAACACTGGTTCTCCAACAGTTGTCATGGCACCTGTCCATATTATTTGGATTGATATGCACTTGGTTTTCTCAATGAACACCATTACAGAACCAGGCTTTGACACTACCACCACTGAAATAATCAATCATGACAGTGATTTAAGGACTGACATGGACTCAGACAATGAAGTGCTGGCTGAAAGCCAAGACCTTTTCAGTACACATAAGATTTTTCAGCCACTCAGAATATCCTGAAATGTATCCCCCCACCTATATCTTTTGAACACATTGAAAATCCTTAATTATGTCTCAAACCAAATTTGTAGATTTCTGAAATGATATTAGAATAGGGGTGGCCATCCCACACCACATGTTCCACAAGTGGCGTGGCCAGCTTCTGTGTGGCACACTGGCCCCAGATGCTCAGTAATGGAGATGAAGAAGGTGCAGAGGGAGACTCCAGCCTATGGCCAGGTGGAGTGGAGTGGAGTGGAGTGGAGGAGGTGGCTGTGATAGGAGGGTCAGGTGTTACTGGCAGGTTAACCATTCCCTGGCCCTGCTACCATCACCAAACTAAGGTGACACTCACTATACAAAACTCTGGTGACTGTGGAACCAGAGAAGAGATAACCTGACTCTTGGCAGTGACACCCCCCCTTCACAACAGTGTCTTGCCCTGACTCTACTCCATGTGGCTGGAAGTTCAAGCCTTTCCCTCATTTCCCCCCCTCCCCCCTGCCCCGCCTCTGTTGCAGGGTGCAAATTCTTTTAGGTACATCCATGGGCAGATCTAGGAGAGAATTAAGGGAGGTGTAGCCACAGCTCCTTTCAGCTCTGTGCATGTGCAGTGAGCTCTGTGAACTCACTAGCTTGTTAGCACCTATTTTTTGCTGAGGCCAAAACTTTTTTGCAGCACTGAAGTCCAGGGGCTGAGTGCTCCTTGCATTCCCCACCATCACCCCCTTTTTGTCACGTTAATTCAGCAGCAAGTAAAAAGGGGGACAAATAGTAGTAGTTTTTGCTGTTCGGGCTCTAGAGCAACACAACTGCAGTGGCTCTGGCAGGAGCCCATTCTGACAACGTGGTGCATCAGCTCATGCATGTCCTGCACAGCTCAAGAGGGGTGCTACTATGCCCTCCCTAACCCCTCTGATCGCCTTTGGATTCTCTTCTAGGCAGGAATCCAAGCAGCATTTGGGGAGGGTGTGGGGCTTATTTTGTGGCCTTCCTGCCAAAAACACCATCACTGTATTCAAAATTAGTAGTAAGTGACCACCCAGAGGAGACACAGGGTCTGAATCTGATCTTGCTTACAGACTTTACACTGGTACCAGTCCATTATTTTAAATGGGTATCTTCTAATTCTCACCAGTGTAAGGGAGAGCTGAAGTAGTCCCACAAAACATGGATTCATCACCAGGTATCTCAAAGTTATAGACTCCTTTCATTAAGAGGGTAAATCTCATCGTAGGTTTGTTCTTACTTTGTGTTAAACTTAAGACCTTAAAAGGTCTTTTCTGGCAGCTATTTCATGCAAGAGGAAGAGTATAAAAGATTTAAAGATTAATAACTCCTCCAATGCTGTTTCATAGTAAAAGTACTCTTTGTGCAAGGACATTTTAATGGTTTCTATAGCCTGCCATAAATTAGTACTTTTGGAATTGATTATGAGTGCTCTTCCCAACTCCAGATCTTTCATCATGCTCCTTGATGCCACAAACTTCACACTAGCCTGATTTAGTGAAGTGTTTAAGTAAATGCTTACCTTTTAAATACATGACTAATTTCACTTTTCCTCAGCAAAGCATTTAAGCATATGCTATAATCTAATTGACTTCAAGGGGACTTCAATTCCTTCTCACCGTGCTTGGTAGAAAAGGACTGGGTTTAAGCACGTGCTTGAAGTCACATACAAATGTATGTCATTTAGCATTCCTAAAGCAAGGCTTCAAAGTTGTGGGAGGATTTTCACACAATGGATAATACCGTTCTGCCATTGCTCCTGAGAACAAGTTGGGGAATCTCTATTTTTCTCAGCCACTCCTAAGAGAGGTTTTACATATTTTTTGAACTTTTCAGTCTTAAAGCAGATTTTAATACTGACTTTTCATAACAGTTACATAATGTACATATATGATTCCTTTAGTACACATGTATGTATTGCTAAGGTATACATTATAATTCCTTTGAGTCTTCTGAGCTATCTTAAATGAATTTACTGCATAAAATGTGACATCTGTATTTCTCCACTAGGGTTCCTAATTTGAATGTACTTTACAAGGAATGTTTAAAATTATTTTAAAATGGGTAAAATTTGAGTTGATCTAAAATGAAAGTATATTTTATAACTAGTGAGTCAGATAGGATATAGTATTTTTGTTGCTTTCTGTTGAGAATTTTCAGAAAGATTCTTTCTTATGCCTTAATTTGAATACTTACCTATATGTATTTGTGAATTCAAGATGGCTGCATTAACACATAAGCTTTTGACTTTAATCATATTTCTCTGAATGAGATTTTCTTTATTTAAATCTGCCTCTTCAAGAGCTTTTATTATACCTGCTCAAAATGTTATAACTCAAAATAGCTTGTTATTTTGGCATATCTGATAAAAAGTGGTTAGAAAAGGTTCCCACTTCCATGTGTTTTGTTTTTCTCTTTAAATTGAACACTATCAAATGTCATTGCTACCTGTTTCATGCATGTGCTTAGACGTTTTAACAAAAAATAACTCAGACTTGTTTTCTTGCAAAGGAAGTGCATTCTTTATAAAACTCTAAGCTAGACAGTATGACAAGTACTTTTTCTTTTCAATTTTTGCAATTTTCTTCCCTTAGTTTCTTAGACCCAGACCTTGTTCTGTCTGTTGTCTTCATGTTCATCTGGAGGGCCATTTGGATTATGTCAAGAATAACATTTTTGTTGCTCTTTTATTTGGAGTGATAATTAATAAACTTAAACTAGACATAACTGTAAATGCCAGTTTAGACATGCCACAAACATTTATTCTGAAATGTATCCTTTAAATAACTAAATAAGTTAATAAACAAATGAATTGCATTGATTAAAATTCACACAATAAAGTAGCAATATAGTACACAGAAAGTATAGGTTAAGAACTAACTGACACATTGCAAAAAGTTCTTAATGGGGATTAACAATCAAGTGGGATTGTTTCTAGTGGGGAATCTCCATGAATTCATACTAGCCCTAACATTATCCAAGGTTTTCCTCAATAATCTACAAGTGAATATATAAACACTGCTGATAAAATTTGTGGATGACAGAAAAAATGATAAAATAGTGTGGACAAGGCAGTCATACAGAGCAACCTGGGTCACATGATAATCTCAGCTCAAACAAAGTAATTTTTAGTAGATCAAGCTGAAAATGTCTATACCTAAAAGCAAGAAATGCAGGCCATACCTATAAAATGAAGACTGTATTCTGGAAATAAATGATCTTGAAAAATTCTTAAGGGTTTTGTGAACGTGAGCTTCTGTGTAATGCTGTGTCAAAAGGACTAATGTGAACTATTGACATCTGAAGAGGAGAGAAACGACTAAGAGTAGGGAGGCAGTTTTATTTCTGTGTACAAGAATGGTGGTACATGTACTGAAATTGCATCTTGTCAGATGTTTCTGTTTTTAAAAAGGATATTGAAAAGCAAGAGAAGACGCAGAAGAGCACCACCCAAACATTCAGGGGCTGGAGAAAATGTTGTCCAGTATGAGATTTAAGGAAATCAGTCTGTTTAAGAGATCAAAAAGAAGACTGAGGTGTCCTGACTACAATGTATAATTGCCTTTAGAGGGAGAAAAGACAAGATATTAACTGACTCTATAGTGTAGTGGAGAAAGGCATAAAAAGGATCAACAGCTAAGAGCTGTAGCCTGTCAAATTCAAACTAGAAATAAGGTACTAATTTGTAAACATGAGGATGATTAGTCACTGTAACCAGGTAAGCAGTACACTCTCCATCTATTCAGATGCACCTTTTTTTCTGGAAAATACGATTTAGCTAAGGCAGGTCATGCTTTAGTCCACTTACTGGTTCTGTGAAGCAACAACTTAGGTGGGTAAAATGTTAAAGGTTATGGCATGCAGTATGTCAGACTGGACTGAATGATTCAATGGTTCCTTCTAGTGTAAAATTTATGATTTTAATAGTTATTAAAGGAGTATCTGCTGGGTGCTGAAGTTTCTAGGTTCAGTGCCAGGCTCTCAGCCAGGATGAGTAGATGTGGTCATGCCATAGGTGCCATCATTTTAGCAAAAAAAAAAAAGAAAGGAAACCCCTTGAAGCATTTTAGTAACACATTTTAGTTGTCTAATTAGGCTAAAATTGAACAAAACAAAGAACTTCTGAGATGGAGACTAGTGGATGCAGTTCCTGGTTAGTCCCCATGGCTGTTTTATACTTCTGTTCTCTGCTTACTTTCTGTTTGGATAAACATCCTCTGGAGCTTCTGCTTCTTCTTAAAGAGCCTGCTTACCATTGAGTACACTGTTGTGGGAGGGGGGATATAATTTTAGAGTGGCTTAGGATAGAAACCTAGATGGCTCACCTCAAACATGATTAAAACTCTTTATTTCTCTATTTAATCCTTGTTTTAAAGTAGAAAAATAAGCCCTGATGAAATTCAATTTTTATTTTGTGAAACAAAAAGGTAACTGCAACACACTCAGAAGGATGGAACGTGATCAGATAGTAAACCACAAAGAACCTCCCTCTATACAGGGTGAAACTAAGTTCTTAAGAGAGCTTTATTTTTCCTGCACGAATTGCTGGCATCTACAGCATTAGGTGCTTAAACTGAGGTTTTAAATCCTAAAAATCAGGAATCTCAAGAAAATGATGAGGCTTGTCATATTAATGACAATACCCTATTTTATTCACTTCTCAGGTAAGATTATTGTCTGATTTTTTTTTCATGCTTGAAATTGATTAGTAAAGGCAGCATTAAATCTTAAGGCAAGTAATAAAAATAAAATGAAAGTGTCATTTGTTGACTCTTATATTAAAACATTTTACTTATCATTATTGCTAGCATTTACTTGTTGTTTTATGGAATGCATTATAATATAAAAGAAAAGGTAGCCTAAAAAGGTAATGATATAAAAGGAATTAATTTAAAATGCATTAAAAATAAAGGACTAATATTAGCAAATCCACCTGAAGTGTATTATTTGATATGTGTTAGGTAATTAAACCACTTTTTTGTAGCCTTCAAACAATTGCTATATTTCTCTTGTATGTTTTAGTGCAGTGGTCAGCAACGTTTTTCGTCAAAATGCCAAAAACACCTGCAACCTTGACTTGTAAGAGGTTAGTGTGCCAGAGACAGACAGTGGGGGAGCCACAATCCTTGTTATGGCAACAGAGCCCCTTCACTGCCGTCTGCCCCATGGCACACCTGGCAAGCAAAAAGCCTTTGCGTGCCATGCTCTGGCACCTGCACCGGGGTTTGCCTACTGCTGTTTCAGTGCATGATCAAAAAGAACAGAATGAGTTTTCACAGTTCACTATTACTAGTAAACAGTTTGGACATTCACCAAATGACCTATTTTTCTAAATGAATTAATCTGAAATAGGTTAGTAAACTGGAATATCATTAAAATGTTATGCATTTATTTTTTACACATAGCATGTTTCTTATTTAAAACCACGGGCAAGGTGAGGCATTGTGAATGATCTGCTAGTTTTTTTTATTTTTGGTTTAAAATGTTGGACTTCAAGAAGGAGAACGGAGTCTCTTTCAAAGATAACACAGTAAGTAGCACTTCCAGACATGTATTTGGAAGGGTACATGAGGGTAAAAAGAAGGTACCAAGTAATGTGGGGCCTCTGCAGGACATACTTGGTAATCTGGTGGTAGCACCAGATGACAAAGCTAATCTCTTTAACAGATTCTTTGCTTCCATTTTTCTGAGCAGGGACAGGGACATCCCCCACCACTGGGATTCAAGACGGACCCAGGGGAGGTGCAGCCAGGCCCAGGGTCAGTGAGGACCTAGTCAGGGAACTCCTGGAGGGACTAGACATGTTCAAATCAGCAGGTCCTGATGATCTCCACCCAAGAGTGCTTAGGGAATTGGCAGAGTCGTTGATGGACCCCTGCCACAGCTTTATGAGCACTCATGGTGCTCTGGTGAGGTGCCAGATGACTGGAAAAGGGCCAATGTGGTCCCCATCTTCAAAAAAGGGAGGAAAGAGGACCCAAGAAACTATAGGCCCATTAGTCTTATCTCAGTATTGGGGAAGCTCTTTGAGAAAATTATCCAGGAGCACATCTGCAAGGGGCCAGCAGGGGAGATTATGCTTAGGGGCAATCAACATGGGTTCATTAGAGGCAGGTCCTGTCAGACCAACCTGGTTGCCTTCTATGACCAGGTCACAAAATCCTTGGATGCAGGTGTTGCGGTGGACGTAGTCTTTCTGAACTTTAGGAAGACCTTCTACACTGTCTCTCACCCCATCCTCATTAAAAAACTAGGTGACTGTGGTGTTGATGCCTACACAGTCAGATGGGTCACAAATTGGCTGGAGGGCCGCACCCAAAGAGTGGTGGTGGATGGGTCATTTTCGACCTGGAGAGATGTGGACAGTGGGATTCCCCAGGGGTCAGTCCTCAGGCCTGCACTGTTCAATATCTTCATTGGCGATTTGGACAAGGGCGTGAAAAGCACCTTATTCAAGTTCACAGATGACACCAAGATGTGGGGAGAAGTGAGCATGCTAGAGGATAGGGACAGGCTACAACTAGATCTGGACAGGTTACAGAGGTGGGCAGATGAGAATAGGATGGGTTTCAATACTGACAAGTGCAAGGTGATGCACCTGGGGAGGAAGAACCAGCAGCATACCTACAGGCTGGGGAACTCCCTTCTTGTCAGCACAGAGGCAGAAAAGGATCTTGGAGTCATTATTGATTCCAAGATGAACATGGGCCGGCAGTATGGGGATGCGGTCAGTAAGGCTAACCACACATCCATAGATGTATCACAGCAGGTGCAAGGGAGGTCCTCCCCCTCTATGCAACATTGGTCAGGACGCAGTTGGAGTACTGCATCCAGTTCTGGGCACCGCACTTCAGGAGGGACGTGGATAGCATAGAGAGGGTCCAGAGGAGGGCCACTCGCAAGGGCAGCAGGGCAGGCTCTATGAGGAAAGGCTATGGGACCTGAACCTGTTCAGCCTCCACAAGAGAAGGCTGAGGGGGGATCTGGTGGCTGCCTATAAACTTGCCAAGGGGGACCAGCGGGCAATGGGAGAGTCCCTGTTCCCCCGAGCACTACGGATGACCCCAGCATCCTTTCCTGCCCGTGGCAGGGGGTCAGACTTGATGATGTGCTTAGGTCCCTTCCTACCCTACCAACTACGAAACTATGAAACTATTTCTTGGTATAAAAATGTATTCAGGTGACTATTACTTCAAATATATGTACCATTTGCAAACAACTACCACTAATCTTTAAAAAAAAAGTCAGGCATTATAATTTGTTCTGCTACATTCTTCAAAAGCATCCTTCCATTACAGTTAGGAAATATGGGATTTGTCCAGTTTTATTATTTTTACACTGAATATATAACTTCAGATATAAATCTAAAGGAGAATTGTATTCCATTCCAAAGCAAATGAAGGATGTACATTTACAGGATGCAAATGCAGGACGCCTCCACAGAATACATGTCAGTACTATTTCAAAACACATACGCTGAGATGCTCAACTTCAAAGGAGCACCATTAAACATCTGAAATGGAGAAAGTAGCATAGGTAACTCTTCTTTGCCTCTGATCATTGTGGAAGCTGGAGAGCCATTTCAGAGAGCACCAGAAGACTGCTCTAAACTACACTACACTAACAAGATAGTCCAGTAAGCCTATCTACAACTTCAGGAATGTGTAAGCCTGGTGTTTTCTAGCTATTTCCAATATATCGAATATATGATATATAACAGTGCACCTACATTGCTGAAGAAAATGAAGGTGGCACAATCTGCTATGTTGATTTTTTTTTCTTGTACCTAGAGATTTTCCTAGGCAAATGGAATCTGAAGATATCTTGTAGTGTACTGTTTCTAGATGTATTGCACTACTTGATATCAAAGAAGTTTCTTAAAATAGAAAAATGTGTTACTACAAATAAATTATCTTATTTGAATTCATATTCTCGGCTTTTTTGGTTGTCCCAGAGGTAGTATATAATCACGTCTGGTATACCCAGACATGTTGTGTAGTCATGTAGTCCTATGCACAATAAAACTGATTGCAAGTATCCCTCAGAGTATATGCCTTCATTGCATATTAAGAGGCCTAAAAAATAAAAAATCTGGGATGCAATGCTGTGAGCTATTGAAGATGAACACTGATAAAAGCTACTGCTTCTATTGCCTAGCTCATAGCTACATGTTTGTTGTTGTAAGTCCAAATTGCCATTTCATGAAATATAGAAATTGTTATTAATAAAACAAAAAGGCAGCACAATACCACTGCAATGTATGAGACAATGTAATGCTAATTACTATAACCATCATCATGTTTTCTTGTTTCCCAGTTGTACTCCGCATGAGCAAGGATGGCAGAATCCGGCCCTCAACAAATAAGGACATAGTTTCATATAACAATATATATTATGTATTAAGACAATGGTATACATTAATTATTAAGGCAGAAAGTAGAGCAGGGTGGCACCCTACAGACTAACTTGTTCAGAAATGCATAAGTTTTAGTAGGTGATAGCCTACTTTGTCAGACGCTTTGAATGCACTTGCAGAGAGCAGGCAGGCTAAATAGATGGGAGTAAAGTCATTTAAATGCACTTTACATACAATGGATAGGAAAAGGGGAACGAAAAGATGGGGACACTTCTGAGAGTGGGGAAGGTAGATTGGATTTCTCAAAGAGGACAAACAGAGCAGTTAACGCATTGAGGGACAAGATTTATCAAACTACCATTGGTTCAAAATTTCACCACACATTTTCATGATCAAAACTCTTCTGTACCTTCAGAGTTTTATCACATGCATTTATTGAGCTGGATCAGATTCTAACCTGGCCCATAATATTAAAAATAGGCAAGTGTGGTTTCTTTGTACACCAATGTAAAAAATGTAACTTTTTACTATTATGCTCCCACTTCGTTATTGTCTTACAGTGAGCAGTGGATCAGAACTTTCAGTCATACAATATCCTCAGGACATCAATGTCTCTCTTGATTCAACAGTTTTGATATTATGTGAATTTGACTATCCAGATAAAACTACGGTTGACACAGAGGTTTATTGGAGAAAAGGCCCAGATTGCAATCGGCCTGGCCTCAAACCAAGCCCAAGCATCTCTCATTTTCAAAAATCACAGGTGCAAATTACAAAGGAAACAACCAAAAGGTTTTCAATCTTAAAACTGAACAATGTTCAGCTGGATGACAGTAACATGTATTTCTGTGATGTGACACTAACTGATCCACCACCACCACAGAATAAATGTGGAAAAGGCACCAAGCTGACAGTACATGGTAAGGAGCTTTGTGAGTCTCAGAAATGTATCTGGGTACATAGAAATCATCTAAATGTTTTTCTTTTGCAACTCCAAAATTCAGAACCAGGACTGGAGAGGGAGAAGACAGTCTGCAGTATGTAGAATAATGTGGAATAGTAATGCTATTCTCTTTTTTACCACAGGAAACATTTCTTACTTTGCTTTGCATTTTCTGTATCTAATCTGGTTTAACTGTAGTTCAAAAAGTCTCCAGGCAAGCAATTTGTTCTCTTAGAACAGGGCATCTCACTCATGTCAGACCAATAACTGTTTATTCAAAAATGAAACTTTGTCACTTGCCTTAAATTTACTTGCATTTACTCTAAAACATATATTGATGACAGCTAGGATGGGTGTATCCCCACGTACAGGGGTGTGCGGTTGTTGAGGCAAAAAGCAGTAGCACAAATTTATGCTACTGCTTTTGGCTGCTGCACATGCCCCTGCATGTGGAGTTGGTGCAGGGAAAATAGTCCCAGGTCAGATAGAGAAAGCTGGGGCCAGCACCCGTCTTGGCTTCAGCATCCTTACTTGGCATCCTGGGGGCCTCCTGAGGCAGCAGTGGGTGCAATTCAGCCCCTTGGAGCCTAGCTTTTTTGGTGACTTTTCTTTTTTTAACACTGGAGTCTCTCAGTCTCAAAAAAACCTGCAGCACTGCAAATTAGCAGTGCGGCGAACAGATACACATACACTGCATGCAGTTTGCAGGACCTCAAATGGGTTTGTGGTGCGGCAGACCCATTTGTGGCACTACAAACCTCACGCACTGCACACACAGGTGTTTGCTTCATTGCTAATTTGCAGTGCAGCAGGTTTGTTTTGACACCAGATCCCAGTGGAGGCTGCTGGAGATCTTCAAGGTTGCTGGAGATCCAGGTGTCAAAAAATCCTGCTTCTGAAAAAAGCAGGACAGCGCATGTGGCAGCAATGTGTGCTGTCCAAAACTGGAGCCTGGCCAGCCAGAGCCATGCTCCAGCTGCTGGCTAGGCTCTGCATGCTGGATTGCTGCTGCAGGAGCCCCAGGAGGCTCCCAGGTCCCCAAGTAAGGCCGCTGGGACCACGTCAGGTGCTGGCCCCCGGCTTCCCTACCCCACCTGGGGCAACTTGCCATGTGCCACAGCACACATACACAGGCATTCCCCAGGGACCAGCAGCAAAGATACAACTATGTAAAGTTGCTGTTTGTTCCCAGGGAAACATAAGTGCATGCTCATCTGAACACACCCAGTAAGTCTGTTTTTGTGTGTTTCAGGAGGTTGAACCTGAGAGTTTAAAGATATGTGATGAGTAAGAATTTCTGGGTGGCAGATTACAGTAAGATTTTCAGTTACCCACAGCCCTCCTGTGAGACCATGACTTACTGGCTGAAAAACACTCTCTTGCATGGTGAGTGGTCCTTCACCCACCTGGACTTGCCAGACAAATCTGCCTGGAAAAAAGGCTAGATGATGCTAGGCATCATTCAAATACTTGATTACCAATTATACTCAGCAGACACTTCAACTGCAACTTATCCAGGCCACAGCAACTTCTGATGAGTGGTGAGATTAAGTCTGCTGAATTTCACAGCATCATTAGATTACATTTCTTTCTTAAGAAAGAAATTGCCTGAAGTTTAATGAAGTGTCAGTTGCCATGTAAACTGGCTGTCTTCTTTAGGATAGTAGTTTGTTGTAAGTAACAAGAGATGTTCAGAGTTCCCACTACTAATGAACTAAGACCTGTTAGTTTTCTGTCCCTTTTATTAATAAGCTTCATCAGGTTCACAAATTTAAGTTTTGAAGTGAAACTGTTCATAACTCAGTATAATGAGTCTTCAAGAAAGATGCATCTTCTTAGCCTGAAAAAAAATAGTGAAAGGGGGGTGATGAATGTAAATGGAAAACCAGGTATGCTAATTGTCCAATACCCTCTAATCCCTCAGATGAAAAATATATCTGACTAATAAACAGCAAACAATTCTTTTGGTTTTTAGATAATTTAACTGTTCATATCTTTATTTCAGGGCCTACATGCCATGGTAGCAGATCTGATAAAAATATTTGGATGTGGCTGCTTCTTCTTGGATACAGCATTAGTGCCACCATTATTATAATAGCTTTCCTTGTAAGTAATTATTTAAAGGATAAATATCACAAAACTTCTATAATCTGGGGTACTTCTGATGGAAAAAGGAGAGTAAGTTTGAACAAGGAGCACATGTGTGAGCAGGTTTAAAGGCATTCCTTAACCTCTATCACCTAAAGGGTCACAATTAAAACCCAGACTCCCTGCCCATGACAGTGCAGATCTGTGTGAGGCTTTCAAAGAAAAGTAGAAGTTGTAGCAGGGCAGATTACCTAGGAGAACAGTATGGTATTTTCTTTCCAAGCTTGCTGAAAACTAGGAAATCATTTGTTGGTTGTTACCAAATATTCTGTGTTGCTCTGATCCCATTTTGGAAAGTAATTGAAACTTAAGTAGAGTTCTGACTTTAATGGGATCCTTCAGTTAGTGTACTTGCCTACTGGTTCATAGCATGGTATATTGATGCTTCATAAAATATGTTCCATTTATCCCACCCGATGCCAAGTGTCTGGGGCCTGACTTTTTTCTTTCTCTGCTCCACCAGTTGGCTGCACTGGTGTGCTGGCAACTGATCCACTGGCCTGACTAATGGTGACTCTTCTTCCATTATATTCAAAATCAAAACAAAACAAAATCATTTCTCAGTCCTTCCATAAGTTACAGAAATTTTCAGTCACTAGTTGGCACTGTGAGGGTCCCAGGGCCTATGTAGATGAAACGGGGGCCCTAAATTGAAGCGGTGGGTTATAAAAAACACCACTTCAGTGTGGGGCTAATTAAACCCCATGTCATGCACATGCCTCGCTGACTTACCTCTCTCTCTGGTGCGGAGAGGAGAGCGAGCTGCTGGCAGGCGGAGTGGTCCCTGGGCTGCGGAGGGTCTGGTGCTTCCCTCTGTGGCAGCAACACTTCCCGCCCCCCGCTTCCTGCAGGAGGCACCCACCCACATGCACCCAGCTTGGGAGGTCTTGGCAGACACCACAGCTTTCCCAGGCTGCTTCCAGGCTGCCTGCATGGCTTTCTGCAGAGCCCCTGAGCTGCATAGAGCCTGGTGCTTTGCTCTGCAGCTGTAGGGGCAGCAAACTAAAACTCCCCCCCAAGTCATTTAAAGCGCATTATGCCACCAAATTTCCTTCAGTGGCTGGAATTAATGTGCAATACACTGCTGAGGTGTGCAAACACCACCACTATTAAAGTGGTGCAAAAGCATTTAGCCCACTTGAAAGTGTTGTGTGCACACACCTCTCGTTTCATCTACACACAGCCCCAGTTCCTAAGCCTTTCTTCTATTCCAGGCTCTCAAGACTGAAGACCTTACTCATGCACTAGCTACACAACCCCTCTGCTTCCCTTGTCCATATATCTCTTTCAATTCTGTTATCTCTTTTAAATCTTCTCACATCCTATTGTAGCAACCCTCCCTAAAGCACTTGTCTTCGTGCTGTCCACAAGGGAACAATCATAGTCTTGGCCCTGATCATTGTTCCTCAGAGAGCTTTACCTGCCAGGTACGGCTCTCACCAGTGAGGCAGAAAACTCCCATTTTAATCCTGCTTCTCTCTTCTCCATTCACATTTCTTTTGCAGTCATGAGATCTCACTAAAGAATACAGTTAACAGAATGTTAGTCTTTGAAGGGAAAAAAGTTTTGGAGTTGGGGGTGTACTGGTCTTGTGCCTGACCTGAAAGAATCCCTAATTGTACACCTCTTCTGCATTTCCCATACCTCTTTTCAAACTTCTTGCAATGATTAAGCTTCATACCAGAAGATGAAAGAAAAAAAAAAAAGAAGGGGTCTTTGTAGGTCCTAAATGATTTATCTCTGCAAACAATATAGATAAAAGGTTTTGCAGTGAACCTTGAAAGTAAATAAACAGACTACTTTGGGCAAAAAGGTAGTAAGTTCCAAATGTAAAAGGCCCTTATGCCAGCAACTCTTTCTCATATTACTTATTTGCTCTGGAGTTTTTTTGTGTGCAGCAGTGCATGTGTAGATGCTGGCTGGGGCACAGGGTGTTTCAGTGCAGGACTAGCTGGCAGGCAGTCCCTGCATTGAGACTCCCTGTGCTCCAGGCAGCACCTCCCACCCCTTGCAGCATATGGAGATGGGGTGGGGGGAGAGCAGCCGCTCCCTCCATCTCCACGTGCTACTGAGCAGTTGTGCAGGGTGCCCTAGAGCAGAGGCTGCCTGCCAGCTAGCCCCACATTGAAGCACCCTGTGCCCCAGCCAGCTGGGGCAACATCTACACATGCGCTGCTGCACACACATAAAAAAACCTACATAAAAGTTAGTATTTGTATTTTACAAGACTACCCTGCTGCAGAGTTTTAGTTTCATGTGCCATAAGAGGGGCTCATGTGTAGACACTGAGACGTTTACTGTGTAGTTAATTAGTCAACAGTAAACATCTCATGTAGACATGCCCAGTGGGAGCAAAGAGAGAAATAACTGATGTAAAAAAGCCATTGGTTTGATCTAATTGTCACTGTACACAGTTGTGTGTGGTGGGCATGTTTTGTTTTCAGTTGATATTGTTGCCATGAAGCCACCTCATAACAACACTTCCTACCAAGATGAATAGCAATAGCAGAAAAATCTATGCTCAGTTCTGAAGTACAGTGGTTAAAAGCCATAACCCACCAAAATATTGCTTTTACTCAGAAATCTATGCTGAAGTTATAAAGAAGCTTGAAGTTTTAAAAGAGCTAATTTAGACACTACACTCCTCATTTTAAAGACAGTATCATTGACTGGAGTAATTCATGATATCGGAATTAAGACAGAAGAACAAGAACAGTGAACTGGAGAAAGCATTTGAAACTTTAAAAAGTTGTTTTTTTATTGAATGGTAAGTGCTGCATTTCATGCCAGGCAAATACGTGTACTTAAGATTGGGCTGTTGCTGACCTGTGTATGACAGAGATATGAACTCTAAGGGTGAAACCCGCTGTATTCCAGTACCACCCACGCCCCTAAAGCTAGTCCTTTTTATTCTTATTCAGATATACTCACTCTCACTTTGTCTCTCTGTCTGTCCTGGAAGAACAGGCTATTATTGTGGCCAGTATGTTAATTGCCAAAACACTGAAGGAACCAATTGCTGGAGCAGAACATGAAAAAGACACAGCCCCTTAAATACTGCTTGGATAAGCCGATCCTATTAAAGGAACACATAGTGTAAAAAAAAGAATACAGGTTTAAAGGATGAGATATTTAGGATTAGAGTATTTATCATATTATTTTAATAGAATTTAAATTAATTAATTTCATTGAACGCCTCCCCCCAAACCATCAATTACTGTTTTCAATGTTACCATGAAGAATAGTTTTTTGTCGTGTATAAAGCTATCACTTGCAGTAAATAATTTTGCATACTTCATTCTGTGGTGTTTGTGGGAACACTGGAAATCATACATAGTCCAGAAATAACTCTTGGGAAGCCAGCATTCTTAACTTAGGTAAACGTTCTCTAAGGATCAGTGTGTTTGACTAAAAAGTGTTTTCTTATCAATATGCTTTGTGAAATATTGAAACAGATTCATCAGTGCTGTAAAAAGTCCAGGATCAACTCAAGAAACACAGACGGCAACACTACATTGCCAAGTGAATGGACTTACGACAAACCAGCCAGAACTGTTAATAATGGATTTAATCAAGAATATGAAGATATGACACTAATAAGGACTTTTACTCATAATGGACGCATGATGAAATGAAAAAGAAATGTATATACAGTAGTCATAACATTAGCCTGTATAGTGATGAATACTTTATTCTACCCAGTAGCAAAGTAGTTAAGTTAGTGTTCAAGTGACTCTTCTATCAACACATTAATCAAAGAACAAAGGAATGACTATGTTCAACAACATGAACGTACATGCTGGCCTCACTTTATCTCTGTTACAAGTCGACAACCATCTATTGGAATGCCTTCTGATTTCCTTTCCTTTCCTTTCTTTTCCTTTCCTTTCCTTGATAGAGACAACCACAGAATGATGATCCAATTCCTCATATGCAAAAAAGTCCAGCCTAAATTCTGATTTTGGTTAGATTCAGACATCCACATGCATATTGGTTATTTGTGCATTATGATGACAGAGGGAAAATTGAGTTGGAATTGAGAGGAGTTCTCCACACCTAACCCTAACACACTACTTCTCCCCTTCTCTGTTTGTGCCCCTGGTTGTCTTTCTAAGCTTTCCCAGTCTCTGAAACCTGCAATCTCCCTTTAGACATTTTCCAACAAAATGAAAAGTAGCTTATAAAAAAGAATAACTTCAGAGGGAAAAACACTGTTCCTATTTAACAACTACTGGAAACATACTGATGTGCAGACAACATATATGAAAAAACACATGGTCTTATTACTTTGTGTCACCTCTGTCTCATCTTCCAAGTTCCTTCATATCTATTCATGTGTTGTTTCTAAAATTTGACTGTAAACTCTTTAGGCAGAGACAATGGCTTTAGAAAAAAAGTGCCAGCAGACTTTTGGAGTCTGTGTTAAAATAATGAAGCTAGGTGACATGGGAAGAGCTTAATTTGCATGGTAATGAAGTACTCCTTGAGGTAGCTTCACAATGGAATGGGTGATGGTCACTTATGCAAGACTTGGAGCAAATTAATATTACTTAAGTTGCCAGGAAAGGAAGAGGTTTTTGCATAAATTGATATCCAAAACTGTAGACATTGTTCTCTAGAGCGCTTCCTTTTTAATAAACTCTCAAAGCCCTGTGATCTCTGATCAGGGTGAAAAATTAAATAAATCCTCACCAAGCTACCTATCCTATGATTTTGCAATATTCTGTAACATTAAGTTATCTTAGCAATGCTTTTTGTGGTACTTTTCTAGGAAGTTACATGTTTACCTTTTAATCATAGTATCATAGATAACATCATAGGTTGTAAGGAAAATCTGGAGGTCATATAGTCCAACCTCCTGCTCAAAGTAGGACCATCCCCAATTACATCACCCTTTCTCTATGTGTAAAGTTGCTATTAAAAAAATTTCAATTTATGTCAAATTGCATTAAGTACCTGACTTTTTTTTTTGGAAGCGGCTGGATGATTCACATGAAGGAAACTGAACTCTGACTTTGGGAAATGGTTTGTGGGGGTGGGCAGGAAAAGAGAGAGAAAGTCCTGTGTATTGAGTAACCGATACACTGAGGCACCGGAAACCCTTACTTTTTCCAAACAAGGAGACTCAAAAAAGATATTTTTTAAATTTGGGTGCCTGGTATTAAATGATAAATTGCCTGAATTGGGTCTCGAATGCATCTGCACAGCAGGTAGCTTAGATTTCCAAATGGCAGTAATTGTATCTATGGTTGTGGGATCAAAAAAAGGAAGGCCAGATAAAGGAAGTAAGAAAGTGGATTCTACAGCAAAGAGCACTAGCAGCACATTATTTCATTTCACCTCACAAGATGTACACAGAGAGATTATCATAGCATCTGACAAAGCAGGCAGTAGCTTTCAAAAGTTCATGCCTCTCTGAATGAGTTGGTCTATAACCACCCACCTTGCCTCCAAGCTGTGTAGAACTGCAGAGAAGATTTTTTATTTATATTTTTTTAAGTCATGGGTATGGAAATTTTCTGAGAGAAACCTGGCCTTGTGTGGGGGTGCATGTTATTCCAAGGTAGCATTTTGCATGGGGGTAGAAACCATCAGCACACTTATAGAATGGGAAACTCCCTTCTTGAGAGCACGGAGGCAGAAGGGGATCTTTGAGTCATTATTGACTCCAAGATGAACATGGGCCGACAATGCGAGGTCACGGTTGGCAGGGCTAACTGGACCTTGTCGTGCATCCACAGGTGCATCTCAAGTAGAGCCAGGGAGGTGATCCTCCCCCTCTATGCGATGCTGGTCAGACCACAGCTGGAGTACTGCGTCCAGTTCTGTGTGCCCCACTTCAAGAGGGATGTGGACAACATGGAGAGGGTCCAGAGGAGGGCCACCCGCATGATCCGGGGACAAAAGGGGAGACCCTCCAATGAAAGACTGCAGGACCTGAACCTGTTCAGCCTTCACAAGAGAAGGCTGAGGGGGGACCTGGTGACTGTCTATAAACTCACTAGGGGGGACTAGAAGGGGTTGGGGGAGACACTGTTTCCCCTAGCGCCCCCTGGCATGAAAAGGAACAATGGACACAAATTATTAGAGAGTAGGTTTAGATTAGACATCCGCAAGAACTACTTCACAGTCAGGGTGGCTAGGAGCTGGAACCAACTTCCTAGGGAAGTGGTGCTGGCTCCTACCCTGGGGATCTTTAAGAAGAGGTTTGATGACTACCTGGCTGGACTCATTTGAGTCCAGTATTTCTCCCGCCCAGGCGGGGGGTCGGACTTGAAGATCTACAAGGTCCCTTCTGTCCCTACTTCTATGATTCTATGAACTTCACCCCAGAGGTATAACTAGGGGTTGGGGAGGTGCCATTGGGCACCAGAGGGATGAGGTTCAGAGAGCAGGAAGTGCAGGAGTGTTTCCTACACTAGGAACTCAAAACCAGTTCCTGGCTGCTGTTGCTTATGGTGTTGCTGATGCTGTTGCCACCATTAAAGCTTCAGAGTGGCCTGTTCACCCCAGCTGTTTCTCCTAGAGCAGCAATGTGGTGTCCATGTACCTTGGTTGCTGCTGCTGCAAAAGCAACATCATGGAGCTACTGTTGCTGCCAAGGCACAGACTCCATGGGGCTGGGAAGTGATTCTGGAAGCCCTCCTAGGTTGGCGTGCTGGGGCTGCTGTACCCTGCACCAACCCAAATTATGCTACTGCTTCATCCTTTAGGAAAAAAGTTCAACTTCAAAACAAGCTCTCTTATAGGTGAAGGGACCAGCAGAAGCTGCCAAAAATCCTTGTGGTGACTAGGTAACTGTCAGATGTTATAAAAAAGGATAGCTATCTGTACTGCAACATTTTATATAAGCAGTGGTGGGGAGAGGGGGATGAAGTATTAAGTTTCTCAGTAAGACAAATCTCAATAAAAAGGTTATGGGTTGTAAGAACCACTTACTTTCTGCGTTCTGGGCATCATACAAAACCTGTGCAACTCAGCGCAAATACACAAGATAGAAATGTGGACTCTAATTCTGAATGTACCTAGTCGTGTAAATAAGAATTTTAATTTAATTTTACCAGTTCAAACATGCAACAAACTGTGTCTGAGGAGGCTAGGTTTGATATTTGTAATGTGTCAGTTTCAAAATTAAAATGTGATCTCAAATTATGTCCAATTTACTTATTCAGAGCGATGCCTTAGGGACATGTTAACACACTAGAACTAAGTCACTTTAAAACAGTGACTTCCATCACTTACAGCCACAAAATGACCTCCCTTAGCCATATAGGTGAGCAGCTATTCATATGCTTAGTCAGACTGAAATCAATAGAACCATTTCTGTGCAGGGGTATGTGGAAGTGTCACATTTAGATTAACCTAACTCTGCAGATGTTCAGAAGATTTTAATCACCTCAGAAGGTGCACTTGGACTGAGAATCGATTAACCCCTTCTTCCCTACCTAGTTCAAGTTAAACCTATCTAAAAAATGCCTACATTCTCATTAGGAAGCTGGGGGACTGTGGCGTAGGCACCCATACAGTCCAATGGGTCGCCAACTGGTTAGAGAGTCGCACCCAGAGGGTGGTAGTGTATGGGTCCTTCTCGACCTGGAAGGACATGGGAAGTGGGGTCCCACAGGGCTCGGTCCTTGGGCCCGCCCTGTTCAACATCTTCATCAGTGATTTGGATGAGGGGGTGCAAAGCACCCTGTTCAAGTTTGCTGATGACACTAAGATGTGGGGGGATGTGGGCACAATAGAGGGGAGCAACAGGCTACAGTTGGACCTAGATAGGTTACAAGGATGGGCAGAGGAGAATAGGATGGGGTTTAACACAGACAAGTGTAAGGTGATGC
>NW_017729032.1:168790221-168811165 GCF_001723915.1 Gavialis gangeticus
CGGACTAGATGATCTGCTCAGGTCCCTTCCGACCCTAGAAACTATGAAACTATGAAACTACACATTCACAGCACAGAGCCAGGGTTAGGAAAGCCCAGCCACTCACTTCAATTCCAGGGCTGTGCTGTTCGTTCCCTCCTTTTCCTGCCCACCCCCAACTAAGCAACATACTCCCCATGGACCCACCATCCAACTTGACCCCTCAAACCCAGTATATATCCCAGGCCCTCCTGGACCTGCCAATCCTCCTCCCCAGGAATCCTAGTCCCCCTCAATCCTGCCAGCCCCTCTGCCCACCCTGACCAGTTTACCTAAGGCTCCCCACACTGCTCCTGGCAGCAGTAAATGACTGCACTCCTGGTCTAGGTTTAGGCAGCTTAAAGTAAATCACCTAAACCTAGACCAGGTACGGCAAATGTTTGCTTGCACCCGCCAGTCACCAATAGGACTAAATAGGCTCACAATTTACTCCTTACTTAGGTTGCTATTAAACTGCAAGAAGGTCAAAGCTTGTAATATAAACTGGGTATGATCTGAGTTCAGTCATTACATTCAGGCCAGGTACAGACATTACACATAACCTGGTAAAAGTACTCGGAAACTGGTCTACACCCACAACCGAACAGAAGTCTACTGTCCATAGACTGGTCTAAAAATGGCAGAACCCGGTCTAAGACAGACCTGGATCAATGTGGTATCAAACTTAAGTGATTTAGGTTAATCCAGTCTATCAAACTTCTGTACCAAATCCTCTAAGGACTCAAGTTAGGTCATAGTCAGCTGGCATCCCAAGTGCTTTTGAGAGCTCCTGCTCTCCCCTTCTCACACGGAGGCATACATGGAGCAGAAGTCCCAGCCACACCAGCCCCCCAGCTGTGCTGGTTCAAGTCTGGGAGGGCCAAAGTGGGGGCCTCCACTCTCCCCCCACCACTGCTGATAGCCAGCTGTTGGTGGGGGGGGGGGCAGGGATGGGGAAAATGGGTCATGCTGGCCAATCAGAGGTGGCTGGCTGCTCAGATGGGCTCGGCATTTTTAGCAGCCTGCTAGGAAGCAGGGAGGAGTGCCCCCAGCCAGTGCAGGCAGCCTGCATGCCCCCTCCTATGAAAGGGTGAACATCTGTTCTGATAGCTCCTGACCTAGCTTAGGGTGCTTAGGGTAAAGTGTGAAACTTAGATCGATTCTGCCTCTGGCTTTTTGAATGTCTGTACCTAGCCTTAGTCTCACTTGATCCTTAAGCTGACTTGCTTTATTTAATAGTTTTTTATTTAGTAGTTTTATACCTTTGTTACTAAAGGCTACTATATTAAAATTTTAAGCCAGTGTGCACAGTTACAGGTCTACTTTTATGAATAATATATACAATATGAAGCTCTGGATTTGAATGACATTCTATTTAGCATCCAAAGAAATTAAAGTTTTTGCTTGGGGGAGTGGTGGGACTCTGGTGTGGCTTACCTGTGAACCCATATCACCAGTAGTACTGTCACATGATAAAGAAGACGAGGCATTCCCCACATTCCTTATCTGAAGATATCTAAACTGTTGACATAACTGAACATGTTTATTTGACAGACCCTCCTGCATCCTCAGCTTCAAACTCTGGATGACAAAACCAAGCTCATCTAAAAAATCTGATCTCCGTTACCACCAGTAACTCTGTCTATCTTACCAGGCCCAGAAGGTGGCAAAGTCAGCATGATTGTTTGCTCCCACATCTCTCATGCCACACCAGTAAGATAGCTAGAACCTCGCCTCTGTGATGCGAAAAAAGAATCTACTTGCACAGTAGAAAAAACTGACTTGGTCTTTGACCAATACTTGATCACTGCACACAGATTTTTTTATCCTTATTCCCAGAGGTCTTCACAGATCACCTGTCACATCTCTTTCAACCATCCACATTCCACCAAGTGCAAAAATGAACCGCCACCAATTTCCTTCCTTCACATTTCTTAGTGATTTCCCTGAGAAACACCCCTGAAAGCTTCTGTTGATGAGACATGAAGATAAGAATTATATTTACAGTTATATTTCTAGCTTTCCTATTTTTATATTTATTAATTATTTCTACTTGTTGGAGATTTATTTTCCAGTCCCACAGACTGGAAGGCATGACATAAATTTATATTTATAGTGTTTCAGAGACAGTTTACTTTGGCTGTGAATTATCCCATGTTTTAAGGGACATAAAATGATAGAGTGAATCCTGCTGTGCAAAACATACACTGTACGTAGATTATTAAAATGGAATGAGAAATCAGGATTTGAAAGTCAAACAAATTCTTTTAGTAACAGTAGTTCTTAACTGGAATTACATTTGAATGAAAAAGCTGAAGAAAACCGCTCATCACTTTCCTACTGAAATCCAAAAAAATTCAATAAATTTGCCTGAAAACACACACACAAACATAACTTTCTACGAACCTCTAGCACAGCATAAATGAATATTTTTGAATAATTGGATCAAGCCTAATTCTTGATATTTTAATTGCATCAATAAATATTACTTCAATTAAGCAGCAGTGGCAAGATACAAGAGCAGGTTTTTAAATTTTTATTTTCATAACAAAAACATTCTCTAGATGTGGCTATTTAGTACTTTACAACACTGTAGGTAAAATCTCGGCTCCACTGGTTTTCACACTTTACCATGCCTGACAATGTGACAAGAGGACAAATCAGTGAAATTAAATTTGTGAAAATTCAGAACCTCCTGCTTACTAAAACAGAACCATATCAAGTAAAGAAAAACCATAATGTTAAAGCTGTGAGGTTTTTTTCACTCAGCAGTGAGGTTACAGGATGTGGCTCAGGTACAAATGATTTGCAGATGAAATAAAGCTTCTTGCAGGTGCAGAATTTCAGTCCTTTTTTTGAGAAAACAGTTCAAATGTTGGAAGAATTCTATAGTTCCCCCCTGAAACCCTAGGCCTGATCTTTCACCTTCCCTAAAGCTTCTCCTTATTAAGGCCTGTCTCCTATCAGGCCTTACATCTTACTCTGATGCTAGTATTTCCTCGACCTTTCATTTCTCTGATGGAGCTGGTTTGCTTTTTCAGCACTATTTCTGAGCTGTTACATGGCCCTTGATTATTTGATGCAGGTGGTTAGTCAGCAGCTTGAAAAAGGGTGCTGTGTTGTATGCATATCTCTCAGAATCATTTATCTTATTAAAGATGGTTGGAAAGAAAGAATTTTAATTTATCTCAGAGGACAATAGTGTGAGTTTTCACTAAATACAGATTATAAAAGGCAGTGAAATACTCAAACTGGTCACTACAGTGGAGTTCAAAATCTCCTGCACATATTATTGTAAACCTATGAGGCACTTTGCAGAGGGAAAAAGAACAGGATGTACTCACCTACACAAGGCCACTTCAAGGACATGCAGAGGCCAGGCACATGCAATTGAAACTCAAACACTGGACTGTTGCCAGCAGTACTATCTAATCATACCCAGGCTACAATGCACTTGGCTAATGGTGAATTTCAGAAAACATTTAACATGACAAAGAATGCCTTGCATTCAAAAGCTAGTCAAACTGTATCCTAACCATGCAATTGGTTCAAAAGAAAATACCACCCACAAAAGAAAATTTTCACAAAAGAAATTTATCGCCAACTCTAATGTACAGGCAGTCCTTGACTTACAACGTTTTGAGTTACGTTTTGCACTTAAAACGTTTATAAATTGACATGGTTTCAACTTTCTGGGGTCCGTTTCGACTTTACAGCGC
This sequence comes from Gavialis gangeticus, assembly GCF_001723915.1. Lineage (NCBI taxonomy): Eukaryota > Metazoa > Chordata > Crocodylia > Gavialidae > Gavialis > Gavialis gangeticus. Next base: position 168,793,959 of record NW_017729032.1, read on the forward strand.
TTGATCTGACACCACACCTTGTCAGTGAAGAAGTTTGCCTTGTTGCCCATCTCCCTGGAGAACATCTTCCCAAATTTCCTTGGACACTTTCTTTAAGAAAACAGACAAGACTCCAGAAAAACCTGTAGCTGAGACTCCTGAGAAGACTCCAGCCAAGAGCCCTTCAAAAAGTCCAGTAAAGTCACCCCAAAGAAGTCTTTCCAAATCAATATGATTGCTATTTACAATATAAATACATTAATGTAGCTATATTACCCATCTATAATTGATTGATTATATTATTCATCAATAATTAAGTAATTGTCAGCAGTTTGAGGTGCAGTTTTCCAGAAACCCCTGCACCTATCTCCTTGAAACTTGGCAGGCTTTGTGGCCTCAGCAAAAGCTACCTTCCTGCAGTTTTCACCCCACTGTGGCTTAAAACACACACGACATGAGTTTTGCTTTCAGGACTTTGAAGTGCAGTTTCCCAGAAACTCCTGCACCTATCACCTTGAATCTTGGCATACATCATGCTCTCAGCAGAGGCTACCATCCCTGCAAGTTTCATCTGAATCAACCAACAGACAACAAAGTTATAGATATTTTATTGATTCCACATTATACCCTTTGGCCAAATCACTGAATCTTTTTCGAAGTGATTTGGAAGCTCTGAATTGATTTGGAAAGCCTAAAACTAGCAGCGATTCAATTCACATTCATAGATTCAGCCTCTGAATCATCTCCAAATCTGAATTGTGATCTGAAGCTCTACACAGGCCTACTCAGCACTTAATAGAGCAGGAATGAAATCTTGACCTCACTAAAGTCAAAATTCTTACTACCTACCTTCCATAAAGACAGAATGTTATCCTAGGTCTCTCTGGTATATCCTATGACACAAAATAGGAACTATGCAGCACAGCCAATCTAAGGAAAACTGTGGCTGATCGTATGATAATTTCCAATGACTCTATCCAGTATTAATGTATCTAAGTATATATTTCACTAATTATTATCTATTTGTAATAGACTGAACTAACAGAATCAGAAAAACAGATTCAAATTTTGGCCTATCACAAAAATTTGCATGGAATAGCAGCAAACTATCAGATAAGGTGAAGACGTGAATCTACAAGAGTTGTGTGCTGTCGTCTCTGCTTTATGGTTTAGAAATGTGGACTACATATGCTACGCGTATCGAGATACTGAACAGCTTCTACATGAGACGTCTGCGTAAGATACTGAAAATAAAGTGAGTACCGAACACAGAGGTACTGGAGTGTGCAGGACTGATGCACTTAGAAACCACTAGCAAAGAGAGGAGGTTGGGATGGATCGGCTATGTCAAGAGAACGGGAGGAGACCGTATCCCCAAGAATATTTTGTGTAGCAAGATACGAGATGGCTCTAGAAAGCGATGTTGCCTCAATGGCAGGGCCATGATGTGTGCAAAAACAAAGTTGTTTAATATCAACGTAGAAAGCTGGGAGGAGCGTGCAGAATCCCACCCAGTATGGAGGGAACATCTGGCATTAAGTGCTACTCAACATAAAGGGGCTTGATCCAGAGGTGGGAAGCAAAGTGAGAAAAAAGAAAGCACCATTTTGTAAACTCGGATTCTAACTCAAACAGCACATGGGTCTGTGAAACCTGTAACAAGCTGTCACTTTTGAATTGGGCTTGCAGGCACAAACAGTTTCAGCCAGCATTTGACTAAACCTCTTACATCCACACCACAATCCAAAGGATTGATGGTTGCCCACTAGTTTATGTTGTAAAACTGACTAATTAGAGCAGAATTAAGAGGAGTAATAATGCCAGAAGGAGCCTTATTAGCTTAATCACGTGCATCAAGACAGAAATATCAGAGCATCAGTCAAAATTTGTAAGGCATTTGAGAAAAACAGTGCATATTAGGAGAGGAGAGGAATATTTAGCCTTGGTGATTGCAATGCACTGAACCTTGGAATGAAGATACTGACCTTGGAAAAAAGCTTCAATTAATTCAAAGTGTAGTCGTCACCTTCTCAGTAATACAGGTCACTAAAGAACACATCACCCCCATGCTCAGGTCACTCCATAGGCTGTGTCGAATATGAGGTCAAATTCAAGGTCTCCTTTCTAATTTTCACAGCCCTCCATGGGTTTGGCCTGAGCTACCCGAAAGGAGTGTACCACGCTCTGGAACTCTGACACCTCACATTAGCTATATTCTTAAGCAACCGTATGACTGTTCACAGAAGAGAAATGTGTAGAGGCAGCACACACCACACAGGAGGTTTTTTGGCTGCTGGCTCAACATCAACCTCCTGGCTCCTAGTATTTTTACTATTTCTATATAATGTTCCAGTACAGAATCTTCTATTTCACTTTAGGTTTCCTTCTCCAACAACGAAGAACTAAATCTTATTTATATTTAAGGGTGGGAGGAATGAAACAGGATTAGCACATTCCTACTGCCTGAGGAAGGGTGCTTGTGCCCAAAAGCTTGCAAAGAACATTTTTTCAGCTACTCAAATGGTCTAATACAAGATGTCACATCTACCCAAAAAAGCTTGCCTTGCTGTGTTTTATACATTTTGATGATTTAAGTGGCTCTTTAAGGAACACTTGGCTGGAAGGGCCCTCCTGGACCATCAAGTCCAGCTCCCTGTGTTTGCAGGCAATCATTAACCAGAAGAATTCTTTCCATCAGCATGTACAATTCAGTGCAAGAGTAAAAGAGATTCAGATTGTTTACCTCCCAATACTTTGTTTGGAAAATCATTCCAAAACTCCACTTTGATAGCTAGAAATCTTCTCATTTCTAATCTAAAGTTATCTATAGCTAGTTGTAGGTATTTGATCTCATGCTGCTGTTTTCAACCTAAAAACCTCCTCCTTTTCTCCATGTTCACCCTGTGAATCTATTTTTAAGGAGTGATCATATGTCTCCTTAATCTTTGTTTGGCTAAACTAAATGAACCAAACTTCTTTCATCTTTTTTTTTTTTCATAAGAAAACAACTCTAAATCCTAGCCAATTTTGGCAAGCCTTCTTTGAACTAGTTCCAGATTTGATTAATCTTTTTTGAACACTGGCACTTCAAACTTTTTTTTTGGCCTGCTTCTTTTATGTATTGTAAATAATGGGATTCTTCCCCTTTTTTGTTTTTATAATTGTGTTAATTATTTTAGATCTCTATTGTTTTATATCATTTGCTGGTGGTTTATTTACAAGCACATGAAAATCTCCACTTCCCAGTGTTTCGCTCTCATCTACTTTTGGTAGATGTCACAGTGCATTCCCTTACTGAGATGATTATTAAAATGGAAGCCACTGCATTTAGCCACAGCTCCTCAGTTCATAATAACTGAAAGTATGAAACATTTTTAAATGATTTGTTTATTTCCTAATAGATCACATATAACTGGTTTTCCTGCTTGTAATCATTTCAGACAGCAATTAAAAATAATCTTTTCCTTTCCTATCAGGTGTCCAGTTAGGAAATGGTGGACAGTCGTCTTGAACAAAGCTGTATTGATATTGTACATGCAATTGATTACCTCCATATTTAAAGTAGTACTGTCACATAATAAAAAAGACAAGGCATTCTCCCACATTCCTTCCCTGAAGATATCTAAACCACTACACAGGGGATTTATGCAGAATCTGGGAGAACAAAATCTTCCCTCATTTCCAGAGCAGAGGCAGTACATGAGGCCAGAGATATAACTAGCTAATTCTCCACTCTGGATAGTGCTGTGCAGGAGCAGCAGCTGGAAAGGATATGTAAAGGGACCTTCTTTTTGCTGCTGCTATATCTGGTGATCAGCTATTTAAACACAGATATTTGGTGACATCTGCCTCAGCAGCAGCAAACCTCCAGCTCTTGCTCCCTCAGTACCAATGCTCAGGGTACTGTGAGCTGCTACTGCTGCTGTGTACGCTTTGCTGCTGGAACTGGGGAAGGGGCAGGCAGGAAGGGAAGGAGGAAACAAAGGATGGGAGGGCAAGGCACACCCCTAACTGCATTCTGATGTGTCCACTCCCCTTTAGACAATGCCCAGGGCTCATGCCCCACTTGCTCAAACATTTTTACGCCACAGCATGAGGCACCCAAGTTCCTTTGGACTTGAGGGGACTGCAGCATGCCTCTGGGAAATCTTGAAGAAAGGTTCTGGCCAGTGATACTGTGTGTTGCCCAATAATCATAATGTTGGTCCCTTAACACCTAAACAGATCATCATCTGTGGTTAAGGGGAGAAGGGAAAATATACTTTAGCAAAGTCTAATATTCCATGAATCATGATAAAATTACCACTATAGCTATATTAGCATTTTACTTTTGAGATCACATGATGATATTCTCATCCTTTCATTCTAAGGATAGTGTATTCCATTATCTGTTCTCTGTTTCTTAGTTTTGGATGTGTTTGAAGTTAATGGTTTTCAAAACAAAGCTAATGAAATGTACACTTTTAAAGGAAGTGATGATGGTTTCCTAGACAACACAGCCAATAAAGCTAATAATCATGTTTCAACAATGGGTAGAAGTAGCACTTTTTATATTACTGCAAATAAAATGTATCGGAACTAATCTTTTTCTTAACTATCACACTAAGAAACAGTGGCATTATGATGCAAAAAAAACGCAAGTTTTTAACACAATTCATTTATTTCAATCACCCACTTTTAAGATGCTATGTTCAAGAAATAGTCACATGGCTTCTATTTAAACTAATTTTAATATAATGACCTATGAATATTGAAGAGGAAATCTTGAGTGGAAGTTTCTGCCTTTGGTGTTTATAAGCTCAGGACTTTTGGATTCAACTCCTGCTAAGGGGAAGAGGAGCCAAAGAGAGAACAAAAGGAAACAACAAATAAATAAATATATATATAACAAAGAATGAACACTTATACTTTATATATATTTTTTAAAATCTTGTTTTTAGGAGGAAAAGGGTAGAGGAAGGATGTGGTGGAAAGAGCATTGGGAGAAAACTGAATTCTATTTAGGATTTCATCTTAGTTTTTTCTTTGAAAATATAATTTTGATCAAGGTTTCTTCTGGGTCACTGCTGCTTTTTGTTGCACTATCAGCAGATTCCAGCTATTTCAGGTATTACAAGCCAGGAGAGAATCACTCTAACCTGTGGGGAATTTTCAGTATGGCAGAGCACTCATTGGCCTAGGTGGTAGTACTTCCTTCAGAAATAATACAGCTATCAACAGTAGCAAAAAGGAAGTAGGAAGAAATACAACCAAATCAAAATATATTTTTATTTACTTTGGTGGTTAATAGCCAACATGGGCAATTACTATTTCTAACATCTTGTGCAACATGGGGATCTAAGAAAACTATATGTAGCCTCTTTTAAGTAGCCAAAAATGGCAGACTACTCTGTTCTTGAGTCAATTCAGTGGTGATGAATTTCTTTGGCATTAAGAAGGCTTGTACAGGGTCTTTTTAAAGCTCATGCTAGGTGTGCTCAGTAGAGTTGACTGAAGACGGAACAGGAATCTTATTTCAAAATAGGTAAAACAGACAGATTTGTAGTATCTTGGCGAGGTGACAGAATACCAGATTGTTTTAAAAACCCTGCCTTATTTTACAGCAGGTACCATATCTGAGTACCATTGGGTGCCTATGGACATATGCGGCTGCTGCTCCAACGGGCTGTGATTACAGCACATCGGGGCAGACACGATTGTCAAATGAGCTTCAGTTAAAGCTTTTCTGTCAATATTTTGAAGCACAGGATACTGAATACACGAGGCATTGTGGCCACTTTAATGCTCCCTTTTTCCCCCATCCCCAGAGCATGTGTAAAGACACCCATTGAGTGTACTGGTAGAACAGTCAAAGGTTGTTTGCTCATGGTCATTGTGTCCAAACTAAAGGATAGTCAAACAAGTTGCTTCACTTTTCCATGCCTTCATTATTATTTTACAGTTAAGGAAATACCTTACATCCTTCATAAACTGCATTGGAATGTATCGATAAAAATAAGTTATACAAAAGTGACTATTATTTGAAACGTTTTAAAGTTTTATAAAATTGCTTGATTTCCGCTAAAAATCTGAAACTGAATTTTTCAATATGCTGCTGTTTTCCTTGAGGTTCTTGCTTACCTCGAAAAGAAAGATGATAGTGTATGTATGTGTATGTGTGGCTAACATAACAACACTTATTCAAAATTATACAAATTCAAAGGTAACACACCAATAGCGAATATTTATTGACAGAAGTAGATAACATTTCTTCTTAGTACATTCTTATTTACCAGCCTCATCCTTTGAGTCAAATCTGCTGTGTCTTTGTACACAGGTAAATGAAATTTCAGTGTGCCAGCTTTCCAGCTTTCCTTTGCATTCTACGTGACAGATCCTGCCGTCACTCAAAAAGCAAATGCATAGAACACACATTTTAACTTCTTTATTAAAAAACACTTAGAAAACCAGGGTCTCATATAAATCATCTAAGTCAGGTGTTAACAACCTAAGACCCACAGAGCTACTGGATGTCTTGTGAAGCTGGGGCCTTTGCCTGCTCTGCAGCTGGACACTGCTCATGCCGTAGTGGAGTCGGGTGGTGGGGCCAAGTGGTAACAACCGGAGCCTAGTGCTGGCCTGGGTCAGACACAAGTGGGATCAATTTGGCGGCCACTAGAAAACACTGCTGATTGTTAGTCTAAGTCAATGAAGACACACTGGGCCAATACAGCAAAGTATTCATATACAAGACTGAATTATTTATCTATGGCTGCAGATTAAAATCTAATCTAATCACATGAAAGGATCTGAATCCAGCTCAGAGCTACTGCAACAGATCTTAGTAAAACCACAACTTTAATTATAAAGAGAAATCTTATAGTACTGATGTTGATGACAACATTTCAACTAGGCCTCCAAAATACTGCTTCAGTTTTTGCAAATAACTTAACACTATGATATTACCAGGGATCGCTTTATGTATTACATGCCTGGGCCTTGATTCTGCTCTCATTCAGTTAAATGGAAAAATGTTCCATTAACTTTAATGGTACACAAAGTAAAGGCAAGAAAGCATGCATTTCCATACCCTTTTTTCAAAGAAAATTGATAGTTTGCCCCAAGTCAGTCATTGATGTACCAGAGAATTGTGAAGATTTACAAGGAAACACTCAACAAGGTTCCAAAACTACATTCATTTATTCAAATTTAGTAGATAAAGAAAAACTGAATGAAAATATATTTTCAAAAGGTTGTTCCTGAATTACATTTACAGAAGTATTACATTTTTAAAATTCTGAAGCAGATGGACATTACAGAATTTAGAGAGACAAAGAACCAATTTAATAGCCAATAAATGCTAATGACAAATTATAATAAATGCAATTAAATTGGGTTTTCCTCCCTACAGTCTGTTTAATTAGAATCCATACTTGATAACATACTGTAGAAAACTGATTTTGGAGTAAAAATAAATAGCAGCACTGTAGCCAGTCAATGTAATGTGCACAAAAACAGGATTCAAAATGACTATTCAAAACTTAAGAAAACTAGGAACAATGCATATTTTTAGGAATAAAAAACCTGAATAAGTTTCTTAAATGATTAATATTAGAAACATTTTCAAGACCTTCCTAGAATATCACACAATGAACTTCAATAGTTATACATGCTACAAATTCTGACCAGCTATAACAAATTTAGTATATTTTAGTATAACACCTTCACAGACAGCAGCTTAATTCACCATGTGAATAATGTCCACTTGGACACACATACAAATTCCAGATAAAGGCCCCTGTATATCTGTTGATGCCAATGGGTGCCATTCATCTAGCACTTGATAAACAGCAATTATAACAGCTACTCCACAGATCCTGCATGAAGTATGAAGCTTAGCTTCGAAGACCATCTAACTTTGTTAATTTTGTACACACAATCTATTCAAACCAGTTTTCCTTTAATAGGAAGTGTACAGCATCATCAAATCCATTTTGGAACAATGATTCCATTTTCTTCTGACTTGGTGGAAACAGAGCTTGATTAAGTCTTATCAAGTTAGCTACGGACAACTAGAAGAGAGAGATATTTCACATTTGAATTTGTTCACATCTAAAACTACTTGATTTTCTTGTTCTCTATTTATTTCTTAAGCATAAGAAAATGATGTTTCCAACAATCTGAGGACTATTCAGGATACACTTGTGATTATTAAGGTGTAAGTGTAGATATAAGCAGGGATCCTGGTTTTCTCCAATTAAAAACATTCACAATTTTCAGGTTAAAAATATAGATTTATGTATTAGTGGTGTTTCATTTTAATCATGGAAACATGTGGATTTTGGGTTACTTTTTTAAACCCCAAAATTGGGGATTTTTTTTTAAATCAGAGAAAACCAGGAACCCTGATAAGTATGCTCTCCATGTCTTTATTTATGGTTATGATGGCTTTAGCTTCTTCAGTAACAGGCTAATTCTTCAGAAAAGATAATTAATGTAGTTATAACAAAGATTGGGAAGAGCAGCCTTGGGCAATGGCTAAATTTTTGAGGGCTTTAAACCAAGTACTAACAAGGATGGTAAAAACTTACCTATAATTGTGCAATTAGGATTCAAGGGATAATGTAACTGGAAATCCCACATTGAGCGGATGCAGCTTGTTTTAGAAATATTGGTATTGTAAAAGAATAGGAAGTGCTCTACTGTATGTCAAGAATTATATACTTGTCCCAAGGTCCAAGAAAAATGAGTGTAAGATGTGTTTAACCTACCTCAGCAAAGTTAAAGTGAGAAAAAGAAAAGTGCTGGGGGTCTACTATAAATTCACCAAATCAGGAAGAAGAGGGGGGACAAGAGATTCTTCAAATGCTAAAATTTTTTAGTAATAATAGTAATTATTAGAAATAATGAACTACTTAAAATTTCTCCAATTTCTGTTGGAAGAAAAAAAAAATGTAGAAAAACAAAATACCCAAAGTTGTTAACATTCTCAGCAGACGATTTTCTTTCAGGAAGTTTGGGAAACAACAAGGTCATCTATTTTGCATCTGTTTCTGCCCAACAGGGGTAAACTAGTTTAGAACGTGGAAGTGGTTGGAAGCTTCAGATGAAGTGGTCATGATATGAGAGAATCATTAATGTAGGAAAAGGATGTCATGAGAACACCAAAACAAGTATATTAGACTTCAAAAGGGCTAAATTAGGTAAGAACCACAGGTAGACAAAATAAAAGGAAAAAAAAGAAAAGAGAGCTGGCACAATGCTGGAAGCCTGTCATCATGCTATTTGACACAGGTTAAAAGATAATAATCATCAGCAAAGAACATGTTAGAGTCTTGTTACACATTAATTTTAGGCAGCTCTTAACCCCTGGATTGTTCACACATGCACAAATTATATTAGTTTTAAGCACACTTTAGACAGCTTAAAGTTACACCAGTCCAGGGCAGGTTTATCTCTGGTTGGCGCTACCCAGCTAGTGTTCCATTAATGTGTGGCCACTGCCCACAGATGAGCCACTCGAGTTGCTTTCCAGCATCTCAGGATGAAGTGTCCCATCCCCTTCCCCACTCTTCTGTTTTGTGTGGACAAACCTTCCACTCCTTGAACTCTATTGCCCTGGAGGGTCAGGGGGGAAGGTGTGTTCTGGCACCAAGTCAACTTTCCCTCCGGCCCCCAGGAGCATGACTTTCCCACGACCAGGAGCACAACTCCATGCAAACAGCCTGCAGAGCACATACCCGCTAGCCAAACTGCAGGGTGTGGACAGGTCTGGGAGCGAAGTAGGGAGTGGGGGGGGAAAAAAAGAAAGAAGAAAAAAAAAAAAGGTAGTGGCTAGATCGCATCCCTGTCAGCTGGGGCTTCCTTCCTAGGGCAGGGACAGTAGCTGCCCACAAGGAACCTTCCCTCACTGGTCTCAGCCACCCCAGGAGGCATGGCCAGCACACAGCATGCCCACACTCCAAACCCAAGTCCCAATTTATTAAACCATAAGACCTTCTTTAATTTATTTTCCCTTTCCTTGCAACCCCTGCTTAGTGCTCTTAATTGGTTCCTGAAAAACTGATCATTAAGTGAAATGAGCATTAAGCAAAACCAAAAATATCTGATGACCCATGATGACAACTGCAAGTTTTTTTTTAATGACCCAAGATGGTGACCATGAGCATTATAATGAAACTCACTGAGAGCTAAGTGAAATCAGGTATCAATTTAAAATGAGCATTATAGCTAAATAGCACGAAGTGAAACAGAGTTGAGCAGCAGCTACCTGTATATCTTTTTGAATTTTTTATTTTATCCTTCAATGGCCAACTTCCTTCATTTCACCACTCATCCCCCATCCTCATTTCCTTTCCACCTCCCATTTCATTACCCACCCCCATCCCATTAACTTTCTACCTTCCAGCTTCATGTTCAACCCATCTCTCTCACACACCCCCACTTGAACAGAGATAAAAGCCTGTCCTGACTCACCAGCTCTCTAGTGGTAAATTGCAGCTATAGGTCCTAGTCAGGCTCCTACTCATGTGCCCTCTAGTGGAAAGTCAGAGCTCTACAGGTCAACGACAGTCAGACTTTTTTAGTGTTACGGTGCGATTGCTTCAAACTTAAGTTATAACTCACATCAATGAACATTTAAGCAGCTCAAAGTGCAACATGAAACAAGGTCCTTACAGAAAGTCTGACAAATCTGAACAAGTTTCAGTCAGCAAAGCCTACTAGAACTTAGTTTAAGTGTACTGGCAGAAACAGCTAACGCGATCTTGGAGCCACTGGCAAGAATACTTGCAATCGTCCCCCACTGGGATGACAGCAACTTTCTTCAAAGACAGGAAAAAGGATAACCCAAGGGAATTGAACTAGTCAGCATGACTTCAATTCCTAGAAAGTTAATAATTCAAATGATAAAATAATCAGTTTATAAACATCTGGAAGATGAAGTGAAAAGAAAAAAAAATTATAAGACAGACAATACAGATCTGTTAGGAACAAATTATACCAATCCCACTTGATCTCCTTTGACAGGGAGAGGTGGTTAGCTATGTTAGTTTGAAGTAAGGAAGAAGGCAAGGCTAGATGGCACCTTGGGCTAGATACAGATATTCAGCAAGCCCGAGGCAGAACTGATCCAAGTTATGTGGTTTTCTGTAAGCAACACAGTTGCGATCAGTTGTGAACAGGACACACATTCACCCTTTGGTGGGGCGGAGAGGCTCAAATCGTAGACTGATTTAAAAATGGTGGAACCCATCTATGTGCACCAAACTTCTTTTCTGTTACAGGTATAGACAGGTTTCTGTACCTCGCCTTAGACACTAATCACAGAGAGAATAAGCTTCTGTAGGCAGCAGCCTACTTTATCAAATATTACCTGGTGAAGCAGCCTGTTTCCTACAAAGACTTAGGCCTCTTAAATCAGTTAGTGTCTAACTGGTGCCAATCTGTCCTACCTTTCTGATAAGTTTGATGGATAAGGAGAAAGCAGTGGGCAAACATGGGCTTAGTTTAGGCTTTAAGTACCTGAACTCCATATTACACATGGAGATATGTGGGACAGACAGAACTACTGTTAAGTTATATATATTAACCAACATATAATGGATTAAATAATCATAAGTAAGGCAGAAATATTTTTTAAAAAGTTTATGTCACACTGGCTGGAAATCTCAAGTAGGGCTCCACAAGGGCCTGTCTTCAGTCCAGTGGTGCTTAACATTTATTAATGACTTGGATACAGTCATATAGTCAAATCCGGATGTGGATGCAAACAGTTTTAAGACAGAATTAAAATTCAAAGGGATCTTGATAAATTTGAAATGTGAACTATAGATGACAAAATGAAAGTCAACAAAAACAACTGTAAGGTTATACGTAAGGAAGGAAAAAGCAAAATTTTTGAGATTGGGAGTAACAAGCTTGGCAACAGCACTTTTGAGACTGACTGAGATTATGGCAAATCACGAACCAAATACAAATCAACATTAAGCTGTTGTAAAAAGAAACAAATGTCTTGCGTTTTGCATTTGGATTGCATTAATAGAGTATCACGTGCACGACTTAGAAAGTAGTACCACTATTCAGTGCTAATAGGCCTCAGGTGGAAGAGCATGTTCAGTTTGGGGGCACTAGATTTTAAGGATTGTGTATAGAAACTGGAGACAGTGCAGAGTCAGACAGAGATGATAAAGACGTTCAGTCACATGAAAAAAGGATGAAGGAACAAGGTATATTTATTTTGGAGGGGATGAGGATGGAAAGCACATAGCAACTTTCAGATATTTTGAAAGGCTACTATAAAGAAAATGGAAAAATGTTCTTCATTTTTTGACAAACACAGGAATAAGTAAAGAGGTGATTTTCTTTATGTATTAGTAAGTTTGATGCTGCAAAAAGTGCGGCCAGCTCTGGCATCCACGTTTTAAGAAAAATCTGGACAAAGTAGGAAAAACAACTATAAAATGACCTGAGGGCTGAAGAAAATGCCTGTAATATGAAATATCAAGAGTTCATCAAAAGGAGGACTGAGAGGTAAGTTGATTATTATATGAACAATTATAACAGAGAAAGTGTCAGATAGTAAAAGACTCCCACATCATGGAAGAAGACATAACAAGAACTAAGGGTTAGAGGCTGAAAATATACAAATTCAAAATATAAATAAGGCACAAATCTTTAACAGTGAAAATAATTTAGTCATCGGAACAGAGAAAGCTGCACCTCTTCATTTTGTGAGGTCTTCAAAACAAGGATGGGTTGCTTTCTAGAAGATAATTTAGCTAAAGAGAAAATAGTCCTTTAGTCGAACTGAAGTTATTAGATTCAGTACAGAGGTATTTGAATTAATTGGTCTGCAATGCATGTGTAAGGTTTGTCTAGACAATTCAGTGTTTAAGGTCAGAAAGGATCATTACGAAGATAGGAAGGTTCTTAGCCCTTGCCTAAATGGTAAAATTGACTGGGATATCTACTCTAATAAATAAACTAATCTGCAAAACTTAAAATAATTAAATTTAAAGTTTTCAAACATTTCTTCCATTACTAAATCTATTTTAAAATGAAAACAAATGACTCACCATTAGATCTTGTTTTGCAACTTTAACATAGAGATCTACATGGCCTTTATCTTGTGGACAGATATCTAATCGACCACTGAAAGGAGAAATAGTCACTGTCCTTCCCACAGGCAGGATAGGGAGGCCATTGGTAAGACCGCCATCAATCCATTTCTGTTGGAAAATAAAGTAATCTTTAAGTTACAGGTTGACAACAGGTGAACCTTCTCCTTTGCCCTTTCACACCTAAAACTGATTTAAACACTGCTGTACTTCCTCTTCAGAACACTACAGAATACAGTGGGTGGGTCTACATGTGCATTTACGCTAGGTTAAATTCACTGTGCAGTAAGCAGGAATAGGCTGACATCTAGACATACAGGGGTTAAAACGCATTAACACTGTGCGTGGACTGACTTGGGACTAAAGTTCAGTTCTAAGTCAATCCATACACACTCTGTTACTGTGCAGTAACGCATCTATAGGTGTATTACTGCACAGTAACTACTCAGGCACAAATGTGATACCTGTATGATGCAGGTATCAAATTTACGCTCAAGTTGGTGTACGTTGCCATATTTGCTGCACAGTATGGGTGTGCATGGGTAGCATAATTTTGATTACTGTGCAGTAAATGCACATGTGTAGATGTGCCCAGTTTGCTCTTTAATACCAGTCAATCCAAAATTCTAATGACTGGACAGTGAACAGAACTCATTGCTCATTGAGTGACTTACTTCACTAATTAGTTTCATATTTACTTGTTACCTAAACATTGTCTTAAACATTGAAATAAGGCTACTGCCCCCCCCCTCCAATTACTAGATGAAATGGCCAAGCCACCATCATCAGTAAGACAAAACCCTCCAAGTTATAGATATACCAAAGTTCTTCTTAGAAAATACAGAACTTGGAATACTATTACTACACAATTCTGTGAATATTAACTCAACCATTCAACAGGTTAACTTAAGAGAGAAACAACAACAAAAATCACTATATTTACACCTTTTGTTAGTAGTGTATAATGAGAATATGGATATAAAAAAACCGAAGATTACTTGAAATCTAGTTAGCTCCTAAAGTTGGAATTTCTACCTATTCATACATATCTTGGGGCTTTTACGTTGTACTTTTATTTAAACAAAGTTCTCATGCTGTTGGTGTTCTATCTTGCATTGAGTGGCAGTGGCGGCTATCCCACCCCTTTAATCTTTATGCAGCCTGAAGGGTACAAAGAATATTTATGTGGCCACAACAGTTATTCAACTGTGATATAACGCATAACTGTTCTTCAGAGTGAATCCAGTCTTCATACATGGGGTACATGAACCCCAAGAATTGAATCCGTGTAGATAATCCCCTCATTACTCATACAAATACCTCTGGATCACCAATGGAAGGGTAAGATGGTAGATTAGAGTGAGGGCAGCTATGCCAAGATCAGAGTGCTGCATGAAGCCATCTAATAAAAACATTGTACGATGCAACTCTCTAGATTAAAAGTTCCTCCCTTAAATAAGACCAGAAGCCTACTATAAAAAGCTTGTAAAATATACATCGCTGAAGTGTCTAAAAATGATTACTGTGTGCTCTGTAATAATTATTTTACAGTCTGTTCAAAGTTTGTAAGTATATCAGTTGAGATGTACTTTCAAGATTCTCAAAAATAAAACAAATAGATTTTATATATTTAGAGTCCAGTCTGAATTACTAAGACAACTTGATGATAGTTCCAGGCACAGAAGTGCACACATTGGCCCTTGGCAGACATGTGAATAAAAGTGTAATGGGATCCAGTGTATAATCCCCATAACGGTGCTTCCCGTCACGTCATACACCTTATTGCTAATGCAGGAGGAGTCTGGAACCCCAGGTTCCACCTGTACCAGCAAGTAGCAAGCTCCCATGGCTGGGATCACAATCAGCTGATCCAGGCTCCAGGTTGTGGGGACTCACCATAAGCTTCTGCTACTAGAAGCCCAATCAGCTGATCCAGGCTCCTATGTGTAGAAGCACACAGGGCTCCCAGACATGGGAGCACAGCCCATGGCTGAAAGCCTCATTCTGACCACACGTTCAATAAATGGCATGATGGGAACCAACCACAAAGTTATTACACATTTTAAGTGGCTTAGTCCTAATTTTATCATGCCATTTATTTCATTAGTGTGTGGCCAGCTAACAGCTTAAGACGTGATTAACTGGTTAATCACGTCTTAAGCACAACATGCGCCAGAGACTATTGTGCAATTTTGATTTTGAAACATATTATATCTCAAGCGATGGGAATGCTGAAAGGTGATTATTTATGAGGTCTTCATAAACATAAAAGAAACCAAACATAACAACATTTAATTTTACTATATTAAAACACATTAATTTTCTAAACCTGTTTATGGTAGTTTCATTACATTAATGAGTGTTGTGAGTTACTGCAAAGCTAATAGTTGATTTTACAGGCAATTGCTGTGGGAATTCAAGGACTTTTAAGTCTTCTACCATTACTTATCATTACCCAGATTGGTTCTGTTCTTTTAGAGAAACTACAGTTATTAAAAAAACTATTTTAATATAATCTATAAACAGGGCTTTCCAACTGGTGGCCCACAAAACACATGTGGCCCACAAGGGGTAAGTTGCAGCCCCAGGCTCCCACCCAGCTGACACTTCCCCTATCCTTTTGGCTGCACCAGCAGCTGGAGTCTGCAGGCTTCTCGTCCCTTATTTCTATGAACAAAAGCAAGAGGATAAGCTCTTATTAGAGCACTGAACTGTTAGCCTTTATGCTGTTTTAAGTACCCATTATTCAAGTGCAAAACAGTACAAATTTCCATCCACATAACAAGTGAAGATGAGAGCACTATAGGAGTTCAGTCAAAGAAGTAGTGTCTATTCTGTCTGGAAATAATTTAATGTGACAAGGGCAATAAACCAAGTCAGTCCTTGAATTAAGAGGTCATTGTTTTCAAGATCCTTGCAATGAAAGAGTAGCTGCTCTTCAACAGCTTCCCTGGAGCTCCTTAAACTCCATCCTTTGGTGGAACAGCTCCTCCTTTTTTGACTTGACATGCGTCAGAATGTCAGGATCTCAATACTGCGCTGTTAGACAGGAGGGCGTGATACAAAATTATATACACACATACAAACTACACATACACCACTATGAGTTCACACACACCTACACATACACAAACACGCACTTCTGTAGCTGTATATTAACACCAGGGGGAATTTGGGGTAACTTGGTGCTCAGGGTTACTTGAGGTCAAAGTGCCCTGGGTTTACTTAGGGTTACTGGTGCTGAGGTGGAAGCGAGGGAAAATGCCAGGGCTAGAGACAGCAAAGCAGGCTGTGGAGTCAGGGAAGGAAAACTGGGCGGCAGCGAGGAGGAGTGGCGGAGCAAGAGGTAAAGGGGTGGTGGGGCGGAAATGAGGGGTGGTGAAAATTGGGGTTTGGAGGAGAGCAGAGCCAGGGCTTTGGAGGTGGCAGAGAGAGAGACAGAACGAAGGTCAGGGGCGCAGACAGCAGAGATTGGAACAAGGCCAGGAGGTCAGTAAGACAAAAACCCAACTCAGGGTTCCAAAATAACAGTTTTACTAAACAGGCAACACACTACACAGCCCCATGAAGTTACCAGTTCCCACACATGCACAAACACTCCTCCCCCCACTCCACACACACACAATGGTAGCAGATGAGGAAAGGCTTAATGGAAGGATTTGAGGTCAAGGTATATAGAGACAGAGTTCAGGTCCCTTGCCTGGGGGAAGAAGGTGGGTAATAGCTACCTATCCCAGGCTGAGAGTTGATCCTTGATGGTCAACTGGGGTCTTCTCTAGCAAGGTGCTGTCTGGGGTGGGGGGGTGTTGCAGACAGGGCCTCTGGGTGGATAGGTGTCATGGCATAGCGCTGGTCCAGATGAGGAGGGCGTCCCAAGGAGGTGGTCAACCTGCGTCTCCTATGGGAAGGACATGCCCAGGCAAGGGCCAGTCCTGCTCAGATGCATACGTGCAGACCCAGGTGTCCTCGTTGTCTGGGGGAATACAATGGTGGGGTAGCTGGTTTCTGTAGGGTCTTTTGTCTTCCAAACGTTGGGTTCCTGTAGGTTCTTTATCTTTCAAATGCTGGGTTCTGTCTCTGTTCCTGAGTGAGTCAATGCAAGGCAATGGGCAGGTCATTGAGTTGATGGTC
>NW_017729032.1:168816165-168818670 GCF_001723915.1 Gavialis gangeticus
CATACGTGCAGACCCAGGTGTCCTCGTTGTCTGGGGGAATACAATGGTGGGGTAGCTGGTTTCTGTAGGGTCTTTTGTCTTCCAAACGTTGGGTTCCTGTAGGTTCTTTATCTTTCAAATGCTGGGTTCTGTCTCTGTTCCTGAGTGAGTCAATGCAAGGCAATGGGCAGGTCATTGAGTTGATGGTCTGGTTGTTACTGGTTATTCGGTAGAGGCCTGCTATCATTATGCCTCAAGCACCTTCATTCATTCAGGAATCAATTTACATGAGACTGGTTAGACATGAGTCACAATCAGCACATACCTTACAATAGGGTATGCCCTACTGTATAGGGCAGGGGACATAAGATGGAGGCTTGACATTACAAAATGGAAACTTGACATTACTTTACAGACACAGGCCTAAATCATATAAATTTAACATAAAACATCAAAAATCAATACAAACATAACAGAACACTATTTAAAATATAAAAGGGGCTTACGCATGTCTTGTGTTTACATGATTTTTTATTAGGGTCCGGACCGCAAAATACCCCTCCAGGTGTACGTCATTCATGTATATACACGAACGCTCATGAGATTTGCATATATACATGAATGCCTCACAAGATTTGCAGGCGGAATCAAGTGGAGCTGTGCCACTGTTGTGCTGCCACTGTGGTAGCGGTATCTCAAGATGCATAGGTGAGATGCTAGATGCGAAAGGCGATTCCACCAAGAAAAGGAGAAAAAAAGCTGACTAAGGTAGGTCCAGGGTATGCGACCCCTCACTATTCTATTATTTTCTATGGGAAAAATCGTCCCAACTTATGCGAATTCGACTTACACAAAATTCCCCCAGAACGCAATACTTGTGTAAATTGGGTGTCTACTGTAAAGGGTTCAAGAGGGCAGAGAGGAAGTCAGCAATGGTTCAGGAAGGGGAGGGAATGTATTTAAGTTAAAAAAAAAAAAAAAAAAAAAAACCTAGGGGTTTTGCTACACCTTCACTGGAACCTTCTTCCCAATGTATGACAGCCTTTCTTCCCAATATGGGGATACCATATTTGATAGTGTATAAGTCAGGTTTTGAAGCCCAATTTTGGCCTCTGAAAATGCAACCTCAACTTATACACCATACCAGCATCCCCTGCGAATGGTGCTAGGCTCAGCGCTTGGCTGGCGTAGTCCAGGCAGTGCAGCTCTCAGAGGATGGGGCCACACCAGCCGAGTGCTGAGTCCAGCACCGCTTGCAAGGGACAGGGATGCGGCTGGGGGTGCACCATTTGCAGAGGCCAGGGCTCGGCTAGGCTGGTGAGGCCCCATCCCCCGAGAGTGCCGCTGGGCTCACAGGGCATTGGGCTGTGCCAGCCAACTGCCAAGCCTGACCCACTCTGCTGCGAGGACTGCTGCTGGGTGTCAAGCCTGACACCGCTCACAGGGGACAGGGCTGGGCTCAGCACTCAGCATCACTGCTCGCAGCAGACAGGGCCAGGCTTAGCGCTTGGGTGGCATGGCCCAGGCAGCGCTGCTCACAGGAGACGGGGCTGCGCCAGCCAAGCACTGAGCCCAGCCCTGATTTATACTGTCCCTATGAAAATCCTAACTTTTCTAAGTTGGAAACTGATGTTGACCTATACACCACGTTAACCTATACACCATGAAATACATTAATTCCTTCTGAATATCTCTGAACACAAACAATTCTTTTACCTGGTCTTCCTACATACTCAGCACCCAAGATATTGCTAATGTTATTCTTGTACTCAGGAACTTGGCAGTAACTGCTGAAGTGCATGCTTTTATCCCATTGCAAATGCAGGACAAAAGCGGATGCCAAGACCATTACTGTGGGGTACTTGCTGTTCTGTATATCCCTTTCTGCCCAAGCAGTTAAATTACGATCCCACGACTCTCTCAGACTTCTATAATTTGATTTTAGCCTGTTCTCAGCTTTTTAGTCCCCATGAAGAGACCTAACAGTGGGAGTCTACTACAGGTCACTTAACCAGTGAGAGGAGCTGGACTGGGAATTCTCAGGTCAGCTCACGGAGGCAGTTAAATCAAGGGAAGTGGTCATCATGGGTGACCTAAACTACCCAGACATCTGCTGGGAGGAGCAGTCAGCCAGGTCTGCCTACTCACGTAGGTTCCTAGCCAAGTTACAGGACCTCCATCTAACCCAAGAGGTGCACAGAACCACCAGGGGAAATGCCTGGTTGGATCTGCTCCTGGCCACAGGTGACAACCTAGTGAGGGGAATGCGGGTGCTCGACCATGCGGGCGATAGCAATCATCGGCTACTGGAATTCACCATCCAGTGCAGGGTGTCAAAGGCCTGCAGCAAGGCAGCAGCCCTGGACTTCAGGAGGGCAGATTTCAATGAGGTAAGGAGACTAGTTGGGGAAGCACTGAGGTCCCAGAAGGGAGGGCAGTTGAGAGTCCAAGAAGCGTGGTCATTCCTTAAGGAGACAATCCTCCCAGCCCAAAGGGTGACAATCCCCACATGGATCAAAGGGGGCA
>NW_017729032.1:168819509-168826366 GCF_001723915.1 Gavialis gangeticus
TTTCTGGACTTTAGGAAGGCCTTCTACACTGTCTCTCACCACATCCTCATTAAAAAATTATGCGACTGTGGTGTCAAAGCCTACACAGTCAGATAGGTCACAAATTGGCTGGAGGGCCGCACCCAAAGAGTGCGGGTCATTTTCGACTTGGAGAGATGCGGGCAGTGGGGTTCCCCAGGGCTCAGTCCTTGGGCCCACACTGTTCAATATCTTCACAGGTGATTTGGACCAGGGTGTGAAAAGTACCTTGTTCAAATTTGCAGATGACACTAAGATGTGGGGAGAAGTGGGGACACTAGAAGAGAGGGACAGACTACAACTAGATCTGGACAAGTTACAGAGGTGGGAGGATGAGAATAGGATGGGTTTCAATATGGACAAGTGCAAGGTGGTGCACCTGGGGAGGAAGAACCAGCAGCATACCTACAGGCTGGGGAACTCCCTTCTTGTAAGCACAGAGGCAGAAAGGGATCTTGGAGTCATTATTGATTCCAAGATGAACATGGGCTGCCAATGTGGAGATGCGGTTAGGAAGATTAACCACACCTTGTCATGCATCCACAGATGCATCACAGCAGGTCCACGGAGGTGATCCTCCCCCTTTATGTGACATTGGTCAGGCTGCAGTTGGAGCTCTGCGCCCAGTTCTGCACCACACTTCAGGAGGGATGTGAATAGCACTGAGAGGGTCCAGAGGAGGGCCACTCGCATGTTCAGGGGGCACCAGGGCAGGCCCTATGAGGAGGGGCTACAGGACCTGAACCTGTTCAGCCTCCACAAGAGAAGGCTAAGAGGGGATCTGGTGGCCACCTATAAACTTGCCAAGGGGGACCAGCAGGCAATGGGAGAGTCCCTGTTCCCCCAAGCACTACCAGGGTAACATGGAACAATGGCCATAAATTCACTGAGAGTAGATTCAGGCTAGATAGCAGGAGGCACTACTTCACAGTCAGGGTGGCTAGGAGCTGGAACCAACTTCCAAGGGAAGTGGTGCTTGGGGGTCTTCAAAAGGAGGGTAGAGATCCACCTAGCTGGGGTCATTTGACCCCAGCATCCTTTCCTGCCCATGGCAGGGGGACAGACTTGATGATCTGCTTAGGTCCCTTCCGACCCTACCAACTATGAAACTAGCTGTCCAGGAAGTTTTCTAATATTCTTTTTAGGTTTTCTCAATTGCAAAGATATTTAAAAAATAAGAGCCTATTTTTGGAGATCATAGAAAAGGCAGTCTGTTCTGCAGCTGCTTCTCCAAGATGTTGCTGCATTGGCTTAAAACTGATCTCACCTCATCTGTTAGGCTACATATGCAACTTCTAGAAGGGGCTGAATTAGAAGACATTAGGTTCCATAGACTAAAGTAGGGTAGACCATGCTTCAGTTACATTCAGTGCCATCATATCCTATCCTTATAGCTAGTTATGCTTATTGAAGCTCTAACAACTTCTGAATTATAAGTAGCTCAAAGTTACAATGCTAAAATAGGGGGAGTCTGAAATAGTGTGCAATGAAAACTAAGCCAGATACTCAAAAGGAGGATATAAAGCACGGTGGCTAGGCTTAATAGAATCTATATCTATCAGTAAGTGCAGTTTTAAATTTATTGCCTTTGCAGTGCCATACTTATGAAGGTAGGCATGCAATTGTTTAAATGACAGAATAATCATCAATAAGAAGAATTTCTTCATAACTATCCACCCTTTAAACACTGAGAAATCAGCAGAGATATGCAGAACTAATACATTCTAACAGAATTTGCATTGCCAGATCTCTGCTTTAGGAAATCAGTAACAAGCTCCAAGAGAAAGACTGAGTATTTCTAAGCAACAAAAGCTCTCCTTACTTTGAACCATCCACTGATTTAGCATCTAAATTGAGAGAATAAAGCTCAATAAAAACATGAATTGACTGCCAAGCAACAGCCACATGCATTTTAGGCAATAACAGAAACCATAAGGAAGCCAGTGATTGCCTTCATCTAGTGGAATGGGCTCTTTGCCCTTTTTGAACAAACATCTGAGTCGGACCAGATAAACTCTGACCTTAAATGACCTGACCTTTCAACTCATTGCCAATCACCAAAAATATAGACATTAGAGTAATAAATAAATTATGTCTTTTTAAAATAATGTCCTCCTTACAGTCTGCATGCAACCTGTACTGGATAAGTAGGATCAACATCCTAGATTCTACCTGGCAAAGACAGAGGTTGCCACTAAATCCCTGACAGATCTGTTAAAATGCAACTTAAACCTGAAATGAACAGACAGAAGCTTGTTAAACAGTTTTAAAGCTGCCTCAAACGGTTCACAAACACACATGTAGAAAATCAAGTACTCTTTTGAACTGGTTTGCTGTGAAGTGGGTTAATGTTACGTGTGGACATAAACCATTCCATAATATGGGTCTGGTTGGTTAGTCAGATCTCCCACATTGAATAGCTTCTCTCCCTCTTCCCTCTGCCGCCAACTGCTATAACTGGCTGCTCTGCTACATGGCCAGACAAAACCCTACCGCCATTTCCCATTCTTGCCCTTCATAATTTTGTTGGCATTTTTAAAAGTCAATGAGCTCCCTTGCCTTTCTTCAATAAAAGTGATCCTACTAACAACAACTGGTGTCCTCACTCCTATGCAACCATGGCCCCGGAATCCCCAACTATGGGGTCTGAGCAATCCCCTTCTCCAGACACCCCAAACCAGGCCAGCATACTGAAAAATTTTGTCAAGTGCAGGTTATTGAACTTTACACTGAACTCATGCTTCGGAGAAGGGAAATTACAGAAGTGAAAACACCCCTAACCACAGGTCGCCCACTGCCTGGGACACTGACCCTCCCCACCTCGAAATGCTGAGCACTCATTCCCACCCCCTGGAGTCAGAACGACAGCACTACAAAACCTAAAAAGGTGACCCTTTTACCTGAAATGTTAGAGCACCATAGGTTTGGACACCTCTGACCCACAACAACTATGAATTGTTTCCCCATCAGGGATATTTTGAAACAGTTCAACTGTTAACATGAATCCACACCCTCATTAGAATACTTATGATGGTCTGTCTCATTTTCATGTAGATCACTAGATGGGGTGATATTCTTATGATCATGTATAATTTTAGAAGAATCAAAAGGATATGGGTATACAAGTTACCAAAAGGTATAAACTACAGCATAAGTTTACATCATGTAATATAGTCTGTAGTAACTGCATATGTACATGCCTTTACACCACAGTAAATGAAAGACAGCTACCCTATTTCACCAGGGTAATCTGCTTTGTATTTACTGCAAAGTAGGAACATACATGTAGGGGTAGGTATCACCACAAGGTAGATAATAAAACTACAAGTTCACACTCTGGCCTCGTTTACTTGTTCACGTACCCATATCCAAAATATGCAAGACACAATATACATAATATCCACAATCACCCCATTTTGGTATGGTACATGAACTTGAGCTTTTTCTTTGACTAAATTGTCAAAGATGAATACACTTCAGTACTAGGCAAAATGATATATTTGTATTTATTTCATAAAATCTCTTAGGGGGAAAAAAAAAGATACTGTAAAAGCATCACCTTCCTTGGGTATATATTTGGATTCAGATAAAGTCTACATAACACCCAAGGCAGTCCCAGAGATTTTTTATGCAACAAGCTATGTTTTTAATCCTTAGCAATCAATCATTAGATAAACAATGTAATACTGTATTAACATTAAGAGGACTTATTTCAGGTCAGTACTTTTTTCAAAGTATAGCACCTGTTTGGCAACAGAACATTGCACCTTTCACTATTCCTCAGAGACCATCTGAAAGTTGGGTAATAAAAGCTGATTTTTGTAATGAAATAAAGCAGTACTAAAAAACAAAACAAAACAACCCCCCTCAATCAAAATCTTACCTCTCCTTTATATTCCACTGCTTTTATTCCTGCATAT
The DNA here is from genome assembly GCF_001723915.1 of Gavialis gangeticus. Classification (NCBI taxonomy): domain Eukaryota; kingdom Metazoa; phylum Chordata; order Crocodylia; family Gavialidae; genus Gavialis; species Gavialis gangeticus. The sequence goes on from NW_017729032.1 coordinate 168,823,448, forward strand.
ATTGGCACAAAACTGCTTGCTAAGAGGACCTAGAAAGAAAATAAAAATTGTTAACAGTCAAAGTAGTAAGTAGTAAGAGGAGGTTGGATGACCACCTTACTGGGGTCATTTGACCCCAGTGCTCTTCCTGCCATGGCTCAGGGTCGGACTAGATGATCTGTTCAGGTCCCTTCCAACCCTAGAAACTATGAAACTATGAAAGTAGTAATATTAATCATTCAACATATGAATTTCATATATTTGGAGAAAACCATTGTAAAGCATATTTATGTTTGTTGATATAGTGTATATGAAAATGTTCTTAAATATTCAGTATTGGTATAGTGAAATAGCTATTTCAACATTTTGTTATGGCTTCAGAAGGACAAATATGCCCAATGTGAACTTGCGCCAAATGCTGCCTGAAGTTAACACAGCTGCCAATTGGTAATAGGCCATTCAAGCTGGGGAATCAAGGGCAACCAGATGTTTTACCAACTACATCATTCCCTGTGAGCCAGTAGTATTAGCAATTTGAATACATTAATCATGCTAGCCCAACATGCTGCTGAAAATTGGGCAGACTTTTCACTGTTTGTTTAATTTTTCAAATGGCATCTCAAAGAGGGAACATGATACAAATGAATGTCATCAACTGAACAATGTTCACCAATGTTTGCCTTCTAAGAATCAGTGTTACCTTTAGATGGACATTATCTTATGATATAATATATTCTCATAATCAAAATTTTACTTAAAACATACAAATTATAAAAAGATGCATTACATAAAGTTAGACAACATACTGCACTATGCATGTAGAAAATATTTGGCAAAAAAAAAAAAGAATGCTTTGGACTTAATTTAACCACGTAAACAACAATGCAACATAGAACCATAGAAAACGGGCTGGAAGGGACCTCAGGAGGTCATCTAGTCCACCCCCTGCTCAAAGCAGGGCCATTCCCAATTTCACCATCCCAGCCCAGATAGATATATCATGAATCTAATGTGATTCTCTCTCTCTACTAAATTATCTGTGAATGACAGCAGGAAGTTCCTTTTTGAACTTTGAGTTGGATAAACTAGGGTATGAATGAGGGTCACTTCTAATGCTGGCAATTTCTGGGAAATTTTCAAGTCTAGGAATCTTTTTGGGAGTGGGAATAGTACAGGAATTCTAGTAATCAGCCCTATCCCCTGCTCCCTACACTTTGTTCAGACTGGAATGACCCAGTTTCAGGAAGGAATGGGGAGCTTTACCCAGCCACCCAACTCCTCCTGGTTCCAGAAGGCGAGCTGCTGCTGTTCTGCATGCCTTCTCCAGGCCAGGGTGACTCATATTCCCTGTGCCTTTTTGAGACCTCTCCCTGTTGCTTGACTCCTCCTAGTTCAAGAAGAGTAGACCAGCAGAAAAGCATACCAGCATTTATTTAGAAGATCTTTCTCCAAAATCAAGAAGGTTTGCTGCAGGAGAAATTGAATGAATGATCTCTCATTCCTACTTTCTACTGGGACAGTGGTAATTCTCCCAGTAGAGACACATATAAGGCCACAGTTAACAAGCAGATGCTGGCTGTTCCACATACAGAGTATCCACAAATGCACTTACACACACATCCCTATGTATTTGAGGGTAAAAGAAAGAGCAAATAAAAAATACCACTAAATTTTCTTAATAGCAAATAATTCCAAAGTATTGTTTATTTCAAACCTTTAGACTGCTAACAGGGCCATGGTATGGTAATCAGTCAACATTACAAAGGAAAGGACTTTGTCTTGAGGTTGTTTACTTTTTCTAGAGACTAGAACAATAATCTGCAATGGGACATGCACCTAAAAATAATTGTTCCTTTTGTCTACTGTAATTGTAAACTGTGTCATTCACCATGTACTGCTGTTAATCTATTTTGCCCCAAGAACAGAAGACTCAACTGCTTTCTTCTTCCACAACCCGCTAATTTTAAAACACTGCCACATAAATAGTATACAATAGTCAAGATTTCATAAATTGGCATCTAAAAGGTGGGTTGATACAGTCACACTGTGTAATGTAATAGCTTGATTTCTAAAACATCAATCACCAAGCAAGCTTTCACTGACTCCAAGAGTTCAGGAAGACAGAAACCCTCCCTACAAGTGCCACTGCTTGCAATCTGCCAGCTACATGAGAAACAATTACAGCAAAAGCTTTGTTATCTGGCACCCATGGGGAATGGAGGGTACCAAATAACCAAATATGCTGGTTATCTGAGAGGCCCAAACAGGCGTCTTTGCCCCTCCCTCCACATCAGTGCGCCGGGGAACAGGGAGAAGGGCACGCTAGGGAAAGGCTGCTTTGCCCTGGGTCATGGGGGCTCAGCAAAACCAGAAGTGCCACGGGGGACACTTCAGGTTTTGCTTTTGCCATGTCAACTGGCATGCTGGTTTGTAAGGTGCCAGATAACACAGCTTTTCCTGTATTTAAAAAATGGAGAAGATGACACTAGTGCAAGAACTGTAAAAGTGGGTAGGAAACTGGCTAGAGGGGAGATGACAAGCTAGAAAAGTCTATGAATAGAATGATAGTAACAGTATGGAGAGAGAGCTGATGAGCCAAGAGATTTCTTTCAGTCCTATATCCCTACCTAATCAGAATATTTTCAAAACACCAATCTGTCAGAGATGTAGGGGACTATTTTCCAGAACTTATTTAAATATAAAATGCATTTTCCCTACCTGCCCCCAGAACCATCATTTACATTTATTTTAGATTAGCATATAGTTGGAATCATGACCAAAGTCTAGAAGAAGGGGGCATCCGATATGGAAACAAGAAAAGAGAATACCAGGGACATGTCCCTCCCCAGCTCTATTTGATTGTATTTCATTTTCCCACTTCAAAAAAAGCTCAGAGTGGCTTACAACACACACACACACACACACACACACACACACACA
>NW_017729032.1:168826513-168838703 GCF_001723915.1 Gavialis gangeticus
CACACACACACACACCCACACACACACACACACACACACACACACACACACACACACACACACACACACACAGAGTCTTTCTGTCTGTTCACCTATAACACTCTTGGAGCACTGATTGGTTATTGAAACAGCCAGAGTGCTCCAAGAGCTTTCTAGACACGAGGCAGTGGTGGCAGTGCACTGCCATGATGGTGGGGATAGAGCAGCGGGGCCAAGCCAGCACTGCTGGCCTCACCCACCCCCTGGCCCTTCTCCTTGGAGGTGGCAGCAGCACAGGGTGCTGGCCGAGGGGAAGAAAAGGGAAGGCAGGGCAGGCCTCCCCACCCCCGCTCCTGGGAGGCAGTGGCGGCACAGGGTGCTGGGTGGCAGCGCTCCATCCCTGCCCACCCCCTACTACCATCATTTCTGAAGAGCAACTGGCGTGTGTGCAAAAAAACCAGAAAGAGTATTAAAAAGATAATATGATGAAAAAACTACCCTCCAAATAATGCCTCCAAACTAAATCTGGCTCGCCCAAACAGAACGTTTTTCCATCACTCCTGTAAAACACCAAGGCTGGAGCTCTGACAAGCCTCACAGAGGGAATTCTGGAGCTGAAGAGCAACTACCAAAAACACCACTCTGCATGTTTTTCTTAAAACTGGTGCATAGATGGTACATCACTGCTTTTAGCTGACCTTAAAAAAATTGATGGGAGATAAGGAAGGACATAGTCCTTTATGTATACAAGACCAGGATCATTTAGGGCTTTATAGGCTTCTACACAAGTGTATTATGCTTATCACCACACTATGCAAAGGCTTAGTATCTGAATGAAATATATAGATCAAGTGTTATTTAGATGGATATATGCTTATGTACTTTAAATCGATCCTTCAGTCTCTTCCTTTACTGCTTATTGTAAAAAGGATAAAATACAATATCAAAACATATAAACAGTGAGCAAATCTGGTAAACAAGGTTACTATTTTGATCTACCAAAACCACTGGTTATTGCATTTTATGGTTTTACAGTGCTCTTCTAAAAAACAGAAAGTGATAAAGAAGCATTGTGGAAGAAGCGTAGGGCAATGTATACATTTAAGGAATCCTTTTTAGCAGAGTTTGTGGAAAGGAAAGGCAAAAATTTGCTTGCCTTATTTATGTAGGCAGTTCCAGCAGAGTCAATGGGATTACTTGAGGGAGTAAGCATAGGATTTAGCAGAGTTAATAAAATACACCCTAGGCTTTGGAGACAGTCATATATTTTCATTTACAGATATGCTGGGCAGCTTTGTTACCTTAATGAGATCCTCCCTAGAGGCAAAATTTGAAACCAAGTAATTTTCTCCATTTTTAGTGTTGGTGACTGATACATAGAGACGATTCCCAGCTATCTCATGAGCATCACAAGGAAGAATAGACTCTATACCTCCCCTAAAGTAAAGAAAATGATAAACATTATTCATCATTAATTATTAACTAGCTTATAAATATTTGAGGGGAGAAGGAAAGAATGCTGAGATATCCATGGCACAAAAAGCTTTCCATACTCTCTATTTTCATTCATTAAATTAAACATTAAAGTAAAACTTAAGAAAAAAACATTAAGATAGGTACCTAAGTCTTTTCATGAAATCATAACCTGGCGTTACTGCACCAAAGTCCAATTTTCTAGTTTCTTCTGCAAAATTATAGGTAAATTCCTTACAATCCTGAAAATTAAAGTGTTTGATATTAAAAATACTGTAGTTGTGAAAGGCACATGCAACTACATTACACCAAAAGTTAGAAAGTTATGGATTAAAGCAACTAACATTTAGATAACAAATTAATGGTTAAAAAATATTTTATTTTAAAAGAGTTAAAAGGCAACAGATGAAGTCAACATTTGCTTATGTGCCATTATCAACAAAGCAGATGTGCTTAAGATTAACGAGTTATTTCTCCACAGAACTGCAACTCACCTTGTGTTTATTATATGGGAACTGTTTAAACAGGAATTTATGTAGGTATAACTCGTTCCCATTTAAAGTGAAGAAATCCCACAGGTATTTTGCTTATTAGGAACTATGAGAATTTGAAGCCTATTGTTCTATGAATGCCACCTGTTACACCGTGAATTTAGAAGTAATCAAAACTTGATGCTGTAAAAGTTAGCTTTTAGATCTGATTTCAAGCAAATAGTGTTCTCTTATCCTAAGTACAAATTAAATGCTAAATATGGATGTGACAAACTTTAAACACACACATACTATATAAATCAAATATACAAAGTAAAATCAGCAGGTATAAAAGAAAAATTTAAAGATTCTTTCCTCGCTAATAAAAAGCACATAACTAAAAATATATGCTCTTACTAAAGACGATAAGCAGTACAGGTATATTTGAATGTGGATAAGAGAGATTTACAGCAGTGTATAAAAGGTTATATTGTATGTGACCCACAAAAGGCTAATCAGAGCCTATCCTACCTACCCTTCAGGTTTCCGCAACAATCATACTTTAAAAAAAACACTTGAATAATTTAAATTTCAACTATGCAAATACTAAGGACCAGATCCCTAAGGCAGCTGAATGCAATTACTTTGTGTATGGGAAAGGTATTTTTTGTGATCACTTAACAAAAGTTACATTTACTTGCAAGTATTCACAAGATTGTTAAGTCTCAATTTCATTCCAAACCTTGTGTTACTTAATATTTTAAGATTCCATTCCATTACAATCTAAGTTTGCAGTTTTTTTCTTTTTAGTCTTCCTGGTTACAGAGAAAAGCTTGATCATGTAAAACCTGAAGTATCAAAAACCAGAAGGCAAATAAAAGGAACCCATCATTTATTAGTCCTTATAGTGTTTTTTGAAGTTCCAACTCATGACTCTGAATAAATGTTAGAAATGCTGTATTCATACCTATATCTTCATAGAAATTTGTGAAGAGATCTACATTTATTTCAATGATTTGAAGTACTTACAGTTCAGTTTTACACTTTCATAAAACTGATTTAAGAGACACTGAATTTGAATTCTTTTAAATGTTTAGGTCATACATCTAGAAATAGTTCAATATTTCTTGATTATTGACTTCCTGCATGATTAAATATTAAATGTGTTGGGAGCAAACCAGTCACTGGGTTACAAAGTTTGTTCATTTTTTTATTAATGAAAATAAAGTTAATTCTCAGAAGTGGCAAAAGATTCTAAGCCCTGAAAAGAGAAGTATCCTATCCACAGTAGCATTTGTTTGAATTTTTGGGGCACTGGTAGTCTGTTCCACTCATGTTTTAAACTTCACTCAGTGCAATCATTTACTAGTTAAGCGAGAGCAGGCACTTCAGTCTACATGTGCACATTGTATAGATTGCAAACAAAGCTATCAATTCAAGCCAAATGAGGCAAATGTTTTTGTGCCACTGATAAATTAACTATATTTTAACTGAAACTAATTATTTTGGCTGTGGTTCAAACCATCATTAGATGGAAACCAGGAATGCAGGCTGAAGTTGAATTTGGGCCCTAAAGACCCACTGCCAATTCCAAATCCTGTTCCTTTCAAGTGTGTATGCAAGTTTATTAATTACTGTGAACTCCTTTGCTACATGGCATAGTCTATTCATAAGACGAATATATCAGTTTTGCCTCCAAAATAGATAGTTTTCTCTCTCAACAACTTAGAGTCACACTAACAAGATATCAATTAAAATGTTCAAAAGTTCCTTCATGGCTTGGAAGCTTAAAGTTCCTTTTTTTAAACGACTTGGGCAAAATGTAGAAAATGTTTCAAGAGTAGCTAAAGAAATGAAGAAGGGTTAAGTGCTCAATCCACTTTTTTGTTTTGTTTTTGTAAAATATCTAAGCGCCTACTGGCACCTTTACATGTCTGAGTACCTTTGTAAAATCTGGCTCCAAGACCTCTAAGTTCCACTTTCAGCAAAAACTCAGGATCCCAAGTCTTCTGAAAATGCTATTTGAAAAATCTCATACTAAAAAGTTATGCAATTACAGCTTTCTTTACTCTCAGCCTCACTCTTTAGAGTCACAAAGCCATACAGGTTTCCTTCTTCCTTCCCTCTGTGCTAGGCCACCTGTTCCCTCCCCCTCCTGTAGCCTGGTCCAGCTCCCACTGCACCAGCCGCGGCTACTGGATTAAGCCCTCTGGCTGGATCCAGCCCAGAGATGGACCTGGCACTGCTCATCTGGCCCATAAAAAAGTTGGGCACCAGTAGTTTAGAACATTCTTTGTTCAAAGAGCCTTCCTTCAACCTCCCCCCCGCCCCCCCCACACACACACTTTTTTTTGTAGTGTTAAGAACAAAAAGGTTAATAGAAATTTCAACATCATTTTAATAATTCAATGAAATAATCTATCCTAGTGGATAAAATGTATTTTTGGTTGACATCCATGGGAATGAAGAATTTTGTTCCTTGGAGAGCTCCCATAATTTTCTGTGCAACTGAAACAGAATGTCTAAAAGGTTAATTAAGAAAAAGGAATGAAGAAAGTTCAACTAGTTAAGCAAGACCGACCTTTTTTGTCAGGCATGCCACAAATTAAGCCCCATGCCCTCCCCAAGTGCCACTCCAAATCTCCTTCCCTTGCCTGATCCACTGTTCGACTTCCTTCCCCATGTCCTATCTGCTGTTGTGCTGCCTGCCTCCTCCCTGATCTGCAGTGCACCACACAAAAATACTGCGTATGCCACTTGTGGCATGCATGCTCCAGGTTGCCCCCCCTTGCCCTAGTTTACATAATGATCTCTTTGTTTTCAAGATGTCATGAATCAGAAGTCAGACTTATTGTAATGTGCACCATACTTGAACAGAAGAGTAAAAACCAAAACTGCATTATGTGGAAAAGTCCTTATAAAAATAGGACTGGAAGAAACAAACAAACAAAAAACAACCAACCAACCATTTCCAAAAAAATCAGGGGAAGCAGAAATGCTACCCTGGGTTGGTAAAAGCTAGTGAGCTAACGTATGTAGTAGAAAGCAAGAAGCCAGATGCTTCTGTGAAGTTTAAAAAATTCATGAGGAATGAAATCCCTTTACAAACTGCAAATGTCAAAGTATTTGTTTGGCTTCTATTCTAACCTGAAAAACTAGTCAGATTCAAATATAGGACTCAAAAAATGTACCCAAAGCCTAAAAATTTTTGGATTAAGCCTCTAAGAGGAAAAGTGACCTGTATAGCATGCTTACCATGAGCATCATCTCCCTCCCTCCAATTCAATAAAATAACCCATTTGACCTTTTATTTAGCTGAACTTAACTTTGTTTTAACATAGAAAAAAAATCACTTTAGGCAAATTATGAACCATTACAGGGTCTTTAATTTTTATCAGATTACTAAAATGAATACTAAAACACAAGAAATTTTAAATCACTTAAAGAAATGCACCCCAGTGAAAGATTATTTAGGAACACAATTAGAAGGACCTCCTGGGCCCTTATGTATGCCATAATACATAAATCTGGTATAATTTTGCCAAATGTTTAGTATCATATTTACATTAGTATGTTCAATGCCCTTTGTTTACTAGGTCAACTTTGGGCCACAGAAGGAAGTGTAAAGTGGTTCTAAACAAGCCAAGCGGGTGGTGAAGAACTGCTTCTGAGGAGAGGAATTTTTACCAGGGAAAAGCTGGGAAAGGCAGCTGTACTGTTTCCTGTACCAGTTGTTTATGTTTCTAATCCAAGTCTAAACCACGAGTGTATCTGGGGATAAGACATGCATGGAACATGAAGGAGGTACAGCACCACACAACTCTGCTGTCTGATTCTTTAATCAGCAGTGATCCAATTTTCAGATATAAAAGGTAACCTAAAATCCACATTTTTCCATGATTAAAATAAAATGCCACTTATATATATAAAGTGGTGTTTCATTTTAATCATGGAAAAAATGTGGATTTTGGGTTACTTTTTATATCTGAAAATTGGGGATTTTTTTTTTAAATCAGGAAAAAACAGGATCCCTGCTAATCAGATACATTAGAGATAATAGCTCTGAGTCCTACAGCTTGGAAAAGAGGGTATTATCAATGCTTACAGATGTACATGTTCCTTCCCTTATTTGACTGGTATGGTTTATATTCCTTGTACCTCCTCTTTAAAAACAAGTGGGAATATATACTTACAATATTTAGTAACAGCAATTAGCCTTAAGAAAAAAAAAAGTGACTACTCCTTTTTAAAGCAAACTAAGTTATCATAAAAAAAAAAAAAAAAAAAAATCAAGTGTCCATATCTTTTCTATCCTCATAAACTCTCAACTAGAAGGGAGCACGTACACATGTTTAAGGTATAGTTATATCGTTACAGACTTCAACAAACATCCATTCATACACAACTTTAAACAGTATTACATTCAAGCAAGTGCATATTTTGCTGTAAACGTTTCACAAGTTGCATACAGAATACACATGCACACATTTGTTAAGGAAAGCAAAGGGTTTTAAAAACTGCTCCTACAAGAAAACTGAAAGGTACCAGTAAATATAAAGATGTCCTAAATCTATCAGTTACCTCTATTTTTTCCGGTGCTGTTAACAGAACTGTGGCAGCCAGTGATCCTGCAGAAGCTCCTGCAAAAGCCTTCACAACCTTCAGTAACTTCTCACCATGCCTGTAAAAAGCAGCTGCTGCCCCCAAGTGGTATATACCCAGAAACCCACAAGCTGCAAATGATAGATTGAGATGTTTCATTTTTTCTGTGGAAATAAAAATTTGCAATTGGGAACAGATCAATTAAGTATTTACTTTTTCTGCATAATACCTGCATAAGAAACCCCAAGAAAAATGGCTTAATTAAAGGACAAATAGAAGTTGTAGCTGTTCAAAAGCTCTAAGCCTCAGAGCACCTGTGTTTAAAAATGGTTACCTGAGTTGCACATCATTTTATTCCTGTTGTTCTACCTGGAAATATATTTCGTCTGTAGAACATTGGTTTAAGTAAACTTTCTTATATTCTTAATTTAAAAAGGCTTAATATTGTGTAGCCAGGAGAGACATTTTGCCATATTTTACTTCCCATCCACAGAAAACTTAATAGATGCAAACATATGCACCACAGAAACAATGATTCTGGGCATTTTCCAGAACTATATGAAGCATAGATACAATTTCTAAACCATCTTAGGCACAAACCTGGAGCAAAATTAATTACAAATGTTGAAATTTACTATATATTTCCCAGTGTTGAACCTAAAATAGTACTAGTGAGAAAAAAAAGTATTTCATTATTAGAACTGATACAACTTAAAAATGTTAATGTCAGTATCCAACAATTCTGAGAAATTTGTACAAAAGTCATTTGTTTTTAAGAGAAAGAACATAACAGCTATAGATACTTCTATGAAAAAGCAAAAGCAAGAGAAAGAATTGTAGATACGTAAATGCAAGCCACTGTACATATTCTAAAGGAGTTATTAGTTTTAGATTAATTTTTTTTAAACAAAATTTGTGGAAGCTACGTTTTTAGCTTTCTTCTCATGGGCAAATATTACACTACCTTGAATTTATGTGCAGTTAGGGCAGAAATCCTCAACCAGTGTGTTGTGGTACCCTGGGATGCCAGGAATTCATTTCAAAGGTGCTGCAGTGCTGGGCAATATCAGCACTGTTAGGTATGCAAACACCCATGCATGATTAACAAGTTAAAGAGATTTCAAAGAGGAGTACATAGTGTCAAAAGCATGCTGATCTGTCCTAGTCTAAGCTCTCTGCAACACAACAATTGCTCTATTTCCATAGTAAAAAAATGAGAAATAAGAGCTGGCATCTTCCAAGAGATGCCTTGAGTCTAATGAGGCTAACCAAGCAAGTTAGTGGAATGATGGTAAAGCAGGATCTCTCATATTAATTTTATTTCAGTTTAGCTCCATCCCTCTTTTGAACCAACCTTCACGTAGTTAGAGGCTGCTATTAAATCCCCCTCAGTCTTCTAGTCTGCAGAATAAATAAGCCCAGTTCCCTCAGCCTCTCCTCATAAGTCATACCTCAGCCCCCTCACCATTTTCACTGTCCTCTGTTGGACTCTATCCAACTTGTCCACAACCTTTCTGTAGCAGGGGGCCCAAACTGGACACAGTACTGACGTAGCCTCACCAGTACAGAATAGAAGGAAATAGTTACTAACTTTAATCTGCTGGCAATGCTCCTACTAATGCAGCCTAGTATGAAGGTAGCCTTCTTGGTTAGGGACAGAAATTACACATAAACTGGTTTAAGTGATCAGAAACTGGTTTAAACCTAAAACAGAACAGATGTTCAGATGCACATAAACCAGTTTCAGAATGGCTGAAACTGCCTAGCTGGTTCATGTAATATCTGTCCCAGACCCCTTCCTGGTTCAACTTAAACCAGAGTCCCCCAGCATCCAGGCATGCTCTCTGGGCTGGGCTCTCTGCTCCAGTGGAGCAGGCCTGACCCTGCCTGTCTGCTCCTCAGCCCAGCAGAAACAAGCAGGGCATGGGGTCTGGCAAGAGAAGGGATTAATTCCTCCCTCCCTGTCCCACTGACAAGGACTCAAGCTGGTTCTGCCAGGCCCTCCCCCACTGCTGCTCCAGTGGTGGGCTGGTAGGGCCCCTGAGACAGAGGGATTATTCCTTTCTCTTCCCCACTGTCACTGGAGAACCGCAGCCAGGTCTGCCAGTCCTGACCACCACTGCTCACTCCTTGCGCAGGACAACTGGTGGAATAAGGGCCCTAATGAGGGGACAGGGCCCTTGATGGGGGCAGCAGCCCATCATAGTGTCAGGGAGTACAAGCCCCTTCCCAGTGGGGGAGCTGCACTGCAGGGCTAGATGCCTCCCCTAGCACCACCACTGCAACTCTGCCCACCCCACAGTGTGCACCCCCTCACCCACCAGGAAGGGGCTTGAGCCCCCCAACACTATAAGAGGGGCTGCTGCCCCCATCCAGAGCCCTGCTGCCTTGACGCTGCAATGGCCGAGGGGGGAGGCACGGCCAGACACCGGATAGCAGGAACCCTTGGGCAGGGGGTAGGGAAAAGCATTATTCCCCCCTCTCTCTAGCATCTGGCAGAAGGGGTAGGAGTGGGCTTATCCCGCTGCCTGCCCTGCACATGGAGTGAGCGTCAGCAGTTGTGCTGGGCAGATCCCACTAGTCTCTTGGGGACAGAGGGGGGAATAACCCTCTCCCCTCTGCCTCTGGAGCTATGTCCTGCTGCTGCAGCAGTGAGGGGGGAGTGCCAGGCAAATCCCAGCTCAGTTCCCTGCTAGTGGGAAAACCCCTTCCGGCCAGTTTACGCTAGGCTACTGCTGAGGCTTGGCCATGCCCCCTGTTCCCCCTGCTTTCCTGCCGTCAAGGGCCTGCTCTAGCACCCCCCAGCTTCTGGCCTGAGGCACTTCAGGAATGTGCTTGAATTTCATGAATGATGTAATGTTCACTTCCAAATTGGTTCAAGCTAGGCAGGTTAGACTAACCTGCAAATATTGAATCAATTCAGGCTCCAGCTTTTTGACCGTCTGTCCCCAAGACCATGACAACAAGAACACACTTAGCTCATATCCAGCTTACTGTCCACTGTAGTCCCCAGGTCCTCTTTCAATAAACCTATTTATGGCAATGTACTTAACCCCATATGTATATATTTTTAACAAGTCTTTGATTACCTCAAGGAGAAAGCTTAGCAGATGGCACCTAGGCTACTCTAGTTTGTGTTTTGTTAGAGATCAAGCATCTTAAATGGAGCAAATCTGAAATTTGTTATAGGGCTGAGCCTACTGTCAGAATTTGTGGGAAACAAGAAACCAAACCCAAGTTATGGCTATGTTTGCACAATGAAAATTTAGAAATAAAACTCCCATGCGTGCTTTCATTGACTCCGTTAAACCATACAGAGAAGTCTGTCCAGTACCCTTGAAGTCTTCTATGTAATACAGTATAATGGTCTAATTTGTGAAAGTCTACTTTAAAAAAGAAAAGAAAAAAAGGTTCCTTCAAGATGAAGTAAGGTAGAAATCAGTGGGCATATCTATATGTGGTATTAACAGGTAACAATAAACTGCGGTTTATTGCTCCTGAGAAGCTCCCAGGCATGTGGTTTACATGTATGCCCAGAGCACAGCACACTGAGCCTGCTTGGAGCAGCCCTGAGCTGGCAGGCTGACCCCCTTCACCAGCTGGGGCTGCTCCGGAGGAGCCGGTTGGGGCACGAGGGTGCTTCAGTGCAATGCTAGCTGACAGGCAGCCCCCGCACTGAAGCACTCTCATGCCCTAGCCAGCCGGTGGGCCCTACAGGGCCTGGCAGAACCAGCTTAGGCCCTGCCAGTGGGACAGGGAGGGAGGAATTAACATTTGCTGCTGTGCACAACCCCCCCACCCCTTTACAGCAGGGTAGAATTTGCATTTACAAGTCCTACCCCACTGCAGAGTTTATTAGTTTTGTGCGTCCTAATAGGAGTGCATGCACAGATGTTGATACAATTACTGCGCAGTTAATTAGGCAACTGTGCAGTAAACATCTCGTGCAGATGTGCCCAGTAGGAACAAGCGAACAACTCTGTAAAGGATGAGAATATAAGTCTGAGTATCTGGAAAGCTGAATCCTGATAGTAACTATCAGAACAGCTCTTCAATAAAAGACATAGCAAAGTTTTCATATCCCGCCATCTCCTGCCCCAATTCCCACTATTTCAACTTAAATGCCCTGCTTGTTTTCATACAGGAAATGAAATCCTACCTTAATGAAGTCAATAGCAAAACTCCTATGGGTCTACTAACTCATTCTTAGGGAAAGAAAAGGTGTCAAGATTGATTATTGAATGTTTAGTTTTCACCTTCAGAAAAAAAAAATTGGTTAGAACTTCTTTCTAATTCCTAGAACATTCATTCACAGCACAGAGCACCATTAGCGCAGTTAGCACAAGGATTTGATCTGCGTTAGGGATTTTAGGCAGTGCTGTTACACAGATACAGTACAGCCCATATGCTTTGTAGGATTAGGTTCCTTATTCTGTTGTGGAGATGAAGGGTTTCTGAAGTTAATAAGGATATACAGAGCCACAACAAATGAGCGTGTGGAACAACAGAGGCTCTAGGTCTTTGTTGAGGCTTTTATTTCAAAAGGCACTGCTCCTCCCATCACCTATATTAGACTCCTGAAGAGTTCCAACTGATCGGAGATACTGCAGTAAAAGTGCTTTGTAGTAAAAGCTACATCAAACAACTGAATAGCTCATCCTTAATTTGGCAACCTGCTGTGAATTAAGCAAGTTGCAAACCACCCAGATAGATTGGGTTCTACCATATATAAGACTTGATTAATAAAATTCCTTACAACCTGGGGAAAAAATAACTTACCCAATTGCTTTTTTAGCCAATTTTAATAACTTAAAATGTAAAGCAAGAAACAATACAGACTTTATGAATAAAAATATATAAAAAGAATCATTATTAAGTGTAGCAGATATTGCTAAAGGCAAATGTTTAATATTAGCACATTGATTATTAGGTACTGTCTGCTGCACAAATTATTTTCCATTTTAATTTAGAATTTATCTTGAGTAAGGCTGTGAAAGGAAGGGATATAAATGTACAAGCCCCACTACGAGTAAGTTCATAACTTTCCAAGGATTGTAAAAATCTATCAATTAAATTAGCATCAAGAAATCAAGTAGCAGTCGTCATCTGAGACTCTGCTTCTAGTTTCTCATTAAAAACAGAAAATCCCAAAAGGATAGACTACACTAAATATAGAGAAATGGATTCAAAGCCTACTTATGTCAGATTTCCTTGATTTCACTGAGCTCTGGCTTGGGGCCAAAGAGATTTCAGGCTTCATTTCCCAAACATTAGGTGCTACCACACATGTTAAATAGGCTCAGAATGACAGAATAAACATTTGTTGTCCAACTTCTTCAGAATCATCCCCACATCTCCTCCATCCCAAGAAACTATGAAAATACTACTAATGGAATCAATTTAATTGTAAAAATGCCATAATTGAAAAATTAATTTAGAATTTAAAAAGGGGCAGAATGGGGCCAATTAATTATAACAGTAAATTATATTATATTATATTACTTATTAGGATTACCATATTTACAGTTCCAAAGAAAAAGAGGACATGGGGGGGGGATGAGGGGAGGGAAGGTGCACCCCTCACTCCAGACCAGCCTCCATTGGCAGCCTCCTGGCACTGCCAATGCCCCGCACTCCTGAACCATAGCCCCCCCCCCCTTTTCCGG
>NW_017729032.1:168838850-168839236 GCF_001723915.1 Gavialis gangeticus
CCATAGCCCCCCCCCCCTTTTCCGGTGCCCATCCCTCCCCACCCAGTCCCTATGCCCTGCCAGTTCCCCTCACTCCCAACCCATGGTCCCCCCACTCACTCAGACCACGCTGACGCCCCTCACGCCCAACCCACAGCCCCCTGGCACTGCCAGTGCTCTGGACTCCCAATCTGCAGCCCTCTGCACTTCCTGGTGCCCCTCACTCCCCAAGCCACAGCCACCAGCTCCGCCCAGCCCTGCCGAAGGGGTCCCTCAGCTGCCCCCATCCCAACCAGGCCACAGCATGGTGGTTCCAGCTTGTACGCAAGGCGGCAGAGTAACTCCGGCCCTGGCGTGGACTGAAGGGAGGAGGAGGGGAGGCTTGTGGGAACATGTCTGGGAAAATC
>NW_017729032.1:168844236-168852091 GCF_001723915.1 Gavialis gangeticus
ATATATATATATATATATATATATATATATATATATATATATATATATATATATATATATATATATATAGTTACCATACATCCAGGTTCTCCCATGTTAAATTTTATTTTTATAAACTGTCATTTTCCTGATTTTTACCCTGCTTTTCACCTCTTCATAATTTCTAAAAAGAACTGTTAAAAACTAAAAAACACTTAGCAGTATGAGTGATTACTGTCAACTTTTTACAGAACCAACCTGTTTGCAAAACACATGAATCCATATTAGAATAACCTGACAAGAAATAAAAGATACCTTTCAGTATATGTTGTTTTTCATCACATTGTTCCTTGGGACCCTTTCCAGATGCTATTTTAACTCCCTCTGCATTAACAGTTGCCATCATGTCCATTATCATCTGTTCATCCTTTCCCCAGAAAATCTATATCCATAGAATCAAGAGTTAATCTTTTGAAGGAAGAACAAAAGAAATGGGTTCAGGAAAACCTTAACTTATTTTTTGCTGAAATACTTCGAACAAGTATCTGAACAGGAGGTAACTGAATCCTTTGTAATTTGCTGAAGACATTTTTTTTAGAAAGAGAAAGAAAAGTTCCACATCTTGTACATTTGTGGGCACTTAGCAGGTTCAAGTATTATATTATTGAATGCTGGTTTACCAATACATTGCTTGCTTTTAAAAAAATATATTATTCTGAATTAGGTGCCTAAACTCAGGTAGAGTACATTCTGCCTCTAACAGGGGCTGAATTGTAAAATTTAAACTGACATTTCCCTCTACCCTGGATTTCATCTATTCGGAGATCTGTTCTGCTCTGATCCTGCCTTACTAGTCTTCACCTTTTTTTCTACTGCATGTTTCATACCCACATACACTGAAGAAATTTTTTAGTATATCACTTTAAAATGAGTTCTTAAGAGAGCATTATCTAGTTAGTCGTCCACTAGTGATCAAGTACACTGTACATCTATTTTAAGAGGAAAAAAAACCCCTTCAAACTGCAAGAAGTGGGGAACACCAATGTCTTCTGTTACCTCCCTTCCCTATTCTTTCAGTCATTTAACTAAATTAGTGTCAAAATCAGCAATTCAGGTTTTTACTCATATAGGTGGTCCTCAATTCAAGATTGCAGGCAAATGATCAAATTTGGGACTGTAAGTTCTAAAGGAACTGGTCTCTAGGTGGAAGAGCAGCATCCATGCCTATAGCACTATAGAAAGAATAAAAAAAGATACTTACACTACACGTGGATTTAAAACGTGTGGTTTTTAGACTGCTGTAGTTCAAAACACCAGTCCGAAACTGCTGACATTTTAGAAGTATGCAGCCATGAAGTCTACCTTCTTTCAGTTTAATCCATTGCCTTTGAGTATTACATATTCTTTTAGTGGCCCACATCCTCTGCAAAGCAGCTTGTATTTCCAGATGATACAGAACTTAAAATGAATGTATTTGGAGCAGGGTCATCTTACTGCCACAGACATATGAATGACTTTGCTGTTAGACATGGATCATAAGGCACACTTCCTACCATCCAATAACAAACCACTCGCCTAGTTAAAAACATTAAAAAAGGTACAGATTAAGTGATCAAAATATAGTTCCACAGTAAGGCCCTAATTCTGCAATGAGATCCATATTTCTTTGGGATTATATTAACACTTGTAGAAATATTTACTCCAGAAATGAAGCACCTATAGGCAATAGCAAGGAAACTTCAACTGGCTCTCTGTAATTTCTCTGGTTCCTAAACTGCCATGAGCTGGTCAGTATTTTTATATACCTTCATAAACTCACTGCTTTATGCTTAAGTCCATAAAGTTCATGCTTCAAACTAACCAGGGCCAAGCAAAACTTAAAAACAAAAACTGAAAAGCACAAGAAAGGCTCATTATAGCTACAGCAAAATCTGGTTAGTCACTGGGACAGATTATCAATATGGTGTTACTAGTTAATTGAAGCCAGTCCAACTGATTAACAGATGACATATTAGCCAAAGTCTTTGTTTAGCAGTCATCTCCAGATGTATAAACATAATACTAATGGTCATATTGGAATTCACGCATTACTTCTCAGCTTAAAAAGGTACCCCCTGTAGAATCTGTCAAGCTATCTAAAGATCACAGAACCATAGAAAATTAGGGTTGGAAGGGACCTCAGGAGGTCATCTAGTCTAATCCCCTCCTCAAAGTACATCCCTACACCCCAGCCAAGGCTTTGTCTAGCCAGGTCTTAAAAACCTCGGAAGATGACGATTCTATCACCACTCTGGATAAACTGTTTCAGTGCTTCACCACCCTAATATCCAACTTAAACCTCCCTTGCTGCAACTTGAGACCATTGCTCCTGGTTCTGTCTTCTGAGAACAGAAAGCAGCTTAAGCAGCCTTTCTAGCCCACCTAAACATAGATGAAACAGTTGATCATTTGCAAGAGTTATCATCTATTCTGGTGATGAGCTTATGCAAAAGTGAAAAAGCAAAAATCTTTGCTTATTTCACTTCTTCATAACCACATTATTCTTACATGGCAAGCAAGCACTCTGACTTTTTTGTAGCAAAACACTGTATTTTAAGATTTTGTCAGCAGTCAACAATTTAGAATGCATACAAGACCTCTGCCTGCAAACTGTAATACATTGTTTCTAAATGTTAAAAATCATTTTCATTGTTTCAATGTGGCATTTAAAATATATTTTACAAGAAGTTTAAAATAGCTTGGCTTCCTGGGATCACAGACAAAGCAAGGCATGCATTTGAAAGCTTTTCTAACTTCATCCCAACGATAATTGGTCCAATCAAAGATATCACTCTAAGAAATTCTTGCTTGTCACACAATTTCTGGACTGCCATGGCTACACACAAAATTTACCTTAAAACACTGAAAATACAATTTTAATTAGGGGGGGGAAAGGGCACCAATCCTGCAAACCTCCATTTGCTGAGCTTCTTTCCACCAGTAGTCCCACTGACTTGAACTCAATGTTCACATGCAGACTATTCATGGCATCTGAGCCTAAATCAGGAATTTGCAAGACGGTGGTATGTTAGGTCCCTGCTACACATGACATCTATAACATGATTAACTGGTTAATTGTGCAATAATTTTCAACCATCCACACATGCACAGTAATAATCACACAATTAACTGGTTAATCACACAAAAAATGTAGATCAGCCACATATGCAGCAAGGTGCTTATCATGTGATAAAAATGACTATCCAATCAAGATCCAGCTATCTATAAAGTTAGTGCTTGAAAAATATGTACGAAGAATTTTTCCAACTATGTGAGTTGATTTAATAAAAGATATTGGATTTACCTGTCTGCCTATGTCCTTAGACCAACATGGCTACAACTTACACCCCTGAAAAGAAGTGTAACAACTGTATACCTGGTTTCTATCCAGCTTTAATTTGAACATGTAGCAGGGTTCCTAGGCACAGACATTTTCAGAGCTACCCAGTAATCAGTGGGTCCATCTACCCAAGATACTGATTGCACAGTAGCCAAAAAATCCTGCGCAGTAGCATGGCACAGCACAGACAGTGCCAACACACTACTGTGCAGTATTAAGCTACTGCACAGTAGCATAACTTAAAAGATGCTTGGTAGTGCTACTGCACAGTAACTCTGGTTACTGTCCATTTATTTAGTACTAAATAAATGTTCAGTAACAACTGCACCATAGTGTCTTGTGTAGACGTGCCCAATTTATCGGTAATAAATACAGCCCCCCAGACTATGGGCATGATCCAGCCTCACTGAAAAGGCCCTTCTGGCACAGTTACCAGGTTAGGGACATTTAGTCTGGGTGGCAGCAGCTGGAAGCCTCCCATAGCCAGGGGGCTGGGGCTGGGGCAGGGGGCGGCGCCCCTGTCCCCTCTGTCTGTGGGAGCCCCGCTGAAGAGCAGAGGACAGCAGCGCAGAGCAGAGCCGCTAACAGCGACCCCTACCAAGCGGGGAGGGGAGGGACGGTTGCTAGGAAACCGCGCAGGAGGTTGGTAACGGCCGGGGCCTTCAGCGAGCAGGCGCACTCCCTCCTCCCTCCGCGTGACGCAGCGCTTCTACCAGTGGGAGGGGTCGTCTCCCGGCAACAGTCGTCCCCGCCCCACAGGCTGAGCACCCGGGCTTGCGACGTACCTAGTGTTCTAGGATCTCGAGCAGAGGCACCTCCCGCGCCCAGCCAGCCGTCCCGCCTCCCCGAAACCCCGCGAGATCGCGAGTGTGTGCGCACGCGCGCGCAGGGACAGTTGTAACCGGCAGCAACGGAACGCGGAGGGGGGTGGTGTTTCCAGCTGCTTCGTGCACATGCGCAGGGACAAGAGTTTCTTTGCCTGCCCTGGCACCCAGGAAAGACGCGTCTGTTGACACGAGTCTTGAAGCACAACTTCCCTTGCCCCCCCAGCTGTACCACTTGGGAGCATCCTTATCAGGGATCCAGGTTTTCTCTGGTTTAAAAAAAAAAATCGCCAATTTTTGGGTTAAAAGTAGTAACCCAAAATCCCCATTTTTCCATGATCAACATGAAACACCGCTATATATACATTATGCATTAGAGGCGTTTCATATCGATCATGGAACAATGGGGATTTGTGGTTACTTTTTTTAACTTGAAAATTGGGTTGTTTTTTTTTTAATCAGAGAAAAATGTAAGATCCCTGGGTTATGTTTCTTACTATAAGCAGAAGTCTGTCCTTACCTAGGGTTCCCTTGTAATCCACTTGCCATTTTGGAGGGAAAGAGATTTTTGGCTTTATTTGGGGCCAGGTGCCTAGCTGTGAAATAAGTTCAGGCTGCTTGCTTCAAATGAACCTACTTGGGCAGCAAAAATCTAGATGGCATCTTTCTTCCCCCCCCACCCCATTGAATAAAGTCTGCCATTGACCCTCTACATTGTCATTTGAACCCGATTATAAGAGGGGGCGATACGGGCTGCCATGTTGTGCCATATTTAATTCAATTCCCAGGGTGAAATTCTAACATGGCATTACTGCTTCACCTTGGTGTTCCTCAGCACCACAGTGCCTTGCGCCATGTAGATGTGACCTTTTGGAATAAGGGCCACAGTCAAAAATGGACTTAAGTAAGCTTCAGGCTCCAAAGTTCAAAACCGTGATGCCAACAGAGGTCCCTAACTCACCAGACACTTCCCTGTTTGGCCTGAAAAGTGACAACAGAAACAGGTCTGCCTCAACAGAAGCAAATCTGTTCCTATAGTGCTACTTGACAAAGGGCCCCTTATGCTTAAAGGTTGTCCAACATCTCTCCAGCAACATCTCTGCAGCTGGTCCAGTAAAAGACATCGCAAAAACCCCTTGCCTCACTACATGCCGACTAATTTGTTTTGCATCTTAAAAAATGTTTGGGAAGGGGATTTGGCTGAGTCGGGACCAATTTTGCTTATTTGTGACAAAACTAGTATTTCAGGAGGGATCACACAATGGCCCTGAAGTCAGGACTGTTTCAGAAAATTAAGAATAATTTTACCAAGAAAGGGGTAGACCTAAGTGCTGGGCTCTACTTCCAGGATGACATTTAACAGTTACTGGATAAAACCAGACAAAGGAAACAACCTCCCTGAAATAGTAAGCTACAAAGTCGCTGTTTCAGGGCTGAAACTGTACATTGAATAGCAGCTATGTCTCCTCTCCGACTTGTGTGTGAAGGTTTAAGGCTCCTGGAGCCAATGTAATGGATTACATGCGTGTGGGTGAGGGTAGAAATTAACTCCACCACTGGAACTTCAATAACATTTTCACTGCAGCTTGAACCAAAGGCCATGTCAGATATGTGAGGCAGAGTAGGCAGATCAGAAGTGGGCTGTCATAGTTTTGCCAGCTTTCCTCACTGAATTCAGGAGTGGGAAGACTACTGCAAATGGTGGCTTTTACTTTTTGGATGTTTTTTAAAGTACATTTTATCCTCATTCAACCTCACACATGCTAACTTCAATGGCAAATATATGTATAACTACTTCATATTTGTGCTAGCCCTGCAAACTCATCTGACTTGATGAAAAAAGTCTTGCATCTGAAAGTTTATCTAACTCTAGTTCAACTGTACAGTTGATCCAATACAAGCTCTCCCCCTAAGAAATTCTTGGCTGTTGCATTCCAATATATATTATTTTATGGATTGTTCATGCTGAAACTAATGAGCTGGCATAATTTTTATTTCATGTGATGACTTGTATGTCATGTCAGTTTTTAAGTTAAAATGATGTTTGAGGGGAAAGGGAATTTAATTATCAGAACACATTTATTCTAAGTGGAATAAAGAGTGCTTATTTAAGAAGGAAGAATTTAGAAGCATTTAAGAAAAATCTGGTTCATGAGTCAGACTTGCTTTTATGCAAGTAACAAAGACAGATCTAAAGCTGTCATTAAGTTACATCCCTTTCTGGGAACAATAAACCATCATAGTTGTGTATCTGACATTGTTGTTTGAGACTAAGAAAAGAGCTTTTTTTTGTTGTTGGGTTTTTTGTTTGTGTTTTTTTTCTTCAATTAAATATTTGTTTGCTGTGTTCTTCCCTAAGTGCAGATTTATCAGTAAGATGCTATGATTGCAAACATCAGGTGTGATTGATCACAGTATAACTCCAATGCAAATCCATTGTTTTTAGTAAAGTTCATCAAAAGACTTACACTAGGGCTGCCTATACACATGCTTCTTGGTGTTCTAATTAGAACATGTTGGAGTGGATTCGATTAACTGAGTCTGTTCCATGTTCTAATTAGAATGCTGCCGCATTGCTGCAGCGTCATGTGAATTAAGCCCCTACATATTTTAATATGGCCAGGGGGCTCTTTAACTAAACCTTGTCAAGTGAAGTTTAGATACAGCATCCTGAAGCCATTTTTAAATGTACAGGGACTTAATACATATGATGGTCAAGCATTTTAATTAGAGCGGCTGCCCAGGAACTGCTCTAATTAAAACACCCCCACCCACCAGCTTCCAAGCAAATGTATAGGCAGCCTAGCTTACTAACTTCAGTTGTGCCTTTTGATATACTGTGAGGAAAGGCAAGGAGAACAGGTGGGAGGGAGGACCTGGGGCCTCAGCACCCACTTGCCCCCCTCCTTGTACTAAAATCCAAGATAAGGGGCTTCTCCCCCCACACTCCATGTGGAAGAGGTTGGAGGGACGCAGCTTGGATTCAAGTAAATATGGTATTTGTTTCTTTTGAAATCAATGGATTGTTAATGGAAGAAGAGAATCAGATTCTGGCCCTAAAACTGCATATGCTTTGACAACTTACCTGATACTGGTGAGACCTGACTCAAAGGCCATTCAAATACATGGAAGTTTTTGACTTGAACGGGCTTCAAGTTGGGCTCCTAGTCACTTAACTTGTTTCTTGATCAAGTTCAAAACATGAAGCCTAATAATACCAGGTGTAGCCTTAGCACTTGTAGCAAGTGTACTGCTTACTGTTGTGACTAGTATGGAGGTAGCTATGATAATGAACCCTAGTATTTATAGTAAATATTTGTAGAATGAAGCATATACCATATTTAACCAAATCCAAAATGACTCTAAATTTTACCCCCTTCCCCCTCACCCCCAGTAATTAGATTCTATACATGGAAAATTATAAATTTGTTACAATTTTTCATGTATAGGATCAAATTAGTGGATCTGCATCTTAAATTTACCCTCCCCTGCTATGGTGAGGAAAGCAGCAGCAGGGGGAGAGAGGCCAGACCCCTGTACTTTGCCCTCCCTGCCTGCCCACTGCCCATCCCGTAACTCTGCCTGGTAACTTGCCCCCTGCTGCCTGTCCCCTTCCCTGTGCCTACCATCCTGACACCTGTTCCCCCTGCTGTTAGGCCAGCCCTCCACTCCC
>NW_017729032.1:168852182-168854018 GCF_001723915.1 Gavialis gangeticus
GCCCACCCCTGTAACCTATCCAGATCCCTCTGCAATCTCTCACTCCCTGCTCCCTACCTTGTTCCTGCCCACTCATTCCCTGCACCACCACCATCCGTTCTGCACTACTACCTTCTGTTGCTCTGGTCTGGTTCCAAGGCAGTCAGCAGCAGTGGTCCCAGCCTTGCCCATGCAGAAGATGTGGTCGCAGCTCTGGGCCTGTCTGAGTTAGGGCTGGAGAGCCGGAGAAGAATACAAACAAGGGGGTTGGGGTGTGCAGTCTCCCCCCAAGCCCAGCAGGCAGGTCTCCCCTGCATGTCCTCTCCTTCCCCACCATGTGGTCTCCCCCATGTTTTCTCAGCAGCAAGTCTACTGCACGAGTCATCCTGACCTGGGACAGCTCCCACTCCATGTTCAAGGTCAAAGCCAGAGCTGAGCTGCCAGCTGCCCTGGACCTTTACTAAAATATAAGATGAGGCTTCTCCCCATGTTGTTGTTGTTGTTGGGGTGGGGGTAGGAGGAGGCAAAAACCTTGTCTTGGATTTGAATAAATATGGTAGTTTGGAAGGGAAGCAACAACAGTTTATGCGGGATAATCAAACTTGTCTAATTGTATTGGAATGGACTGATTAGATAATAGTCTATTTGGGGATATAGGGGTTTATTTTGGAAACACTGATTTTCTTTTAGATATATGTAAGTTTACTCTATATGTATATATGCATACACACACACACACACACACACACACAAAGTGACACAAATTGCTCTGAGAAGGGGTATCACATAACTGTGATTCTTCAGGAGCAGACCAGGGACCAAATTATGATTGAAAGTTACAATTAATTCCCTGTTTCTCCTTGTACTAATATAGATCAATAGCAATTTATTTCCCTTTCTGTGCTGACTCCAATCTGTCAGCTGGCATATTGGGAAGGTATGGTGAGGTCAAACGCATCAATTCTGTCCATTTCCCACTTGTAGGACAGGAAATTATCTTGCCCACAATAATTACATATTCAGCGACATAAAACTTCATTAATATAGAATCAAGATTGATCAGTAATATCTCACGTCCTTCCAACAATCTCATATTCAGCAAATCTTGGTCCTTCAAAAAAAAGGAAGTACAGAGAAAGCATATCTATATCAGTTTCAGGCCCCTAGGAATGAGTTTCAAGCAGATGAAGCACTATGTGAGGAGGAAATCTGTTTTCTGCCCCAGTGCTGTGCTACTTACACAATTTTCCAATAACTTGGTAATGAGAAATGCTCAAACAACACTGGAATCAAAGGCTTACTCCCCGGCTCAGGGAGACAATGTCCATTTCCCCCAGCCACAGAGCAAAAGACATAACTGCCTAGTTCTGCTTCCTGGGTTGTGGCAGTGAATGGTGGAGGAGCACAGGAGGAGAAGGAACAACTCCAGCTCCATTCTAGCACCTGGGGTTAGTGCCCTGCTCACATACCCACTGTTACGCTACTGCCACAGAGTTTTTTCTTGGTTTCTAGTTCTACAAGTGGAAAATGGACAGAATTGATGCTTCTGAGTTCAACATACCTTCCTAAATTTTTTCTTGGTTTTGTTCTTCCATCTTCATGATGCTTTCTTTCCTGACAGCCAAGTAGCCTAAATTAAATAGGAATATGGTTTATGGCAGAATGGAGAAATATGTTGACCATTGTAGACTGAGGGAGCGGGGAACAGGGGCGAGGGCAAGGGAAGACTTACCTTCCCTGGCTGCTACTGCCATGGCTTCTGCTGTATCAGCCTCAGCTCCATTCTGGCAGCCATGTCTATGCTCCCTGGAATCTGACCCTGGTGCCCAGTTCACTGAATCCTTTCCCATATATATA
>NW_017729032.1:168854228-168855334 GCF_001723915.1 Gavialis gangeticus
TATATATATTGGGAGCAGGGCTGTGCCTGCTCTGTCAAAGGCTCCCTGAGAGGGAGGGTAGGAGAACTATTCTTCTTACTCCAGTCACCCCAGCACCCCTTCATGGCACATGGCACCCAGTATAGATGTCCCAGTTGTTCCAACCTAGTTATACAATCATAGAATGGTATAAAATTAGGTTTGGAAGGGACCTCAGGAGGTCATCTAGTCCTACCCCGTGCTCAAAGCATGACCATCCCCAAATAGATCATTTCAGCCGGAGCTTTGTCAAGCTGGGCCTTAAAAACCTCCAAGGATGGAGATTCCACCACCTCTCTAATTAACCTGTTCCAGTGCTTCATTACCCTCCTAGTGAGAAAGTTTTTCCTAACATCCAACTTAAACCTCCCTTGCTGCAACTTGAGTCGGTTGCTCCTTGTTCTCTCATCTGCCACCACTGATAATAGTCTACCTCCATCCATCGTCTTTGGAACCACCTTACAGGTAAAAGGCTACCATCAAATCCCTCCCCACATCCCCCACCCTGCCCCCATCTTCTGTTCTGCAGACTGAATAAACCCAGTTCCCTCGGCCTCTCCTCAGAAGTCATGTCCCTCAGCTCCCTAACCATTTTTGTTGGTCTCTACTGGACTCTCTCCAACTTGTCTATATCCTTTCTATAGTGGAGGACCCAAAACTTGACACAGTACTCCAGATATGGCCTCACCAGTGCAGAATAGAACAGAATAATTACTTCTCTTCATCTGTTGGCAACACTTCTAATAATGCAGCCCAGTACGCTGTTAGCCTTCTTTGCAACAAGGGCACACTGCTGACTAATATCCATCTTATTGTCCACTGTTACCCCCAGGTGCTTTTCTGCAGAGCTGCTGGTTAGTCAGTCAGTTCCCAGGCTATAGCAGTGCATGGGATTTTTTTGTCCTAAGTGCAGGACTTTGCACCTGTCCTTGTTAAACCTAAGATTTCTTTTGTCCCAATCCTACAATTCCTCCAGGTCACTCCAGAACCTAGCCCTCCCCTTCAGTGTATCTACTACACATTCCAGCTTGATGTCATCCACTAACTTCCTGAGGGTGCACTCCATCCCATCTTCCAGATCATTAATG
>NW_017729032.1:168855404-168856679 GCF_001723915.1 Gavialis gangeticus
CCACTCTCTGGGTGCGGCCCTCCAGCCAGCTAGTGACCCAGTTGTATCATCATAGAAGGCAATCCGGTTGGTCAGGTATGACTTGCCCTTGGTGAATCCATGCTAACTAATCCTAATCTTGTTTTTCTCCTCCAGGTACTTAGAAATGGATTTTTTGAGGACCTGCTTCATGATTTTTCCAGGGACTGAGGTGAAGCAGACTTGTCTATAGTTCCCCGGATCTTCCTTCTTCCTTTTCTTAAAAATGGGCATTATGTCTGCCCTCTTCCAATTGTTCAGGGCCTCCCCCAGTCACCACAAGTTTTCAAAGATAATAGCCACATCTCTGCAATCACATCAGCCAACTCCCTTACCACCCTCGGATGCATTGCATCTGGCCCCATGGACTTGTACATATTCAGTTTTTCTAAACAATCCCTATCCTGTTCTTTCACCACTGAGCTTGCTCAACTTCTCCCCAAACTGTGCTGCATGATGCAGTAGCCTGGGAGTGGACCTTGCCTGTGAAGACAAAGGTAAAAAAAGCATTGAGTACTTCAGCCTTTGCATCATCGTCTGTCACTAGGTTGCCTCCCTCATTCAGTAGGGGACCCACACTTTCCCAGACTTTCCTCTTGTTGCTAACATACTTGTAGACATTCTTCTTATTGCCATTCATGTCTCTTGCTAGCTGCAACTCCAGTTGCACTTTGACCTTCATGACTTCATCCCTGGCAATATTCTTATACTCCTCCCTCCCACGTTGTTTGTCCAAGCTTTGAGTTCTTGTAAGTGTAACCCAGGCGGTACTCCAAGATGTATTCCCTCTCCAATTGAAGGGATCAGAGCAGGTGCACAAGTACTGTGGGAGGTGTAGGGACCACCCCACCCCTACAGAGCAGAGCCAGACCACCAATGGGGACTTAACCATATACCTTTTAATGAGAGAACAGTACTGGGAACATAACCAGTATAAACCAGGGGGTATAGGGGACACTACAATGCCCCGAGGGGGCAGGATTCAACAAAGGTTAGACGCTTACAATCACAGACATATTCATCCAGTTGACAAAAGACAGGGTTAACAAAATATAAAACACAAACAGCAGAACAAACAATACTGGTTGGCAAAATATGAAAGGCACAAAATACAAAACATCAAATAACAAGGAATATAGGGCCAGGGTACCTGGAGGGGGTGGAAAGAGGGAAAACACAATGGCCTCTTTCCACTGCAATAAGAATTTCTCCCTGTCATGTCACTCACCCCAGCTGGGACTTAAATGCAGATCTCCA
>NW_017729032.1:168861679-168899276 GCF_001723915.1 Gavialis gangeticus
TCTCCGGCTGGCCATAGCCTCTCATAGGGGATCCTGGAGCCCAGCGGGCAGCCTCTCATGCTGGCTGCACACCATGCTGCTGAGGGTCCAACTGCTGCCTGCAGGTCCCACTCCTTCAGGTGCTTCTGGGGCAACTGCTCCCACCCTGCTGGCCCAGCTCTTTGAAACTCCTTCCTTGAGGTCCCTCGCTGGTTTCCCCTAAGTCAGCTGTGCTGCCCCTTTTATCCCCCTCCAGGTGACCCAAAGGGCTAATCAGGGAACATGGAGGGTGAGTCTCTGGGGCCTGATTGGTGAGGAAAGGGAATCCCAAGTCCTCCAATCACCTTCTACCCTTCCAAAACCCCGGGGCTAAATCACTACCAGCTAGCCCATCACATCAGCCTCTTTTTTGTGTTTAAACTCACTGAAGAATTTTCTGCTAAGCCAAGGTGGTCGCTTGCCACATTTACTATTCTTCCTGCACATCGGGATGGTTTGTTCCTGAGCCCTCAGTAAGATTTCTTTAAAATACAACCAGCTCTCCTGGACTCCTTTCCCCCTCAGCCTTGCCTCTCAGGGGATCCTGCCCATCAGTTCTCTGAGTGAGTCAGTCTGCTTTTCTGAAGTCCAGGGTCCATACTCTGCTGCTCTCCTTTCTTCCTTTTCTCAAGATCCTGAACTCAATAATCTTGTGGTCACTGCTGCCCAACTTGCCATCCACTTCTACATCCCTCACCAATTCTTCCCTGTTTGTGAGCAGTAGATTAAGAAGAACACTGTCTGTAGTTGGTCTCTCCAACACATGCACTAGGAAGTTGTCTTCAACACTCTTCAAAAACTTGTCACTACCCAGCCCCATTTATGGGACATTAACCAAGTCTCACCACTGTCAAATCTGAAATAACCCCTACTAGGTGGTGCTTCATATCACCTCCACCTCAGAAGGCAACATCCTAACCCCCAGGTCAAAAAGCATCTTCTGGATGAAGTTGGGCCAATAGATACCTAAGAGGCAAGGGCATCATCAAGATAGAAGAAGAACAAGTGAGAGGGAGCTGGAATCTATGGCTCAGACAGATGCCCTTTCTTTCAAAGTTCTATGTGAATTTTATATTACCTAATATTACAGAGACACCATCTGGGTGAAAATAATAGAGTTCAGATGACTAGGTGAACCTGAACCATTTATTAGAAAATTAAATTAGATCAACAAGAACAAGTTAGGTAAGGGGCCTTGCAGTCTCTGGGAGATCTGTTGAAGACTTACTCAGCACAAAGCAGGTGTCCCTTCCATCACTGGTTGCAGCACTCACCTCAGGAAAGATTTTAGCCTAAGATTTTTTATGTCATGTATTGTGTATGTGCTCTGTCAATGTCATGAATCTCACATCTCAAGTTATTTTCTATCAACATATTTTGCCTGTGGTTGCAACCCGCCCCTCATTCTTTAAATATATTAACTTCATATAACATTATTAATCACAATGTTATAAAAAGTACTACAAAAATACTTCAAATAATAAGTGTTTGGTTCTTTGTTAACCTTTATCGCCACAAAGGTAACCATTCAAGTGATGTCAGTCTTTTTTTAACCCCTTTCAATCACAAACTTCTTGTGTTGTTCAGTTTGTCTCTCCTTGCTTATAGAAACATTTAACATACAAATGCTAAACTGTATATAATATAGCATAACACAGTTCAGACAAACTTTGAATCAAAATTGGCTTGGCGACGGCACCTTGATCCCTGCATTACTAGAACATCTAGAGTGCAGCCTGTATCAGGGCTCTCTGGTCCTCTAATAATAGTAATTGGAAATATGTCTGCTTTTTGTTCCTAGTGTTGTTTATGGTTCTCCACATAGTGCTTCACCTGCTTTAAGTTCCTTAGAGTGTGCCTCAAATAGATGTCCATTATATTATCCTATTTGGAAATCCTTTTAGTGGGAACCCTTATTTAAAGTACTTTGTGGGGGGGGGTTGCCATTAGAGATACCCAAGAGGGGCATCGTCCTTTTTTATTATATTTCACCAGTTGAGAAGCCCTTTTGAACTTCAGGCTAGAAAGCTGATAAATTGATTGAAGAAAACCAAATTGAAAATTCATATTTTTGTCAGAGATCATGAGAAGGTCTTCAGACAAGTGAGTTTCAAAGGTATTTACGAAGTCCTTTCTAACCACTTCTCTAAGTTTGAGAATTTACGGTAAACAAGGTTACCTCTCTATTCTTTGGTTTTTAGCCAAAAAAACAATGTAAGTGCACTGCAGGTGCCAATATTTATAGCTATGTCCACACAAATAGAAATGAAATGGTATCAACTAGTCTCAACTAAGTCTACTATACCTAGATTCAAGGGGTTTAACAAAGTTACCTGCTGATGTGGGAATCAGCTGTGTGGAAAACTGATTTTTGTTTTCCCAAGAAAACCAAACA
Source organism: Gavialis gangeticus (assembly GCF_001723915.1). Classification (NCBI taxonomy): domain Eukaryota; kingdom Metazoa; phylum Chordata; order Crocodylia; family Gavialidae; genus Gavialis; species Gavialis gangeticus. The sequence continues at coordinate 168,864,093 of NW_017729032.1, forward strand.
ATTTGTGTTTTTCCTACCCCATCCCAATTTACCTTAGATTGGATTGCCATTTTAAACTTCATTTAACTTTCCCCTAACCTGCCCAAATGTTTGTACACGCCTTTGGAATCCTAAGTGGTAATGAGACATACTGTGGCTGTATCTTATCTTAAACTCAAATACCAGGCTGAGATGCATTTAGACATAGTATGTTTTCAGTGGTAGAATGGTGTGAGAATTCTTCTGTACAAGCATAGATTGGAGGCAGAACCTGTTTATGTAGTTTCCTTTTGAAAAAAAAAGAACTGGTGGATAGAGTTTGGTCATGCCCTGGGTAGGTTCTCTGTCCATTTGTTCAGTTCTAATATGGCCACATTTTGAGTAGGTGAGAAAGAGTATCTTTGTATTGCTTCAGCAAGGACTCAGAGAACACTTGCAGGACACGTGCTCTACATTCCCATTATTGGTCAGTGTAACCAAACCTAGAAACAAGGTGGAAAAGATCCTTCAGGAGACCTCCTAAAGATACTGGTACTCACAAGCATTCTGGATACAGAGATTTTAAGAGCATCAGCAGAAGTCACTCCCAGGGAGACTTCACCATTACATTACAGTTGGGCATGTGCAGAGCAAGAGAAGATGGATGTAGACACACTGCTTGGCAACATTTGTAAGGATACTGAAGAAACTACATACTTACAACAGTTAAACATATTTAAAATATTGACCTTTTTAACTAATACTGATTTGTATTTTAGCAGAATATTTTAAAATTCTTTAAATGGGAGGGGAAAACAATGGTTCTGAACATTGAACCTTCCTGCTCAATCACATTTATATCTAATTTCAGTATAAGCATACACTTAAAATAAAAACTCTGCTATTATTCAATATCCATACATACACGTGTTAATTTTATAAATGTGATACATTACAAAGCCATGTGATAAATTAGAGAACCATTTGGTGATGAAAGAGTTTGCTTTCTTACTGTCTCTGTGGTTTATGAATGTTCTTTTTCCTTATTGAAAAATCTGCTTGAGAAATAAGCCTATACTATGGGGTAGTAATCTCAGCTTCATACAGGAGTTTTGTATTATTTTATATTATTTAGCAGTATTGTATCTATTACACAATTAACCTTTATTTGAAGAGACCTCACAAACCTTAAAATATATCAGATCACAGATTTTTGATGTTTCAGAGAATGTGATCTAAGCAGTAGGTGGTGCTGCTGTTTGTCTTGTCTCAATGTGTAGAGCTGTGTTGTAATTACCTAGGATAACTACCTTTTTCCATGTAATTCAGTTTCCACTTAAGTGATTCCATTAATTCTAGTCAAAGAGCTCATTCTTTTCATAATCAGCAGAAATAAAAATCTTATTCAAATGCAAATGTATATGCTACATATGTTGTGATAAGATAATTAATTTAGACTATAACAAGGGAATAATTATCAATTAACAAATGTTAAATAGAACTTTGTCATATTCTACAAACCTTCTTCTAAAAATGTCCTGGTACTCTCATGGTGTGATGCATAAAATGTATTTAACTGAGCTGAATTTGATAGCTGCTGAAATTGAAGTACAGTAAAAAAAAATGATTGAAGCTGGAGAGCTAACCAACACTGAATACAATTGTCAGATGGTTTTTGTGAATCACTGCAACTCCACTCCACCAAAAGAATAAACCCAGCCTTTAGCAAAGAAGATACAGTCAGAGATGTGTGCAGTCTGATTCTAGAACTGCAGTTTCTATAGATGTCTGTCTGAACAGTAAAGGTTTGGGTGACCGGAATTTTAACCAAATCACCTTTTAAAATCCTCCTTTTCAAGTTTTGACATATAAGACTTAGAGCAACAGATCAGGTTGCCTGTGCTGTCAAGTGCAAAGCTCCTATCATTTAAAATTCCCACCAGGGCCAAGAGAAAAATGGTTGAGTAACCTTTTGTTAAAAGTGGTTTACTGGCCAGCACATATATACCAGTCACTGTAATTAATGCAAATTAATCCAAGCTTTAGACACTAATATTGGAGAAATTAAATTCAAACGTATAATTAGCCTATATGATCACAAAATAATACAGCCAAGAAAAACACAAATAATTAAAATAACTACCTCTAGGGTCATTGGGTGATTTAACTGTAACTCTCTTGGAAAAGATTCAGGTTTTGTGTTAGACTAGTCTAGCACATGCTTGGAATACCACAGAACCCACAGATACAGTTTTGCACCCAAACTCAGTCCACAAATACAAGTGACTTTAACTTAGTGATTCTCAAACTTTTTAGATTCAAAGCACCCCTTGAAAAAGGCCAGGTCTTAGTTCTTAGTTTTTACTTTTTTTTTTTATTACAAAACACAAACAAACCATAGAATAGTTTTTCTGTTGCAAAGAACTTAGAAAGACCACAAGAGGTCAGAATGTTTTTAACACTGTGGAACTCTACGTTTATTTTATGAATCATGTTTGCACACCTAACAGTGCTAACATTGCATGGCACCCTGGGGCACCCTTGAAAGGATCTCAAGGCAACCCAGGGTGCCATAGTGCCCTGCCTGATGATCACTAGCTGTTTTTTTCACTGTAATTGCAAACAGCTATTTTGGGTGCAATCAAATCAGTTTATACATTTCTTGTATTGTTTTTGTCTTTGAGTGTCTGGCAAGAACTGACAAGAACTGACTGGCATTCAATCTTAAAATGTATTTTTCCTTCACAAACTCACTTATTCCCTATTTTCAGTTTCTCCTCCTTAAAGCATGAGCTCTGAGGTCATGTTCTGGGGTTCTCAAGTTTATCCTGTTTTGGCCACGTTAGGAAGACCTAATCACTACATATACCCACCTCACCCAAGCCAAAGCCCATGTTGAGCCTTTATTATGGGTGTGTTTACACGTGCAAATCAGTGTGACTAAATTTAATGCGCATTAAGCTAATGCACATTAAGCGATTTTTCATAGTATTCTACATATGCAGGAATTTGGGACTAAAGTTGTTCCCAAGTCTCTCCAGTCCTGCCATGTGCCCCTGTAGCCACCAGAGGGAGCTCCAGCCTCTGGCCACATGGCTACCAGCACTTGGCAGCCACGTTGAAGCCAGACCCAGCAGCCAGCACTTGGCAGCCATCTTGGAAAATCTGATCTCTGACCAGCCCCTTTCCTGCCCAGGGGCTGCTTGCTCAGTGCAGGGGCAGCATATGCCAGCTCCCTCCTTCCCCACCCTGCTCCTCCATGCCATGGCTGCCCCTGCATCTGCCAGCGATGCCCAGTGCCCGCTGCTCCAGCCTTGCTCCTGCCAGAGGTGACCAAAGCCCCATGCTCCTGCTGTCCATGGTGCTGGCCCTGCTGGCCCCAGCAGGCACCCCCTGCCCAGGCCCCAGGACAGCCATGGCCCCACCATTGTGGGGTGGGGTACCAAATTGATACCTGTGAGGTATCAAATTTAGGCAGGCAGGTGCTTGTGCAAAAGCAGGTACCAAATTTAGGTGCAATTATCCTTATTTCATGATGTTTAATGCTCAGTAAGGGCCTGCACACGTAGGAACATGCCTATATTGCTCATTAAATTACACTAATGAGCATTAACATGTCTCACGTAGACGCATCCTATGAACACTAACTGCACTTCCAAATGAACCTTGAAACCACATTTTAACCCTAATTCTATATCAATAACTGCACTTAACACCTAAACTGTTAATCCCCAAATTAACTCTGTTAGTACTCTTTGCTCTACTAGTAGTTTTTCACATACTCCTTTTCTACATTGGTTTCCTATCCCTTTACAATTGTGAGCCTTTTTCATAATCTGTTTTACCAGACTCAGCCTGATCAACATTCTCTCACTTTCTTCAACTATGTTCTCCTTGCCAATTCCTGTACTTCACAGTGTTAGCCCTTACTTACCTATAACAGGCCAAGTTGAGAATTTGATCCGTTTCCCCAGATCAAAAGTACATGGATGAAGACCAGAGTTTATATAGGCTTATATATTAACAGCCTGCTTTTAGTATGAGGGAGAACTGTAGGATGAAGCAAGGGGGTACTGTAGCTGTTTAGTAATTGGGGTCTGGGTATTGTTTTGTCTTGCTGAAAAAGCTGGTGAGAACTTCAGGGAAAGCAATTTTCTGGCAAGGCTCCTGAACAGCCAACTATGTCACTGTGTTCAGGAGGTGTACATAGACTGTAGTGAACCCCTGACAGAAAAGATCAGAGTGAAGGCAAGCTGACCCAGTGTAGACTGTGGCTCTGAGGTGAGTGAAGCAACCATGGAGACTGAAATGACTGTTTGTGTCTAGGTCACTGGCAGCTATTTAGGGTTGAAGGAGAGACTGGGCTTAGCTGTATTGCTACACTACTAGTCCTAGAAGTGCCTGTATAGAATGGAAATGGACTGATTGGGCATGTCATGAAATTAATGTGCCTAAATTTTCTCTGCAGAAAATTCAGACACATTAAACTTCTCTGCTGCCCCCTACAAGAGCCAGGAGGAGCTCCAGGCTCCAGCTGCAGCTGCCCAGGTGTCAGCTCTGGGCTGGCAGGGGCGTGGGGGCAGCTGTGGGCTGGCAGGAGCACAGGGGTCAGTCTGAGGTTGGCAGGGGGCACAGGAGGTCAGGCACAGGCATAGATCTACCTATCTGTGGATCCTAAACATAAATTAAATTTCCCCATTACAATGAGTGATATGCTTCCTGGGAAACAGGGGATTGGTCTCTGGAGATGTGCAAGCCCTACCCAATAAAATGAATGGAAGATCTATGTAGTTCTGCACAATGACATAGGCTGCACCTCCCTGTACCTGGTTGCATTCAACTGGCAAAAAAATGAAAAGACAAAGGGGACATTCCTTTGAAAAGCTCTTAATACCACTCCCACTTGAAGCAATTCAGAGTTGGAACATTTCATTTTAACACCATGTAGATGTGTAACCTCCAGTATCCCCTCTCCCCAGAGTGCTTCAAAATGTCTATGAAAGCATGAGTGCTACAGCTAGAAAGGAGGAAACCCACACGCCTCTCTGCATTCAATCTCCAGAGGATCCCAAGGATGGCTGAGGTCCTAATAGAATGCCTATTGGCTCTCTGTCGTGGTGTGCCCTTTTTCTTGTGTGGAGGTGGGCCGGAGAGCAGAGCACTATGAGATGTTGGCAGACTGAACAATCACCTGCCACCCTCTTTTGGTTAGTACGTTTCATGAAGCACTTCAAAATGAAACACTTCAAAGATGTTCCTTCTTTTTTGATCATCCTTTTTGAAGTGGTTTAGCTGTTTTTTAAGGTTTGTCATCAGGCATGAACATCTGCACCCTCCCTGCTTGTAATATTTTAAAGGCACTTAGATTGTTTCAAAGAAAACAACTTTCCATGACTATGTCGATGATATCTTAGAAGCAAAGTAGAATTTAGTCCCTAGAAAATAACTAAAAGGACGCTGTAGGCAACAACAGCAGCTCATTAAGATTCATCTCCTGCAATGGAGAAACCTCTACCATTTCTATACATGTGTCCAATTTTAATATCTGAGCACTTACGTTGGTCTGCTTTGCAATCTATAATATACCTAATACTTACCATTTACCACTTTCTGTGTGTCCTTAAGGTTCCAGTTGTGTGTCCATTTCTTCCTTTGAGGCTACTTCTAACTTCTCTTCCTACTTACAAAGGACAACTTTCCCTTTGATCTGTAGAGCTGCTAAAAGATTCTGAAGTCTCTCATAATTTTGACAATGCTTCTGATATGTAGATTCCTTTCTTCCTGTTCATTTATTATAATTTTATTCTGTTTCCCTTCCTGTTTTTCTCATCTTTCTTTCAATTCTTCCATCTTCCTCACTTACCTATTCTTTTATCTGTTCTTCTTTACCTTCTAAAGCAGTGGTCACCAACCAGTGGATATCGATCCACCAATAGATCTCAAAGCCTCCTGCGGTAGATCTTGGAGTTGATCCAAGGCTGGGGTGGAGGACTGGGTGCCCATGTGTGTACCCAAGCCCAGCAGGTCAGTCCATGGAGGAGGGAAAGGGCAGGGGCTAGACTGAGGCCCCTGTGGTGAGGGACAGTGCCGCAGAGGCAGGAGCAAGGGTAAGTTGAGTGGGGCACTGGCCAGGTGGGACTTACCTGGGGAGGCGTGCCCCCAAATTATTTTTCTCCCTTTGCCTCAATCTGGCACCCCCTTTCCTCTCCACAGACTTACCTGCTGGGCTGGGAGGTGGGGGGCAGCAGTGTACGGTAGATCTTGAGTAGCTTTTAAATATCAAAGGTGATCTTCTACTTATAAAGGTGGGAGACCACTCTTCTAAAGCATTAGTCCAGTAGAATATGCATAGAGAGAAAACTTCTTAGACATTCTTGCATCAAATCTCTTTCACAATTTTAAGTGAAACACTTCCACCTCCTGGAAGTGTTTCGTGATATCCATCTTCTGACTAAATTTGTACGACTCTATTTTGATTAACATTTGCCAGATACCCAAAAAGAAAGTTTTAAAAATTCCCCTAATGATATCTAATTGTTATTAGATTAAATTGATTCACTTCCAAAGCAATTAAGCTAAGAAAAATAAGGTTATTTTAGTACTAAATAAAGGGCTTTCACAAGGGATTTAATGTAGTTTAATTAATCCACTTAAAAACTAATTTAGATTAATATTCCTGAGTATCCCCATGCAAGATTAGCTCTAAATCCACTCTCTTTCTAATTCTTTAAACTCTATCACAGTTACTGCTAAGAAAATAAAATGAGAGACCCCCAACTCAACATTCTTTTTTGCCCATTCTTTTAACCATAAAACAATTTATTACTAAAATATCTCCTAAAAACTAATGCAATATTTTAAGTAGTCCATCTCTATGGCATTCCTTTCCATCCTATCCCACCCCGCAATGCTTCATTTAAAGACAGGAGTGTTCCTTTCATATCAGGTGCTGTGACTGGTTTCTCTACTTTTCTTTGTCCCTATTTCTATATGATTGGCTGCTCAGCTGCCCCTTTCATTTTCTGAAACTAGTTCATTATATTTGCTTCACATTTACTCTGTATTCTGTGCTGGTTCTTGTTATTAATTTACTTTTTTCAATAATTTTTAACAGATGTACAGATTTTTCTTGTTTCACTGTCTATTAACCCCATTATCTTCTTTTATTCCTTAATCTTTCTACCAACCATATTATTACCATTATTCTTTAAATTCCTGTAGATTAATTCCTTTTGTCTACTGCAATGGCTGTTTCCATCTGTTTTATTCTCTTGATATTTCCATTCCCTCTGTCCCCATTTTTTGGCAGCCTTCCTTATTTCCCATTTGATTTCTTCTCATCTATCTTTAAAGTTGCCCAGATTAATCTTTTTGTCATTTGATCTTCTAAGGTTGTCATTGTTTCCTTTATGTCAGCTAAGAGCTGAATCCTGTTTCACTTTATGCTCCTAAAAAGCATATAGGTAGCTACATAACTGCAGGGAAGCACCCTTTGGGCAGCATAAATTTATGCCACTCCAAGGCAGCTTTGTGGCACTTATGTACAGCTTGAGAAATTTTATATTGCCACAGGAGAAGAGAATGACACCCTGAACACATAGCTGCTAGAAATAGTAGGAAGGGAGCCCATGCCAACTTTTAGCCCATAACTTAGTGGTTAGAGCCCTGACCCAGCAAGCAGAAAATCTGGGTTCTATGTGCACACACCCTGAAGAGTTTGAACCACCAACTCATAGACTTAGCACTGCCCAAACCTATAGCTAGGTGCATGGCTCACAGGCTATGTTGCACATGGGCTTAATTAGCACCTAATTAATTAGGGTCGCTCAATCGGCAGCTTTCCCCTACAGTCCAGCAGCAAATGAGGAAGTGGTCTTTCCCCCCAAGATAGTTAACAGATGGACCAGGGCATATCTATCACCACCCAATCCACCTGGTAATTAGTTATGATTTGATTAATTAGGACTCACACCAAGATGTTACTGATACAAATCAATGGTTTATTATGAAACTAACTAGAACAAGTAAGTACCATATGCCGTACAGGTACATAGGAACTGACTTAGTCCTAACAGTCACTATAAATTCTAGTTACCTATCAAATCCTATATTACTTATACTTATCTTAATACCAATGCTATACAAGTCCTTGCGTAACAATATCTAATTATAAAAATGACAATAAAAGGACTAAACTTTATTATAAGGAACAGGAGAACTTTATTCAGTTTGACTCCAGTTGTTGGGGTACAGATGACTGCACCTCAGGCAGTGGCTTCTGATCTTCATTGGACACATGCCGAGAAGAAGAGCCCAACAACCCAGAAGGGAAGAACAGGATAAAGTACTGCCTACCGATCAGAGCAGAGGGCTGCTACTTTATGTGATAGACACACCCAGAGGGAAGAGCCTGGGGAGCCAACCCTTTCTGCTCTGGTGGCAAACAGAAGATCTCTCAGGGTAAGGGCCCCTGGGACCCACGGTGACAGGGCCCAGTACCAGGAACCTCTGTGGTTCACACAGTTGATCAGTTACTCAGCCTCTCCATGTCTCTCACTATCCTTCCTGCCAACAAGCATCCTGACTTCTTTCCTCCTCTCAGTCATGCCTCAGGCAAACCCCAACCACACACACACACACCGAACTGACCCCAGACACACATGCACACATTGAACTCTGCCCACACACACCCTTTATGCTAGGTGTGTACACAGCTTTTACCCATGCTCTGCACACATCTCAAAATCTGCACCCAACACCCTTCTCAGGTGCCTTACAACATTCTTAGCAGGGTAAGGTTATCTGGAGTCCACATGGTGACCTACTTACACACACCCGAATTTTTGCCACAATACCTACAGCTCAGCTATGGGGGATTAGAGGGCAATAGCCAGCCTGCCTGTTCTGGTCCAGCTGACAGGGATGATTGGCTAGTCCTGGAGGAAGTTAAAAGCTCCCAGAGAGATAGGGACAGATGGGAAGTGAAGCTGAGAGGAAAGGCAATATTGAAGGCTGGGGCTGGTGGCCGTTTGAGGTAGGAAAGGGAAGGCTGGCTCCTGAGCCTGGGTAAAGCTTGCTACCCCTTCCTCTTGAAGCTGGTCCATGAGAGAGGCAAAAGTGGAGTCAGGAGGAAGAAAACAAGCCAAAGAGTATGTAGCTCAATAAGACAGGTTCTTGAGACTTTGCATTTCCAAGTCTCTATTTTAACGAATGGATATTAAATGGAATGTGCTGCAGATCAGTTTCAACAGAAAAGTAGGAGGTTCAAATGCTATCTGTGGCCCATACACACTGGGCTGATTTGCAAACCATGTGTGATTGCCAAAAATTTCAGTCATGTAACCCGCTGTTTTGGTTCAGTGGTAGAATCCTTGTCTGCCACATGGAAGACCCAGATTTGATTCCCTGACATGCACATAACTACAGTGGAGTCACATCATATGCGCATTTAACTTATGCAAATTCAACTATACGTGCTCGGCAAAAAAAAAAAAAGAGAAAAATACAATTTAAATCGTCTACAGAAGATGAAGATGATGACGGCAACCAGGAAGAGCCAGCAAGTTGGAATCTTCATAAATTTGCTGAAGTGTTCCAAGCAGCGAAACACTTGAATGATTTAATTTCTGAATATGATTCCTCTATGGAACGAAGCCTCAAAATCACATATAGTATTACGGACGATTTGAGACCGTACCAAGAAATGTTTGAGCAGCTCAAGAGACAACAGCGACAGTTGCCGATCACCATGTTTTTCAAGAAAAAACAACCGGCAGCAGATAAGCCTATGCAATCAACTTCTAGAGCTGAACCAGAGCCAACCACTTCGTCTACAACTCGCTTACCGTAATTTTGACTATACATGATTTTCGCCTTATGCGCTGACTTTAGAACCTAACCCCCGCGTAAGATGCGACTCCACTGTACAGCCATTGAGGCTCCAAGTGCCTGGACTTGGTCTGGCTTTTGGATTCTGTCTCAATGGTCTAAAGGGGGGATTTAAGGTCTGGGCAGCCTCTACTTCTGCCTAGGTGTACTTGTTGAAACTCCTGGTGACCTCTCATGCATACACCATGATCTGGATGGTTGCCTACTTCTACTATTCAGCTATGTAACTGAGAGCCATAGATCATGATGCAAAACAGGGCTTCATCCTGAGTCACAAGTAACTCTAAATACCCTTTCCAAGTTCCTGGCCTGCAAAGTACTTACCTTGGTTAAATTTAAAATACTGCACCTTTTTTTCCTGCCAACCCCCTTCCTCCCTTCCCTTGCTTATGGATTTGTTTTGTCTATATGCTAGCATTTCATTTCTGAGCTATCTTTGATTTCAGGGAACTCTTTTTCACTCCTACTTAGATGTTCTTATCAACTCTTATATCCTGATCCTTCCTGACTTCTGCTGATAGTTTCTTTTTGGGTTATGTTCTTGTATTTTCCTATGAAAGCTCCTGAGAAGTTGGAGGAAATTTTTTCCCATTTCCTTATTTTGCATCTTCTCCATACAAAATATCTATTTTTGTGAGTCTATTATATTCCTGTTTCCTTCCTTCTCTCTACGTGTCTCTCTGTAGCCATTGCTCTTGTTCTTGTTGTTCTTGTTCTCTTACTTGCCTTTGATCCCAGTTTCCATCTCTGCCTCTGTTTTCTTTTTTCTGTCTTTCTACTCCTTTATCTTCGTCATATCCCACTTGCAGAGTTCTCTTTCTGCAGTCCTCTTATTCACCCACTTGAACATCTAGCTGAGGCAAAGCCTATATCAATCCTGTGGCCCTAGTGACAAACTCTTTTCCCTTATGAAGTAGTTTACACTCCTTCATTATCTCTGTTCTTTGCTCCATTAGATCTTTCAGACCTGTCCTTTCTTACTTGTCTCAGCATTTCATCCAGCTGTGCGGTTTCCTCCCATTTAACTCACTGCCATTTCCTATGTCCATTCCCTTTGTTTCCCTTCCTTTCCCACTAGTAATGCTACCTAAGAGAAAACATGAATCATGTTGTCCCTTACCATACCATACTGTTTTATTTCATACCCTATCGTTCTTTACCATTCCCGTTTTCTGCTCTTCCTTTTAATTATGTTCACATTTGTTCTTATGGATCTACCTCTGCTTCTGCTAAACTAATGCCTGATAACATCCTGCTAATTGCTAGTCAAGTTCCCAAATTCTTCGACAAATAGTCTTTTATTTTCAGTAAGAGACCAAAGCCTCATTTTGCTGAGCTTTACACCTTCACTTTATTCTCCTTTCTACCTCCATCACTTCCTACTTGTTTTTTGATTCCAAATTTGAAGCTGCTATGATGGGAAGCTGAATCTTGTCCTTCAGTTCATATTATATTCCTGAAATATAGGATTAATAATAACTTAGTGCAATAACTGATTTTATTGTTTGAATTTATAGAAGAAAAACAATTTATAGTGGATGATGATTGACCATAATCACCTATCTTTGTCTGCAGAGAAATGGAAGAAAGGCAGGCATATTTCTCTGTGTTTTTTATGAGATTTTCTTTCTTTCTTTCTCTTTCCCCCATCTTTTCACTGTCCTTGCCCCCTAAGTTATAGACCAGGAATTGAAAGTGGGCAGATAGTGGAAGGAACAGAGCACAGCAGGGCAATGCTGCTTTAAGTGACAGTAGCTACAACAATGATTTTCAGCATTTAGCTACAAGGTCCCCCTACATATCTCTTCTTAATTTAGATCTATCTTCCTGATTTTCAACTGGGGTGGTGTGAAATTCAGAAAAGTTACGCAGGGTAGCTTTGTGACTAAAAAAGGTTGAAAACCACTGGTACAGAGATTAATCCTTTGCTTAAAGAAAGATGTATTTGGTGTCATTTCTTCATCAGTGCATCTCAGCACTGATACTATCATCAGTGCATCTCAGCACTGATACTATTTCCTCTGGCAGGGGAATGGAATATATTATGTTTTAAACATACACACCCCTTTTCAGGTGTAAGAGTGATGCCAGTTTTAATCTGGGAAAAAAGTGTGCTTCGGGTATCAAAAGTTTAAGAAACACTGTTTTAGGCAAATAGCCAAGGGCTCCCTCACAGCCTAGGATGCATCCATTTTACTGAACCACACACCCACTAGCTGATTTCCTTCCTCTTTGTACCACATACCTCCTTCATTTAGCTGCCTGGGGGGCAGCTTCAAAAGAAGGCTAGAGATGGGGGAATTTTTCCCAGGGTAGCCATTCAAAGAAGTACGTATTGCTGCTTTGGTCTGCTTGCATCAGTTCTTATCTCTAAATGACCTTTTGACCTCACATCCCTCTAAAAACATAGCCCAGTCTTCCTGAAAACTGTCAACCCTGTGACAGTTTTCTGTCACTGTGTCCCTTTCACTGCATTCAGAGAGCTGAGAAGTTTCTCCTCTCCTTCACTGAATAACATACCTGAACAACACATGATTTCTCTTTGCTTTGTATAGATATTATATAAGTGTACCAACACCACCAATTAACTAATCTTGTTAGTGGCTAAGATGCTCAACAGAAGGGGGAAAAATAGCAGCTGATGCACTGTAGCTGTTTTTTTAAATCTTTATTTACTAATAAATTTTTTGCCAGAAATTCTGGCAAACAATAACCTCAACTTCAGGATTCCATAATTGATCAAGGCAAAATTTGCTTATTGAACTGCTATACAATGACGTTGTTATATGGAAATGGAGAGTCATGGTCTATGTTCTCACAAAAGGGTAGGAGATGCATTGAACTCTTGTCTTTTCATTGATTTCTTTGTACTTATGGTTTGTCTTTATGTGCTTGACATTGGTTCAGTGTTTGTCAGTTATACAGCAGCCTGGCTGACCCATGATAAAAAAATAACATTGGTTCAGATTTGGGGGAAGGACTCAATGCTAATAGTGAAGCCATCTGATCCAAGAGAATAAAAAAGACTACAGACTGAATCCTAATATGTGTGTAACCACTTTAGGTTTAGTAGATAATGGATATATACCCAAATGGCTGCAGGGTAAGATGGCAATAGTATTACTAGAATGGTAAAAGCAGCTTAAGAGATTTAAAAAGATTTTGGTCTCACTGAGTAAAAACCCATAACTCTAGCCTTGAATTGACCTAGAGCTTGCATCTTAAATGCTGACATAATTCCAAATACCACTCTCTCTTCCCAGCTCTAATCAGTGCATTCTTACCTTATATCTTTGTCTTCGTGGATATATAAAAGATGTATGCACACGTACAAACATGTGTGTGTGCATATATTTGTTATGTATATACATATATGTATACATATCTATTATGCATGTATACAATACAAACAGTATGATTATATACATGGATATACATATATGTATATATGTTTTCTTCTGTAAATTTTCAATAAATTAATGAACCTTATACACATATTGCCTAACATGAATTGGCAAATGAATTTTAAATCTTATTTGAAGCTTGACTGTCATGGGTGACTGGTGCCTCCTGAGTTAGGGGGGACACTTCCCCCCCAGGGACCCCATCACACCAATCCCACTAACTAGGGTGGTCCCCTGCGGCCTTCTGGGTGAGCTCAATCAGCCACGGGTGGACCACAGGGATTGCTTCTCCTGGTGCCCCCACTCCCTGGCGAGCGCTCCCTGGGGGAGGGGGGGGGGTGAGGGGCACCAGCGCTCTCACCTGCACTCCTGCCTGGGAACACTGGCTGTCAGGGGGTGCACCATCACTCTCAGGGGGTGCATGTGCAGCCTTTATGCATCGCCACTGAACTATTGGACTTAAAAGAGTAGAAGCAGTGAACTCGCTTGTTTTCAATCAATGAGTCTTTCCTGTCAAAACTGCAGATCCCTGCCATTGAAACATTGTAATTAAGCCATCCATTCATCAACAAGTGGTGCTTTCAAGCCCTTCCTTCAAACATCTGTTGTTTATTTAACAGTATTCTGAAGGCAGTCACTGTACAGGAATCCCATGAACAGATGTAATGTACACACAGTATATACTCAACCAGAAAGAAGAAAAATGACAGAATTCTAGGGTTACTCATCAGTTCTGTCAGAAAACCAAGTCACAAAAGCAAGAAATAGGTCTTAAAGAATTTACGCTTTTTATAGCAGGAACCATTGTCTCCCAGTATTGAATTGTAGCCATCCCAAATCTTTGGGCAGTGGAACAGGAAACAAGAATTCTATATACCGCAGGTGCAATTTCAGTTTAGCAAAATTAAGCTATCCACACTGGAATATGGTAAGATCATTGGATCTGACACTTTTGAAATAAATGTTTTAAGATATTAAATCCTCAGAAATAAATAATCTGTGTAACATAGATTAAGGTCTGCATTAACTTTGCAAATATCAAGCACAAGGATCATCAAGTCATCATTACTATTTACTTTCCAATTGCCCATGCTTAAGAACTATAAATTATCCTCTTTCCTTTTTTCCCCATTGCATTTTAAATAGAAACTGTTCGCTACATCCTTGATCCCAAAGAAGTCCAATACAGTATTTGGTTACTGTGACATGCAGCAATTTATCATTTTGCAGTCTGAAGACAATGACAACCTGAATTCTAAAGGTGGTGTTTGTAGGATTTTTGGTTTGCTTTGCTTTTGTTTATATTTCTTCTGTGGTTGGGATATAGTTGAGATATCCACACTATCCTTAGCAGAGAGTTCCTATCTGTAGAAACAGTTTCAGGTTTGTCATGGATGTGCTCGATCACTGGGAACTCAAAGGCATCAAACGAGAGTCAGAGGTTTGGAATACTGGTTCAGTAATCAAAGCCAGAATGCCAACTACTTGCAACAGCTGTAGACAGAAGTTATATTACTACTTCAGTGGAAGTGCACAACATGCACAAGTGTGTGCCTGTCACTAGTTTCCCTTGGATTTCTGCCACTTCAGCTTCTAACTTCCCAAGAGTGGGTAGCAGAAAACAGCTATACATGGATAGGATGCTGCTCTGTACAGTACAGTAGCAAGAGAGCAAAAGCATCTGTGGTTAACCCCACTGAGTTAATGCAAGGATGTGATAGCCATAACTATTACCATGGGAAAATTTGGATTTTTCTTTTTAATACAAATTTCTTTATCTGCAAAAATATGTCCCATCTAGCAATACTACAAGATAGCATTGTAACAGCAAAAGAACTATTATATACAATCTGCACAGAATAAACATCTACCAATTAAAGATCTAAATACATTTTCTTCAGTACAATAGTATGTCAAAATCTGATACAATCTCATTTGAAACAAATATGAGAAGACTTCAAATCCGACTAGCATGGGGTGAATTTTTTTAAAACTCTTAAGCCTTTACCCGGATTTTACTATGTAATCTGATACATACATCAGATATAATCAGATATATTATAATCAGTGTAACTTCAGAGTAAGCTCTGGAAGCTATATGACATGGAAATATTGTAGTAAATGTGTATGTATAAATATATCATAATTATATTTAAAATTAATAATGCCAAAGGAAAACAAAATCAGACAAAATAAAATTTCTGAAGGCCTCCAGCCATGTTATAAACAATTTGTGACTGTCCTCCCCTGGCAACCTGTAGCCTTTAGACTGTGAACTTCATTCATTGTGAATAATAAACAGAATTATAATATTCAAGGCCTTTCATTACATTAAAAGGTAGAGATATTTGCATAGTTAAGGAAATGGAGAAACTGAGTGACAGGCCTACTGAAGCTAAAAAGGAATAGACAAAAAAGAAGGTCTCAGAAATAAAGTATTAAAAGTTTGTTTAAAAATAATTTGATAGCTTGATAAACTAGAAAATCAAATCTGAGGCATTCTGAAAAACCCTGAAGAAGCCTTTGTAGAAAAACTCACACCATCACTGAATCTGCAGGGGAGGTAGGGATGAGAAGGGTGAGACTCTTATGATAACATTATCTGCCAAGAGAAGATTTTTTTCCTGACAAAGCAGGTCTTTGATGAAAAAGAAATAGTGATTTTAATACTATTTTCTGCCTAACTTAAGATATCCTACAAACCAGAGCTACATTTTCTTGATATTCAAGCTGTCAGACAGGTTATTAGAGTAAGTGGCAACTGGAAGTTTTGCTAATTGAAAATAAGGGGAAATTGAAGCATATATTTAAAGTTATATTCAAAATGGATCTGAACAAGAAGCAATTTTCCTGTCCTGCACAAACTTTTTTGAACTTTCAAAGGCTTTTTTATTGTATATCAGGATGAAACAAAGATATCTTGTTGTGGAGCAGCAGAGAACAAGATCAGAATGACTAAAATTCTGGTGGTTTGAACACTCATCTGTGTGACTATAAATCAAGACCTTGTTCTGCATATTTACAATAAGGATTTGACTCTAAGGCTATCATAGTATTTATCATTATAGTAAAAAGATATATTTGGATTATTGTTTTTATTACTTTTGGTTGCAGCAATATTTGTGGACATTTGTGGTGCCCATACATGTAAGGGCAGGCATTTCCAAAGACACTGTAACTTTTGCACTTTACTTAAAGTGCTTTAGGTACAGCACCTTAAAACTTAATAGACATTCCATGGTTTGGTGCAAATTTCATGCCTTGCTGTAGCTCTGTAGAGTAGGAAGCAGGTGGTAGCAATTAGTAATTACCACTTTGAAAAGCCCCAGTTAAATAAACATGCAATTAAGGTGAACTAGGTAAGCTGGGATGCACTACCTCAGTTTGCCTTATTTTAAAACACTTACATGAGGTTTAATTAAGGAGACTTCCACCATTTTAAAAATGTTCTAAAGTCGCCCATGTGTATTAAGTGATGGCTTTAGAATACTTTAAATGGTGTAAATGTCACATGTATAGGCAGGCACCCTAGAAGTGTGACAAGGGGCTAGGGTATCTGTTTTCTTGTAAGTGGCACCTCCACAAAAAATTCTGGTGGCACAAGGGGAATTTTTTTTGCACACACTAACTTCTGTATCCTTGAGTAGCTCACGTATCAGATTCAGTATAGAATTCAGAATAGAATTCAGCATAGAACTTACCTTCTTTAGAGGCTGAGTAAACTACTCCGTGCTGACCGCTGTGACTCCATGTTACAGAGGCTGGTAGGGGTGGGTCAGGAGTGAGCACTTACCTCCTCACTCAGAGTACACTGCAGGTTGTGGCAGTGGCACAGGCTCTTAAGAAGTTGCCAGTGTGGTGACCCTCTGAATTGGCACCCAGAACTGTGACCTGCTCACCCTACCCCTCCAAGTTTTGCTATGTGGCTAAGCCTGTGATCAAGTTAGCTCATTCAAAGCTAGTTGGCCACCTCTGCATTAAAGTACAGTCTGGAATATAAACATACCTTCTGGCCCATTGAATATTTTTGCACAGAGAAAGTCTTCAGTAGATGCTGAGAAACTCATCCTAGAATAACTAATAGCCTAGTGATCAATACCCTCAGCTAGGATGAGTGACTTGTGTTCAAGTCCCTAATCCGAATCAAGGAAAGCAGGGACTTAAACCTGATTCGTACAAATCACACTACTAACCCATGCTTTTGGGGGTTTCTCTTCATCACCAATAATTCAATCCTAGACCTGACAAGAATCCTAGACTTAACAAACCCTTTCTGAGAGAAACTCTGTCAAAACTAGTCAATTCCACTAATATGATTTTGTTTGGATGAAAAATACCATTTTGTGATAAGAAAAAACAACATGAAAAAACTTTCAAAGTGAAACCTGTCCATTTGTGCCATGTTCCAATTTGAGGTGTACTTAAGCACCTTCGACATGACTGATTTTTTTGGGTGGGTTTTTTCTGATTCAAATGTCTTATAGCATTTTATACTAGGAAAAAAAACAAGAGACAGGAATGTCCAATTGCAGGGCCAATGTAGCAGCAAAGGGCAAATGGGCCAACTGGGGTAAGGCCTCAGACCACGATTGTCTGAAAATGACCCTTAAGAAGGTTCTAACCTGAAAGTGTGTGCATATAGTGCCCTCATGGCAGTGCTCCCACTTCTGTACCTAATCTGAAACTGTGACAAGGCTGGGAACCAGAGGGAGACCAGAGAGTGATTTGAATATCAAAATAATTTCACAGTTCAAGTGTCAGGACAGCCTCACAGGTGAAATCTAAACTAAAAATATTTCTCTCCTTGCAAACATACTTCAAAATATTGCAATCCTTCCACTATAATATGCCATTTTATTGCCATTTTTAAATGCTGGAAATGGTGCATGACTAGCTTTGGCAGGCTTGTGCTATAAGTACACAGTGTCTGAGTAAAACTTAATACTGTGATATTTGACTGCCTCTTAAGTTACTGGCAAGAGGTCACTTTTTGTACGTTTTCATTTTTCATACTAAGTTAATTCCCCAAACTATTACTTACACCAAGCATTACTGGCTATTGAAACTACAAATGAAATACATCAGCATAATAATGATACTCCAGAACAGGTTATACATGATACTGGACACTCCTTTTAATTGAGGCAAATAAATCTTCCATAAACATTTTTTTGTAAACTGGAAATTCAAAATCTAGATGCCAAAACATTTCTTTCAAATACATTCTCTTACAATCTACCAGTCAATCAAGAGGCTCCTTTAAACAGTTGATTAACTGCAACAATGCTAAGTAGAACATACACAAAGATTTCTGGAAACTATAATTAGGGAAATGTGAGATGATTCTTTTGTGAACTTCCATGAGATGAAATTATTGTATTGAAGGCACATCAGTTTATGGGCACCCTCTTTACATTTAAACATGCCAATAAGACATTCAGAACGACTAATAGAAAATCTAAGTGAAACCTGTCCCTTTGTGCCATATTTCATATTCCTACTAGAGCCAGAGAGGCATGTGAGGAATCTCTCCATCCTGGGTTGGAGATCAGGAATCCCTGGAATACTGGTTTCCGGTAAGGAGAGGTGAGGTCCCCTAGTGCAGGTGGAGAGATGTAGGGCCTCTCGTCTTCTGGCTCCAACAGGGAGGGTGACCATCCTCCACAACTTCCAGAGCCTAAGAGGTATGCAAAGAAACATTCTTTCCAGGCCTGGGGCTGAAGAGAATGATTCTTTGCATGCCTTTTGACCTCCAGAGCCAGGAGATTGGAGGCTGAGCACAAAAGAGAGCACTTATGGCTCTCCACCCCACTATCTCCCCCTCATCTGAGGGTGGAAGGGGAGTAGAGCCATAAGACAGAGCAACCCCTTTGTCTAGAAAGTGCACCACTTCATGCCATCATAGTAATTTTTAAGTGTTGCAGTGGGGATTGAAGGAGGGGAATATCTTAGGACAGACTGTATGTCTATCCATGACCGAAGGCACTTTTAATTTTTCAGTCAGTTCTGACTGGGCTGTGATTAATTGGCATACAGACAATCATGCCTACAGTGATAGTATAATAGTAAATGTTCAGGCATTCAGTTGAACTTCTGGATTATCTGAAAATAATAATTTAAACACTTTACTATAAGGTAGAGCATGGACAAATAAACAAGTTACCACAAAAAGGGGGAGATCGAAGAAGTAGTGATGACTGGTAGTAGATATGGATTTGTTAAGAACACATTTTGCCAAACCAACTTGATTTCCTTTTTTGACAAGATAACTAGTTTGTTGGATGATGGGAATGTGATGAACATAAAATACTTGGACTTTCATAAAACTTGATACAGTCCCATATGACAACCTCATAAGTAAAATGTTGAAATATGGGTCAGACAGAATTGCTGTTAAGTGGATATATAATTGGTTAAATAAGTGCAAGAAAAGAATTTCTATAAATGGGTCAATGCCAGAATGGGAGGTGGTTTCAACAGGCTTGCTTTAGATATGGATTGTTTAACATTTTTATAAATTACTTGGATGCAGGAGTAGAAGGATTCATGGTCAAGATTGCAGATGCTCTAAAACTTGCAAACACTTTGGAGGGTAGGCTTAGCATTCAAAAGGATCTTGATAAATTGCAGAACCAGCCAGGATTTAACAAGACAATCAGAAGATAAACAAGATAACAAGGTAAATCAGAATTTAACAAGACAAATGCTGTAAGTGCAGAAATACAGAATGGGAGATCATTGGCTAGACCAGAAGGATCTCACAGAAGGATCTGGAGTTCTGATGCACACCATATACTCAATGGACTCAACATGAATAAACAGCATGATGCAGTTGTCATAACCCCCCACCACCACCACCAATTTTGCTCTACATTAATATAAGTAGCACATGTAAGACATGGGAGAGGATAGTACCACTCTATTCAGAGCTGCTTAGGCTACACCTGCAGCACTGTATGCAATTCTGGACTATGCATTTTAAGAAGGATGTAGAGAAACTGGAAAGGATCCAGGGGCAAATGACAAATAGATAAAGAGTTTTGAATGAAAAATATACAAGGAAAGTGTAACAGGAAACCATACCCTGTTAAAGGGAAAAGGAATGAGAAACCAGACAAAACCTGCATAGCCTTTTAAACCTAGGAAGGGGTTTTTGGCTTCAAGGAGGCAAGGACTCCAAAAAGGGGAACTGGACTCCCAGGAGATCCATATGGCTGCAAGGCAGAGAAAGGTAGTTACAGTTCTGAGAGCTAGTAGCGAGGGCAGCAGAGATCACTGCTGCTAGGATAAACACCTTGTCAAGCAATCAAGAGGAAGCTGTGGGCTACTAGCAGAAGCAGCGATGGTCAAATGAGAAACAGCTGACTTTGGCCTATGGCCTTGTCTCTGGCAGGTGTCCTAAAAAGAGATAATGGGAAACCTCTATGCTGAGCAGCAGAGATCTGCTGATCCTGATTGTGGAGGAGAACAGAATTCTCTTGTAAGGAACTTGAGTCCATCAAGAGAAGAAGCGCTTCTGCCTGCTAGTGAATGCATGTGAAGAGTTGAAGATTTGACTGAGGACTGTTCATGTTTATCCCAGAGGGGAAGGTGTCAAGATTGTTGTTGAGTGCTGTAACAAGGATGATCTAGAGGCCCAGTAAACAGAGACTGGGGTCCCACTGGCAGATGTTAAAAAGAAGACACAATGGGATCTGAGTGTGATCCCAATAACTGCGCTTCCTGCCATGCCTGTGGAATCAAGTATCAGGTCCCATCATGCCATACTGCTGGTACAGGGAAGCCCTGCCATCATGATCCCAGGCTCCCACTGAACCCACAATCTTTGCTGCCCTGGCTGGGAACCCCATCAGTTGAGCTCCCAGCCCTGGGGCAGCACCATGCATACCCATAGCTGACATCCCTGTCAACTGACTGGAGCTCGCAGCAGGGGAGCACCATGTGATCCTGTAGCTGGGAGTCCCCTCAGTTGGTTGGAGATCTTAGCTGGTGGGGGGGCACTATGCACTCCTTGTGGGAGGTCCGTCAGCTCACTGGGGTTCCCAGCCAAGGGATCAGTTGAGCATTGGTGTTCCCAGCCTCTGGAATATATGGGGGTGTGCTCCAGAGGCCCAGAGCACTGGCCATATGTCCAATTAAAGGTGTGATGGGAACCAACCACAATGTTATACATAGAATCTCCTTTATTGGAAGTTTCAAGAAAAGATTAAATAAGCATTTGTCTAGGATGGTTTAACAATAATTCATTCTGCTTTTGTGCATGGGATTAGATTAGGTGACCCTTGAGGTCCCTTCCAACCCCATAATTCTATCATTATGTTTCCATGAGCTAAATGAGGATGGGAACTTTTACAAAGCTTCAGCTACTCTGTGGTAACTGCCTGCGTACATACTCTTGCTCAATGGTAAGTGAAGGCTAGCTCATGTTATCTTACCCTCCTGTCATGGAGAGGTAAGGTAAACAACATAATTTTCATTTACTAAGAAGTGAAATCATGTACACAGGACACTCCATACAGTAGCTAATATGCTGCAAAATCCTCCCTGAAGAGGGATGGTTTCTGAAGAGATGGCAAAAATTGAAAGCACCTGGGAACTTAAATAGTATCCCCCTTACATGTGTCCCTGCTACATCATGGCTGGAGTGCACACACGGGGAAAATGTGAAGACACTTGCACTATTAAATGAAATGTACTTACTGTGAATTAAGGATCTGATCCAGTTCCATTTTAGTGAATAGATAAACCCCTATTTTATTCAATGGGACAGACCTAGTCACATAAATCTAATAAGCTTTTAAATGATCCTGTTATACTTTTCAAACTCCTGTATGTATTCCATCAGTTTCCTAATCAGGAAGTCTTTGGCTGTTTGAATATGAGTTCAATAAATATGCATACCTCTGGGTGTCGTTGACCTTTAAGAACTAAGACAGTGAAGTGTTATAAACCTGACATTTAGTCATATGAATACAGCACCAGGAGGCGTTAAAGTTATTCAGCAAAAACCAATGACCTTGTTTTTAACCATCAAAAGGTGTATAAGGTATCTGGTTTCCGACAGGATATAATAGTGGAATCTCTGCCAAGAGATTCATGTTTGTTATCCATCAGAGCTTTAATTTATATTTGTATTTGATATAAAATGGAGGGTTACACTGACAGAATAGATATTTTTATGGCTTCTGGATATTTGTGCTTTACAGTCTGGTTAATCTAAGTGGAAATCATTTTCACGTGGTAGATTCAAGCTGTGCAAGGTCAAGAAAGCATGGTACAAATTGCAATGTGCAAATATTCCTTAAATTGGAAATAACTACAGCAAGGTTCTTAGTCTAAGCCCGGAACCATTTGATTTGTGCATTAACAATATGAGAATTAATGGCCTTGTCTGTGTGTTTCTGTGTTTCTATGTCAGTTAATATTTGCCTGTTTTGTCCAGCTGATCTTTGCTTGACTAATCTTGTCTGGATTAGAGCGTCAAAACTTCATCATAACAGCACTGAAAAAGCAAACACAAACATAGTAGAAAGCAACATAGAATGGAGTGAGATCCAGTACCCACCATTTAACATTATTTCTATGAAAATAAAAGCTACTTTATAGTAAGGTTAACAGGCAGAGTGTAGGGTATTTAGAGTTATCTTTATGATGTCAAAAATTGGTTTGGATATGGTGTGCACACTCAGGAAGCAAAGGTAAGCAGTTTTGCTTGGAAACATGAACCCAGCTCTGTATTTAATTGAGTTTCTTAAAGTAGAACTGTCTGTGAATAGCCAGCTTTGTTGCAAGTGCCTATGTTTTTAATTATGGTGAATATAATTGTGAACAATTTTAAATAATGGTATGGAGAATTCACTTCAGCTGGATATCTGAGCTAATAAGAAATGAACCCAGTCCAAAGGTCCAAACTGCATGTCCACTCTACAGCCAGGATGCTTTTTATGTCAGCTGTTTGAGAGAGGTAGTTAGCTGTGTTATAGTCTGAAGTCAGGCAGACGATGGGGTAGATATTCACCCTGTGGATTAACTAAATCAGAAATGCATAAACTTTTTTAAGCAGTGGTTTATGGCTTACTTCATCAGATGCTGTGAAATGACAAGAGACTCAATTGTTGTCACTGAACAGCCTGATCTTGATCTTCTGTGTGTTTAATCAAGTCACATACAAAATAGCTTGGAGCAGTTTATTTTCAGAAGCATCAACTTCAGGAAAAAGTGCATAGGTGCCTTTAGATAACATTCTAACAACATGTTGGTGCTTTACCAGGGATAAGGTAACAAGACAGAAAACTCTTCTCTCAAAACACCAAATACAGTGCACTTTTTCTGGATACATTATGCAATTAGGAATTTCAGCAATATATAGTTTGCATATTTTTCTTTATGGGAAGAATCTTTTCGGTTTATGGGACAAAGTAGCCCTTTGTAATGTTAATAAACTAGAAAGCAATGCAGATAACTAAACTTGGATAAACATCCAATAATGTTTAGCTGGAACCTCATGTAAAATAGATTAAGGTGACATGCTGACATAATTCTGTGATGATCTGGCATTAACTTTTGTTTACTTTTCACTTAGTTGCCTATTCAGCCTGTTATATGGCTCTGGAACATGTTTTGGATGACTAGCTTGGATTCACCCCCATGGCTATATATCACCATATGCACCAACACAGAGCCAGTCAGTTCTAGACCCTTTGCTTTGGGAGTCAGACTGCTGCAGTGCTTGTTGATGCTCCTTCACTTAGGCACCCAGAATGGTCACCCTGCTCACCCCCACCCCACCCCTTGCTATGCCACTGGTGTCACACATTCAACTTAATAGTTATTAAGTGCAGTTACCATCGAAGCAGATGTACTTTCAAGCAAGTTATGTGCCCTTGTGTTTCAGAGTTGTTCAGGTGAGGGTTATTTCCTAATGGGCACATCTACACGTGCATTTAAGTGCAATTAAATTCAATGCACATTAAGCTGATGAGCCTTAAGCAATTTTTGGCAGGTGTCTACTCTGCCGGTGCTGGGGCTGCAGCAGGGTGGGGGAAGGTGGGGGTTCTTCAGGGGCAGCAGGGAGCTGCATGGACTACAGGACTGGTGGTGGGGGCAGGGGGCTGCAGGTTAGGAATGAGAGGTACCAACAGGGCTGGGGGAGGCAGAGGGCTGCAGCTCATGAGTGAGAGGTATCAGCAGGGCCAGAGGGGTTGCAGGTTGGGATTGAGGGGCAGCAGCACAGTTTGGGGGGCAGAGTACTGTGGGTCAGGAGTGAGGGGCAGCAGCAGGTCTGGGGGGGGCTGTAGTTGGGGAGTGAAGGGTGGGGGAAGGGTGAGCTTCCCTCTAAGCTGCATGGCATGTGCCGCTGCTCAGGCGTGCTCATGCCACACTGCCAGGCGCATCTGCATGGCTGTGCACACTACGCAGCTTAGAGGGAACCTTGGGAAGGGCACAGGCATATCACTACTCCCCCCCCGCACAATCATATGCCCCCCCCTTAATCCCCACAGGTATTCTCTTTTTTGAAACTGAAAATATGGTAACCCTATCCTTGCCTATGATGCCTCTCAGCACCAGGGATTTTCCAGCCCCTGCCCCTGTCAGCAACACCCAGTGCCCTGCTGATTCAGCTCGTCCTGTGCCAGTGAAAACCAGCACCCTGTGCTCCTCCTAGCTATGGTGCTGGCCCCAGTAGCTCCCACCCCTGGCCCCAGAACATCTGCACACCTGGCAGTGGCGGCCAAGGCATTGGCTGCAGGAGGCCTGACCCCCTCCTCCTGCACTCATCACTCCAGCTTCTCCACCCAAACACCCCCTACTCCCTTCCCACCTCCAGCACCACTCTCAGGACATACACATCGGTGAAACAAAAAACATTTATTACCCTCACAACATCCACCCCCATCCCTCTAAAGTTAGTGCTGGCTCGCGTCTACATGTGCATTAACGCACATTAAATAATTGCTTAAATTCGATACCTGCATTTGTGCAATTAGCCTAAGTTAATGTGCATTAAGGGTCTGCGTGTGTAGACGTATACCCATAATGCACATTAATTTAGGCTAATGGGCATTAACGCATCTTGTGTAGAAGTGCCCAATATGTACTAATTTTAATGGTCACTGTGTGGATACCTTTAAGAGTGTTATGTATAACTTGTTGCATTTGCCTGGGGATTGCAGGACGGAACAGCAGAACAGTAGGCAGAATACGGCTCTTGGAATAAACAAGCTTTATCATTCTATAGCTTAACTCTTTGGTCTCTTGAGAACAACACATGGTAGTAGGAGTGGGGTTGAAGAAAGAAAGAAAGAAAAAAGGAGCATCTCAGAATTCCAGAGGAGTTAAAGCTGCCCAGTAACACAGCAGAAAACTGGAAGAAATTTTAAAGCAGAGCTTCACCACATCTATGATGGCCACTAGAGCTACAGAGATGGAAGATCCACTCAAGGTAGCAATTTTTTAAAATATGCCAGGCCCAGGAGCTCTGTCTTTTATAATAGCCTACAACTGGCAGAAGCAGAACAGAAAACCTATGGCACAGTAATAAAAAAGTTTGAGGAATATTACAGACCCAAACAAAATGAAACTTTTGAACAGTATAATTTCCACATGAGACAGTGGAAAGTATGGGAGACAATAGAAAAGTTTGTCAAAGACTTCAGACTTCAGACATGCAGCTTTGGAGACCTAAAAAAGTCCATGATCAGAGACCAAATAGCATTGAGTATAAGGGATACAAGCCTCAGGAAAAGACTGCTAGAGGTTCCTGAGCTTAATTTGGAAAAGGCAGTTAGAATGTGCCAAGTGGCTGAGATAACAAATGCCAGGTTGCAGGAACGGAAGGAAAAAACAGAGCAAGCTGAACTAGACAAAATTACAAGACTGCAAAAACCTAAGGCAACACACAAACAATACAGAAAGGAGGACCTCACTTTGAAGCAGGAAAGTGGAGGCCAAAAAGAATTGCTTGAGGAAACTGGTCAGCTGCAGATGCTTTGGGGGTTACCACAAGCCCATTCAATGCCCTGCCTTTGGTAAGCACTGCAACAAATGCAAAAGATTCAATCACTTTGCAAGAGTTTGCAGAACGGAGCAGGATGCAACACACAAGAAACAGCAGGTGCATGCTCTGTCCAACAAGGAAGAGGAAGAATTCCTCATTAGCACAACGCAAGAAGAAGTACATTCTTCTGAGGACTGGACACCAAGACTAATTGTAACTTTTAAATGAGATATAAGGGCACAGGTCAATATAATACCAGAAAACATTATTCAAAAAATGAAAACTAAACCCGTGTGCTATGAGAATAAGAAAGTGAGACTTAGAGCATATGATGGGAACATGATTGCAACTAAGGGTGTTTGTGTACTGAATGTTAGACACAATGGTAATATAGTAAAAAATCAGTTTGTAACAGTCCTAGGAAAGCTAGTGCCAATTATTGGGTTGCGAACATGTAAAACTCTAGGTTTGATTAAGACAATGAATGGAATTCAGGGACTAGAAAGCAAGC
Source organism: Gavialis gangeticus (assembly GCF_001723915.1). NCBI lineage: Eukaryota > Metazoa > Chordata > Crocodylia > Gavialidae > Gavialis > Gavialis gangeticus. Next base: position 168,890,851 of record NW_017729032.1, read on the forward strand.
ACATAGAAGAGGAGTTTCATGATGTGTTTCAGGGCATAGGGAAACTGTCAACTGAGTACAAGATAGAATTAAGAGAACCAAATATTCCCACCATACATGCTCCAAGCAATGTCCCCCTTGTACTAAGGGAGAATCTGGAAAAGGAATGAGAAAGATTAGTTAAAATGGACATAATAGAAAAAGTAGACCAACAACTGCTTGGGTTCATTCACTGGTCATAACAGAAAAAAAATGGATCCTTGAGACTGTGTCTGGATCCAAAGCAAATGAACAGGTACATCAAAAGGGAGCATTTTCCCATTCCCACCAGGAAAGAGGTTTTTGGCAATGTAGCAGAAGCTAAATATTTCTCCACTTTGGATGCCTCTTCTGGGTTTTGGCAAGTTCCCCTAAAAAAGAAAAGAACTAGATTATGTACCTTCAATACACCCTTCAGAAGGCATTGCTTTGATAAGCTTCCTTCTGGGTTATGTTCTGCATCTGAAGTATTTCACAGAAAGGTGCAACAATTTTTTTAAGGTCTTGATGGAACTGTGGTTTATACTGATGATATATTAGTTTGGGAAAATATCATGGAAGTACATGACTTGAGGCAAAGAAAAGCACCAGAAAAAGCTCACAGAGCAGGTTTGAAACTGAACAAACAAAAATGCAAATTCAGGATCACAGAAATAACACAGTTGAGAGAAAAGCTCTTTGAGAAACGGGTACAAATCAATCCTGCAAGGGTTAAATCCATTACAAAAATGCCACCCCCTACAGATAAGGAAGGAGTGTAAAGATTATTGGGAATGATCAATTCTGTAAAGAAATATCTACCTAAATTTGCAGAGCATATCAAACACCTTAAATCACTCCTACAAAAGAATGCTCAGTGGATACAGGAACATGAATGTGATGCTAAATTTATAAATTTGAAGGAAAAAATAATGAAAGCTCCAGTGCTAATATTCTATGACCCTAAAAGACCCATTAAATTGTCAACAGATGCTTCTAAAGAAGGCATTGGAGCAGCTTTGCTTGAAAAACATGGGGATAGATGGAGATCAGTGGCATATGCATCTAGAGCACTCTCTAAGTCAGAGTGTCTATATGCACAAATTGAGAAAGAAAGTTTAGCTCTGGTATACAGCTGTAAAAAATTTCATATATTCATCTATGGCAAGCCTATGATAGCTGAAACTGCTCACAAACCTTTGGTAACTATAGCAAAGAAAGAGGTTATCAGACATGCTACCCAGTTTACAGAGGCTTTTCTTTCAATTGCAAATGTATGATCTAGACATACAGTACATGCCAGGAAAACATCTACTGATTACAGATACATTGTCCAGAGCATATGATACAACAGAAAATGACAGAATTCCAGACTCAAGACATAGTACATGTTAATTTAATTAAAAGAGTGATTCCTGTCACATATAAAATGTGGGCACTAATTGCATAAGCTACTGCTTAGGACGCCACACTGCAAAAAAGTAATAACAGCTATTTATGCTGGTTAACCTGGAAAACATATACCTATCCCCTATTCTCATTTCAAGGAAGAGCTGTCAGTACTGGATGGCATTTTGCTCACAACTTGTTGTTCCAGCAGTGCTAAAGACAGACATGTTAAACAGATACATCTAGGCATCGAAAAATGCAAAAGGAGAGCAAGGGGTGCTCTATATTGGCCCAACATAAATAATGACATAAGATTCTGTAAAGGCTTGTATGACATGTCTAAAATATAGATCAGTGCAAAGAAAAGAGCCCATGATGGTCATGAAGGAGCCTGTGGTATCATGTGGACATTGACTTATTCATGCATGCAAGAAAAAATGTATATTAGTGGCTGGATTATTATTCTCACTATCCTAAAATTGCATTGCTTGAAAACACAACAGCAAACAATGTCATAACTCACATCAAATCCATTTCTGGTACACATGCAAGTCTACAAATTGTGAGATCATACAATGGACCTCAGTTCAAATGTCTTGAGTTTAAAGAGTTTGCAAACAAATATGGATTCCATCACAATACTTCAAATCCTAAATAGCCACAATCCAATGGTTTGGTGGAAAATTAAGTACAAATACTGAAGAAATTGCTGAAAAAACTTACAGATGCACACACCAATATTTGCCTGTCACTCTTACATTACAGGGCAACAGCTATGAAACATGAATTGTTCACAGGCGGAATGCTATTTAACAAGAAACTCAAAACCAGGCTGCTAAATGTTGTGGATGAAGTTCATCAGAATGAAAAGCAAGACGGGAAAACATTGTAAAAAACTGAGCCACCAAATTAAAATAGTACTATGACAGGGTTTCCAGGGAGTTACCAGAACTGCACAGCAAAGCTATGGTGCTTATTTCAGATGGATGAATTTGCAAACAAAAACCACATCAAGAAGCTCCCAGATCCGATAAAGCAGTCACACCAGAAGGACAGGTGTTAAGAAGGAACAGATAACACTTGCAGCTCATAAAGGGACGAAAAGAAGCAGCATCACCAGATTCAACATCAATCAACATCAAAGCAACAAGAAATGACAGAGGAGACTGAAAATGACACAGAAGTAGAGACATCTGAACAAGGAAAGCAAACAAGAACTGAACCAATAAGGATTGAGAATGCAGAGAAACCCAGAAGATCACTTAGAGCTAAAAAGTGAACACAAAGACTAATAGAGATCTGTTAAAATGTGCTTTAACAATAGGTTGAACTAAACTTCTAACATTAGAATTACAGGGGGATATGTTACATGTAAAGGGTGAAGATGTATGGATACCTTTAAGAGTATTATATATAAATTGTTACATTTCCCCAGGGATTGCAGGAGGAAATAGCAGAACAGCAGGCAGAGCAGGGCTCTCAGAATAAACAAGCTTTATTGTTCTATAAACTCAACTCCCATGTCTTTTGAGAACAACACAGGCTTTATATTCCTATGATGTGTAAGTGCTGCAGGTGAATGCCTGATAATGTCCTTTAGGTCGGTAATCCACATCATATCTTCTTATTTGCTGCATTTCCCCTGGTAGTTACAGTCATAATCCTTAATGAGGATTAAGTCACTGGAGATCTGTAGATGAGAAATTCCTTATGAATGTGAATTATTATTATTTACCACTTTACAATTTCAGCCTTTGTCTTTGTAGTACCTCCAATGACTAATATGATTTAATCTAAAAATGTTATACTTATGAACTGCAGCAGCAAGCAATTTACACTCTCTAAACAACCCTTATCTACTTAGGTCCAGAGCCTTATGAATGTGAATAGTCCCTCAAGGCACCACACTACTGCCGGTATAATGATAACAATTGAACAAGTTGATATGTAACAGATAATTCCCATATGCTCTGGTGTGAAGTATTGTGGCTTCTGTTCCCACATAGATACCAGCTAGCATTTTAAATGTGAGACTTCCTCCCATATAATAGGCCTGCAGAAGAAATCATCAGTCTTCCTCAGATAATGGTCACTCTGGCCAGGGACAGACATTACACAAAAACCAATTTAAGTGATCAGAAACTGGTTTAAACCTGTAACAGAACAGACACTCAGTGCACATAAACCAGTTTCAAAATGGCTGAAACTGGTTTGAGATAAACCTGGTTCAGTGTAGTATCAGACTAAACGGATTTGCTCAAACTGGTTTATGCACTGTCTGTCCCAGACCCTTTGCTGGTTTGAGTTAAATCAGAGACCTCCAGCCTCCCAGCATGCTCTCTGGGAGGGGTTCTCTGCTCCAGCCCAGCCAGGCTGGCTTGACCCCTCTGCTCTGCAGCCCAAGCAGAGACTGGCAGGGCCAAGGGTCTGGTTTCATTCTCCCTCCCTGTGCCACCAGCAGGGACCTGAGCTGGGTCTGCCCTCATTCCTCCCTCACTGCTGCAGCAGGAGGGCACCATGGCCCCCGAGGCAGACGGGGGCAGGAAGCAGAGTTTGTTTCCCCTCTACCCACTGGTAGCTGCATGGCTCCCTGCCTGGAATAGGCCCCCAGCTGTCCCCTCCACCAAACGCCAGAGGAATAATCACATCCCTGCCTCTCCAGGGGCCCTGCGTGGCCATGCTCCCTCTCCACTGCTGTGGTGGGATGCACAGAGCCCTTACTGGGGATGGCAGCCCCTGTTACACTGCGATCCCCTTCCCAATGAGGGGCTGTGCTGTGGGCTCTGGCTGCGTGCGGCAGCACCAGGGTCTGGGGCTAGACACCTGCAAGCCCCCGCAGCACTTCCATGCTCCACAGCCATTGTACCAGTCCCACAGCGCAGCTCCTGCCCATTCACACTCACCTCTTGCTGCTCCAGCTGCTGGGTGGGAACAGGGCCTGGCCCCTGCCGCTCGTTCTGTGCTGGGGCAAGCTACTGAGGGGGCTTATTCAGCCCCTATTATTCCCCGCCAAGCTTCAGCTGAAGATCAGCTGGGCAGACCCAGCAGCTGAATAAGCCCCTTTCTGCCAGGAGGGGCTTTCCCCAAGCACAGAGGGGCTGCTTACACTGCAGCAGGGTCTGCCCAGTGGGGTCTGCCCAGCCCAGCCGCTGCTCCCTTGTGCTGAGAGACAGTGGCTGAATAAGCCTGTTTTTGCTGGCAAGGAGCTGTCTTTGAGCACAGAACAGCCAGCAGCAGGGCCTGGCAGACCCTACTGTGATGTGAGCAGCCAGCAGCTGAATAACCCCCTTCCTGCAGGGTCTGCCTAGCCAGGCTGCTGCTGAAGCTTGGGGAGGGGAGAATATTGGGAGCTGAATAAACCCTCCCAGTGGCTTGCCCTGGGACAGGATGAGCAGCAGAGGCTGGCCCTGCTCCGGCCCAGCAGCTGAAGCGGTGAGTGCTGACAGGTAGGAGCCTGTCACAGCTTCCTGGTGGGGCTGGCAGAGCACAGCAGCACTGCAACGGCTTGGAGGGTTCTGGTCCACCCCAGGCCTCGGTGCTACCATCCGTAGACCAAGTCTTCAGTGTAGCCCCTTGCTGGGAAGGGGCTTGCTCTCCCCCACAGTATGACGGGGCTGCCACGCCCAGTAAGGGCTCTGCCCCTCCCACTAGAGACACAGCTAGGGACCCCTGGGGGGGTGTTGGGACAGAGTTATTCCTCTGGCCTCCAGTGGAGGGGACAGCTGGGGGCCTATTCTGGGTAAGGAGCCACCTGGCTGACCATAGGGGTAGAGGGGAAATGAATTCTGCTCCCTGCACCCCTCTGCCTCAGGGGCCATGGGGCCCCACTGCTGCAGCAGTGAGGGGGGAGTGTGAGCAGACCCAGCTCGGGTCCCTGCCAGTGGCACAGGGAGGGGAAATTAAACCCCTGTCTGGCCAGTTCAGCCTGGGTTGCCCATGTCCCCCACCGCCCAGCACAGATTCCCGGCAGGCAGGGGGCAGCTCTAGCACCCCCTGCACTTGACCTGAGCAACTGCAAGCATGTACCTGCATTGACTCAGTCCAGAGAGCATGTTTGTCCTGTTACAAACCGGTTCAGCCTAGGGAGATTAGAATAACCTGCAAGGTCAGGAGTCACTTGGCCAGAGCAGTCAGTCAGGAGCTAGGCACATGCAGGCAGGTTCCCTCCAATCTGGGACTTTTGCTTCAATTTCCTCCAATGGCCAGGATGCTGAGACAGCCTATAACATCCAGAATGGTCCCAGGAAATCCACAATGTGTGGTCACCCTACCTTTAAGTTAACTAATAGATGTGTCAAAAATGAGGCATCTGTGGGATACCTCTCCCTAAAACCATTGATTTCTACTGTCTTACAAATTAGGCGCACTGGACCTGAGAATGACACCAGTTGATTCCCACAGGTGATTATATATTTATTTATTTATTAATTACATATATAGGTCATCCTTCCCACCAATGATTTAGGGCAGTTTACAAAAGAGAGCAAAATGAAGTTATTTTAAACAAGGAAGAAAAACAAAATCACATATTTTTGCCAGTAGAGCCCATAGAGCAACCCTCCCCCCAACCCAAACAATAATCTAGTTTAGCTTAACTGCTAAACTGCTAAACATATGTTCAAATAAGAAAGTCTGAGAGCACTTCTGGAAGATCCCCAGGATCAGGTTTTGGTGGTTCTCAAGGGGAGACTGAGGATAACTATCAAGAGCAATTTTCCTTGTTTTTGTCACATGAATTTGGCACATTGATAATACTTGAAGGATGTACACGTACCATCCAAGAAAGAAAAGCTATGAGATAGTTCAAAGCCTCACAGAAATCTGTCAGTTGGGAGCCTGGGCTCTAATATACAAAATTAAATGACATGTATACTGATTTTTAATCTGTATTTTAATCTGCATAATTATCTTGCCATCTGATACCATATCTTAGCATATTTTAAACTAGATTCATTTATATAAATTTGTGTTTTATATGGGTCTCTTCCTTCTCACCTATTTTGGATTTGGCCATTGATTTGAGGAAGGGTGAGGTGGGAAGCGTAACTATATGCCTGTGAGAATGAAGAAATCTACCTGCAATGGCAAAGAGAAAAGAGAATGTTCACAGGTCCTGCAATATCCAAGGTTGTAGGAGGCCCTGATAATTTTGCCATCTTGTTCTAAAGTAGTGCCATAAGAACTTCTTAGATATATCAGTATTAGGTATAGAAAAAGAAGTATCAGTAGATGTAACAAATGCCGGGGTAGCTAACCCATCACACTATCAGCTCCTGTGCGTGACACACAAGCCCCAGGTATTTAGTAAAAGGTGGCATTGGAAGGGAGGCAAGGAGCAGAGTACTCCATGGAGTGGAGTGGGACCAGGATGATACTAAGAGAGAAGATGTTAGGTGTCACCTTCAGCAACAAGGCTAACCCTTCCCTGGCCCTCCACTGACACTGAATTCAGAGTACTGGACTGCAATATAAAACTGAAGCAGTTGTAAGGCAAAGGAGGGACTAATCTGACAGTGGCACCTCCTGTTCTCTGTTCTTGGTTATGGACAGAGGTTCAAGGCCCCTGATTCCATTGCAATATTCCAGGACACAAAACTATCAGATATGCCTCATATGGGAGAGGGCCTTAAGTTGTGGGACACCTACGCTCATTGCTCTAGGAGGTGTTTAAAATAGCGGGACATTTTCTGAGATGTATAGTACAGGGTTGAGTTAATAAAGTGTGTACAATCTTGACTGATAGCAGACATACCAACTATTATGTATTACATTTTCTGTGAATATCTGTCAGATAAGAAAAGGAGTTTTAGTAAGCATGATCGTGATTAACAGAAGTAGGGAGGATCTTGTTGATGCTGGCCCAGTTTTACAGGCAGAGAGAGACTGGTATGTAAAATTCCTGTAATTAAGATCAAACCTAGTTTAATTACAGTTTGATGTGCTGAGTAATGTTTAATAAGTGACCTGTGCATGATTTCCCTAGGCAGAAGCCAACTTGCTTGGGGATTAGGTGTTCTTCAACAACCAGTGACAAACAGTTTAAGATAAAGCATTCATTGAGTTTGAAAAGATGACATAATAAAGATATAGGTCTGAAGTTATTTGGATCTGAGCAATCTTCTCCCATTTTTAGAAGTGCTATAATTCTTGGTTGCTGCCATATCTTGGATAATTTGTATGTCATTATACACATCATATAATGACATACACATAATATACAATTGGAATAACAAGGGCCTTGTTGTTGGTCAAAAGTGTTTTAATTGTTCTGGATGAATATCATCAAAGTCAGCAGCTTTGGCATTTTTAAGAATATTTATTGTTATATTCAATAAATTGTTAATTCAGTCATTGTTAAATATGTACCAAAGTGAATCAAACTTGAGTTGTTTATTTGATGCCCCATTATTTTCAATCAGTTAACATATAATCTGAAACATAGTGACATTATAGTATTGTACTTTCATTTTTGGATGTTTCTAGATGGTTGTCCATGCTTTTTTGCTATTGTGTGTCATATCCATATTTTCAAGGAGATCCTGCCACAACTACCTTCCTTCCTTTGGTAGTAAAGCAACGAGCATTGCTCCTGCAGCAATAGCTTCCTCTACAATTGGGTCTGTTTTATACAGACTGTTGTATTTTATTTTTGTATCTATTACCTGATTCCAGTGCTAGTCCTGGTACATAGTTCATTTTGTAACCTCTTGAGATATGTCTTTTTGAGATACTACATAGCATTTTTACAGACTGCTTATAGTTTTCTGGTATCAGTTGAATGCTTACTATGGTGGCATTGAAGTAGTTAGTGAAATCATTCCACTTTGCTTTCTTGAAGTTGAAGTAGCATCAAAGGGAAACTAAGATTAATGTTATGACTGTTTTGTTTGTAAAGATGATCAGCCTATGCTGTGAGGTGGGAATAGGTTCCACAATGGCTCTGCACAAAATACAGCTTAGGGTGCATACAGGTGATTGCTGCACCTGGTTTAAGTTCATGTGGTTGGAGGAGTGGCAGGGGCATGCTCGGGGGGGGGGGA
>NW_017729032.1:168899811-168901886 GCF_001723915.1 Gavialis gangeticus
GGGGGGGGGGGGACTAAAAATAGTCCAATCAGAGTTGGGAGGGGAGAAAAAGAGTACAGACTTGAGGCTAGGGTGATATGCTGGGCTTTCCCAGCTCTGGGGCTGCTGTCCAAAACATACAGGTGTTCAATAGGTCAGGCATGGGTTACCCCAATCTATAATTAGGTCACCTGAGGAACAACTTAGACTAGCCCACCATTTTTTGCCCAATGTAACACCCCTGAACACCTTTACAGATGGGCATTTAGATCAACTTAACAATCAAAATGTAACATCTATACATACCCGATGTTACTAGCAAATACCAAGTCAGGGTTGTAGTGCCCTTTCCAGCAGCTACTATTAAAAGAACTGGGTAGCTTTAGGTCATGAATGAAGCACAACTGATATGCCTTTGTCCATGTTTCAACCCATTCTCCATCTGTTTAGTTGTGTTGTATCCCTAATTGAAACTATGGCTGTACAAGTCACTAATGGTCACTCATATTTAATCATGACTGAGTTTTAATGGACTTACAAAGTTAAAGGTTTTGTTTTGTGGTTTGTAGACTGATGTAATGTTACATAAATTCTACATTCTATGATTAGAATTTTAATATGTTCATCATCAGCTATAGCTGCTGTGTTGATAACAAGGTCAGGTTTAATGAAGATTACACTGCCATATAATTTGTGCAGTCTCTGGATCATAAGCCTCATCCCTGATATGTGGGGCTGGTTACCCTTTAGCCCTTTGGTGTCTCTTGAAGACACAGTATTTGGCAGCCACATCAGAAGTGTTAATATCATGGCAACTGTCAGATTCCTTGAATATACAAATCCTACCACACACCTACCACCTCAATTCAACTTTATATCCAAAGCTTTAATTAAAGTTTTGCTAAATGTTCGTAAGTGTCATAAAATGTCCTTATTAAGGCTGGCACTGACAATATCTGTGAATGCTGAAGAGATTTCAGCTGTTAAAAATTCTTTAGTATAAGCTGTAAAGTCATGGGTTTTTCATCTCTGAAGATCATTAGCTTATTCTCCATGGTTGGCCAAAGTAGTACCAATTTTGTTTGAAGATTTTCCATATGGATATATTTTGAAGGCTAGCTGGGAAGGAAAGTAATCAGTAATCCAAGGCATAGTATAATGCATGAATGTGTGCCAAGATGTTTCTAGCTTAGTCCTATTTCCAGGCCATGAGAGGGTACTGTGCCTCAGAGAGTGACTGATTATGCAGACCTCTTCATGGAGGTTTTCTCCTGCTGACAGGTTATTTGTCAACACAAAATACAGAAGGTTACTCCTCATGTACTTTTAGTTACTTTTTAAATGAGGATAAATGTCACTCTAAGAACATGTTCTGAAAGCACTGGAGCGTGTTACAGCCTCTCACACTCCTCAGGCAGGTCAACATAGGGACAAATTCAAAAACACATTTTCTTCTTCTGATTTTTAGGCTAGTGCAACTCCCCTTGTCCCTGATCTTGAGGAATTATCTATATAATTGCATGAATGTTGTATTAAGAGTAACAAAACAAAACCAAAAGAAAGAAGAAAAAGAAAAGAAAAAAATGCTCTAATGCAAACACCTAGGTGCAGTGTTAAGGCATGGACTGTGTGACAATCACACGTGCTGATCTGTTAACATAATTTCTTTGAAAACATATAGAATCACAATGGTGGTTTTATATTAGATGCTAGTCAGATGAAGCTGGAGCACTTACTACTTTTAGGTATCTCTTAGAAGCCAAAGCCTTTTAGAGAAGTGGAAGAAGGTGCTGATAGCATTGTCAACAACATAAAGGTGGAATAAAATGCACACCTTTTCCCTTAAAATGTTTTGTTTAAGCCATGCTCCTAAATGTAGTTTTTGTTTGACCTTCTACTGAGACTGTTCTCCTGGTGATGAAGAGAAAAGATCTAGCTGGACAGTTTTAAGCTTTCTTTTTTATGCTTTTAAATTATTTTAAACAACATTTAGATAAATGGTAATAGTTTCATAATTTCACAGTTGTTAGGGTTGGAAGGGACCTGAGCAGATCATCAAGTCTGACCCTCTGCCATGGGCAGGAATGAATGCTGGG
>NW_017729032.1:168906886-168909407 GCF_001723915.1 Gavialis gangeticus
GGCCAGCAGGTCCCCCCTCAGCCTTCTCTTGTGGAGGCTGAACAGATTCAGGTCCCATAGCTTTCCCTCATAGGGGGCCTTGCTGCCCCCTGATCATGCAAGTGGCCCTCCTTTGGACCCTCTCAGTGCTGTCCACATCCCTCCTGAAGTGTGGTGTCCAGAACTGGACGCAGTACTCCAGACTATGGTTTTGCAGAGAGGGGGAGGATCACCTCCTTGGACCTGCTTGAGATGCATCTGTGGATGCATGACAAGGTGCGGTTAGCTTTACTGACCACGTCCTCACATTAGGGGCCCATCTTCATCTTGGAATCAATAATGACTCCAAGATCCCTTTCTGCCTCTGTGCTGATGAGAAGGGAGTTCCCCAGCCTATAGGTATGCTGCTGGTTCTTTCTCCCTAGGTGCAGTACCCTGCACTTATCAGTATTGAATCCCATCCTATTCTCATCCACTCACCCCTGTAACCTGTCCAGATCTAGTTGTAGCCTGTCCTTCCCTTCTAGCGTGACCACCTCTCCCCACATCTTAGTGTCATCCATGAATCATCCACGAAGCATCCACAAGGTGCTTTTCACCCCCTCATCCAAGTCGCTGATGAAGATGTTGAACAGTGCAGGCCGAATTTGAATGTAATGCTGGACAACACAGAGTTAAGTGTTGACATGTGCACATGAGGTAATGGAAAATCCCCAGAGGGCGAACAAGCATGCCCAACACGTGTCCCCTGTACGACCTCTGGCTTGTCAATCATGGCTGAGCCATGAGGTAACCTAATTTGTTACAATGCGCATGCTCAGTCTTACTCAAAGCATGACATAATCTGAGTAGAAAATTCTATGAGGAAAGCAACCTGATTGGCCACCTGGTTGCCTTAAAAGGCTTGTGAGCCCCCACCCAAGGGGGGAGACCAGACCCGACCTGAGAGCAGAGGCTGCCATCGCAGGGACTGCTCCTCAGGAAAGCCTTTAGGCCTAGAGCCCTGGTCCGATCCCAGAGCTCCACTGGTCTCCTCACTGCTGCAGTTTCACAGCTTATTCCTCATCGTCTTCGCATTTGATCCTTCGTTACCGAACCCATTTCTGGCACCGACTACGACTCGATCTGTTTCACCCGGCTTACGTATTCATGGCTTCGTTACCTCTTTCTGGCATCAACTATGGCATCGCTACCGACCCCGATTTCGTCCACATTGGACTTTCGTTATCTCGTTCATTCTACTTTAACCAGAAAGTGCGTTACAGTTTTCCTCTTCATGAGCTGTTGACCAGTCCTGGGACTATTGAGTTGGGCAGCTGCACCTAGCCTCTGGGCTAGAAAGCAAGGGCTCGCCTCAAGAACCCCGTGGACCAACAGACCCCTTTCATTGTTTGTCTGTTTACGTTGTACGCACTGTAACTGAATAAGCAAGCTCTTCTGCCTACGCTCCATAAGCATAAGTAAATAAAATCTATTCTATTTGAAACCGCACGTGTCTCCCGTACTGCTCAGACTCCTTGCCGCTAATCCCGCCTGTTCCGTACCAAAACCCTCGGCCCACCGTGACCTTGGGGCCGCTGTTCCCCAACATTCGTAAAAGGCAACCAGGTTGGTCTGCCAGGACCTGCCCCTAATGAACCCATGTTGGTTGCCCCTGAGCATAATCTACCCTGCTGGTCTCTCAGAGATGTGTTCCTGGACAATTTTCTCCAAGAGCTTCCCCAGGACCAAGGTCAGACTAATGGGTCTATAGTTACCTATGTCCTCCTTCCTCCCTTTTTTTGAAAATGGGGACCACACTGGCCTTTTTCCAGTCCTCTGGCACCTGGCCAGAGCACCACGGGTGCTCATAAAGCCGTGCCAGGGGCCCTGCAATGACCCCTGCCAATTCCCTCAGCACCCTGGGGTGGAGAGCATCTGGACCTGCTGATTTAAACACATCCAGCCCATACATCATATACATTACATACAGAAATGAAATATAGATGACTGCTAAATTAATTTTACAGCCTAGTATGCCAACACCTCTGAAATTTCTGGGCATCAAAAATATATTTTCATTTAATCTTCTTTATTTATTTACCTAATATAAAGACTATATCATTAGCATAATCAAAAATAGTCACTATACATGACATACAGTTAGAGTGATGGGTCTGCATTGTAAACTGAACTATGACCAAATATAACATTTTTCTGACTTTCATTTACAGTTTATAGAATCATAGAAAATGAGGGTTGGAAGAAACCTCAAGAGTTCATCTAGTCTAACACCCTGCTCAAAGTAGGGCCATCCCAAACTGGATCATCCCAGCCAAAGCTTTGTTTAGCCAGGTCTTAACAACCTCTACCACAGCTCTGAGTAACCTGTTCCAGTGTTTTATTACCCTCCTAGGTAGGACAAATTTACCTAATATCTAACCTAAAGTTTCCTTGCTTCAACTTGAGACTGTTGCTCTTTATTCTGTCATCTGCCACCATCTTCTTTTGAATCTCCCTTCAGGTAACTGAAGGCTACTATTAAGTCCCCTCTCAGTCTCCT
>NW_017729032.1:168909426-168921935 GCF_001723915.1 Gavialis gangeticus
CTCCTTGCCGCTAATCCCGCCTGTTCCGTACCAAAACCCTCGGCCCACCGTGACCTTGGGGCCGCTGTTCCCCAACATTCGTAAAAGGCAACCAGGTTGGTCTGCCAGGACCTGCCCCTAATGAACCCATGTTGGTTGCCCCTGAGCATAATCTACCCTGCTGGTCTCTCAGAGATGTGTTCCTGGACAATTTTCTCCAAGAGCTTCCCCAGGACCAAGGTCAGACTAATGGGTCTATAGTTACCTATGTCCTCCTTCCTCCCTTTTTTTGAAAATGGGGACCACACTGGCCTTTTTCCAGTCCTCTGGCACCTGGCCAGAGCACCACGGGTGCTCATAAAGCCGTGCCAGGGGCCCTGCAATGACCCCTGCCAATTCCCTCAGCACCCTGGGGTGGAGAGCATCTGGACCTGCTGATTTAAACACATCCAGCCCATACATCATATACATTACATACAGAAATGAAATATAGATGACTGCTAAATTAATTTTACAGCCTAGTATGCCAACACCTCTGAAATTTCTGGGCATCAAAAATATATTTTCATTTAATCTTCTTTATTTATTTACCTAATATAAAGACTATATCATTAGCATAATCAAAAATAGTCACTATACATGACATACAGTTAGAGTGATGGGTCTGCATTGTAAACTGAACTATGACCAAATATAACATTTTTCTGACTTTCATTTACAGTTTATAGAATCATAGAAAATGAGGGTTGGAAGAAACCTCAAGAGTTCATCTAGTCTAACACCCTGCTCAAAGTAGGGCCATCCCAAACTGGATCATCCCAGCCAAAGCTTTGTTTAGCCAGGTCTTAACAACCTCTACCACAGCTCTGAGTAACCTGTTCCAGTGTTTTATTACCCTCCTAGGTAGGACAAATTTACCTAATATCTAACCTAAAGTTTCCTTGCTTCAACTTGAGACTGTTGCTCTTTATTCTGTCATCTGCCACCATCTTCTTTTGAATCTCCCTTCAGGTAACTGAAGGCTACTATTAAGTCCCCTCTCAGTCTCCTCTTCCCTAGACTAAAGCCCAGTTCACTGTCTGTCCTCATAAGTCATATCCCCCAGCCCCCTCACCAGTTTTGTTTTCCTCCTCTGGACTCTCTCCAATTGGTCCACATCCTTTCTGTAGTGGGGGGCCTGAAACTTAATATAGTACTCCAGATGTGGCCTCACCAGTGCTGAATAGAGGGGAATAATTATTTCCCTTGACCTACTGGCAACAATACTACTGATACAGCCCAGTGTGCTATCAGCCTTCTTTGCAACAAGGGCACCCTGTTGGCTCATACTCAGTTTATTGTCCACTGTAACCCCTAGGTCCTTTTCTGCAGTGCTGCTGCCCAGACAGTCAGTCCCCATCCTGTACTGGTGCCTGGGATTGTTCTGTCCTAAGTGTAGGACTTTGCACTTGTCCTTGTTGAACCTCATGAGATTTCTTTTGGCCCATCTTCCAATTTGTCTAGGTTACTCTGAATCCTAGTTCTACCCTCCAGCATATCTACTACTCCCTCAGGCATGGACACATGTGCAGAGCTGCTGAGGGTGCACTCTATGCCATCTTCAAGGTCATTGAAAAATGTACTGAACAAAACTGGCCCCAGGTTCAAGACCTGGGGCACACCACTTGATACTGGCTGCCAACTAGACATCAAGTCATAGACTACTACTCTCTTAGTCTGATGTTCCAGCCAATTTTCTATCCATCTTACAGTCTAGTCATCCAGCCTGTACTTCCTTAGTTTGCCTGTGAGAGTGTTGTGGGATACCATATCAAAAGCCTTGCTGTGTGGTGGGAAACCATTTAGATCAGCAATTTCTAATCAGAGTGCCTTGGCAGCCTGGGGTGTAGCCAAATCCTTTGTTAAGAAGTGCAAGAAGATTAGTACAGGCTCAGGCTTGCCTCTCTGATCTCTCAACTGCACTGCTCGACCCCTCTGCAAGAAGGCAAGCACTGTAATATATACATTTGTTTTTGAAATTGGGTGCCACTCAATTCACAAGTTTTGGAGAGGTGCCTTGATTCCAATGAAGGGTACCTTTAGTCCAGTGAGGAATGCCTTGAGTCCAAAAATAGTTGAAAATCCCTGGCTTAGACCAATAAGATGAAAGAGGATTCAATATTGTTATACAGAATTTAATACCAAGATACCTAAGCATCTTGGGTACTTTATATCAAGTCTGTCTGACTTCTAAACAGCTGGGGGCTGCATATCTCATGGGTAGTACTACCTGAGGCTGCACACCCTGTGGGTTGCACCAGGGTGAGCCACAGCCTCCTCCAGTTTACACATCCCATGTGTACATTCCTGGTGTACTGTGACCTCACCAACCATTGCATTGTGTGCCCATGACCTCCTGTCAGTGATAAACTTAGCTTCTACAACCCCTGGGCAAGTGCTGCATGTCATTCCTGCAATTCCCATGACCCTCCCCCTCAGACTCACCCTCAACTCTTCATGCTCTTCTTTTATGCTTCATTGCCCTGCCCCTGAGAGCAGAGACAGGAAACAGAAGCCAAAGGAGGGAAGGGGAGCCTGGAGACTTTGGCTGCTATTGCAGTGGGAACAATGGGGGAATGGCAGCTAGGCAGGAGCCAAGGGGCCCCAGTTTAACCCTTGAAGATGGCATGCAAATTATGGGCTGCCTGTTGAATAGCCCTGATTGATAAAACAGCATTGTCTTTGGGTGTTAGTTACTTACATACAGTCCATAGAGGTAACCAAATTCTTTTCTTAGACTGCCTGAATATTCCAAGCTGATTATAATAAAATTAAAAAGTATTATACCAGGAAAGCAACAATACAGACTGTCCATAAAGCTTTATTTTTTTCAAGTTATAATGCTAGTCAGGAGGTTGAAACATTTTTTCCCACCCCATCACCTCTCATATCTTCTGTGCAAAGCTTATTTATTGGGGCCTTTTAGAGGAATGTCACAGTTGTCTTAAGAGATGTGTGAGTTTCTGCTATTCATCATAGAACTCTATATACTGACAGTTATTTCCTTAGTGAGCACACACTAGTGTGGTTTTATTCAATGGGATTATGCCACACCATGATATCTGATATGCCAATCCATGATATGCCCATCTGTGATATGTAAAGTTGTGTGCCAAAGTTGTAACATTGTTAATGGTTCCCCCCATCCCCAACCATTACTGGCCATTCCAGGAGGAAGAAATATCCAGTTTAGCTGTATGTTTTTACCTTAAACAATGGCCACAAGCTGATAGAGAGTAGATGTATTTTGGACATCAGAAAGAAATTCTTCATGGTTAGAGTTGCTAGCATCTGGAACGGGCATCCAAGCGAGGTGGTGCTCTCCCCTACCTTGGAGGTCTTCAAGAGGAGACTGGACAAGCACATGGCTGGGGTCACATGACCCCAGCACTTTTTCCTGCCATGGGCAGGGGGTTGGATTCGATGATCCTTTGAGGTCCCTTCTGACCCTAACATCTATGAATCTATGAATCCAATTTTAATTGAGTTCAGAAGTTTGGAACTGACAATAGATTTTCATAGTACTGCCACATTTTCCCCCGGGGTCTGAACTTCTCGAGACTTAAAATGTTAATGCTGGGGCATAAGGGATCATTAAAACATGTCACTGTATTTTTATCTCTGTACTGGTTCTGAGGTGCAGACTAAATCAGCTTTCTCCCAACCCCCTTCAGCTCCTGTTTTCTGCTTTATGTGTGCTTGCAATTTAATTCAGACAGTGTTTTACAATTAAGACAAGTCTCAGAAACATTTCTTTTATTCATCTAATGAAAATCACCATTCCAGGATGTAATATCAGTGCTATAGCATGATTGGGATTATAGAAAAAAATTCCTGCAGGGGGCATTGTAATACAATAAAAAGCAGCAATAAAAGAAGCAAGGATGTTCTTTTTTCTCAATATGTCTTGATAACATTTTATGACTTGAGGCCAGACAGCTTGGTTCTTATTACTTTTATTTTCACAGCATGGCACCAGATTTACAGAGAAGCTACTAAAAACTTTTCTTCCAATGTTCTTGATACTATATTTATAAAATAAAATTTAAAATTATTCAATAATGAAGCACTCCTTTGCAGACTCTTGAATTTACTGATATTGAACTGCAGTGTGTTAAGAGAGGAGCTGGAAATAATAAACAACAAAGTGACTTCAGTGTCACTTATCAATAGAGCTTTTTGTTTATTATTCACTGGTAACATTATTTGGCCTTTTTTCCCCCTTTGGTTCCTCATTCTAACATTCTTTTTTTTGTACGCATATGTTTGTGTGTGTTCAGACACATACATGCATACACATTCACATACCATACACTTCTATGTGCGTGTATGTATGTGCATGTGTGTATATTATACCATACACATACAAACAAATAGCACAGATGGTTAGCATGTGTTAAATAGGAATGTTATTTAGGGGATTGATCCTCAAATAATTTTATTTTAATATACGTCTGGAAAAGCACTGATAGAAAACATATAATTACTCATATGATTTGCCAAAGAATTTAAATCTATTTCCCTTTCACAAAAGTCTTTTCTACACTAGGTTTTTTGTTGTTTTGCTTTTATACAGACTTCTTATTGCCAATGAATGCAGCCAAACTGAGAAAATTTACAATGCTAAGGCCTGGACTCAGACAAGTTATCACCAGGGGAAATGGTCTTATTAAGAGTTACACTATATAATTGTGCATATATCCCAGATATAGTGATTAGATGGCGTGGTAGGGATTTTACTGAACCATCTATATTAAGGAGAGTAGTGTCTTGAAGACCGAAAGATGAATATTCCTTCTCTTTTAAATGATAGGCTTAGGTAGTCAGTGAATGTAGTTGGAGTTAATGCAAGAAGCAGCAGGTGACAGGACCCAAGGCCTGTGAGCTGTTGATATTTGTGAAGGGAGCACTCCATAGGTTTCTCAAGGGTGATGGTAGCAGGGAATTCTGTCTCCTCGTTTGATAGATTACAGCACCATTCAGATTTAGCTTCCTTTATCCCTTTCCATTTCTCCATCCTTTATTTTTCCTTGAGTCCACTAGTCCTTGGCAGATATCCTTGTGTATCCACTAGTCCTTGGCTTCCTCTCACCCAAGAACAATTATTTCCATATACATATGAAAATGATCCTAGCTGAGTTTAATCCCACAAAAAATAATGATTTGTAGCCTGTTAAATGTTTATCTTGGTTTATAAGTATAGTTTGTCAGTATTTAATAGAGCAAATTCAGATATTGGGTGGTAGATCAAGATAAGGCAGAATCCTAGTTCATTTTATTATCCAAATGGCAGTTATCCAGATGTCTGCAATCCCAATTTTGGTATTTATGCAATCCTACATTTTAGTGTGGGGGTGCTTAGTCCCTGGCCCATGGGCCACATGTGGCATGTGACCTTGTGTCATGCAGCCTGCAGGACTCCTCACAGGTCCAGAAATTTGGCGGCAGGAGAGCATTGGCACTGCTCCCCCACTACCAGATTTCCAGATCCCTGATGAGCCCTAGGCTCTATGCGCTGGATCGGGAGTCCAAACCCAAAACACAGGGCTGTGTAGGAATGGCCCCAGGACCCAATTCTAGCATGCGAGGGGCTGGGAGGGTGTGGCACTAAGCCCTGGGGCCCAATCCTAGTGTGAGGAGCAAGGAGGGTGTGTTGCAAACTATATGTATCCCAGAAGTGAGAATTATATAGATGGGCAAATGCAATTTGAGTACATAAAGTAAAATGTGGTTCTGCCAATAGACTCTGAAACACTTGCCAATTTAGCTGTCACTTTCTACTGTAAAAGGACAGGTTAGTTGGTCAAAAAATGCTGGCTTCAACAGGCTTAGAGCATTGGTAGGGGAGGCGATGCGGGACTAGGGATGGAAGGTGAATGAGGTACAAGAAGAGTAGTCATTCCTTAAGGACACAATCCTCAAAGCACAAAAGAAAAAACGGTTCCCATGAAGAGGAAAGGTAGCAAAAGGGCTGGCAAGCTCTCCTGGCCCAATAGGGACACTGCGGTCCTCTTGAATAAGAAAAAGAGAGGCGTATATACAGTGGGAGCTAGGGACAGTCCTCAAGGAGGACTATACAATGGTGGTCTGCACTTGTAGGGAAATAATTAGGAAAGCTAAGGTGGCAACTGAGTTTGAGTTAGCCAAGGGAATCAAGGACAATAAGAAGTCCTTCGTTAGGTATGTAGGGAGCAGAAAGAAAAAGTGGAAGTGTGGGGCCCCTGCTTACCACCTCAGGACAACTGGTAATGGATACTCAGAAAAAACTGAACTGAATGCCCACTTTATTTTGGTATTTCACTAGACAAAGGGGAAAGACAAGCAAGATAAGGATCACAAGGGACATGATGGGAATGATAGCCTTCCCAATGTGGATGCTGAGCTGGTGCAAAACCAACTAGAGAAGCTAGACATTTGTATGTCAGCAGGACCAGATGGACTTCACCTGTGAGTGCTAATAGAGCTAGCCAAGGTCATTGTGGAACCCCTGGCAAAACTCTTTCAGAAATCGTGGCACACAGGGGAGATCCCTGAGGATTAGAAGAGGGCCAACATTGTGACCATCTTCAAGAAGGGGAAGAAGGAGGACCCGGGCAACTATAGGCTAAATCAGCCTAACCTCCATCCCAGGGAAAATCCTGGAAAAACTCATTAAGGAATCTATGTGCAACATGCTTGTTGAGGGCAAGATTCTGAAGGACACCCAGCATGGCTTCATCATGGGTAGGTCTTGTCTTACCAATCTCATCTCCTTCTACGAACAGGTCTCTTGCCACCTGGACACAGGAGAGAAGGTCAACATTATATACACCTAGACTTCCAAAAGGCTTTGATCTAGTATCCCACAATATCCTTGTGGAAAAATTGGAAGATTGTGGGTTTGACTGCTCAACAGTTCAGTGGGTGGAAAAAACTGACTGTATGGTAGGACCCAGAGAGTTCATGAGCAAATCCGTGTCATCCTGGCAAAAAGTGGCCAGTGGTGTCTCTCAGGGGTCTGTGCTTGGACCAGTGCTTTTCAACATCTTTATCAATGATTTGGATGTGGGAGTGAAAAGCTCACTGGTCAAGTTTGCAGACGACACCAAGTTATGGGGGAGCATGGTCATGCCAGAAGATAGGTTGCGGAGACAGGCAGACCTGAACAGGCTGCAGAGTTGGGTGGACCAGAACCAGATGAAGTTCAACACTCAGAAATATGAGGTTCAAGTACAAGTTATACTTGAGAAGTATAAGTTTGCTCCATCTGGGGGCAAACAATCCCCAACATACCTACAGGCTCGGTGGCGACCATTTGACTTGCACCATGGCCAAAAGGGACCTAAGAGTAGTGATCAACCATCACATGAACATGAGCTGGCAATGCAATGCTGTGACCAGCAGGGCAAACAACATGCTGGCATGCATTAACTGTTGCATCTCATGCGAAACTAAGAAAGTGATACATCCACTGTACTACACACTGGTGAGACCACAGCTGGAGTACTCCATCCAACTCTGGGTGCTGCACTTCAACAAGGATGTAGAAAAACCTTGAAAGAGTCCAGAGAAGAGCCACCCATATGATCAGCCATATAAGGAGAGGCTGAGGGACTTGGGCCTCTTCAGCCTATGGAAGAGAAGGCCAAGAAGGGACTTGGTAGTGGCTTACCACTACATCAGGGGAGTACATCAAGAACTCGGTGAACAGTTGCTCACCAGAGCACCCTGGGGAAGACCAAGAGTAATGGATACAAACTCCTGAAGACTGCTTCAGGCTCAATTCCAGGAAAAAATTCTTCACAGTCAGGGTGTCCAGACTGTGGAATAAACTCCATCCAATGGTGGCAAAGTCACCTACCCCAGAAATCTTTAACAGGAAACTGGACAGTCACCTTGCTGGGGTCTCTTGACCCCAGTTATCTTTTCCTGCCCAGTGTAGGGGGACTGGATCTGATGATCTACAAGGTCCCTTCCAGCCCCTAACCATCTATGAATCTGTTTGTGAATTATGGTAGCAAAATATAACTGTTTCAAAATGGAATACTCATCTGATTTTGGAACTTGTCTGGTTCCAGTTTCTCAAAAAAAAAAAAAAATCAGATGGCAGCACAGCTTCAAGAGAGATCATTTTAATTTCTAGGTTGTGGTTTCATCCACAAAGTAAAATCTGTTGATCTATGCTAGTAGGGTTGCATGAAGCTTCAGTCACCAATTCAGTTTGGAGAAGATTTGACCGAATCAAGAGACCAACTCCTCCTACCCCCCCTCAAATCAATTCGGAGCCTCTGACTCAATTTGGAAAATATTTGGAAAAAGATTCAGAGATTTGGAAGGCAGTCATTCAGGAGAACAGAAACTGAGAAGAGGGAAGGGGAGTGGGTGGGAGGGGTTGAAAGACTGACATCTGTAGCTGGCCAGTGGCTGTAATCTTTCCCTGAGTCTCTTTCCAGTCACAGTGCTCTGGGGAAGGGATGTAGAAACAGCAGATAAGCCTCTGTTTGCAGCATTTCTGTCCCTTTTGTGATCTGTTTCTGCCTGAGCAAAAGAGGGGCAGGTGGCTGGCCCAGAAACAGGTGGGTGGGTGGAGATCTAACCGGCACTGGGAAGCCCCCGATACATGCTGCCATCCCTCCTGTTTTCATCCAAATCTGCTTTAGCACACACAAGTGACATGCGTTTTGCTTTTAGCAGTTTGAGGTGCAGTTTCCCAGAAACACCTGCACCTATCTTCTTGAAACTTGGCAGGCCCCTCAGAAGGGGCTACCATCTCTGCTGTTTTCATCTGCCAAAAATGACAAAGTTATAGGTATTTCAGTGATTCCCCATTATAGTCTATGGCCAAATTACTGAATCTCTCCAAATCAGCTTTGAATCTTCCAAAGCCAATTCAGCCAAATTGATTCAGGACAGTGATCCTAATCTGCAGATTGAATCACTGTCCTCCAAATTGGCTGAATCCAAATCTGAACCTGAACCGAATTCTTCGGTATTTGTACAGGCCTACTAGCTACATCTTAACAACCGGACAGCTTGTGGTTGACAGTATACTCCAAAACTGCATTTTGTGTGGATTCCTGAACACAACCTGACCTACGGTCAACAAAGATCCTTTATTGTAGGATCCAACTTGTCCTTCATCTGTCTGAGTCCCATCAATTGACTTTGCCAAGGCTGCATAAAAGTTTCTTAGAACCTGGAGTCCTAAATGGCTAGCTACATAGGATAGGAAATGCCTTCTCTGGGCAGTACATCAGTAACTTTTCCAGCACTTCCTGAAGTCCTGGAAAGGAGAAAACAGCTACAGAATTAGGGGTTGCCACTGTGGTGAATAAATAAATCCCTACCTATTTCTGTTTTCTATGAAAGTTTTGTGGGGGGAAAATATATTTCTTCATTCTGGAGTATGACTTATTGGCTTAGCTTTGGCATTCCCCACTAGTAAACCAGTATGAAAAATACTTACATTGGTTTGTAGAGGCTTCCTTTTACATGTCTTTGTCCCTTTTTATGTCTTTTATTGTCACATTATTTGTAGAGACATTCTTCCTTGTTTTCTCTCCAACTTGGTAGGCATGGTACTACCTACTATTCTTAGGTAGTAGCACCCATCTTTACATGAGTATCCTAAGACATCAATATCTTCTGGCAAGCTTTTCAACTGAAAGCAGCTGCAATTTGGTTATGCTTAACATTAAATTACAATGATCAACACATTTCTGGAAGTAGACAACCTATGGAGGAGTGAGATTCTGGCAACAGTTGGTTCCCTTCTCCAAGCAAGAGTTTTAGACAGGAAATAACAGGGAAGTGTTCATCCCCCACTTGGTTAAACCCATTTACTTTTTTGTCTTTAATTTTGTTTCAGTTTTTTGCATTTAACCCATATCTCTAAATGTTGTTATAATAGTAACTAACCCTTGGGAAGGCCAAAATACAAGTAAATTCCTTTACAGGAAAGAAGGAAAAAGATCACTTTGACACACATTTGTTATAATTTCTCTCTTGGGCCAGGAAATGTTAAAGGTCAGAGCTGTGGCACGTAGGCTGAATGTCTAAACTGATGATTTGGTTTAGAATGGTTTAGAAGACGTGAGGTCTGTAATAGATGCTTTGTGATAGAGATATGTGGGTTTATGAGCACTTCAGATGCTGTTGCAAGCAAGATATATTTTAAAATAGATTGACATTTTTAAAAAATTTCTCAGAGGTTTTGGAATAGATCACATAATTATGTCAAAGCCCTGAGGGCAATCCATAGACCAAAGATCATAAGTCTCCCCAGGAAAGTATTCCTTCTCTGGATAATTTGGTGTATGGTAAATGATGAAAAAAAGATGTTTTTTCTTTTATAACTATTATAGAAATAAATTCTTTGTTTACTCTTGCTTTTAAGATTGTATAAAAGTCTTCAGAAGATAAGA
This sequence comes from Gavialis gangeticus, assembly GCF_001723915.1. Classification (NCBI taxonomy): domain Eukaryota; kingdom Metazoa; phylum Chordata; order Crocodylia; family Gavialidae; genus Gavialis; species Gavialis gangeticus. Next base: position 168,919,848 of record NW_017729032.1, read on the forward strand.
AGTTTTAGGTATAAACTTTATGGTTAATGCTCATGGTATTGTGAACTGCTAGTATAGATCTTCCTTCTTGGAATATTCCTATTTGGTACCACTTCTAAGGCCTGTAACTATACTTCTCCTGATAACAGAAAAGCTCTTTCATCTAGCACACACAAACTTAAACAAGATTAAAAGCTGAAAGGACAATACAAAGCAGCAATTTTAACAGGAAATTAGTAAACATTGGAACAATTTACCAGTAATACATACTACAGGAATCAATGACTTATTAAAAGATCTGCTGTAGTTCAGTGATGGATTATTCATTTCCCTAATGGAGTTACTGAAAGAAGTTCTATGGTCTCTATTTATGCATAGTACAACAGGGCTGTCCAACTGGTGGGTTTGGGGTTGCACATGGTTCACAAAGGAAGTGTAACAGGTCACCCTCCCCAGCACCATCTTCCCTGTTATCCACACCCTACGTAGGGCACCCTTGGAGTCCCCTTTAAGGTTTCTTATGTTCCACTTACTACTCTTCTGCCACGTCTTGATGGAAAATTATACTGATGTTCTTGTAAGTGGGAGGCTGCCTATTATATTTCATATGTTGGGATCTTCTGGCTCCATGGGCTTTGACCCCTGCCTTTCTCTAGCTAGGCCTCCCCATCTAAACCCACGAAACAGGGTTTGACTCCGAGGCTCTAGCCTTTTTTTCTTTTCTTGAGGCTCATGGCCCTTCTTTCTGCAATACTCTGGAGCCCTGGCTCAGAGGCTCAGCTACTGCCCCCCCCCCTCCCGCCAGGGGGTCACAAGTTCAAGGCCAGGGCACAGCCCTGACCCCACATTGTCCTCATCCAAAAAGAAACACAGACCTGCACCTCAGGTGCACCAGACCACCCTGGCCTTTGAGGATCACACCCTTTGGTGCTAGGGTCTGTACACCCTAAAATCCTGTGTCCACACTGGTGCCAGGGCATATGTACCCCAAATACTGCACCTTCTCTGGTGCCAGGATCAGTGCACCCAAATCTTGCACCTACACTGGCACCAGGTCTCCACACTGTAGTGGGGCCCCAGTGAGGCTGCCTCCTTCCCCAACAGTCTCACCCAAATCACCAGTGTTATTCAATAAGAAAAAACCCCACACTCCTTCCCCTTTGGCTGCTGGCCCCTATTGCTGCACAGCCCAGGGTTTTTATAGTCCTGGCCTGCCCCCTTTTGGTCACCTGACTAGCTGGCTAGGCTCAACTTTTAACCCCCACCTTACCAGCATGCTGTGCCCAGAAAGTTCTGGTCTTAAAGGGGCTGACCTATCTTCTGGTAACAGGGCTAGGGTTCCCTGTTACAGAAAGCATAAAAAATTATACATAAACCGATCAGAAACTGGTTCAGATCTTTAACACAACAGAAGTTCAGTGCACATAACCTGCTTTCAAAATGGTCAAAACTGGTTTAAGATAAACCTGGATGGTTTTATCAGACTTAACTGATTTAGGTTAAATCAGTTTACTGAACTTCTGTCTCAGATCCCCTCCAGATTCAAGTTAACTTGCAGTCACCAGCATCCCAGGATGCTTTGCACCTCCCCTACAACCTCCCCTCCTCCTGGTGGTTGGGCTAACTTTGGCCCAACCTGTCTGCTCCACCTAATCAGGGAGTCATTCTCAAGCACCCCTCGGCTACTGTCCCGGGCCACTGCAGGCATATGGTGGGATTTCTGGAATGTCTGTTCACTTGCTTCTCTGTTCAGTCTAAACAGCTTAGACTAACTTGCAAAGATTGAACTGATTCACCCTTGAGCTTTGACTGTCTGTACTTGCCAAGGGATTAAGGTGAGGACCCTGGACTCCTGCTCAGCCATCACTCCCCTCATCACTTTGGCTGCAGCTAGAATCTCTGGGCTCCACCTCCATCCTTTGACTGCTACTTCCTGCCTCTACCCAGGGCACACATTGAAGTGGAGCAGAATTGTGCTCGCATGCCCAGGGTATTGCAGTGAGGAGGACCTTATAAACATGCATGCACACATTGCAGAAGGGAAATGGAAGGAGTTCTCATGTGCTTGAGTAGTGCAACAGGGATGGGGCTCCTGGTGAAGTGGTGGAG
>NW_017729032.1:168926935-168938997 GCF_001723915.1 Gavialis gangeticus
GCTTGAGTAGTGCAACAGGGATGGGGCTCCTGGTGAAGTGGTGGAGAGGGGGTGCACGTGTGGGCACACAGTTTAGTGGAGGAACTGGATGGAGTGTCCAAAACCTAGTGGCCTGTGGTTTAATTGATACAGCTTGTGGCCCCTGCTGATGCAGTTCTTTGGGCGTGTGGCCCTTGGGGCTTAAAAGCTGGACAACTCTAAAGTACACGATCATAATGGGTTTATCTGCATTTAAAATCTATAGCCACTTCATAGCCACAGGTTTATCCCTATTTCAGTTCAAGGATTCCCTGCACCAGCTGAAAAATCTAATGTAGTTTTACTCCAATTTGAGTAGAGACAATGGTAGATTTAATTGGTCAAAATAATGAGTCTTAATCTATAGTCTGTAGTATGAATGGTAGATACTGGCCTAACATGATCACTACCTCTGACAATGACTTCAGGAGACTCATTTGGGAATTGTGTGAAACTACATTTTTCAGCTTGGAAAATTAGGAGCTGTACTATTTACCTCTGACAATGCTCTATGATAAGAGATCATCCCTATCTTGAGACACAGCAGGGAAACTGGAGAAAAGCCACTCTGAAATCAGAAAGTGTGTCCTTTTGTTGTGTCTCATTATTGGTTTGGGAACAACCTTCAGTGCTGTTATTTTAACTACATTCTACACTTTGACTTAAGAACTAGTATTTGGCCATACTAGGGAAGGCCATGTGTCTGAGGAAAATCAATCAGAGAAACCTGAATCTTTCAGTCTGCCTTGGTCCTGGTAACAGGATAGTATGGTTGGTCGATTATTAGGATTGATAGTCTTCTATAAGTTGTAAAATATAATATTCCTCCCTGACATTGGGATGTAATTAGGCTATTATTTGATATTGCATAAGATTTAAGCTGGAGGGAAAGAACAATGCTGAGGAAATGGACAAGCGAGGAAGTGTACAATACAAGAAGTCTCTGGATGTATAATTTTCTATTGTGGTAGAAAATGATACCTGGGAAGGGGATTAGGCAGATACGGGTTCAGTAGTCTTCCTCAATAACCTCCTTGCTATGCCAAGTTGTGAGACCAGCAGGCTGAAGCAGAGTTTGTGGATGTAAAAAAGTCCCCTAAGAAACTATTTCTAGAAAATCTGCAAGGGACAGAGCCAATGGGGGTTGCTTGGGAGATCACATTCCAGGAGATAAGACACTCCTCGCAGCCAAATGCATAGGAATTCAAAACTGTAATTTGTGACTAGAAAATTGGCACTTACATGTTGCAAGGCATATACAAGTAAAATGAGGGACATGAAGTTCTCACATAATGTCCTCTTAAAAGTGGTTACCTAATAGGAGAAAAATGAGGTTTCACTCTTTCTTGTAGTATGTAGTCCCTTATTGGCCATTGCATCCCACTCCAGAAGCAAAAATAATTTATAACCACATTTCCAAAGCACATGATTAAAACTTAATATATGATTCTTGTAATCAGAGTTTCTTGTAGTCAGAGTCAGGACCATAGATTAACTTTTCACTACCTGAGGTTCTGGGTTACGTTTGTATATTCCAAATAATTGTGCTTGTTTATAAACTGCATGTAAATACACATTTAACCTTAAAGTACTTTTTTTTCCTACTGGACTTCCACAAAAGAATGAATAGCTAAAAACATTGATTTGTGGTTATGGATTAAAGCTAGAGTTTCCAGAAAAATAGGATTCTCAACAATTGCAGAATTGCATGAATTGACCAAACTTCAAACACAATTTTCAGCAAAACAAGAGTCTTCAGACAGAGTTAAAGTTTACTGATGACTGGAGACAGACATTTTGGCAGTCTTACTCCTCAGTCTGCAGTTCCTGAGAACAAAAACTAAAAATAAAGGGATTAATCATATTTTACTAGAAACAGAAATTAAAAAGAAATTTATTTCTGGATCATGAAAGTACTGTATTCCTTTTTTACCCAAACCTTTAATATAAAAAAGGTTTTGGAGTAGTGGTCTTTCTTAAATTGCATTTCCCAAATTACCCAGGACAGTCCACTCAACCTAGTGACCTCATAACTTTTGTAGTAAAACACAGATGACTAATAGATGGTGAGGAATGAAAAACCCCCCAGATAGATATGCAGAATGTGGCTGTTGAACTTCAGAGAGCATAAAGTGAATAACATATTTCTTCACTTGTCTGTAATAATTTCTCCTACACTCATATATCTGCTTAATTATGAAATATGATGACCTATATGAAATATATTTTGTTGATTATCTAGATGGCAACTAAGGATTTAATCTAGCGCCTTAAAATAGCCCATGCTGAACTGAATGTCATGTTAAATGATCTCAAAAGTATAAAGAACAAAAGACTTTTTATATGATAGTCACCCCCAAATAAACAGTCCATCTACCAACATCTTAAGTAGTTCTGGGCCACCTTAAATGGAAGTAGCTAAAACCTGGAATTTATACCAATGCAAACTGATCTCATTGGGATGTCAGTAAGCAACTAAAAGCTACATCTAGGCAGAGATCATTTAACTGGAGCAAATCTTAGCCTTCCTTCTCAGTGGTGTAGAGCCCTGAAAGGACGTCTTAACCTGATTGTGCTCCAAAATGTCACCATTGGAAATCCAATGAGGAAACGCATGAGGTCACCCAAATTCTCCCCTAGAAAGCTTAATCTAGGCTTCTACTCCCACCTCTACTTCTGTGTTTGCCTGTGGAGCTGTCCTGTGTTGTAGTTTCTTTTCCTAATGTACCTGAGGGTAAATGAAGGAATCTTGCTGACCGATTCTGAAAAAGACAGTAATAACACTGGGTGATCCTTCTCTTTTCATCCACCGTTACAGTTTTGTTTTATTTATTAGATTTATATCCACCCATCCCAACAAGGGACAGATTACACATAATTTATAAAAATAATTAGAATATTCAAATAATATATCAAATCAACAACTTCCTAAACAAGATTCCATCATAGCCTTGCTCACTAAATGCTTGCTCGGATAGGAAGCTCTTACAGTGTTTTCAGAATATGTCAGAACTGGACTTTGGCACGTCTCAAGGGGAGAACTTTCAAAGCTGAGGATGAAAATGTCCTCTTGTGTTTTTGCCATGCAAACTTAGCACCCTGGTATTTGCAGGAGGTTGTTCTTGGTTGACCGTAGGGATTGTGATGAAGTGTATTGGAGAAGGCAGCTGTGATATATTTAAATATATTGAATCTGCATGTGTGAATCTTAAGTTACTTTCTGTTGGATATGCTAATGCCAGAACATCTATTGTTTTTGCTCCTGTTTACGATAATATATGCTGTGCCTGAGGGTCTGGCAGCACTCTTCCCAAACTTGTGGCTGGAGTCATTTATTTGTGAATGTCTTGGACAAACATAACACCAGTCCCTTAGGTATGTATGACCCAAGCCCTTTAAGCAACAGATCTCCCAACAAACACTCCAACCAATAAGCATTTGTTATGAGAACATCTGACTGAGCTTCCCCATGTAGTGAATTCTCTTCTTTTCTGCAGCTACCTTTTCTTCAGCACTGCAGTGTTCTCGAACATTAGGGCCAGGTACAGACATTACACTTTTACCAATATAAGTGATTAGAAACTGGTCTATACCTGTAGTAAACAGAAGTTCGGCACATAAAACTGGTCTGTATCCATAACAGAACAGAAGTTCAGCAGTCGTAGACTCATTTAAAAATGGTGAAGCCTGGCCTACGATTTGCATCCTCACCAAAAGGCAAAAGCGTGTGCTGTTTGCTACTGATCTAAACTATGGTACTTACAGAAAACCATGTAACTTAGCTCAATTCTGCCTCAGGGTTTTTGAATGTCTGTACTTAGCCTAGAAGTTCAGTCATTCACAGAGACGTGCAAGAGTAAATATCTCCTCTGCCTGAGATCCCATCCCTCTTTGAATCCTCTGCAACCATCAATTCCCAAGCTAAATATGATTGTTTTGAGGACAAATCAGGCTAGTACAGAGCATATAAACACAAGTTTGCATAACTCCTTGAGTTTCATAGTTTCATAGTTAGTAGGGTCGGAAGGGACCTGAGCAGATCATCAAGTCCGACCCCCTGCTATGGCAGGAAAGAGTACTGGGGTCAAACGACCCCAGCAAGGTGATTGTCAAGCCTTGTCTTGAAGATCCCCAGGGTAGAAGCCAGCACCACCTGGCTTGGAAGTTGATTCCAGATCCTAGCCACCCTGACAGTGAAGTAGCACCTCCTGATGTCTAATCTGAATTTACCCTCTGCCAGCTTGTGACCTTTATTTCTAGTCACTCCTGGGAGTGCTCGGGGAAACAAGGACTCCCCCAATGCCTGCTGGTCCCCTCTGACTAGTTTGTAACACACCACTAGATCCTCCTCAGCCTTCTCTTGTGGAGGCTGAACAGGTTCAGGTCCCGTAGCCTCTCCTCATAGGGCCGGCCCTGCTGTCCCCAGATCATGCGGGTGGCCCTCCTCTGGACCCTCTCCACGTTGTCCACATCCCTCTTGAAGTGCAGCGCACAGAACTGGACTCAACACTCCAGCTATGGCCTGACCAGTGCCTCATAGAGGGGGAGTATCACCTCCCTGGACCTGCTTGAGATGCATCTGTGGATGCATGACAAGGTGCGGTTGGCCTTCCTGACTGCGTCCCCACACTGCTGGCCCATATTCATCTTGGCACCAATGATGACTCCAAGATCCTTTCTGCCTCTGCACTAATGAGAGGGAGTTTCCCAGCCTGTAGGTATGGTGCTGTTTCTTCCTCCCCAGGTGCATCACCTGGGTGATGGGTCAGGGTTGAATCCCATCCTATTATCATCCGCCCTGTAACCTGTCTAGGTCTGATTGCAGCCTATTCCTTCCTTCTAAAATGCCCACATCCCCCTACATCTTAGTGTCATCAGCAAATTTGAACAGGGTGCTTTTTACCCCCTTGTCCAAGTCACTGATGAAGATGTTGAACAGTGCGGGCCCAAGGACGGAGCCCTGCAGAACCCCACTGACCACATCCCTTCGGGATGAAAATGACCCATCCACTACCAAAATGACCCATCCACTACCAGTTTCAGCAGTTATCATTGGAATTATTTCAGTTGCACTTGAAAGAGTTTTTCTCCACCCTGAACTTTATCTGAGGAAGAAAACAAAGCAAAACAGCTCACAAGTAATCAGCTGGCAACATTCCAAATAACAGTAATAAAATTATGACCCACTGGGCAGATAAGGACTCTCACCCTCAAAATCATAAGCTGGTGAACTATTTTAATCTAAGTACAATTGCACTAGCCATCCAAAACTGAAACATTGCAGGTAGTCTATATGCTGCACTCTCTGGAAAATGAGGATGGAAAACTTTAAAATATTAAGATTTCCAAAAGGAAAGTAAACTCTTTATTAAATTTCCTTTAAATTGGAGAACATGACCAGAAACATGAGTTTCATCCTGGAGGAAGACAGCATCACACAGGCTGAGAAATGTAACTGTTGAGGAAGTCATGTGCACGAAGACAAATGAATCTCTGAAAAGCTTTGAAGGTTAATAGAAACCTTTAATTTCTCCTGGTAGTTTTAAAGGAACCATTAGGATGAGCAAAGAAGAGAGAGGTTTGTGGTCTTGGTGACTGGCCCCATTGAGGGGATGGGCTGCTTTGATATAGACTGGGTGCAACTTATTTAATGCTGCCTATTAGTCTTGATACTGTGAGATTTGCAAGATTCAAGGATGACAGTCCTCAAAGGAATTAATCAGTTTGGCTGGGTCCTAGCAGAAAGCAGTCTTCTGATTAGTCACAATGGGGAAAGATTATTTTTATTGGCTGCCCTAAAAATGGCTGAAGAATCCCTAAAGAGCTGAATTATCAGTCTAACACTCCAAAAAAAGAGTGTCTAAAATTCTTCAAAAGTGTGAACAGCTATCCAGATTTCTTTGTAACCTTGCATTTTATTTTTCCCATTTACTACTTTGTCGCTACTCCTTTTTTCAGAAACCCGGGAAAATATTCCCTCTTTCCTGTTTTCTATCATTCCCCTTCCAGTACTCTTGACAGTTTATAGGTATCCCCCTTGACGCGACATTTTAGAATTCTAACCCAAGCCTGAAGTCACTCATCAAGAACCAGTTTACTGCTGGTTTACAAATTTATTTGAGTAAATATTTTCAGCAGCAGCAGTTCCCATCTTAGTCTAATGTGAGGTGTGAGGGAGATCAGGGAAACTAGTATGACAAGAGGAGAAAGGATATTCATAAATAAATGAATGGATGTGAAGTGAAAATATGCTAAGTTTGTTTTAGGAACAGGGATAAGATTTAGCCTTGGGTTGTCTGGTTTTAATTTCACAACAGTTTGCAAAATCTCTGCCTGTGAAGAACATGAAGTAAATGTTGTATCTCCCCTGAAACCTTGGATTTTTCTCCAAATTCTATCTTATAAAGACTTCTTGTATATTTGTACTGTCTATGACAGTACTCAGCCTGTATAAAAACAGTAATAATTAACATTTACAGGTTAAAATATTTTAAGTTTCTGTTCATCTTCAAAGCTCTTTAAATATTTTATTATCTTTCTCCTAAATATTCCCTTTGGTCTACTTTTAGCTTTCTTATTTTCCAGTAGTGCTAGATTCCTCTGCCTTGAAAATGTGAGAACAAAGGCCGATTTATATTTTTCCAAAATTCTGTGGCAAAATTGAAATTTTTTTCCCCCTTTGGAGCCATCTTAATTTTGTTTTTAATTTCCAAATGTAAGAATAGCAGTTTTTATATTCTCCAAGCCTATTATGAATTCTTTAAGGGACACTAAACAAAGACATTTTTTATGCTGCTTATTGGTCTGTTGGCTGCTGTCCTGTTATCTAACCTTCTCTCTTTAATCAAATCAACAGACACGTACTGGCAGCATCTACACATGCAATTACAATGACTAAATAAACTGCAGAGTTTTTCGCTAGAGTTAATTGCTCCCGGGCATGGTGTTTGAACATGTTCCTAGGAGCAGTTAACTCCGGAGCAATAAGCTCTGCATTTTATTCAGTCACAGCATGTGGAGTCTGGGTAGAGCAGCCTCAGCTGGCAGGGGGCTCTGAGGTTCAGCCTGAGAGGCCAGGACTTCTCCCCCCAGGTCAGTGTGCTGCAGAGGGGCTGGCTGGGGCATGAGGGAGCTTCATTTTGTTGCTATCTGGCAGGCAGCCACCGCACTGAAGTACCGTCATGCCCCAGCCAGCTAGGCAGCTTCTACATGTGCACTATTGAGTTTTTACTCTGCAGCAGGTTATTACTTGTGTAGACACTGAGACATTTACTGTGCAGCTGATTAGTCAACTGACAGTAAATGTCTTGGATAGATGCACCCACTGAGTAAAAAGTTGTGACCTGGATTTTTCTGAAAGAAAAAAATACAAAATTAAATAATGTTGTTTTTTCATATATGTAGAAACATTTTCTCTTTCTGTGTATTTAATATATTTAAAGACTCCTTTATTTTCTACAGTTCTTCATCATCAAAAATACTTCTTTTCATTAAAAGGATGCTTAGTAGAGGTGTGTGAAGCAGCCCATATCCATTTCGGATTCGTCCCAATTCGGGGGACAGTGATTCAATTCATTTTTTCAGATCATTGTCCCAATTTGGCTAAATCTGAATCTGAAGATTCGATGCTGATTCAGAGAATCAATGATTCAGCCATAGACGCAGCTTTAAATGTTTTTTCTACATACCTTGAGGTACCAGATGCGGCTCATGACTTCTGTGATGCTGGGGTGGATGGAGCATCCCACAAGAGCATAGCGGGGCCCCTCCGCATGCTCAGCATTGGACCCAGAAGTGGACTGGAAGTATTTCCAGTCCACTTCTGGGTCCACCGCTGAGCACGCAGGAGACTACTTTGCTTCCCTCTGGATCAGCAATCAGTTGTGGGGGGACCCTGGGTGCCCCCCCAGGCCCAGTAGGCACCAGTCACCTTTCTGCACCAGAGGGTGTGGGGCAGGTACCCTGTGTGCTCTGCCGTGGACCCAGAAGTGGACCTGGTCCACTTCTGGGTCCACCTCCAAGTGCACTGTGGACCCCCTCGCACTTCTGTGGGACGCTCCATCCACCTCACCATCACAGCATTCACAAGCCACCTGGTACCTTGAGGTATGTAGAAAAAACATTTAAAGCTGCGTCTATGTCCAAGTCATTGAATCTCTCTGAATCTATTCAAAGGCTTCCAATTCAATTAGGAGAAATTAAAGGGTCTCCTGATTCAGTTTCGATTTGCAGATTCAGCTGCCAAATCGAGCTGAATCTCCGCTGAATTGAATCAGTGACTGAAGCTTCACACAGCCCTAATGCTTAGCTCTGTCACCATTGTATTGACTTTCACTGAAACTTTTCCTTTGAAAAAAGTCCCCGTGTGTTGTTCTTTTTGTTTTCAGTGGCACCCAGGTTAGCAGTATACCTCAATAGTTTAAGGCGTACATTGATACACTAACGATCTACCTGTTTAATGCCTTGAAATGTCTTCTTTCTTGCTATTTTGTTTTTAAATAGCTATTTTAACTCTATTTTATGTTTCTTTTATCATTATATTTTAGCTCCCATTGTCCTAAAATAGTGTTTCTTTTCCAGATTAGCTAATAACTCTTACTGGGCATGTCTATTCAAGATACTTAATGTACACTAGCCTAATAACACTGCACAATATCGTGCCAGGTAAAAACCATGATAATATGCTACCGTGCAGTAGTATTAGACTACTGTGCAGTAAGCATCACTAAAAAACTGTGCGCCAGTGCTACTATGCAGTAACAGTAGTTACTGCACTTTTAGTTAGTATTTTATTAAGCAAGTACTAAACTAAATGAATGTGTAGATGCACACACTGATTCTCTGTGTTTTGAGCTATGCCAGTGTCAGATTCAAAACCCCAAAACAGAAAAATAATCTTTCTCCTTTACATCACACTTTCTTTATTTCTGATGCTGTTTTCTGTTTTTGTTTTGTGTGCGTGTGTGCTATGAAACTACGAAAATGTTTTTTGTGCATGCTGTGGAACTTTTATTGCAATGCTTAATCTATGCCTGTAAATACATGTTATATATTTAGTGAACATTATTTAGTTCTAAATACATGTTATATATTTAGTGAACATTATGTGGAAGCATGGTTACTTGATTCAGAATTCTAGAATTTGTGATGTTTGTAAATTATTGCTGTGTCTTATGCTTCAACACTGTGGATGTTTGCTACTTCTAGCTAATCTTGATACATGAAAACTTTACTGGCATCCTAAAATTGCTAAAGAGGTAAGTGAAAGATAATATGAGTCAGCTGATTGCTGGTTAGGTTAGTGCCTGTGGAGTCTAGAGCTAACAGAGTAGTTCCTGAATTTCTCATGACCTGGTGACCCCTGGCCACTCATGCACCACAACCACTCTTGGGAATTCAGTGATACATACAGTAGCTGTACTCTAGAGCTAATTTGGTAACTGTATTCTCATGACCTATTGATCTTTGGTCATTCATGTACTATGATTACCCATGGGAACTTAATAGGCTGCTGCCCTCACATAGTATTGGGCCTACAGGATCTTTTTTAGTATTTTTGAGAACTACAATATATTGAGCAATCAGATATATGTACTTTGCAGTTCATATTGTATTATGCAGCATCAGTCTAAGGATTAGTTTTATACAGTATGTTGATCATGCCAAGATCATTGGATAACCTAAAGAGGTGTTTCAGATCCCATCAGATGGCTAATAGTTAATTCTCAAGTAACATTGAACACAAAAAGACAACCCCGTGGAAATACTAAAGAAAAGAGAAAAATGAAAAAAGCTGCAGGCTTCAAGCTGTTTGAAAAATACAGTATAAACAATGGCAAGAGAGGGGTGGTTCTTAATCTGCCCATGGTGGGTAATGCTTTTCAGGTCTGAGCCTGAACCAAACCATCAGCCAGGTCTAAATTGATCATAAAAAAGAGTAGAAAGCTACTAATATAGGGAACAAAGAGGAAAGTAAAATGTTTCTTCCAATTCAGCAGTGAACTTATTGATAATAAATATTATGGCTGAAGCAATTGGCAACATTACACTTTCATAATCTTTTGTATATAAAAATTAGTACCTTGGGACCCTTTAAAATGAAGAATTCTAAAGAAATAACAAAGCCAGTTTTGACACAGATCCTGTAGCGGTGCACCATTTCAAGCGTCTGTCTTGCAGGCATTTAAAGATCTATATTTTTAAGTGACTATTTATGCTGACTGCAAATTGTTTTACATTTAGTTCAACCTTCTCCATTTCATTGCTTATTTTCTCTTCTGCAGCATTGACTGTTGGCCTGAAAATCTTTGCAGTGAAACTATAGTAAGGCAAAGGGGCCTTGTTTTGGGTCATTGACCCCAAGATGTAGGCCTGAGCCTAATTATTTCTTCCCTCTAGGTTGAAGAAATAGTGTCTGATATAACCAATAGTTATATTTATTTAATCTAGTTATCATGGCATGTGTAAATTTAAGCAGCCTCATGCCACTATCTCCCTCATCCAATCTAACACAATTACAGGTATATTTTCATATTTTCACCCTGTTTGGGCAGTTGAACTTTGAGGGAAGCTTGAAATAGAACTCCCTGTTTTGTAAAGAGTGGCAAACCTAGAAAAAATCACTCTCTTCAGGGATAGGCCAGACAGTATCTAATTTTACCAGTTCCATCTGTGTATTATATCAGGATCTGAAGGAGACCCCTGATATAAAGGAGACCTTCTTTCTAATGTGTTTGTTGTGAACATTGAGTGTTTGTGTTTTGCATTGTTTATCACTCTGCAAAAATATTCAGAACTTTGAATCTGGATGAAAAATATTGTTCAGAACTCCCACTTTTTTTTTTCAATGGGGCTGTGGAAACAAGTAATAAAAAACTTCCTTCTGTTAGTGATAGGCAATGGAGCCACAGAAAGCTTGTCCGTATTTCAAGACAGAAGCTCTCTATGATTTCAAGATCTAGAGAGGGTGAAAAATAAAGATATGTGATTTTGGAATTGCGAAGCTTAAGGAAATTTTAATACTGTGCCTGATCCTGCCTTTGAGTCCCTTAGGAACCAAAATGTTGAGCAACTGAAGCATGAAGGACTTGATTCTGCATACAGAAAAACAATGGGGCTGCATCCACATGAGCAGGCATGCTTATTTTCCCAAGGACAAGAAGCAGTGGCACACTTTGTGCCACTGCTACTTGTCTCTGGGGAAGACCTGTGCCACGTGCCCTCTGGTGTGTCCCAGGTTACCCCACGTGGGGCAGGGGAAGCTGGGGCCAGCACTGGGCTAGCCCCAGCAGCCTTACCTGGGGTCCCGGGGGCCTCCCAAGGCTGCAGCCTCTTTGATCCTGCTTGGAGCCTGGTTGGCATACCCAGGGTATGGCTCTGGCGAGCCAGGCTCCAGTTTTGGGCAGCGTGTGCTGCCCTTGCGTGCACCACCTCACTTTTTTTTGTGTGGTTTTTTTTGACACTGGGATCTGTTAAGGGCAAAACCCTACCCCCACGCTGCTACTTTGCAATGCAGAGAACATCTGAATATGCAGTGTGTGGTGCAACAGATGTGTCTGGGGTGCCACAAACAGCATGACCCCACTCATCTGGACATATCCTGGGAGTCTGTCTGTTGTATTAAGATCACGAAGAGATACGTAATGAATATTTAATGTGGGGTGGGGGGACGTTCTATGTATGAGAACAATATCTCCATCAAAGGTATCTTGGCAAAGCTCTGTTAACTTTAATGGAATTGTTTTGATTGGTAACCAACACTAAAAAAACTGTAATGGGAAGTATGTAAGAGAGACTTGACAATACCAGTGTTTGCATCAGAAATATGAGGAATACGTATTAATTTAGATATGAAACAAAAGACTACCTGTCATAATTAGAGAAGATTCAAAAATGAAATATAGGGACATTTGGAAGATAATAATCTTTTTATACTTTTGACAAGTTCTAGGGAGCACAGCATGTATTGCTGAATTAAACAGCTATTTTTTCTGCCATCTATCAAGAAAAAATATATTTCTTAGAAGTTTTGCCAGATAAGCTCT
>NW_017729032.1:168943997-168965530 GCF_001723915.1 Gavialis gangeticus
ATTAAACAGCTATTTTTTCTGCCATCTATCAAGAAAAAATATATTTCTTAGAAGTTTTGCCAGATAATCTCTGACTCTTTATATTGATTTTAAGAAAGATATATAAATTATATTCTATGGCATTTTCTTAAGTGAAAGTCAAAACATGCAACTTTATAACTACCAGTAGCTATCTGGTAGGCTTTTTCACTTATAGCTTGATGGATTGTGACTCTACATTAATGATGACTTGCAAGATAAAGATGTAAGAGATTTTCATTTTAAGCCTTGCTACAACTAATTGTGCCAAAACTTTTTTCCTTGGAATTTCTCATGATAGGTTTTAGCCTAAAGGAAAATGTTATACAATGCTAGAAGTAAATTCCAAAAGTGGTTTCTGAGTTACGTACGTGTGTGTATATACATGCACATGCGTGCACGTGTGCACACGCGCATACAAACTTTCCACTGTAACTGGTAGATATTACTGGTAATGTAATGTGCATATAATCAAATTATTACCTGGACTAGGTAGCTAATTTAAAACTTGTAATAATTCTTGTCTACACATGGCAGAATAGAACTTGGCAGGATCTGGAAAACCCACCTGAGAAGTTTGGTACATACAGAACAGTTAACTTGAACTGAGCTCCATATTGCTGAATGGCTAGTGTAATACTGGTACCAAGTTTAAAACCAGGTCAGGTATGGCTGCTGTATATGGCAATCTATAGTTTAGACATATTAAAAATATGTCTACATTCAAATTACACTTGTACCTACTTGTTGGGTCTGGTGTAAGTTGTCTACAAATATCCTGAAAGACATCTAGAAGTGACCAGAATTAGATACAGTATAACATCATAAATCCAGATATCAACTATCCAGAATTCTCAAAAATCCAGCACTTTTACAAACAACACTATATCAGGGAATAGCAGTGGCCAGTCCTGGAGTAGTGGAGGGGGAAGCTTGCATGTGGCAGCTGCTGCCACCATCCACCACCCCGCAGTGCTGCTCCGTGTGTGGCTGCTGCTTCAGGATTGGCTGCCATTATGCCCTGCCCCTCCACCCCAACTCCCCTGTTCTAGACCAGCCGTTGCTCCAGTTTCAAAAATCCGGAGTTTTCCAATTTCCAGCAGGTGCTCAGTCCCGAGCATGTCGGATTCATGAGGTTATACTGCACTAAGAACATTGCAGGTTATCTTTTCATAAATTATGAGATAGAGATTTCATAGATTGTAAAAATAATGTGCTACTATTGATGGACTGTCAGTAAGTAGTTAGCAGATTGTATACACTTTTTACTAGGTATTTTTAGTAGGTAATAACTTAGGAAGTTATAGAGTCATAGGACTGGAGCTTATCTGGTTCAACCCTCTTCTCTGGGCAGGAATATCATTGTCTAAACCAGTGGTGTCCAACTCATCTGGACCCACAGGCTAGATGAGTGCCATGGGGCTGATCCACAGGCTAGATGCATGGGTTGGTCTATGGTCCTGATTTGGTGCCTGAGGCTTATCTGAATCCAGCATGTGGGTCCAGTATTCAGGCCAGATCTGGCATGCAGAACATATTACTTAGCCTGCAGAGTCTGGAAATTTGATGGTGAGGCAGTATTACTAGCATTAATTGTACTACTAATTACCTACTAGTACAACAATCCTTACAGAAGGCAGAGTGTAAAATGCACCTTGCAGACTAACTAAATCAGGGATTCATACATTTTATGAACAAGAGTTCACTTTAGCAGATACTAAATAAAGATGAAGCGAGCTCTTGTTCAGAAAACGTTATGAATCTCTGATTCGGTTAGTCTATAAGGTACTGCCTGACATCAGACTAATGAAGCTAACTACTGCTGTTTAATTTTGGTAGCTGAAAAGACTGATAGGGCCGTCCCTGTGAGGGGCGGGGTGAATCGGAGCAACTGCCCAGGCCCCGTGCTCTGTGCTTTGGGGGACCCCATGGAGCTGGGCAGAGCAGCTGCAGTGATTCCGAGCTGCTGCCAGCTTCACATCTGGCCGCTTGGCATCCCCACCTCCCCACTGCCAAATCTGGTGCCTGCAGCCACTCAGCACCCCACTCCCCTCTGCTAAATCCACTGCCAGCTTCCTTGTGTCTGGGGGTGGGGCCCCACACAGGCTGATTTGCCCCAGGCCCCGCATACTGCTCGGGTTGCCTCTAAAGACTGAAGTACCACCTAGAATTTATTGAATGTCCACAGTCAAAGACATGAAGGGCTGAATTAGGTTAATTCTGTAGGTGCTTAAATAAAACTAAGATGGAATTAATGTGCCTAAGTAACAAACAGTGATCCAAACAGACATTAAATTCATTAGGTGCCTAGGTAAATGCAGTGTTGTCATTTTGGACTGTTAAATTTCCCAGATACCTACAGTTGAGCATCTAAGCAGACCCAGAAGTAAACTATTTTAATTGCCTAGGTGATTGACTCCTACCGATGCTCTGCTGCAATCCAGATTGATTGGTACTGGAGAGATTCCTAAACTCTACTATCTAGAGGAGATCAAGGTATTAGGCATGCTTAGACACAGTACTAAGTACAGCGGCAGTGGTTGTTTTCATTCAAAGACACAGCTGGTGGTAGTACCATCTGCTTACTGCATAATAGTGCAGTGCTCAGTGCATTTGTCTAGAAAATGAAAAATCAGTGTTGTAGGCCTTCTTCTGCCTGAGCACACTAAAAGCCAAATTATCCACTTCCTTGGACAGTGTCCTAACCACTAGACTATATAGGGTCTTCATAAAGTCCTTGTGCACTTTTAAACTTTAATAACTTAGGCTGTAGGTATGATAGAAACAATCTGTAAATGGCATTTAAAAGCAAATTTATTACAATTTCAGGACAACTAGAGTACACAATGTTAGACTTCATAAGTAATAATGAATTTATTCATAAATAAGATGGAGCTCTGTGCCACTTGCTCTGAATGTACGACAGTTCCTAAATGATGTTTTCCCAGAGAAGTGGGTAGGCAGAGGTGGACCAATTGCTTGACCACCTTGCTCACCTGACCTGTTACCATTGGGCTTCTTTTTATGGGGACATGTTAAAAGTGTAGTTTATTTGTCAAACCCACATTCTTTGGTGGGACGTAGGGCTAGGATCACCAGTGCAATTAGTGCAGTAACTCAAGAGCAACTGGGAAATGTCCTCAAGAAGTTGGAAAATCAGATTGAGCACTTTATCATGATGGATGGTGGTTATGTTAAAGTCTAGCATTGTGTACTCTAGTTTTTCTAAAACTTTAATAAATTCGTTTGTAAATGCCATTTACAGATTGTTTCTGTCATACCTACAACCTAAGTTATTAAAGTTTAAAAGTGTACACAGACTTTATGAAGACCCTGTATAATAGTCTAAGTGCGGATACCTACAACCCCACCTGTTGGAATTGGGCCAGTGCAACCAGACTGTGGCTGAGCATACAAAAGACAATGACTGCACAATTGTTACTGCACAGTCAATTAGTACTTGTATAAACATAGCTTTTTCATGATGCTGGCTGCACAGTAGCTTGAAACTACTACACAGAAGTCTACCAAGGCAAGAAACATGATGTAATGCTACTATGCAGTAGTCACAAGCTACTGCATGCTTAGCATCTCATGTAGACATGGCGTGTGTATCCAAATGGTTATGGCGTTCAGCTGGGGCAGGATGTGATGATCATCCTTGGATTCTAGTCCATACTCTTTGGACTATTTATGCATTTTACATTAACTAGTTTCTGGATAAAAGCAGAAATAACCTGGGAACAGGGGACAGCATACAAATCTCCCCCTCCTCTCAGGGATTTCTGAACCAGAAAACCATGGATTAAGGCTTCCACTTGCTTGTCCTCCCGCATGATTCTTTTACACTTGGCTACACAGCAGCCCAACTTATGCATCACACTTTTCTACAGCCTGGTTGTTAGGAGATTTCTTAACCACCAGGAAGTGGAAAATTGATGTTAAAGGTTTGATTCTTTCAAGTCGAGGGGGGCTTAGAACTCCCATCCCTCACAACTTGTGCAAGTGTTCTAGCCATTAGGGTATTGTGCAAAAAATGGATACCTCCAGTCAGTCAGGCATTTACTTTAAGATTAGAAACTAGATAAGATTTGAAACTATTTTTCTAGTGGATGGAAGTACCTATGTATTGCCTGAGTCACATGCTTAAGTTCCAGAAATGGGTGGCAGTTCGAACACATTCCTGTACATAGCTCCTCTATACTCCTAAATTGGCTTTGGAGACATCTGCTTATGTCTATTTTATGTATATAGGGAGCAGAGGCACTTAATCCTTTCTACACTACTCTCCTGGCCCCAGCACATAATTCACATCATTCTTAAGAGATGCAGTGCCTAAATAGAAGTGCTTTTGAGATCAATCTGGATCTGGCCTGACATCAATATATGAAGAAATTCTGTAAAATGTCTGTGAATGGTGGCAATTACTTAGACTTTCTTGATGCCCACCACATGCATTCTTGTTACCTAGTTACCTGTCTGGGTGGCAAATTAGGTTGTGGAAGCCTACATGAGGCAAGTAAAGATGCAAGCCATCAAGGAGAAGGGCTAAGACAAAAACCCAGCTCTAGTGACATGCCTGGCTTCGCAAGTTCTGTGTCTAATACTTCCAGTCTGACTAGACATGTGTCTTTAATTTTGAAAATACTTTATTCATCATTAAGGAAACTTCCAATGGTGATTACTAATGCCTGGATGAATTGCCTGGCTAAGAATGGAGAGTGACTAAAGGAGGGGTGGAAATCAAGGCAGTTAATACCAGGAGATTATATGCATTCTTTCAGACATGGAGATGTATTAATCCAATACACTGTCTCTCTTTCCTCAATAGTTGGATCAGCCAGGTGTCAAACCTTTAAAATGTAAATTCAAGGGAAACGGTGAACAATTTGAATGAAATGTTCATTCTAAGCCATTATTGTTTTTTAGCCATCTTAGGTGCCAAACAAACTCATTGGTTAATGTTTGAAAGTCATTATCAAATGCTGAAAGATGCATATAAATGGAGGGGCAATAAGGTTAAATACAGCTTGATGTTACCTTTACATTCAGACTACACATGTCATATTTGAAAAATTAACTGAAGAAATTATGCAAGATATCCTATGAACCCAGAGTTTGTGGCAATATAGATTATTGCCAAGGGTTAAACTCTCAATGAAAAAACAGCAGATCTTTTTGTAAGTTCATTCAGGATTTTAAAAAATATAAGACCTGGTTTGTTATGATGGTGATTCATTCA
Source organism: Gavialis gangeticus (assembly GCF_001723915.1). Classification (NCBI taxonomy): domain Eukaryota; kingdom Metazoa; phylum Chordata; order Crocodylia; family Gavialidae; genus Gavialis; species Gavialis gangeticus. Next base: position 168,949,258 of record NW_017729032.1, read on the forward strand.
AAATTTTAGGAACCTTAAATCTCATGACCAGAACAAAGGATGAAAACTTTCCTTTAATAGATGCTCTATTAATGTGTGTATGTGTGGATAAAAATTAAGACATTGTGGAAAGGTGGTATAAACTTCTTTCATGGCACATTCTGTTCCCTAAAACTCTTCATGAGATACATTAGCATCCAACCTCTGAGAATACTCAAGAAACTTACTATTTGTTTCCCTCCTAAATCATACTGACTGCAGTTGCAAGATGATCAATATGTAGTATTATTATTTAGGACTGATATGTTACATGTGGTCTGAAGACTGTTTCCAACTATTCAAAGAAGAGCAGTTTTACTGCCTATTTATTTTTAGCAGTTTCCAAAGCTTACCATTTCTATTTTTTCTGATGCCTCCATAGTTGGATATGTGTTAATAAGTAGAGCTGGCTTACTAGGTTGAGAGATAAAAATATCATTCCTATAAAATATTATAAATGTGCCCATGATGTGTCTCAAATCGATTGTCTTTGTGATACAAAGCTACCCAATGAGTGTAAGATAGTTAGATAAAATGTGGGATAAAGACTACTGGTTAGATTCCCAATTCTGCTTTCTATTATATAAGAAAACAGAAGAATAGTCCAAATGCATTACAAAATAAGGCAAAAATTGTAAGCTTTTTGTTTTCTTTTTCTTTACTAAAATTTTACTTTTCATTTGGTTTTATTGTGTTTGAGTTTGCCTGCCTAATAACCTGCCTTCATTCATTCCAGAACAGTTATAAATAACAGGAGATTATCTGGTTGTCTGTCTGTTTGTGTTCCTCCCACAAAAATTAATTCCAGCAGTCATGTCATTTCTTCCAGAGTTCCATCTGTCTGGAATATCTTAACTCCTAATTTTATCTTGGTTTCTGGCCTGAAAGTCATTACAAACACAGTCTTAGAAGAACAGCAGTGAATTTCAAGTCTCCGTTAGACAAGCATATTATTACAAGAATGAAAGCTAAATTTCAAAATATATTGCATTTTGCATTATAAGACATCTTCACAGTGATGGATGAGTCCCTGTATTGTAAACAAAAGAGGGACTGGAAAAGATTTTGTAACTCAAAAAATGAAGCAGTCCATTTTCATGAGAAGCTGGACAGGAGATGACTTATGAGCTATAGATTTTTTCCTTCCACTAACTGTCAGTCACTGTTCTAAGTTGAGGTTGGCAAAAGTTCTGTTTTGCCTTGTTTGTTTTATTTTGCTTGTTTTGGGAACTACATTTGTAATTCATTATACATATTTATAATATTCCCCCTTTATTCTCCCACATTAAAGACTCAAAGCTTGAACCTAGGCTTGTTGATATCCATTGGAATATTTCAATTCACATCAGCATGTTTTGATTCAGGCCTCAAAATGAATTTATCACTTTATAAGAAGCATAGTAAAAATGTTATAATTTGAGAAATATTTGGCCTGACTTTCTAGGCCAAACATTTCTCATTTTGTTGTAGATCAGTGGATATAAATATAATTTAGCTCACATAGGCTCTCATATATATTTTCAAGAAAAGCACTTAATGTATTTAGCCCAGTAGCTTGAATTTGCACAAAAATATTTCTCATTGTAATACTTGGAATTACAGATTTTAAAAGAGTTTTAACTATACCAGGCAATTCTAAGCTTTGTTCGATCAATAATCATCCTGTCAAAAAATGACATTACTTTTGCCACAACCATAAATCAGTTGTAGATCATTTGTAAGTCTACTGATTTGTTTTATAACTTTATTGTGTCAAACTTTAAAAAGCTAATTTAACAATGAAATAACAAAGTTTCTCTTCTGGCTGTTAAACTAGTTAGCAATTGAAACTGTAAAGTTAAACGAGACCTGAATAGAGTTACTTGTTTTCACTCCTCCACATTTGATCTCTGAGGTGTAAGTTTATGACCCCTAGGGTGTTGGAGGAATTTAGCCTAATTATATCTAGTTTCATTTATTTAAAGAGATGCATATGGAATCCCTTCATCAGTGAGTGATCATAGATACTGCAGCTATTTTGCTGACTTGCAGTACATTTTCTCTTGTGGCTATAAAGACTGATGTTAGACTTGCCGGTCCTGCCGCAGCGGTCACAGGTGTACATGGTGTTAGGGGCTACTGTACTGACAGGCTGTTTCCTTCGGTCATGTTTCTGTTGTAATTTGAGTGAACATTTCTCACCATGATCTTGGACTCCATGGGCACATCCAGATGAGCACAGTCATGCAGTATACGGTTGCAAACACATCTGCAGCGCCACATACAATACAGTCCGGAGCTCTCAGCACTGCAAGGGCCTGCTGCCTGAGCATGCGCTGCTCTGGTTTTTTTCTCAACATTTTTTTTGGATTCCTGGACATCCAGGGGTAAAAAAAAAAATGCTGAACCTCCCCACCCTGAAACAGCGCACACTTGGGCAATGAGTGCTGATGAAAAGTGGAGTCAGGCCACTTGGAGCTGCATTGCAACTGTTGGCCTGGCTCTGCCCGGCAGGATTGCCATGGCTGCAGCTCTGGAAGGCCCCCAGGACCCCAGGTAAGGCTGCTGGGGCCAGCACAGTGCTCTGCAATCGTCACTTTGGCTCTTATTTAGCAAATCATCGAAGAACTTACCTAAACCTGAGGACATGCTTACATGCTTGCTTGACTATGGCTAATTTTGAAATTGTGACTTATGGGAACAAAGTTCCAGCACTTAGCTATATCATTTCTTTCCTGTAATTAATATAGTTAGACATCTAACTGCACCTGCAAAAACAACAGGAAGAATAAATATGTACATACATTTAAATTTATGTAGAGGAAAGTAGATACTTTATTAAAAGACCAGTCTTTTATGTTAGAGAGAGAGAGAGAGAGAGAGGCATGTGTGTCATTTTCTCTTAGGATGTAAAGGGAGTGATCAGAGTAGTAGAGAATGTGCCTAGTGCCACTTACTGAGTATAACTGAGTTTATTCCTTTGCCTCTTACCATTTGACTATGTACATCTATTGAAAATTAATGAAATTGAGACCTCTGTTTTGAAGGCATGGGTTTCTCTATAGAATTCACCGATGTGAGAATCAGATGAGCACTTTTAAATCTATGAAAGGAAGCCTTTCCCCTCCCACTTTGGGCCTTTTGCAATAGGTAAATGGACTGAAATGATGTAAAGGGGCTCAAGAAACTCCATATCCAGGAAATGCAGCCTAGAATCTCACCTTGTAAATATTTTGGGTGAAAACAATCCTTTAATCAGATTAATCAGCCGAATGTTTGTTAAAATGTTCCCTACACTTGGTAACAACTGGCTGCATCCAGGCAGGCATCTCTGATTGTCTTTCAACAAATGTGAATACAGTAAAATCCCTGTTATCCAGCATGAGAGGGGAATGGGGTTGCCAGTAAGCTAAAAGTGCTGGTTACCTGAGGCACAGGGTTTCTGGCCAGATGAAGAGGGTGGGGGCTGGGGTGAGGTGGCGGTGGCCATGCGCAGAGCGGCAGCAGTGCAGGGTGGTGGGTGGCAGTGGCCATGTGCAAGCCTCCCCTGCCTGCCCCCAGTCATAGTGGGAGGCAAAGTGGCATAGTGAAGCACTGTGTGTGTCCCACTGCTCTTGGCATGGCATCGAAATTCTGGTTAATAAGGTATTCCAGTTGGTAAAATACCAGATAATAGAGATTTTACTGTATTTGTTCAGACTTCCTTGCTTTTTGGGACACATTTTTGCTCTGAGCGAGAGCTTAGGACCTGCATGAATGCAGGCCATGAAGCCAAGGCAAAAGTGCTTTACCTAAAGAGTGTGACAGGGAAGTGGGTTATCCTACTTTTTCAACAAAGTGGAAGAGGAAGAGTGAGGGAGAAGCTCCTTCTGTGTTCCTCTCATTAGTGTAAGGTGGGGTGGGCAAGTGGGGCACCTACTTAATGAGGTGGCAGAATGGTGACCCGGTGCAGATTCTGTAATAGTGATAACTGGGATAGGCAGGCTAAACCATGGCAACAAAAGCCGAGGATTTTGAATCCATGGGGCAAGTAAAGATTCCACCCTCCATCTCTGGTATGGGTGGCACACTCTTCCCTGCCATTCCCACCAAGCTTTCTGGCAGGGTTTTGTCCAGGGCATGGACCCTGCTAGTTATGCCTCTGATTCTACTCAGTGCTGGTGACACAGTTAGAGCCTAGATTCGAAGGTCCTGTTTCAGTCATTAGAGAGAGCTGGAGAGAGAGAGGAGAATACAGGATTTGGCCATTTTTGAAGTAAGATTGCTTACAACCATGTGCTTATCTTATCTATCTTAACTACCTTATCTATCATAAACATAGATATTGAGTTATCAAGAGAGAGCCACTACATTTTTAGTAATTTATTTATTTATTCTTTGCTTAAGGATCAAAGTTTGAGGCATGCATTTTCCCCCTTTCTTCTCTCTCGGGTTTAAAGGGATTACCTCTTGAAATCAACAGAACATTAACTGGTGGTTCCTACTTTCTTGTTATATATACTATATATGTTATCCAGTATGGACATGTAAAGTGATAGCATTATTATTTCTCAGTAATTCCCATGCTGATTCCATTGTGAGATTTTTTTGGACAGTTCATATTCTTCTGTTCTATTTCAGGAAACTACATCTGAAAAATGTATGTACGTGTGTATTGTAGCTTTAAAACAATCATTTCAAGAAAAATGACTTGTACTGTTGATATTCTAAGACGGAAAAGTCAGGGTGTATTTCCACATAATTAAATCAACTGCTCTGTTGACTACAATACACGGGTTTCCTTCCAAGGTATACATTTCAAACAAAAGGCCACCATCTAGAAAAATACTCAAACATAATTAGTTGCCAGACTAGCTTTTTGGAATTGAGAAAATCAGAAATATTTGAAAAATGCTCAAGCTCTGGGTGTTCCTGTTAACAAAAGCGCTTCTTACTTTCTATTATGAAAAACATTATGTGGCTGGGAGGTCAAACTAGAATCTTCTGAGCATAGCTAATTGCGGTAAAACTGCTAATTAACATGAAATATTGCAAACGGTTCACTGGACCAGATTCGTTCCATGGTGCCACTGGCACTAATCAGTAGGCAAAATATTCACCCAGAGTTTTGGAGAAGTGTCACAAATTATCTTGACATGTATGATGCAATGCACATGCTGGAGAAAAGAAGGATCCAGTAGATGCACATGTCCTGGACATACCATGTCAAGAAGACTGCTACCCACTCCTGGTATTTTTCTGGTGTCAGTTTGAGTGTTGCCAAATTTTCATAAGAATATGTTATTTTGTCCTTTTCTGCCCTATTATTTTTGCCAAACTCTGAAGAACCCAGAAGACAATTTCAGCACAAAGCCTAAGACCTAGTTTTGATTTTAATTCAAGGTCAAATGTTGATTTCTAGTATATATTTGGAAAAAAGTGTAATATGAACTGTCTATAGCCTATTTCAAACGAAAAATAATTATATGTTGCTATAAAAAATTTCAATTGTTGAACATTAAACCATGGTTAAATTCAGTGATAGACTGCACTTTAAAACTATAAGAATATTTATTAAAACATTAGAAACAAATATATTAATTAAATAAACAGAGGACATTTTAATTCTGGAGTTCCTGTAGGAAGGCCTTCCACCCAAGTAACGTGGGGGTATATGTCTAAACTGCATTTTGAAAGGGGTAGGGCACACAGACAAGAAGTAAACTCTGCTTATTCACACCACTCCACAAATACTCCAGCTTTCTGACCTGAGAGAGCACAGTGCTGGCACGTGCAGTTAGTATTGTGGCAAGACCTGAATATGAATGAAATTGTGGACCTGGGCGACAGGCGCAATTTATTGTTAATGTTGTACCTGGTTGCTGTGCAGCTATTCCCTTGATTTTATATTTTGTATGAAGCAAAAGTTAATATAGATTTGATATTTTTTATTATCTTTGTTGTCCTTGCTTATTTTCTTAGTATTCATGTATAATGTTTTATTAAAAGATTTAATAGTCCTGTTTGTATTTTATCTTTGCAAAATGTAATCAAAAGGTGGTTTAAGAAAGGATACTTGCAGAAATCATACATTATGTATTTACAGGTGTTTAACTAAAGTTTATTTAAACTAAGGAGGAATTTTGCCTATTCCTTAGAAGTCTTTACTTAGATAGCAGTCAGTACTGTAGATGGGCAACTGACTTTTCTTTCCCCTTCAGGTAAGACTACTTATGGATTTCAGTCCTAATCTGATGATTTTTGTTGTGCAGTCCTTTAGGAAGTATCTCATAGGCCCCTTAGTTGATTCATAATTAGGGACCTACCAAAATAGTGGTGGAAGTTACTGTACAGTGGCTCCTTTAATTTTGCTCATTTTGACACTTTCGCCTATCCACCCCTGATTGGCAGAGGAGCCCCCGGTGGCCACACTGCTTGCTTCTGATTGGCCAGGAGGCAAAACCCATATTTTAGAATATACTGTAGTTTTTGCCTCCTGGCCAATCAACAACAAGCAGCAGGGTCACCAGGGTCCCTCTGCCAATCAGGGGCAGGGGTGGCACTCAGCGAAATGAGTAAGTTTAAAGGAACTGCCAAGCAATGCACTTCCACTGGAATTTCAGTAGGTCCCTAATCATATTATTTGTATTTCTTGATTAGCTTTGTTCCTCTGTGTTTTGGAAAACATAGTTTTGAGATGTATTAATAATTGTGTGTGTGTATGAAAAAAACTTTGCAGTCCTCTAATGACACAGTACCTTTAATATCTAGACATTAGGGAAGAGTTTACAGTTTAAGGACATATTTAGTACTAAAACAGTCCTCTCTCTCTTTCTATCTCTTCATATATATATATATATATATATATATATATGGATGCACACACATGGAGAGAGGTAGTTAGTCATGTTAATCTAGGCTTGGTGCAGGCACTCAATAAGCCTGAGGAAGAATTGATCTAAGTTATGCAGCTTTCTGTAAGCAACATAATTGAGATCAACAGTGACTAGAACACACATTCATCCTTTGGTGTTGGGGAGGATGCAAATCTTAAACTAGGTTCTGCCACTTTTAAGCCAGTCTACATGTGCCAAATTTATGTTCTGTTATAGGCATTGACTGGTTTTGTCTGCTGAACTCCTGTTTTGATACAGGTATAGACTGGTTTCTGATCACTTATACCAGTAAAAGTGTAATGCCTGGATCTTGCCTTAAAGTTAGTCAGAAAGCAGGGTAGATATGCACCTTTATAGATTAACAAAAAAGATATATATTGCACAAGCTTTCATGAGCCACATTTAAGTTCATCAGTGAGAGGAAAAAGCAGAGTATAAGAAAGAGATAGAAATTAGACAAGGGCGTGGGGGAGAAAGTGGGAAGAGGGTGAAGGGAGATGGACAATGCTAGGAAAGAAAAGCAAATGAGCAGTAAACCTATAGGAATAAAGGATTACAAAAGCAAAAGATAAGACTCTGTGGTCCCTATTTAATAACCATACTACCAGTTTATGGATAATTTCTTATTCTACAGTTTCCAGTTCAAACTGTTTTTTATTTCATTTTATTGTTTTTTGATTGAGGACAACAATCCTGAAGTCAGTGACCTAGTGTCCAAGGAGGTTGAAGTTTTCTGCCACAGGCTTTTGTGTCTTTCTGCAACTGATGTCAGATCAGTGTTCATTCATTATTACATGTAGAAATCACCCTGTCTGATATAGACAGCAGAAGGGCATTGTAAGCAGGCGATAGTGTATATGATATTGACAGAGTTTCAGGTGAATGAGTCTTGGATGTTGTGGGGTGGAGTAAGTGCAGATCTGGTTGTAATGTAGAGCATGGCTATAGATGATAGATCTAGTATATATATAAAGTATACATATAAACATATACCTATACACATGTGTAAATGTATATATAATGGTATTTACTTGAATCCAGGATGAGATCCCCCCCACCCATCAGTTGTGGGGTTAGAAGCCTCATCTTGGATTTGAGTACTGGCCCAGCTGGAGCTTTGGTCCTGGGTTTGGGATTAAAGCTAAATCTGAGTCACCTCCTGGCCTAGGCTGGAATTGCTTGCTTGGTGGAGGAAAGGAACATGGCTATGGAGAACATGGTGGAGATTTCAGGGTGTGGGGGTATGGCAGGGCACTGTGTGTGCCTGCCACTTTAAGGGCCTGGAGCTGGCAGCTGCCAGGTGCTTGATTAGGGCAGCCATTTTGGAACTGAGGCTGCCCATATAAACATGGCAGTTCTGCTGTGAGAGGGTGAGGCAGCAACACTGCCTGGCTGGAGGGATGCTAGTATCATCTGGAGGTAAGGGAGAAGCTGTAGGGGATGGTAAGGAAGCTCCTGGTTCTGGGTATGACCTAAAACCTCAGCCTGCCAGGAGTGGGTGGCCTGGTGGGGCTCTCAGTGGTGTGGGAGCCCCCAGGAAATGCCAGGCTAGTTACCACCCCAGTGAAAGGTGGGTTGGGGTGCCTTAACCCCTAGCCCGCACAACTGGGTGGGTTACCCTTGTTGGAGGGTCAGGAACATGGACCCCATGAAGAGGAGTAAGGGCCATTGACTCAGGGCCTGTCTGAACTTCCCCTGACTGGCCCACGCTGGGGCCAGGACTGGAAGTGTCGAAGGGCTGGGGGCCCACCATGAGGAATGCCCAAGAGCTGAGGGCCTAGGGTTCTGACTGGCCTGGATGTGGGCCAGGGCTAAAGAGCTGAAGGTCCTGGTGGGGGATCACACCTGAAGGGGGATCAGTTCAGGGAGTTACGTTGCCTGGTATGATGGCGGAAGAGTCTGCCTGAGGGGAGGAATCCAGGTGGGGTTCCATAGTAGGATTCTGGGGCCCAGTGTGGGGGCTAGTGATGATAAGAACTATAGATGCCATCTGCGAGGCTTGGGATGCGGTGTAGGGGAGGAAAGGCGCTGCAGATAGCGCCCCCTGGCAGCAGGGCAGAAAATGGGCAGCCTCCCACTTAATTACATCTTTAACTAATTAATTAACATCAAGGCGTGGCAGGAGAGAATGCGGGCGGTTAGCCCAGAGACAGGTGGTCAGGCCACAGTGAGATCGGCCCCAAGAAGACCCCGTTACAGGGGGGAAGCTGCAACTTCCTCTCCACCCTCCACCCCAATACCTGTGCCTTCCCCACTACCTTTGCCTCCCCCACCCTCTAATCCCCTGCTCCCATTTACCCACCCTTACTTTGTATTCCAGTTCTGGTCCACCCGCAAGCCTGCTCAGCTGGTGCCACTTCTCCCTGACTGGGCTAGGCTTATGCTGGGCCAGTGCTGTGCTGCTACTGACTGCCTTAGTGGAGCAGAACTGCAGCAAAAGGTAAGGGGGAGGGTGGGCACAAAGTGGGGTGAGCAGGCAGAGGGGGAGGGAGGGCAGATTGCAGCAAGTTCAAAAGGGTCAGGGTGCAGGGGGAAGCAGGAGGTAGAGGAGCCAGGGAATGCAGGGACAGGCAGAGGGAGTCAGGCACAGGAGGACAAGGGGCAGGAGAGAAAGGGGAGCGGCTCTGGTCCCTCTTCCCCTGCCACTGCCATCCATACACAGCAGGAGGGGAACGGATAGGATGAATTTAAGATAACCTTCCACTAATTAGATTCTATAAATGGAAAATTATAACAAACACACCATCTAATAGAATGTAACTATAGGCCAGGGGTTTGTCTTAAATTTGAAGTCATCTTGGATTCAGGTACATACAGTGTGTTTCTGTGTACGCATGCATGCATCTATGTGTATGTGTGTATGTGGACAGATAGAGGGAGTCAAATAGAAGGTTTTCCACTAATTTCAGTGGAAGCAGGATTTTGTTTTTCAGCTTCAGAAACCAGTTGGCATCTCTGTTATGAATTTTCTACAAGCAGCTTTTATGTACATGTACATATTTTTCATAAATTATATTTTTTTGTGAAAACAGAATGAACAGACTGTACTGTAAATATACTATACCTTTTGTGGTCCTTGGATTTTAAATTAGTTAGTTTAATTTGTTATTGAAACTCACATCCTCTCAGTTACTGTCTGTTTTTATTGAAAGTTGCCCTCTGTCAACTCTTCCTCCATGGAACAGAAACTTAGTGTTTGAACGTTAGCATACAGCCAGTTCCTGCTACAGAAGAGGCATCAGGGAAGATTCCTGTCAGTTTTAAAGCCAATTCCCGTGATCAAACACAAAAGTCTAAAGTGATGGAAACTGGGACTTGTACCACCCATGACTTATTAGCATTGCTGATTATGCTATTTGATACTGTGTTACATTGAATTCTACAGTGAATTGGTATATATTTACACTTTTTTCCCCTACCATCTTGTTCTATTTGCTGTGGGAGTTCAGACCTCTCATGCTCTGCTATAAATATTTGACCTCCTCATTCTCTCATTTGTCTGTTTTCTCCTGCTGAGCCTTTTCCTTTTCTCATAAAAGTCAGTTGGGTAAATGTGAGGCCATTGAATGATAGCCTGTCATGGGCTGCTAGCCCTGTTGAGCTGCACAGCACTGCCCCTCAGCAGGTAACATCCTGGCAGAGCAGCCAGTGTGACAGGTTCAGTGCAGGAAAGGATTTCCTCATTGTTACTATAAATGAACAGGGGCTTTTTATTGCCAGCTCTTATCAGAGGAAGGATCAGTAAACAGGGCACAATTCCATGGCACCTGGCCTGGCTGGCACTAAAAGTTCAATGTGAAATCTGCTCATGACACTTGCCTTCAAATGTTTTTCTCTCCAGATGACAAAAGGATAACATTTCCAAGCTTTGAAGGACTTGAGGGATCTTTCATTCCCCCTGTGTATTCACCTCTGTTACACACTAAGATTTTTGACCTTTAAAAACAAGTCCTGTGAAAGTAACAGGCCAAATAGCCCAAAGGTATTCTTCAATATATAGTTTTTTATTTTTTTTATCCTGCTTTAGTTAATTAAATTATTAAAATACTCTTGCCACACTAACTTGCTAGTTAGTTAAAAGAATGGCCTAAAAATAATACCCTAACGTAAAAGCGCAGACAGTTTGTTCTTAGTGTGAGATTTCAAGGAATGCTCTCAGGAAGATTATGCTCAACTCAAAATCAATTGATTACCAGAACATATTTTTGAAGGGTTTATTTTTATTAGTTTTTTTGATAGTACATTACATTAGTGCAGGCATAGGTCTGAAAAATGGTAAATAGAGTGCAATGGATAAATAGTATGTAGGTTCATTCCAACCAGTACATGCTGCCAAAAAGACAGGTTTGGGGCTTTGGGCTAGGCTAAACAGATTGCTACAATTTCATTTTCATTTTGCCTTTGTGCCAGTGTCTGTAGATACTGCTTTTCTCATGCTCCTAACCAAATGCTCCCCATCCCTCTCCCTCCCAACCTGCCTTCAAAGGGGGAGGGGAGGAGACACTTTGCAGTCCTTCAATGAATGATACATCTGGATATCTTTAATATCTGGACATTAGAGAGGAGTTTACTGTTTAAATGGTTAAAACACTCTCTGAACCTGTTAGTCTCAAAGGTGCCACCCTGCCCTACTTTCTGCTTGACTTCATACTAACACAGCTAACTACCTCCATATGTATAACAAGAAGTTCATGATAAAGGTGATGGTCAGCCTGATTTTACAAAACCTTGCAGAGTGGTTCCTGTATGTGTAGGCCCCCTGCATCACATGGAATTATTTATGTGAAAAAGGTGAGGGACAAACATACTTTCTAACTTCTTTAAGGGAGTCGGGAGAGCTGCCCCTCCAGAGCACATATCAGCAGGTTCCTATAGAAATACAAGTTACCTAAATCACTCTAACACTTAATGGTACAGGATTAAAGTTGCAATGGTTTAGCTACACTTGCATTGCTCCAAAAGCATGTAGAAGTAACAATTGCATCTTAATAGAATCACTACATAGCCCTACAATTGTTATGTCTGCCTATACACCAAAGCAGGGGTGTCAAACTCCCTTTCTGCCCTGGCCTGGATACAGACTCTAGGGCTCCTCGCAGGCTGGATCTAGTTCAGAGCGTGTGGTAGTTTCAGACCAGGCCACGTAGTGGTGGTGGTGACAACTCCAACTCTGGCATGTGCTCCACACCCTGTGCTGGAGCTGGAACAGCTGTCACCGTGGCTGCATATGTCTAGCCAGAGCTGGAGCTACTGCCACCACCACTGCTGAATGCTTTAGCTGAATGCTCTGGCATGGGACCAGAGGCTAAGTAAAGCAGCCTGAGGGTGACTCAGGCTGTACTGGCCCTCACTCACCCTCCTGCCACTGGTTTTCATGCCCACTGGGGCCTAAGGGCCCTGGATTTAATGGTAAGACACCCCTACCAGCCATGCAACCCCCGCCTTCTAGTGTATTGTAGTAGCTTGGCAGTTTGGATAGACCAGCTCTGCAGGGCCATATATTTGACAGGTTTACAAACTAGGAAAAAATTTATCCCAACCATGATTTATTTATGTAATCCTCATTCAGGAGCATCTCTTATCCCTAAGAGTGGCACAAATAATTTATTCCTCCTTTTTCAATGGCCCAGTGACGTGCTTGAAAATTAATGGGTCCTGTGTTCTTTTTGTGCCTCGTCTCCTTCCCTCATGAAGTAACTCAAGGGCTGCATTCATTCTGTTGCTATAAATTACCTGTCTTCTGTTCACTTCCTTCCTTTAAACACAGTGCCTGTGTAGTCTTGGTGCACGTCCTGAGTACCAGCCACAACTGATAATTAATTACACTGGCATGTAGATCTGGCTTGTTAATGCCCATTCTTCTTCTATGTCTAGACCCTACCATTGGGTTGGGGCACTGGCCCAGGCTAAACAGGTAGCTACAATTTCATTTTGCCTTTGTGCCAGTGTCTGTAGATACTGCTTCTCTCAGGCTCCCAAATGGCAAGGGGACTATATTTCTTTTCACAATTTAATTATCCAGATTTACTAGAGTAGTTATCTTTTTTTTTATTTAGCTGAATGAAGAGTCCTCCCCTCTCTACTTCTGTGTCAAATATATTATATTTTATTGCTTAGTAAAGTGGTGGGGAAGAATTAACCTACTATCACATTGAAACAAGAATGGCCATAGAATTCCTAATAAAAGTAGCACTGTGCCAGTATTTGAATTATCCTTTAAAGAGGATGTTAGGCACCTTATCCACTAGTGTACACAGACTTTCATTCCTGGGAATTTACAGCTGTTTAATTAGTTGCTAGCAGACTTCTGTATTATTCTCTGAGTAAAATAGGGTTGCTAAAAATTACAAGTAGAAACATTAATTTGAAAGTTACTTTAATGCTATAGGCAGACAAGATTATATGGCTACAACCAACATCCTTGGAACTTTAGTGCTATAGCAGTCAATAGAAATCCACCCTTAGTTCATGGCAAGAACCCATATTCAAACAAGATGTTATGAAAATTTGGTGTAATACTATGTACAGTATGGTGCTTGTCAAACAAAGAGTTGTTCAAATATCTCCACTAAAAGCAAAACATAGCATGATAAAAAGTGCTGATATGTACCAACCCATGTTTACATAGCTAGGGCAAAATTATTAAGGTTAGAACTACTTTAAATTAGTTGTTTGTAGCAAGTCTAGAGCCTGACGGAAGTGAACTTTGGTCTGAGGTTCTCAGTGATTCATAAATGTGAGAACTGAAGTTTTCTTGATGAGGAATTTTCTTCTCCCAGACAGATTGGTGACTCAATTTTCCTTTGTCCAGTTGCCCTCTTCAGGAAGGTGCCTCTTAGGTGAGGTTTGGTAACAAGTGCCTGTTCATAATCCTCTAGGGCAAGGCTGGGTAGAATATGGTCTGCCGGTCTGCCAACAGATCCAATCTGGCCTATGGGTGGACAACCACCAACTCAGTGGGTGGCTGGGACTACTTCCATCCAGCAGCATCAGGCATCAGCTGTGGACCTGGGTGGGGCTTCTCCTGCTGCAGGCGAGCAGACGCTTCAGATATGGACATGAAAGGCAGGTTCAGGAGCCTGCATAAAGAACCTGCTGGCAGCATCTAAAGTTGACCCAGTGCCCTTGCAGTGTGGTGGAAGCTCTAGCCTGAACCTCTGACCCAGAAGTTGCCAGTGGTGTCATCTGTGGACGCTGGCAGGAGCTCCTGCTGCACCAGGTGTGCGGCAGCATCTCTGTCTTCTGTCTCTTCTCTTCTCTCTGTCCCTCTCCCCTTCCTTCTCTCCCCCTTTCCCCCTCCCCCAAGAACCCAGCTGAAGCTGTAGTTCTCTAGGAGCCCTAACACTCAGCTGTGATTCCAGACAGGAGCTCCTGCCATATTGGATGGGCACCAGCATCAGCTGTGACACTGCTGGCAGATTCTGATGCCGCCTCCTACCTGGCATGGCAGAAGCTCCTGCCTAGGTCCACAGCTGAACACTGGGGCTCCTGGCAAGTTATAGCTTTGGCCCAGCTTTGGAGAGAGGGAAGGAAAGAGGCGAGGAGGGAGGGAAGGAGGAGGAGAGAAGAGAAAGAGAGAGAGAGAAGAGAAGAGCAAGAAAATGACAGACAGAGATGAAAGTGGCCCCTGACAGGTCCCCCAAATGCATTAAGTGGCCCTTTGGCCAAAATAATTGTCCACCCTTGCCTTTTGGGTGATTTTTTTCCTTTGAACCTAAGGAGTAGTCATTGGTTCTTCATATTTTTCCTTTCAAAAGAACAGCTCCTGTCCTGTATGACACCAGTTTTCTTGAGAACTGGAATATTGAGACAATATTGAGCAAGTTTTCATGGTTACTGGCCCATAATGGTGAACTTGCTCCCAGAATACACCATAAGAAATTTATGCAGAATAACTTCATTACTTTGGGAGCACACTCCCTTGCGTAGCTTTCTGATAATAAACAAAGTAAAAGAACTTGATGCCTGAGAGAAACAGAATTTTCAAGGTAGTCAGTAATTAACATGTTATAAGAATCTGAGAGAGAGAGTCCTGTCCAAACAAGCACAGAAGGATATAAAGGGAAATTTCTTCATCTTTGTCTGCTATGTGTATAAGCCATGTGTGGTTGAGGCTGGTTAGAATCCAGTGTGGTTCCCCCACCAGAGAAATAGTGCTGTTGGGGAGGCCTTGTGGTTGGAAGACAGTGAAATCTTGACCATCTTGTTATCTGAGTTGGTCCAAGTTGAGCTTAGAAAAAACATTGAGTGGTTATTTTATTAATACAGTTCTTTTGAAATAGGCAGAGAATAGAAAGAGAAAAAAAAAGACCCTTACTAAACAGAAACAAGTTAAATAAAAGGGCAGTTTCCATAAGCAGAAGAAGATCATTTTAATGCAAGTATTCTCCACACTAAAATTGCAAATTCTATCTTTAGATAAGGACACATTTCTGGCTAAAGAGAGAATTGCATTCTGTGTCTTTGTGCTGAAAGTCAGAGTTCATTGACCTAAGTGGCAAATGTTCATAATGGGTCACATTTACAAACACTTCAATTAGTACATGCTATTATGCACAAATCATGGGTATTTTTTTTTCCATAGCTCACAGGTATTCCTAATATCTCACATGTAAAAGACATTTATAACTTTAAGATGCTTTGAGAACACAAAACAATTGAGAATTGTCTCATACAAACAATATTTTCTTTCTGGACACTCTGAAATGACCAAAATCAGAATTCAAATGTCAAGAAAACACACAGGATCGGCATTGGGTGGGCTGGGTGGAAGGGGGGGGGCATGGGGACAAAATGACTGAACGAAGGGAGAAATTCACTCCATATTATACTGTTGGGACTTTGAACTGGGACAACACTTGTGTTTGAAGTAGGAGTGGACTAGCAGGTTCCACACTGTCACAGGTGATCTGAATATTGGACATGGGCAGCAAAAGCCACAGGGCTATGTCACAAGGGACACATACTTACAGGAACTTAAATTGTGAGCATTTATGCATTCAAACAGTAAAACACATACTAAGTATGCTTGTATTGTAGCAAATTTATGACTTTTCAGGAAAGAAGAATCTCTAGATTGTATTAAATAACACCTGTTTAGATACGGTCAGCCTGCTCCATGGAGATAATATGAGCAATTTGCTGTCCTCAAAATCCCAAGATGCACTGCTCCTAGCCCCCCAATCTCCATCCAAGGGCTGGTCTAACTACCTGCTTGAACTCTACTGCCCAGGGAAGTGTTATCAACCTCAAGGCAGCACCCCCACTTACCATGGGGGTGTTACCTGGGCCCTCATGGCATTACCCTGAACACCCACTAAAAGCCTCACTGGGGCCTGCCACTTTTTTATGAAAGCTCCAATGCAAACAGTGGTCACTTAGCTTCATGAACAAAACCAAAC
>NW_017729032.1:168970530-168973263 GCF_001723915.1 Gavialis gangeticus
TCAAAATCCCAAGATGCACTGCTCCTAGCCCCCCAATCTCCATCCAAGGGCTGGTCTAACTACCTGCTTGAACTCTACTGCCCAGGGAAGTGTTATCAACCTCAAGGCAGCACCCCCACTTACCATGGGGGTGTTACCTGGGCCCTCATGGCATTACCCTGAACACCCACTAAAAGCCTCACTGGGGCCTGCCACTTTTTTATGAAAGCTCCAACGCAAACAGTGGTCACTTAGCTTCATGAACAAAACGAAACCAGAGGATGTCCTTCTTGGACTCCTGCAGGAAGGCCATGAACTGGAGTTGGGAGGAAGTACTGGACTTCACTGTGATCTAGGGCAGAAGGCAACCATCAATAGACAAGTGAGGGGGGTCCCTTCCTAATGAGAACCTCTGGAGAGGGAAAGGAATGGGAAAACAGTAGCTCCCTGAGAGCAAGTACCTGAGTCAGTCCTTACCATGGCATGATCCCAGTCTTTTCCTGATTTCCCATGGAAGTGACTGTGCTGAAAAAGCAAGACATGCAGGGTTTGCCTCAAAATATCTAGAAATCTGTAAAAAATCTTAAGGTCTGCTTTTTTGTCAGTCCACTCTTGACATACCAGTCTGAGATCTCCAGTTGTACCTAGCAGCAATAAGATGCCAACTGATACCCCAGTAAGGCACCCACTGGAGAATTTACTAGAGTACAGGGAAACCCCAGCAATATACTATCTTTCCTCTAGGCACACTGTCTATCAGGAGAGTTTTGGATAGTCTTTCAAATCAGATTCTTGCAGACACTTTGCACAGGAGTGATGCATCCACAGCCAACTATGAATGATTTAGATTCCCTCTTCTGAGGCAAATCAAAGTGGATGTAACACTGCTGGGAACTGGAACTTTTTTGTGGGGGGGGGATCGTGGTGGTACAGGATGGGTCCAACTTCACACATACCAGAAAGGATAACTGTATTTTGAACACATTTTATACTTTTAAACCATTCTTACAATTCTTTAGGTGTTCAGTTATCCAGGTGCTAATTACATCTTCTTTTTTTTTTAATTCAATTATATTTAATAATTAACAGTCCTTAACATAATTTTGCTACATATGCAATTACTTTTTACATTTTAGTTATTATTTTACCATGCCCAAGGGCGCACAAAGTTTTTTTTATCATCCTTTAGATATTCAGTCGTAAGAGCCAGGAATAGAGCAGTAGAGGAAGATGGAATATTAGAAGTTAAAGATATTTTCTAAGTCTAATTTTTCAGCAGCATTCAAAACTAAATTCCCCATCCCTCCTCCTCACTTCCCTTTTCAGATGAAATGTTAATTTTCTAAATGAGTTTGTGGCAATACAGAGGCAGATGATTGAGTCTCCTGAAGGATGTTAGGAGCTTTGACATTCTTAAAAAACTGAGATGGTAAATGGATTTTTTTCCAATGCATTTGTGTGTATGTGTACTTGGCAAGCCTTTTTCCCACACTGAAATCTGTTTTAATTCCTAAACAAAATAATGTGTACCATGTGTCCAACTTCTTTCTTCTGCCTGTCATATTTCCAGTTAACCTTGTTAACCAGGTTAGTTGAAAAACACGGGTTTAATGTAACACAGACAGTGACCCTTCAAGCTGACCTATGCAGATCAGATGAAGAATATCATTTTCTAGGGTGGAAAGGGGTGGGAATAACAACAATAATAATAATTTTAAAAAGCCACCTGGAATTATTTACAGAGTGAAGCTGTTCTAGCAAAACAGTTGTCTTCCTAAGTACCAGGAGCTGATTTGAACTGCAGGTGAAAGTGCAAGTGCTGACATTCCAGAGGAGAAAACATAAGGTTTATTGAAAGGGCAAACAGTAAAGCCATCACAGAGAGTTAGGATTACTTGTTTAAATGACATTTTAAACCAGTATGTAGCTGAACTCACATAGGCAAATACTGGTTGAAAATGAATACTGGCTTTTGTAAACATGATGATACATGGGGGCAAACGGATATTATGGAAATAAAACTAGAAAGATAATACAGGCAGTTTTCTCATTTTAACTAGCTCTTGTGTAAATAGGTATCATATTGTGAACACTTTAGCAAATTTCTATCACAATTTAACCTTTAAGAAATATTATTTCATAAATTCAGTGTATTTAACTGCTAGTTATAGGCTAGACACTGCATGCGTACCTGTTAAAGGACAAGGATGTTTACAACTGCATATCCCAGAAAGAACTCTTGAAGACACAAAGGATTCTGTAAAGGGGCTCCCTGGAAGTGCATACATAGGGTGCTGACAGAGGTGGCATTTGTCATGTGATCAGCCCCTTGAAAGTGCTTTATAGCTCTACCCTGACAGCAGTGCATGGCTTCAGAGTGCTTTAGAAGTGCCTGATGGCATGACAAATTAACCCTCATTGCATGAGGATTCAGATGCAGGTGTTCCAAAGTGGAATGACTTCATTAACCATTGTAAGGCCCTGTGCACAGGTAGGGCTGGGCTGATGCAGTGCTGGGCTGCCCCAAGTGTGGGGCTGCCTCAGTGCTGTCTGCAGGATGGGAGTGGGAGAAGGGAAGGAGCTGTGGGCTGGGGTTTGCCCAGCCTGAGCTAAGTGGGAACAGGTAGATTAGAGCACTCCTGAGACAGGGGGCTCCAATCCACTTGTCCCAGCTCCAGCTAAGGCTGGGCAAACCCAGCCTGCAGTTCCCTCCTCCTTTTACCCCCTCCTTTCCTGCAGACAGTGGGTGGGGGG
>NW_017729032.1:168973326-168977712 GCF_001723915.1 Gavialis gangeticus
CAGATTATGGGAGATAGGCTGCAGGCAGACAGCTCATCAGCTGGATCAGCTCTGAAGTGGAGCTTGTTCTCTCCCCTCCTTCTCTCCCTGAGCCAACAATGAATGTCTATTGGGTTGGGGGAGTCTGTCTAACTCGTGGTGCTTTCTGTGAAGTGCATGAGTTACATCAGGGAGCTGCATATCTGTCGGTGACCATAATAATATCTTTTTCTCTAAAGGTTCCACTCACCCTTAAGATTCTCTTTACTGGGGTTCTGGCCAAATGTTTCATAAGGATGTGAGGGGATAGCTTATTTTATCCTCTCTGTCCTCCTTGTGCATTTATTCAGGGGCTGGTCAGAATCATATTTTATGCTGACTTCCAGTGAATTCCCTCGAGCTGGTGGAAAATACCAGAATTTTTGAAATTTTGCAGAAAATGCTTCACAATTTTTTTTCTGCTTTTTAGACATGTAATGGACAGATTGATATCTATATAAACATTGTAATTTTGAAAGAAATGATTAACTTTTTTTCCCCTGAAAAATAACTCTGTTCTCCAAACAACCATGGTGATCATCATTGTTCTAATGAATTATTTCAACAGGATGCTTATGTGCTACCCAAATGAAGAGCAATTAGCTTTGTCAAGCCAGATATTTTGAAAAGGCCATACACAACATTTTATTATTTGTTTGTTTCTTGGGAGCCAATGGACACAAGTGTAATTGTGCTGGTGAACTTGCTAAAGATTAGAAGATTACAGAAGATTAGAAAGGAAAAATGAGTCCTATGCCCATCCCATAATTTCATGAATTGACTAAGCTCCACCTTCAAAGTGGTTAGGTAGCTCCACCTTCAAAGTGGTTAGGTGTTTTTTCTCTCTTTACTAGTATTGGAAGGCAATTTCAGAACCCCACTTTTCTGCTGCTTTTAATTTTCAGCCTCTTCTTATGCCTGGTCAGATTATACCCATTTGTTTTTGTGCTAAAATTATCCTCTAGCTTAAAAGCTTGTCCTTTCCCCTGGTGTTTGGTCTCTGAAGTATTTATGAGCAGCAATCATATTCTGTCTCTGCTGTCATTTTTTCTGGGCTAATTAAACCAAACTCTTTTAGTTCCCATTTTTAAGGTAGAAATCCCTGGCTAGGAGGGGGTTTGTAGAACTATAAGGTCTCTTTTCATTCTTTCTGTCCACATTTTGTTGAGTCCATTCCTACTATTTGTCTGCTGCCATACTGTGGGAAATGATTGTATCTTCCCCAGAATGTTAGGAGATTTTCCATTCATAAAAAAGAAAACCTATGAAGGTAAAAGGATCTTATTGTAATGCGTTTTTCATCTCTTATAACTCCATGTTAGTATAAAACAGCAAAATAAAACCAAGCCATATCCCTTTCCAGTGTATTGGATAACTCCCTACAAAGTTAATCTTCATTGGAGAACTTCTGTAAATAGAAGTAAAGGAATGATTTCATTCAGTATATTGCTATTAAGAATAAGCTAAAAGTAGCATAAAAAGAACTTCCCCCAAGGACAAATAATATGCCCCTCTCCGACCTCCCAAAAGAAAAATAGTATACTCACAGCTCTGGCAGAGCTTCCCTCTGGTTGAATGGTTTTAAGTTGTTGGATAAGGGCTCTACCTCACCAGGACCCTATGTTATATGCCTCTTGAGTGTGAGGAGAGTCCAACTACTTCCCCTGGCTGCATAATGTTCAAATGACCTGGGAGAATTCTTTTGGGTGTGTTCTTTTGGTAGAAACAAAATTACCTGGAAACCCCTAAACAGACATTTGAATGCTGAGCCCGTGAAGACAAGAGAGCTTGTGAATGATGCACACCCAGGGGAATGTTGTGCATACATCTCAGCATACTCTGCAGGCTCCCTTAGTCTTCTTGGGGACAGAATAGCAGCAGTGCACAGGAAAGCCCCGATTTACTGACCCAACCTTCTCAGGGTCAGCTTGTCACCCTGAGAACAATGTGAGGATTGTGAAGGGGATTATTTTTTTCCTTGTTCAGCTGGAACAGTAGAATCCAATGAGCAACACAGGCTCTTCCTAAGGGTGGGGCAGAAGAAAGCACCCTGGCATCCTGGGGGATTGTTCTGTGACTTCTCTCAGAAAATGTGTATAGATATTGTCTCTACCAAGAGAAACTCTCCCAGGAGTGATCTTACCCTCTCAGGTTGTTTCCGAGTTATTTTTCTCTTAGAACAGCCATTTTAGCTCTGAGAGAAAAATCCCGAACATCTGTACACTCACAGTTTCTCATGGGAGAGCAGCACCTTGCCCAAGAGAAACTGGATGTCTGTATGTGGCTTCTGCAGCACCTCCAAGCCTTTGGCACACATTCCTGCCTGGTGGTTCTGTAGCAGACAGCTCTCTCCCCAAGCTGGCAGCCCTCCCACTGCCCTGAGCCCCACAGTTGGCAGTCACAGTATGCACAGACTGGAGCACATCAAGAAAATGGTGGTGGGTGTCACAACAGAAAGGGGAGGTTGTGTCCTCCATTTGACTCTGGTGTCAGTAGCCTCAGGTGATCCCCAAAGCTGCAGGTCCTGCCCATGGCACAATGTCCTAGCATGTCCATGGGATGCTGTTCAGCATCTCATGATCATCACCAGAGTTGCTACTTGCTCCCCCCAGATCTTGCAACCAGCCAGCTCCTCCTCAAGCATGCTTCCTGAGCATCTAGCTGTAGCCTCAGCCACCAGGGCAGGGCTGGGGCCTCCATGGGAAAGTTAAGGCTGCCTGAGAGCCCTGGCTGGGTAGAATGAGGTTCTGGTGAGTGGGAGATTGTGGAAAGCAACTCTGCAACCCTACACATCTCCCCCTTCAGCCAAGCTCTCACCAACACCTGGCCTGCACCAAATACATTGGGACCCATTGCTCTTCCCATGCTATTCCCTGCTCTGCCAGAGACTTCCCACAGCCCCCAGGCAAGACCATGGTATGGGCTCCCTAGGGCAAGTTTTCACCACACTAATCCTGGCTCTCACAGCACCTGCCCACATGTCTACCACTCCACTGTGAAATGTGCACTATGCAGTTCATGTGCCTAAGTCCTAAAACTTAGATGTCTCCCCAAATCTCCACAAAAGCTCTTATATTCTTCTCATAACCCCCAAAAGGTATAAGTCTTCTGGTTTGCTTTCTCATTGTTCAGAACTACATGATAATTGTTGCACATGGGGTGAACAGAAATGTGCACATACACATACTTTTCACAGGATTCTTAAACACAATTGGCCTTTATTTAGATGCACATGAAATAAACAGCTGAAGGCAAAAATAATAAAAATTCCATGCATTTACTTTTATCAGTGTTCTCATCACTCTGGTTTGGGAGGGATGGGATATGGCACTGATGGTAAATGGTGGATTCACCACCTCAAAACAGAATTATTCCACAATACAGCAACTTTATAACAACTTTATAACATAAACCAGAAGTCCTAAGTTGTGAAGATATGGATTCCTTAAATCCTCATAGCTTATAGGAAGAGATAACAGAGACATATTACTAATGTATAACAGATATGGACCGTTTGGTATTAATATACGATAATAGCACATAGTAAATTCCCAACTATAAATCCTTGCTGAAATGTTAATGAGGTCAATGTGATTTTAGTGAGCTTAATTTAGACGATCTGCCAAACACACATAAATATCCTTCAAAAGGAATACAACTCATCTGTGTAATGACAATACTAATTTGTCTCAAAAGAGTGCTAGTTGTTTTGCCTTTCTGTAGATGAAGCAAACGCCACTGGATGACCAAAACTATTTCTACTGTGAAATCACCAATACTGGTTCATTTGGGGCCATGTTGTACACTTCTGATCTGCACATAGATGAAAGTCTTTTATGCATTAACTATTCACTTCTTGCAAAGAAAGGAAGAGAAGTATGGGTTCTGATCTGGTATCCCATCTCAGGGCTATATTTAGGGTTAAATGAGAGAAACTGGGTATTCTGAGGAAATCATGATTTCTTCACAGATTCCAAGCTGATAAGAAAGGAAAAATGAAACCAACCTGTGTTTTTTTTTACTGGAAACCTGGGGTACCTGTTGCCAGGGAAATCTGTGATGGATACAAGCAGAGCTGGCCTTAGGTGTGGGGACCATGGTCAGGGGCGAAGTGGTAACCAGCCCAGCCTGCTTCCCCACCTTAGCCACTGCTCAGGAGGAGCTGGGTCAGGCAGTGCGAGCAGCTGCACCTCCCCACCAGATTGTGCCCTGCATCCCTACCCATCTGAGTCTGCCTGCAGCAGCACCACTGACTTGGGAGGTGATTATGGTGGGGAGCTCATCAAAATACAAGCTAGCCCAGGGTACTATTTTCTATTAGGCCAGCTCAGGGTACAGTTTCATGGAATAATGAAGCATCTCTCAGTA
>NW_017729032.1:168982712-168983783 GCF_001723915.1 Gavialis gangeticus
GCTCAGGGTACAGTTTCATGGAATAATGAAGCATCTCTCAGTGCAGTGTCAGACATGTGGCATACTCTAGGAATGTGCACCAAAGGCTTGGAGACAGAGACCACATACAGAAATGTAGTTTCTCCTGGGAGAGCTGCTGCTCTCCCATGAGATACCATCAGTATACAGAGAGTCAGGATTTTTCTCCCAGGGCAAAAATGGCTGTTCCAGGAGAAATGCTAAGAACAGTGGGTACCTATAGAAGCACTTGTTCATGTTCTAATTAGAACACATTCTAATTAGAAAGCTCCAGCATCGCCTTACCATTATGCATATTAAGCACCCGTACTTTTCAAAATAGCCATGGGGGTGCTTTATCTAAACCTTATCAAATGGACTTGATATAAAGCAGCCTATGGCTATTTTGAATTGTGCAGGGGCTTAATATGCATGACAGTGAGTCATTTGAATTAGAGCAGTTGCCAAGGAACCACTCTTATTAAAATGCTCCTCCCCCACCTCTGAGCACATGAATAAGCAGCCAACTGCTTTAAGTTCACCCTCAAGCCCTTGATCTCTAGCATGCCAGTGGTACAACTGCAATACCGTAACCTGTATTAGTCATGTTTGTTCTCAAGGGATCCTTTTTTTTAATTCTGAACAAAAATTGTTCAAGTATTCGTGAAAATTAAGAAAAGTGAAAGAATATACTTTTCTTAATATGAAAACAAAGATGTAAACATGTTCTGGAACTTTTTGAGCCCCTCAGTGAGAGGTAGCAGGGAACAGATAGAAGCTAAATTAAACATTGCCTTTTAGAAAGCTATCTGCTCCCATTTTAAAGACTCTGAGTAATAGGAGTCTACCACTAGGAGTTTAGTAAACTGCTCCAATATTTAATTACCCATTCTGCTAGGAACTACATCTTATTTTGTAATTACATTTAAATATATAAGACAGTTTCCTTGTACAGTACCTAAAGAGAAATTCTATGGTATCAAGGGGTTAGGTTGAGGTAGATGGTTGTGGTGGTCTTTTTATTGACTTCCTGTGCATGTCAGTTCCTGTAGTCTTCATCATCATCTTGCATAG
>NW_017729032.1:168983794-168984875 GCF_001723915.1 Gavialis gangeticus
GCTCTGGTACAGATGTGCTTTCTGGCTGTTGGCACAATTCATGTGCATGTCAGTTCCTGTAGTCTTCATCATCATCTTGCATAGACCTTAGGGAGACAACCTATATTACCCCTAATGTGGTTATAACAGATGCAGCTCTGAATTAAGACAATTAATTAAAGTTGATGCAAAAAGGCCTGCTGGGATCCAGAATAATTTTTTCTTCCAGGTGAAGAATTGGATACACGTTGTCTTTTTGTCATTTCCCCACTTCACATTCACAGAAGCATCTGATGAAGTTGAACCTTGCTGTATGAGTTAGTTTCTTTAGCTTCCACTCAGTCCTGCCTCCTGTTAGAAGCATCGTAGATTGGCCAAAGCTATAGAAAAGTCACCAGAAAAATGTGGAAACTCTGGTGAGATGGCACGGATAGTTTTTTCTCCTGGCAGAATCTTGCTGATGGGCTCAGAGTCATACAATCAAAAAATGTGCGTTATGAAGGATCTCCTCCCCACCATATCATATTAGCTTTGGGTCTTTTTTAAAATTCCCTTCCTGCTGCATCAACTGGAGTTTGCCTGCTGGGATTACCTGAGCATCTCTTACTTAATCAATCCCCTGCCAGTGCACTGATGGCTTCTTGAACTGCTCTGCTTTTTTGTCTGTGGCATAGTTCAGTTTCTGAAGGGCTAAAATGGTCTGTTTAACTAAATTATTTTGACTTAATAGAGGGGAGGTAATGGGATGCCCTGTGATATGTAGCAGGTCAGACAGGATGTAGCAAGTCTGACAGTTCTTAATTGCTACTAAGCTATAAAAAATGGATAAGAATGTATGTCATGTATGTTAACAGTTAATTTCCCTTATCTACTATTTGAGAAGAAAATAACTCCTCCCTCAAACCTTCCTTTACTTGTGGATGAAGAAAACTTCCTTATTATCTAGCCAATCTTGCTCATTTCAGGTGTCAAGAGAACTGATAGGAGGCGATAGAGCTAATGTGGTTTCTTGAGTTCTTCTCCTACTACTCCCCACATACCAAACAACTGTGTGTATAGTAATATATATATATATATATTTTTTTTTTTTTTTTAATTTTAC
>NW_017729032.1:168989875-168993698 GCF_001723915.1 Gavialis gangeticus
TTTTTTTTCAATTCTACAAATTGTATAATGAAGACAACACACCATATTTTGGAAAGTTTTGTTTCCAGGACTAAGCCAAAGTCTGTGAAGGATTTAGGGAAAATGAATCTTTCCTTATAGGTAGGTGTGGCAGGTCTAGCCCTACCAGGAGGACATAACCCTTGGTGGCTAGCTAGCCTGCCCCCCACCTCTAGCTCTTCTGAACAACTGCCCTGTATTTCACCTGTCTTGCCTTGATGGAAACAATTATGTAGGAGGCATCCTGAATCAGGAGTGGGGTTTTCTTTAGGTCACTTGACTCTACCCTTTTTATAGTTGTCCAGGCCCTGATCTTCTTGGCCAGGGCCTATTTTCTGTAGCTGCTACCTTCAACCCTAGGTGCACTTACTCCAACCTTGGCTTTTCAGTACCAGAGGCACAGCTGGGAATTGGCCTCCACAGTTCGGGCTCTGGGCCCCTTTTGCGCCCAGCCTTGAAGGGGTTAAATCCTCTTCCTTGCCAACAAGGGGTCAAACTCACAATGTACTTTATGGCATCTTCACCTCCCCTCACAGTCACTCCAGGTCCTCCAGTTAAACTGGAACAAAAAATATGTAAGCAATAACTCCAAACTAAAATACCCCCCTGCCCTGGAACTCACAAACCAACCCAATGCAAACTGAAGTCCTTTATCCCCTCTGGGTCCTGTGGCTGGGTAAAAGGAGAAGGCAGCAGATAAAAAAAAACCCCTCTTCACCAAGGCACCCCCTTATTGCTTCTGGACACTACCATGGTCTGCCTGGGAGCCCTGCTTCTTCCCTAGGCAAGGCTAGAATCCCCTCCCCCTTTTAGTCAGCCTGACTTATTGTCTGGTTCAATCATAGGGGTTGCTCATTACTTACTCTCAGCTCTGCCTACCCTTTAGCTGCTATCCCCACATGGTGTAGCCAGTCCCCAGTGCAGACCTTCTGGCTGTTGCAACTGCCTTTGCCCCAGGCTACAAAGACCCTGCTCTTAAAAGTCCTGTTGCCCTGTGGTCTTCCTGAAGTAACTTGGCAAGGGTTCCTTGCACAGTAGGTTATTAAATAATTGCCTACTTCAGGGATTCTTGGGTTTTCCTCTGAATGTCTGGCCAATGTCAGATAGAGGCTACTTGGCCAATGGTCTCTCATGTATCTGGTGCAGCAATATGACTCTCAATGAAATACCGAAGTATGATCCCATTCCATCCTACCCCAGTCTACTAGAAAAAGATTAGTGCAAAAACTGCTGCAGCGGGTGGGGGGTGGAAAGCCAATGAAAAATGTTCATGGATCCCATTCTTGCTTGCTATTTTATGTAACATAATTCTAAGGCTAAAATAAGGGGTGTTGACAGATTACAAAATTTGACAGATTATGGGCACTACTTGTCAGGGACTCTGTGTAGACAGGCCAACCTGGCCCAAGTACCTCAGCATCCACATCTGTGGGAAGACTCAGCTAGTGAACTCTGCCCCAGTTTAGAAACAGCAAGCATCCTGATTGATTGATGGGAATGCTGCTGCTCCATCTGGCAGCAGCTGAGGCCCTGGGTTTGCAGGCAAGTTAACAGTTCTGCTGTGACAAGTCTCCTGTTTCCTGCACTCTGGGTTCCTTGGTTCTTGACCCTGGTGCTTGGCTTGTTTCTGGACTTTGGCTTTGGGTTTCCCTGCAGATCTATTTCTTGGCTTCTGATGCCTGTTTGGCTGTGTTCTCTGAACTTCATCCTGTGGATTGTTTCTTATTTTGGTACCTGGCATCAAATCCCCAAGTCCTGACTCTGGACTGTGTTGTGGACTCTGTTTCTGGACTTATCTCTGGCATTGGTAATATGGATCCTGCATCTGACCCAGTCCCAGGCCACTGCTTTCCCTTAGTGGTTTAACTATTAGGCAAGACTTCCTATACCAATTAACACCTTTGAAATAAAATAGGATTTGACCTTTAGGTG
Source organism: Gavialis gangeticus (assembly GCF_001723915.1). NCBI lineage: Eukaryota > Metazoa > Chordata > Crocodylia > Gavialidae > Gavialis > Gavialis gangeticus. Next base: position 168,991,826 of record NW_017729032.1, read on the forward strand.
TTTAGTGATTTTCTGAGATGCAGACTCTCCCTTATTATTCCTGAACTAGTTTTCTATATTTTTAATGAAAATGTATCATAAATTTGTGGAATGGTTGAAGCTGGAGATCTGGAAATCACTGTTAGCTTCCCTTACTAAACATAGAATCCACATTTATTATTGAAAGTTTTCCCCTCATACTCAGTAAGTCTTTAAGATTTCACCATAACACACAAAACATGCTGGTTGACCTGGTCCTGTTCTAGGAAGTATTACTTTCTTATTGCATTTCTCTTGAGACAGGTAATAAGTCCAGATCCTGAAAGAGCACCTAAACCTTCATGTTTTTAACTTTTTTTTGGTGGCTAATTAAGGCATAGGCAAGGAGATTTCAATATAAGAAGCACCATATACAGCTTCTCAACTTTGTCATGTTTTATACATTACATACATACTCCCCATTTAGCACAAGAAGGTCTCTGCAAGTCTGGAATAATAGGAGACTGAACCACAACATGACCATTCCTGTGTGGCCTCAGATGGCTACTTAAGCACCAAGGGGGAGTTTCTCATGCGTTTTAAAGAAATTAAGACTAAAGTCCTATTAGATTTATATGCTGTGTGACCTCTCGGATCAATAAATTTCCATATAAATGAGACAGGCTTCACGAATGAGGTGGTCCCTCTTGCACATTAAATCTATGTGAATGTAATTTAAAAAATAAACAGGCCACAACATCCAGCCACTAATGCATTACTAGGGAAAGCCAACAAAGTGGTATGAGGTTAGATTTTTTTTTCTTTTTTCTTCTAAGGCACAGAACAAACTTTATATCTAGAGAAAACAGTACATTAAAAGGACTTGAGAAAAGGCTGCTGTTTCTATTTTTTTTAATGTCAGATCATTGAGAAGTAAAGAAAATCTGTGCATTTGGTGGGGGTCAGGGGGAGACAAGAGTGACTTCTGCCATTAATTCAGTGTCTGGTCTATTTTAGAAGACTAAAAACTCCCGCATATTGTGTATTCCCAAATAAATTGCTAAGATGACACGGTTTATAAGAAACCTTGTAATTTCTTGTGAAAAAAAGCATAGATGAGTTCTTGACCCTTGAAGTCAATTGAAGTGTTGTCACTGATGTCAAATGAGACAAGTCTTCAATCAGAAAATAAGATGTATATACAAACCTTACTTGGCATAAAAACCTTCTGATCCCTTCGGAGTACTGATGACAAATCTTATCTTTAGACATATAGTTAAAAGAATCTTTTTATTTTGTTCACAATATTTAAAATAATCTAAAACACATGAAAACAGCATGTGCAACTCACTGGTGAATGTTTCTTACCTGATCTTTTGTACGCTTCATCTACAGAGGACATGATTTTACTAGGATCCCCAGAAAAGTGGGCTAGTCCTTCAGTTCAAAATGTAATGAGTCATTCTCATTCAGAAAAGCTGGATGTGTACAAGTCCCTGGGGCCAGACAGCATGCACCCAAGGGTGGTGAGGGAGTTGGCCAATGTGACTGAAGAGCCACTGGTCATTATCTTTGAAAACTTATGGTGATCAGAAGAGGTCCTGGATGATTGGAAAAGGGCAAATATAGTGCCCATCTTTAAAAAAGGGAAGAAAGAGGATCCAGGGAACTACAATTGGTCAACCTCACTTCAGTCCCTGGAAAAAATGTGGAACAGGTCCTCAAGGAACCCATTTCTAAGCCCCCGGAGGAGGAGGAGGTGATTAGCAAGGATCCTGGTTTTCTCTGATAAGAACCCAAACAAACAAATTTTGGGGTTAAAAAAAGTAATCAACCAAACATCCACATTTTTCTATGATCATAATGAAATTCACTCTGTGTGTGTGTGTGTGTGTGTGTGTGTGTGTGTGTGTGT
>NW_017729032.1:168993765-168994070 GCF_001723915.1 Gavialis gangeticus
TGATCTGGGAGGTTGTGTGTGTGTGTGTGTGTGTGTGTATTAGCGGTGTTTCATTTTAATCGTGGAAAAATGTGGATTTGGGGTTACTTTTTAACCTGAAAATTGTGGATTTTTTTTTTAATCTGAGAAACCCAGATCCCTGGTGATTAGGAACAGTCAGTGTGAATTCACCAAGTTCACGTCATGCCTGACCAACCTGATAGCCTTCTGTGATGATATGACGGGCTTTGTGAATGTGGGAAGAGCAGTAGTTGTGATATACCTTGACTTTAGCAAGGCTTTTCATAGTTTCTAGGGTCGGAAGG
>NW_017729032.1:168994889-169003914 GCF_001723915.1 Gavialis gangeticus
AGCTAGCCAGTCACAACGTTTAATAAGGACAAGTGGAAAGTCCTGCACTTAGAACAGAACAATCCCATGTACCTATGGGTGCCTGGTGCCTCCTGAGTTGAGGGGGGACTTGCCCCCCCCAGTGGCCAGTCAGCAACTGGAGGGAGCGGTCCCCCCACGGCCAATCCTGCTGACCAGAAGGGAGTCCCCCCATGGCCGGCGGGGGCACCACTGCCATTTCTGGGTCAGCACAATTGGCCACAGGGGAACTGTGGGGATCACTTCTCCTGGCACCCTACTCCCTATCCAGCACTCTCGGGGGGGGGGGACCAGTGCTCTAACCTGCCCCCCCTGCCAGGGGATTCTGGCTCTCAGGGGGTGCACCAGTTCTCTCAGGGGGTGCACGTGCACCCACATTAACCCCCTTGTCATGCTGCTGTCTGATCGCAGTGCAAGGGACTGGAACAGCGGGGTTCGAAGGGTCGTTTAGCTCTCTATGGGATGGTTAATGCGAGTCCAGCTCATGTCGCCCGATAGGAGGTGGTGAGGTGATAGTCACAGAGGCGGAGAGTAGTTGAAGGTAGAGGTTTATTTACTCACAGTGAGCATTGAGGAGAGAAGCAAGATGCATAGAAGTAGACTGCTAATCATGTTGGGGCCAGCAATGAAGCGGTGTTCGGCAGTTGCTAATCGCAAATGAGAGGCAGAAGCTAGGTGATCAGATTAGCGTCCCTTGTGATAATCAAAGCGGATGATGAACGACCTCGCTTGGGTGTGGCTGTGCGCTCCCTTATATCACTCGGGTGACGCGCTCAACAGTGAGCTGGCTGTTTTCACCTATCACTTCTCAGGGTTCTGTGTTCGGGCCTTATTTGGCGTTGCAGACCGGCTGACCTCACCTATGTTGGTGACGCTCTGATAACGAAAGTAGTGGTATGGCAGCGTTTGTTTTATGCTTTTGTGATGGTTGCGGGAAGGAAGGCAGGGCTCGCCATCTTGGTGCCTCGCGCATCGATGCCACCATTGTGGTGTGCGTATGACACCATTATGGTGTGCATCGCCACTGCATGCACCAGTATGGACTAGGGTCTGACTGGATAAGCAGCAATTCTGTAGAAAAGCACATGGGAGTCACAGTGGACAATAATCTGAATATGATCCAACAGCATAGTCGGCAGCATTAGTAGCAGTGTTGCTAGCAGATTATTCCCTTGTACTCCCATGATGACGGGTGGTGAGGGGTGGATTTAATAACAGCTTTCAACTACTTGAAGGGTGCTCACAAAAAGGATGGAGAAAGATTGTTCTCAGTGGTGGCAGATAGGAATAGTCTCTAGTTGCAGCAAGGGAAATTTTAGGTTAGATACTAGGAAAATACTTTCTCACTAGGGGGGTAGTGAAGCAAGCTACCCAGAAAGGTTGTGTAATCCTTGTCCTTAGAAGTTTTAAGACTCAGGTACACAAAGCCTTGGCTGAGATGATAAAGTTGGGGATGGTTCTGCTTTGAGCAAGGGTATGGATTAGATAACCTGAGATCCCTTCCAACCCTAATTTTTCTATGATTCTATGATCTTCTTAGTTCCAGAAGTTCCTAGTTCAGTTCCCAAGTGACCAAGATGGTGGTGGTTATCCTTGTATCTTACCACTTTGTGCATGGTAAGGATCAGACAAAAAGAATAGCAGATTAAACAGTTAACCAACCATCTGAACCTGGAATGGCTTTTGTAGAGACTCTGTGGGATCATGGACTCTCTAACTAAAAAAAAAAAAGAATTTGGACCAATACTTATCACGAATGTTTTAGGTACAGCTGATCCTACTTTCTGGCATGGGGATAGACTAGATTGACTTTCAAGGTTCCTACCAGGTCCATTGTCTATCTTTTCTCTACTTGATATACAGCCTATCTTAAATAAAGTGATAGTATTCCAAAATATACACCTTAGAAGTATCTTTGATGCTTTGTATTTATGTCTCATTATTATAATTAATCTTCCAGTAGATTCCAACAGGGTAAAATGCTAGACATTTTGCAAGGTACAACTAAATAGATTTTGTTAGAAGATGGCAGGATACTTCACCCCTGGTGCAGTGTTTCAGTTCTTCCACCTGTTAAGGATGAGGTTGGTCATGTTGACCCATCCTATAAGAAATCCACTGACTTGTTTCCACCCACAACATTGCAAATCTATGTACTTTCACTAAGATTAATACGTTTGCTGATCTCAGTGTTTATTGTATAATCATTCCCTCAATTATTAAATTGGATAGGTGTAAAAGGCCTAGGACTAAAGTGTAATGGGAATTAAATTATTTTTCCTTCATCAAAACATCAAAATCCTTTATCAAATGTCCTTCATCAAAATCTGACCTGTTCTTGTGGGTCAGACATAATGTCATTAAGATGCAGTTTGTAATGTGGCCACAGCAACATTTTTGTTTTTTGGAAAATAAAGGACTTCTCTTTCCAGTCATTACTTGCCTTTTGAGTCCACATATTCCCTATTTAATACAGAAATGACTTGTACTGACCCAAGTGCTCACTGTGCATATAGTGCTGTGGCGTTTTATTAGCAAGCATATACAACTTTGTTGCTAACACAAATTTTAAAGGCTTCCATCTCAGTTTTATTCCTATTGAAGAAGTTCTGCAAAACCTAGATATTTTATGTACTATGGCATGTATGCTGGATATGTCCAACATTCTTGTTGCAACTTCTGAGATTGTTTTAGAAATGTAACCCTAGGACTAAGTGTAGGGAGGCACCAGAAAAGAAAATGAAGTTAAAATTAGGAATAGGAACATTTGTTTTCCCACTTTACAAAACCAATTGAAAATCACATGGTTTAAGATCTTAAATCATATTATTTATGAATACTGCATACATGCATCAAAGTTAGGAACTGATATTCATTCAAATCACTTATTAGACACAGGATAGGATAGAATTAAGATGATTCAGTTCCCTTCTTCATTTCTCTGACTACAAACAATTCAAGCTTCTTGTGTATTCACTTTGTCATGGAGTTCCCTGGTATCCTTAAGAAAGTACCAGTTTCCCTTTTACGGAACAGTTTGTGAGTGAGGTTTATGGCACTTTTAGATCTGTATATTTTCCACCTGTCTGTGGATTCTCTTTTACTTTCCTGATATCTGTTCCAGAGTTACTCCCCTGATAAATAATTACTTTCACTTCTTAAGCTGCTGCTTGAACAATCTTTTCATATTGCACTTATAATATATTAGGATGAATGTCTCCTTTTTTTCTGTCTTTGGAATATGTATTCATTTCTTTGAAGTAATAAAGATTCCTGAATCTTTGCTGCCCAGCAACCAATTCATATCTCTTTAGAGTGTTAAATTTATTTACTGGAAGAAAAGGAAATATACTCCTGTCTCAGTATATTTTTCAGTTATAGTTCCTAGAAACTGATACATCTTTAAGTGTCATGGGAATTTGAACTGAAACTTTTCTCAAATCCTCTAGAGGCCAGCAGCTTCAGTAGTTGAGGAATAAGTTGGGAGGGCCCATTCTTAGCTCACTCAGAACCCCCATTCTTAGCCTGCTCCATTCCTTGCATAATCTGATTTTTTTCCACTTCACAAAATATAATTGATACTACATTTGTCACAGTTCCCTTCTGAATATGGTAGGGCTTCAAAAGTCTTTTTTTTCTTTTTGAGAACTGATGAGTTCCAGTCTATTTTATGATGAAAACTGATGCCTATGAGGAGGGATTACTAAAATTCTATTTTCAGAGAGGCAGAATTGCAGGTAAGTAATTACTCTCTCCATGTATACACCAAGGGACTGATATTATTTCTTACAGCAACCTCATTAAACCTTGGCAAAGCAAATGAAACTAAGACACTTAGATATTTTAAGTTAATTGAACCCAGAACTTGTCATAACAAACCAATGAGACATTTAGAATTCTTCTAAACCAGTCATATCAAATTAGCCACAGTGTGCAGAGACAGGAAAAGGTCAAACATTGATCTTGCCATAACAATTAGGTAGGCAATGTGAGTTACACTTTAATAACAGGTCACCAAGCAACATTTGTTTGAACTGATAGCTGATTATGAATGTTGTGCACCACTCTCTGTACGCTTGCAAATACTTTGCATTGGGAATGTTGTTTCACCTTAATGTTAAAGGCAAAAAGGAAAGACTGTTTTGGAAGGTGTGTTATGTTGTCTGATCCCCAAAATTTCTTATACAGAAAAGTCAACAGAATGAACAACACAGCAATAAAAAGACGTGGAACACAAAACCAACCATGTTAGAAACAAAGCAGCCACTTAAATTGTGACATTAAAGAAGAAAAAAGAGCGAATTGGCTCTTCTACAATACAGAGCTCCCATGGGGGTAGGGGGAAGAATTTATGAACTTCAGGTGGGGGAAGAGACCAAACGTCTATAAATAAAGCTTGTTAACCATTGAAACAGCTGCCAGAATGAGACTGCTGCTTATTATTAAGAATATGTCCATTTTACTGTTATCTCCTTTCCTTCTTCTGTGCCTTTGTCTGTTACATCCACTTGCTACCTTCCCTAAAGCTAAACTCTGAACCTTTTCAGAAGGAAGCATCTATTTCAGCATATTTTCATATGAATGTCTAAAACAATGAGTCTTTGATCCATGCTGCTGTACTAGAAATAATACATCATAGCCAAGGCAGTTTAAAGACCCAGCATGGCTCCCTACACTATAGCACAACTAGTCTCTCATTCAGATCTGAAGGTCCACTCCTTTTGACCCTTCAAAACTCAAATGAAAGGTTACTGTGTGAAGGGGAATTCAGTGGAGACTGTAGGAATTACATTTTTCTCACAAATCTGTTTAGCACGTAGTTGGCAAATCAATAAGAGCTATTAAAGTTTATGCTAATAAAAACACAATCAATTCAATTATATTTTGTTTGATGAACAACATTTTTAAATATTTTTATAAAACAGTCTATTTGTAGATACTGTTAGCAAGAAGTGCTGTGAATATGACTATTTGCATAGCAAAGGACCAAAAGCTATGGAGATACTCTCTGATCTCTATGGTCCTGTAACAGGGTACCCTAACTCTGCTACTTAGAGACAGGGTGGCCCCCTTTAAGTCCAAAACCTTCTGGTCACAGCCGGCTGGTGAAGTAGGGGTTAAGGCTCAAACCCTGCCAGCTGGTCAGGTGACCGGAAGGGCAGGGCCTGGCTCACATAAACCCCAGGGCTAAGGCCAGGAGGGCAGTTCCTTGCCAGCAGCCAAGGGGGAAGGAGTTCTTCCACAGCAAATGAGAGGGGAGAGGCCTGACTGCAGGAGCAGCTTCTGACACTGCTGAGGGATGGAGTATTCCCCGGTATGGCTTGGATGATATTATAGCCAGGTGGCTTGAATTTATGTTACAGCCCAGGGGCTTGTGGGTTTTTTTTGTTTACTGTTTAAGACCAGTGGTTTGCATGAGACTATGAGGGGATGCAGAAGGCCTCATAGGGGACCCATGGCAGCGTGAGGCGCCCGGCGCCAGACAGGGCACAGCATTTTGGGGCACTGACCCCGGCACCAGAGAGGGTGCAATATTTGGGGGTGAGCTGACCCCAGTGCCAGAAGAGGGTGCAATACTCAGGGGTGAGTGGACTGCAGTGCCCCAGGGGGGCAGGGGCCCGAGTGAGGGGTTTTTTTTGTTTGGGTTTTTTTTGAGAGCTAGAGCCTGGGAGTCAAACCCTGACTAGTAGGTTGTTTTTTTTTGACTGACAGGCCTAGCTAGAGAAAAGTGGGGTAGGCCCCGACATAAAAATTTACAAATACAATCTGTGAAGCTTGGGCTGCGGTGTAGGGGAGGAACAGAGCCACAGATAGTGCCCCCTGGCATCGGGGCAGAAAATGGGCAGCCTCCCACTTAATTACATCTATTAATCAATTAACAACAAGGCATGGTAAGTGAGAAGGTGGGCAGTTGGCTCATAACAGGTGGACAGAGCCACTGATAGACAGACCCCAAGAGGCACCCTGTTACAGGTTCCCTTCTGAAAAAGGAGCTGAGGAAGGGGATAGTGCAGCACTCTTCCTACTGTACTGATCAGTAAGGGATAAATCAGCATCCTTTAAGGAAGGGAAATCACAGACTTCCTTCCATTGAAGTTTGCAAATTTGCTGTTGCACCACATACAGCCGGTGGGCTTGAGGACAAATAGAGGCTCATTTGGACCATGTTACTGCTATTGTTTTTGTGGAAACACAGCTCTTTCCCTTGATTTCATCTTGATCTGGGGCTTAAATCTACTACTTGCCCAACTGCATACATATTTGAACACAATGCATTTTGAAATATCCAAACTCAAGAACATGTTATAAAGAGTGGTTATGGTCCTGACCCATCAAACAGTTTTGCACATGCTTAACTTTATTACCATTGAAACTGGACCTATCTATATGTATAGATTTCCATTTATTTATGGATACGTAGGTTCTAATTTTACTTAAACTATCCATTCGCTGTACAGTATACATTCTTAGCCAGCTAAGGGATGCAAATATGGGATGTTTATATACTAGCATGTGCTAGTACAACAAACTACTGATTTAATGTTGTAACAGGGCCCCGACTGAGACCCTGTTACTAAAGGAACAGGGGCAGCTGAAGACGATTACAACATGGGGGTAGGCCCCACCCACAGAGAACCAATGAGGCCCGAACCCAAAGGATAAGAGGGAGAGAAGGTGAAGGAGAAATTGCCTTCAGGCACGAGAGGACAAGCTCAAGGTTAATCGAGACCCCAGGAGAGGAAAAGTGGAGAAGGATTCTGACCTGGGATACTGGAGAGAGCCATGAGGCTGGGACTCCAGAAGACAAGTCAGATACGAGATGGATGACTGCCTGGGTAATTGAGCTGCATTTTGGTGAGTGCAGGGAGAGGTGGAGCTGTGCCCCAGGCTGGAGCCACAGCCATAGCCGCAGCCGGCATTAAGTATCGGGGAGGCTACACTGGTCCAAAAAGACAGCGGGATGACCCCTGCCCAGACCCCTAAAGAGTCCGGGAAAGCCAGAACCCATCCCAAGTAGGGAGAGACACTCAGGGTTGAGAGGGCAAGCCCTGACTGGTGGAGAGCCGCGGAGCCTGCATGCTGGCTGCCAGAGAAAGAAGCAGGTGGCGGCTGTAATGAGCCACTAATGAGATAATTAGAGGTGGATACTGGGACTTTGTATGGTACTTACCGATTGTATTAATGGACCGGGATCAACCTGGAGACTTGGGGGCGGGTTGGGGGGGCTGAGATCAGTCTGTCACACTGCTTCCTCCTCAAAAGGGGGTTCCTCTAAATAATAGAAGAGAAAAGAGCTGAATAAAAGCACCTGTATTACACCCGATCCAGTCTGGTACTTCCCACGGGTACTCTCTCAAATATCACCCCCTTGCTCCCTATTTCTATTAAGATCCAAGTCATGGCAGATGAGAATCAAGAAGCTTGGGGGTGGTACTCTGCATGGACCTGCTGACAAATGTTAATAAAAATCTTAAGGATTCATTAAAAAAATGTGTCAGTTAAACCTATAAGCAGCATAGAACCCCCACCAGGTTTGTGAAATTGTCATCTAGAAAACGTCGGAATAACAAAGGCTTTTCTTCCTTTTTTTTTGAAAAAAGGTCATGGAAATTGTACCCATCTCTTATTGCTTCCACAGAATTTCTCCAGGGCACCTCTGGATGGAAAACACTACAAAAGGTTGAAATGTAGATATTACAGATGAAGGAGTTTCGTAGTTGGTAGGGTCAGAAGGGACCAGAGCAGATCATCAAGTCTGACCCCCTGCCATGGCAGGAAAGAGTACTGGGGTCAAACGACCCCAGCAAGGTGTACATCTAGCCTCCTCTTAAAAACCCCCAGGGTAGGAGCCAGCACCACTTCTCTTGGAAGTTGGTTCTAGATCCTAGCCACCCTGACCGTGAAGTAGCGCCTCCTGGTGTCTAGTCTGAATCAACCCTCTGCCAGCTTGTGACCATTATTCCTGGTCACTCCTGGTAATGCTTGGGGGAACAGGGACTCCCCCAATGCCTGCTGGTCCCCTCTGACTAGTTTGTAAACAACCACTAGATCCCCCCTCAGCGTTCTCTTGTGGAGGCTGAACAGATTCAGGTCCCATAGCCTCTCCTCATAGCGCCTGCCCTGCTGCCCCCTGATCATGCAGGTGGCCCTCCTCTGGACCCTCTCCATGTTGTCCACATCCCTCCTGAAGTGTGGCGCCCAGAACTGGATGCGGTACTGCAACTGCGGCTTGACCAGTGTCGCATAGAGTGGGAGAATCACCTCCTTGGACCTGCTTGAGATGCATCTGTGGATGCACGACAAGGTGCAGTTGGCCTTCCTGACCGTGTCCCCACACTGTCAGCCCATGTTCATTTTGGCATCAATAATGACTCCAAGATCCTTTTCTGCCTCTACACTGACAAGAAGGGAGTTCCCCAGCCTGTAGGTATGCTGCTGGTTCTTCCCCCCCCGGTGCAGTACCCTGCACTTGTCAGTGTTGAAACTCATCCTGTTCTCATCCGCTGTAGCCTGTCTAGGTCCAATTTGCAGCCTATTCCTCCCTTCTAGCATGCCCACTTCTCCCCACATCTTAGTGTCATCTGCAAATTTGAACAGGGTGCTTTTTATCCCCTCATCCAAGTTGCTATTGAACATGTTGAACAGTGCAGGACTGAGCCCTGTGGAACCCCACTGCCCATATCCCTCCAGGTCGAATAAGACCCGTCCACCACCACTCTCTGGGTGTGGCACTCCAGCCAGTTAGTGATCCAATTGACTGTGTAGGTGTTGACACCTCAGTCCCCTAGTTTTTTAATGAGAATGGGGTGAGAGACAGTGTGTCCAGAAAGACTATGTCCACTGCTATGCTTGCGTCCAAGGATTTTGTGACGTGGTCATAGAAAGTCACCAGGTTCTTCTGACAGGACCTGCCTCTAATGAACCCATGTTGGTTGCCCCTAAGCATACACTCCCCTGCTGGCCCCTCACGGACATGTGCCAGGATAATTCTCTCAAAATCTTACCC
>NW_017729032.1:169008914-169009461 GCF_001723915.1 Gavialis gangeticus
GAAAAAGGTCATGGAAATTGTACCCATCTCTTATTGCTTCCACAGAATTTCTCCAGGGCACCTCTGGATGGAAAACACTACAAAAGGTTGAAATGTAGATATTACAGATGAAGGAGTTTCGTAGTTGGTAGGGTCAGAAGGGACCAGAGCAGATCATCAAGTCTGACCCCCTGCCATGGCAGGAAAGAGTACTGGGGTCAAACGACCCCAGCAAGGTGTACATCTAGCCTCCTCTTAAAAACCCCCAGGGTAGGAGCCAGCACCACTTCTCTTGGAAGTTGGTTCTAGATCCTAGCCACCCTGACCGTGAAGTAGCGCCTCCTGGTGTCTAGTCTGAATCAACCCTCTGCCAGCTTGTGACCATTATTCCTGGTCACTCCTGGTAATGCTTGGGGGAACAGGGACTCCCCCAATGCCTGCTGGTCCCCTCTGACTAGTTTGTAAACAACCACTAGATCCCCCCTCAGCGTTCTCTTGTGGAGGCTGAACAGATTCAGGTCCCATAGCCTCTCCTCATAGCGCCTGCCCTGCTGCCCCCTGATCATGC
>NW_017729032.1:169009761-169014795 GCF_001723915.1 Gavialis gangeticus
GAGCAACCATGGTATAGTCCTCCCTGGTGATGGCCCCTCCCTTCCATTGGGTGTATGCCTTGTTTTCAGCTAGGAGACGTTCCCATATGCTTTCGGTGATCCATGGGGAGTCTAAATCTATTTCTGTCTCTGGCTGTTGTATTAATTTAAACCCTTAAAATGTTTCCACTTTAACTTCTGTTTGTTTTTTCACCTAAATATGGCCTTGGCTTTCAGTAAAAACATTAGAAAAATGGGTTGAATTTCAGCTATATTGTTTCTATTTCATGTGCTCTTCTACGGAAAATTATTGGAAAAATATTTCTATTTTAGATCCCCTATATTTCTGCTTCAAGAAAAACTGCAGCTAATTGTATATTTCTGATTTGTCAAAAAGAAGTAAATGGATCATAATAATCATACAGGAATTCAGAAACAAGCTAATTTTCCAGTTAAATGGTATCATGATACAAGTGAACTATAGCAATATAGTGGGTTCCCCAAATCATATAAGGGATCACCACCTTGAAGAATGACGTTATAATGGTACAGATAAATGTTGTCTGCTACCCTACAACCACAAGTCCAGCTGGTGGGTGGGATTATGAGCCTAGAATAAAAGGAACTTCCTTATATAGTTTTCTTTTGGAGCCACTAATCCAGTCTTCACACTGTTCCATTTGAAACCAAGCTATGAACATAGCTGGAGTCAAATAGTTTTGCAAAGGTAGGTTTTGGACCACATTTCCATGAATATGCCCCAATTATGTTGTATGTACTCATCTGCTACCTGTAATGAAAGATCTGGCTCACCACTTGGAAAGTCAAATTGAATTTTCAGAGTAAATTTATTATATAGATGCTTGGTCAGGCAGAAATAACTATTCTATGTCTTCAAAATAGAACAGCTTTGTTTGCACCCTCACAGATACCACAGGAATAAGGAAGGGGTGAATCTGAGATCTTTAGCATGAAAACTACAAGCCAGTCTCATTTGGGCTAAAAAAATATTTCAAGCATGAATAAGCAAGTGGTTGTATGGATGCTAGAGCCAGCTACTGGATGAATTCATACCTTCATAGAATTAAATATATTGTGCCAATATTAATTATGAAGAGACCCATTTTTTTTAAAGGATGTAAAAAGTCACACTGGGCGCATCTACACACCACCCTATGGTGACATAGCATGCCATATAGCAATGTAGGATAGTGCTATGATGATGCAGTAATCACACAGGTCTACATGTGATTGCCAGCTATGTCACTATGGCAGTACACTCCCCCCAGTATAGCGCGCCGCTATGGTAATGTAGCGGCAAAATCTAACCATATGCGGCATGCATGGTGCAATACTGCCCATACTACGCTTTACTTTAGTACTTCCTGCTTTGCAGGGTTGGAATTCTTCCAAAGGGAAGTACTAAAGCATGGTGCCATAGCAGTGTCACCTTACAGTGATGTGTAGGTGCACCCACTGTGTTATAATGCAAACCAGCCACGTCTGTATGCAGAAAACATCTAAAATGCTATGGTCTTTTCATTTTGAATTATCCATTATAAAGGTTAATTTACTTGCATTTTAAGTTAAATTCTAGTTTCTATAAATGCTAATAATGAGTTGGGTACAACATGCTAATCACTGGGTGCATCTATACAAGATGCTACATTGCATAAGCGATGAGCTATGGCAACATAGTATATCACTATAGCAACGTATCATTGGTGGCATGAACCTGCTTCCTTAAAGCAAGTACTAAATAATTATGAAGTAACAACTGTGCAGTTGGGTGCTTATGTAGATGTACCCACTGATTGTGATCTCATGATAAATTCAAATAGGGATAAATCTAAAGTGTAATCACAAATGCAAATTTCAAATGTAAATCAGAAAGTTGCGTTATTATTAAACTTCCCTGATTTGAACATCATCCTACATTTCTGCTTTTGAGGTTAAGGATTAAAGAAAACTATCTGATGATGCAGAGAATGGTAAATTCACATGAAAACAGCTCATGGGGGAAATGGCAGAAATCTTGTAGGAATTCAGCCTGAAATCATTTAAGACATGCTCCTAAAAACTCACAGAAGACCCTGATCCAATTTTCTCTAACTTGAACTTTGTATTAGTCCTCAACTAGAGTTTTGGTTGTATCTGGTTTCAAGCAGGACTTTTTCGGTTCAAATATCAATTGAAATCATTGGCCGGGTAAAGAAGTTACACTTATTATGCAGTAAGCATACAGAAAATGCTCTACAACTGTAACCGAACAGATGGTCAAAGCACGTAGGGAGCTGTAAAAATGGTGAATCTCACTCTAAGACAACCCTGAATAGATATGATATCAGATTTCACTGTAGGTTAGAGTGCCATAACAAACATCTGTACCATATCCCTTCGTGACTCACATTGGGTTGCATTCCACTGGTAACCCATGGACTTTGTGGCTCCGCACTCACTCCTGTTTCCCAAGGCAATGATTTAGCCTCAACCAGAGCTCAGGTGGTCTGCCCAAGCATTAGGCTGGCCTCTCCCCCAGGCTCGCAGTGACCCAAGGTGGCAAAGCATCTGTTTCCAACCTCCCCCTCACTTCCCCCCCACAATTCCCTCCAGCAAGCTATGAGCCACTGTCTGGTGTTATCACTATGTGTGCCAATTCCATCTACTCCATCTGGGCACTTGTAAGGATTGCAGCTTTCAATTAAGTACTGTACTGTTTGCTGGACACTACATTTACACAGGGAGCTATCCAAGATGTTCATCTTGTACAGTCTTGTTTTGAAGTATCTGTATCCAGATCTCAGTCTGTTCATCTTGAGCCACACTTTTCTGTCATGGTCATGCCGAATGTGGGACTTATTTGATATTGGTATAAAAAGCTGTAGGAATAGATTTCAGATTGGATTACTGTGAATTATTATTTCATTTCTATTCACCCCATCCCTTATCTAAATTTTAGTGCAACCCACAAGGCCACAGAAACCTGGCAGCAGGGGAGTGGTTAGAGTCTGTCTTTTTATGTAACTTCGTCTAATGCCCTAGAGTTCAGGAAATGTATTTGTGTGTTGCAAGTTGTAAAACCTGTTATGAGTCTCTGCGCACTGTTAAGTACAGTATCAAGCTTTTTACTATGACAACTCCTGGACCATAGAGAATCACAGTAATCTGCTGGGGTATATACTACTGCAAGTGTGTCTGGAAGGTCATTTTGAGCACTTGGAAGTTGGTACCCCCTGTCATGCTGGCTAAAAGTCTTAAGGCAGCTATCCATTATTGCTGACCTTCTGACTGTGATGTTCTTGGTGAGAGAATAGTTTAATGTGACTCCTTGCTAAGTTGGGGTATGCTTATGGGTAAGAATGTGGTTGCCTACTCTGAGATTCAGTGTGCTTGGCTCAATGATTGTTCAGGTGAAAGAGTGTTGATACTGGTTTATTGATGCTTCCCACAGACCTCAGGCCTTTCCATCACCTCCCCAACCCCCATACCGTTGGCTTGGAATGAAGCTGAGGCACCAGGATTGGTACCCCTGAGTTACCAAGATTGGCACAATTACTCTTATTAGGGGCTTAGCAGTCTATTATATTCAGTGGGACCATAAATTTGGTTAATTGACAACTGGTCATTCCATCCCTCAAGGTTGTGTTGCTCTCCTGAGAGAGGCCAATGTGTTTATGCTGATCCCCTTAACACCAACCTGCACCCAAACATACCCCAAAAGACACTGAAAGCTTTTTTAAAGCCCTACAGATGAGATGTTACAACAGTCTCAACTCTGGCTTTTCCTGGCATGCCTCTGGCTGCTGTTTGGCAGAGCATCTACTTCTGAGCATCGCTGCAGGTAAGATGCAGTGGGAAACTGGAATTCTCCTTAGCAAACCCACAACCCCACACTCCTTCTCTCATTCTTCTCCCATAGAACCAGAGAAGGCTCATCCCTCTGGCCCTGGACACTTGGGCTTCCAGCCCTTCCAGCTCACACAGCAGGGAGATGGAACCCAGGCATCTGGGACTTCCCAGCTGGGAAGCAGAAAGCAGGTATTTCATGATGTGGTCAGTGCCAGGTTGTGGGCAGCCAAGAAGCATCCAGCCCTGGGTGGGGGAAAGGGTTTGGACAGGTGTCTCACCAGAGGTCCCTCAGTGCCTCTGTTCTCTGCAGACTCCAAAGTTTTGTGTGGGAAGCCCAGACATGGAGCCTGAGATGTTGGATTGAGGGTGCTTGGCCAGAGACATGTGCATAGATGGCAGTGGTGAAATGAGGAGCAAATGGGACCCTCAATATGAAGAATTGGGATGAACATGTTGGTGACTGTTTGCACCCACACTACTGGGGCACTTGAACAAGCTGTCCAGGCCCAGGAACATGCTGCGAAGGTCCGAGGACGAGGTCTACAGATGGCCACCCACTATCTGAGGGAGGCCATCCTTGCTGCTATAGAGCTGAGAGAGTCACAGTGGCATGATAAGAAGTTCATGTGCAGGTTCAAAGACCCACCCTTCTCCCCCCTTCAAGATCATAACTACTTAGTGCAGCCAGTGTCCTTGCCCACTCTCTCAAAGTTAACTGAGGAGAAGATTCCAAATTCTGGAGTGGGCAATATTGAACAGTTTTTTGTTTAATAAACACACTGAAAGTTTGGCAGCTTCAACTTTTCATTAAAATGAGGCAAGTCTCTTCCTCAGGCCACATTCTTCCACAGCCCCAGTGTGTGTCCCTGGGGGGAAGGGGCCTGGGGAAGAAAAAGGAAGGGGTATGGTGCTTGGACAGCATGGGTGGGCAGGGGTGCCCATGGCTCAGGGCCAGAGGAACCCAGTAATGGAGACCCATGCCCCAGTGCCAGGGCAAGGGCACTCAAAGCCCTGGCCCACATGGGTGAGGAGCTACTTAGCCATGTGTTCATGAATCTAGACACCTTGCCACTCTGTGGGGCTGTGGCTACCAGCATCAGCTGGGGACGGCAGGGAATAAAGTCATCCAGGACACACACACACACACACACACACACACACACACACACACACACACACACACACACACACACACACACACACACC
>NW_017729032.1:169014943-169026242 GCF_001723915.1 Gavialis gangeticus
TGGGTTATAGTCATGATGAGCCACTACCACATCAGGTCAAGGTCAGTGGCTATGATGTCTCTGCCAGCCAGTCAGAGGTGGCTTGACCATTTTGCTTTGCTTGGGTGTCTTCAGCACCCCGGGGAGCCTCTGGGGCACTCTGGGAGATATGTGAGAGTCCTGCCTACCTGCTGGACTCAGCCCACGCAGGCAGGCTCTGAGTCCCCCACAAGGGCTAAAGTTCTGGGTGCTCCTGACCTAACCTTGGGCTGTTAGAGTACAGCTTGAAAGTCGGAGCATTTCTGCCTTTGGCTTCTTGTCTATAATTAGCCATGATTGTTTTCTTTCATCAGCCAACATTTCCTCAAATTTCTGTGGAAATCATAGTCTCTAAGGTTTTTGGAAGGGGCATTCAACTTGGCACAGCTTATCTGTAGTTCTTTATAGTACACTGATATATACGCTGTATAAGTACACAGTTTATAAGCACTAAATCATTGCATTTACCTGATAGTATGTGTGCTGTGCATTTATAAACCACTGCACAAAATGGTTTTAAAAATGTGAGTGGATATGGGAAAATTTAATGTAAAAACTATCAAATATAGAGTTACCCAATTTGTACAGAAATCCAGTGCTTCTCCTTTCCAAGGATTGAATATCATGGTATATTGGCAAAAACATCTGCTTCCCCACAGAGTCTGGGGAAATCTTAATCACTGGAATTATCTGTCATAAGATTCACCAAAATGCTAAACGTAACTCTGCTAACTTCATTTCTAAGCCAAATCAATGGGAGTCTTCTACTGGCTTTAAAAGTCTTTAGTTATTCAACTGGGTTTTCATTTTTTACCAATCAAAATTTCGCACTAATCATGGAGAACATTTTCTTCCTTGATATAGTTTGCTCTTGAGGAATCAGAACCCTGCTTACTGAAAATCAAAGGTGATGTGTCTTTCCTGACCAAACCACTTATTCAAGGACACATCCTGACCACAGTTTTTCATACCAGCAAGGGAAGCTTCTGCTCTTTGCATGGAACTCAATGGGTGCGTCTGCACAAGTCATTTACTGTGGAGCTGCCTAATCAGCTCCACAATGAACGTCTCTATGTCTACATGTGTGCCTCTATTAGGCCACACAAAACTAATAAAATTGGGAGCAGTGTAGTACTTCTAAATACAAATACTAGCCTGTGCCAGAGTTCCTTTGTAGCAGCGCATGTGTAGGTGCTGCCCAGCTGGCTGAGGCATGAGAGTGATTTAGTGTGGAGGCTGCCTGCTGGCCCCTCCTTTAGGGCTGCTCTGACTGGGCTCAATGTGCTGCTCACAAATAAAATCCAGAGCAATATACTCTGGAGTATTTTGCTCCCAGGTGCATGTTCAAACAGCGTTCCTGAGAGGAAAAAACTCCACAGCTTATTCATGTGCATTAATTGCATATGTAGATGTGCCCAATGTGACTCATTCTGGGAACAGTTTTGCTAATCTGGGAAAGGGCCCAAAGCAATTATATCACTACTATGGGGTTCGAAGATGAAAAGCTGCTCAGGGGAAAAAAATTAGTTTTAGTTGAAACTTTCTTTATGGTTTCCCTCCTTCTTTCTTGGGTAATTCAACAGCCTTCATGTCTCTATTAGAAGAAAACAACAGAGAACAGGAATGATAGGGAAAATGTGATTTTCTATAGGGCTTCAGAGAGAGATGACAAAGCTCTGTAATTCCCAGACATTGTAATCTGTGCACGTGTTTGTGTGTTTATATGCATGCACATACATTCAAGAATGCATTTTTAGGGGGAAAAAGTAATGTTAGATTTATTATTGTTTTCCAGTAGGCCTGTGCATCTCACCTGACAATGTGACTGAAAGCTGTAGGGTGGTTCTGCTTTTTGGCTATATAGCTCTATTGTAATTCTCCACTGTTAATTAGCTGGAGAGATCTTTCCATTGCATAGTCAGAAAGGTGCTGGCTGTATATAAGTAAATCCCCTATCACTGGCCTCCAGAGGGATGGCTATAGTATAATTGCTACATGGCAGCCACTGAGTACCTTCTCTTGAGATTGGAATTCTGTTCCAACTTATAGAACCTCAACTACCTGGCACTGGGACTGACCTATAAAATATGGAAGAAATTCCTTACCCATCCCTTCCATTTTTGAGTTGTCCTGATATTAGGCTTGGGATGCAGTGGTCAAACATCTAACCGCACTCAAAGTGAGCAAACTTTTCGCCCAAAATCTGAATGATCCTTGTAACACAGAAACTGACAGACTGGCAAACAAATTTACTTATTAATTTATAGATTTGACAGAGTCTATTTAGACTATTACATTAAATTTATTACTTCCAAGGGCATGATAATGACACAACAAAGCTGTACAGGATAAATTCTTGAGGGAAAGAAAAAAAGGCATTTTGAATTACCAAAGAAGAGGAGTAAGAAATTTTCAGTAGCAAAATAATCCTTCAAACCAACTCTCTCTAGGAGCATATGCATGTGTGTGTGTGTGTGTATGTCTGTGCGCATATATGTATATGTAAGTGCGTGTGTATGTGTGTGTGTGTGCATATACGCACAAAACAATATAAATTATGTGCTATTTAATCTGGTATATGTAATCACACCAGTGGCAGGTGATAAATGAGATTTAACCAAGAGCTATAACATAATATAATATAATGTTAGTTCCTGATTCCTTATGTGTTTGCAGTGAGTTACATTTCCAAAAATGAAAGAGAGCATGCATTTTTCCTCAACAGTCCATTTACTATAGGCATCATAACAGAAAGCATAGTACGGTATGGTGAATACATGTAAAATAAAGAGCAAGTCACAAGCTATAGCACTCTAGACATTCAGGACTTTATTAAATTTATTCTTAGGGTCTATTTTTTCTTTGCATTCTTCCTCTTTAAATATTATTACCAGGATGTGAAAAATTACAGAATTCAGTGAAATGATAAAATACCATCTGTTAAGTCCAACTTTGGCAGGCATCCCAGGTATTCATTATTCAAGAAAAATAATGATGTGTTAGTTGCAGGAGCAAAAACTAGGCTCCCTCAAAGAAAATGTTAATAAAGACTAACGGTATAACTGTTGCATAAACCTAAACCACAACATTCTTTTGTCTTTGTCAACTAGTTTCTGTTCCTCAATGGTACAATTTAAACATGAATCTGGAAAAGATGCTGCTCTGAATGTGATTATATTTCTGGTTTAAAGAGATCTTTTCAGGGTTTTTTTTATATAATGACTAAAGATCTTCATTGCCAGAAGAACTTACAAGAAAGGTTTGGCAAAGCTGCAGAATATGTTTTCGTCCAAAGATATAGAAAGTTTCCCAGGTATCATCACCAGCAGTGCAATGAGAAGCCATTCTCAACACTTTCATATATCACAGGGTAATGAATATTTAGTACAGTGGAGGATACTCTATTTAGCCATATATGGCTCCTGCCTCCCCTACACAGAAATAACCCAGTGCAAAACCCTCTGCTATGGGGTCTGCTTCTGTGAAGCCCAGATGATTGAAAGTATTGTTTTTAAGATATGATTTTGTTGGAAGTCAAAGAACAATTTTGGAACAGTATGCATACAGCTATAGCGTGTTTAATGGAACACTAAACGAAAGACCGGATTAAGAAGGATGAGTCAAAGTTCAAGTGCCAAATATTATTCAAGCATCTCAACATAACATATTAAAAAATAGGGGGAAAAGGGACAATTCCAAAATTCCCAGTAAACCCTAACTTCACTCACTTAAGTTTAGAAGTGTCCCAGAAGTGTATGTAAAGCTGAGCTTCAGATCTATGAGTAATATACACCTGAGTAATTCAGTCAAAGAATGCTAAATATTACTCATGCTTATTATACAAGTTTTATTTTATTTTGTAGAATTGTACTTGTTGCCAAAAAAAATTCTGATGGAAATGTTATGGTGAATTACAGCTGTGAAATACCCTGTGCTTTGAAGTGTAATCAAGGTTTGAATTATACTTAGACTCTTGTGGGGCAGGTCTACAAAAAAAAAAATTCAGCTGCCCATCACAATGTCCTAATAAAATCGGAGATCCTCCCCCCCGGTTATGATTTTCAAATCTTACAGGGGGACTTTTGTCTCTTATGGGGGGGTGGGATGGGACTCAGCCATCCCCCAAGCTCCATCATAATTCAAACCCTCAGTATAATATATACTATACACAGACTAGCTTTATAGTGTATACATGTACACACACATTGTATAGTTGAAAATATTTCCATCAAAAGATCTAATTTTTGTATTTCAAGGAAAGGGAAGGCAGACTTTTGAGTGAGTTGATTATTTCTGCCTATTATCTGCTTGTTTTTTGTTTTTATTGAGAACGCAATAGCATTTTCACTACAATAAAGGATGTTTTCTTTGTATAATTTCCTGTCAACCACACTGGTTTTATGAAATATCATGCTATCATATAAAAACACTGCCCTTTTAAAACAACATTTACATTATTTTTTCCTCCTTCAGAAGGC
This sequence comes from Gavialis gangeticus, assembly GCF_001723915.1. NCBI lineage: Eukaryota > Metazoa > Chordata > Crocodylia > Gavialidae > Gavialis > Gavialis gangeticus. Next base: position 169,019,440 of record NW_017729032.1, read on the forward strand.
AGTCTGTTCCATTATCAACCTCCAGACACTACAGGAACTTGATCTACTTATTTCATGGAGAAATGTGTTAGTCACTGCTTTTGGGGAGTCTGCATCTACTGAGATAGTGCAATTACATATATTTTTTTTGTATCTATAGTGCTCCAACTTTTGTGTGTCAGTCTTCACTTGTAGCAGCAGGCTATTATACTGTCTAATTTCTAGGTGTGTGTATAGTTCAGGGGGAAGAACAGTTCTGATCTTTATCCAGAAAAAAACATGACCTTCAGTCTATCCACTCATTCCCTTTATACAGCTTACAATTTGCCACAAAGAGTAAAATCTCCATCTACAAAACACCAGAAACAGGGTAATTCTTCTATCTTTTGCTTGACTTCTAAACAAACAAGCACGTATTTCTTTCTCAAATGCTAGTAACTCAGACCTTATAAAGGTCCTGGATCTAATCCTCTATTGAAATGGAAGGGGCTGTGATGACTTCCATGAGCTGACAAGGTAACTCAGTGCCTAATTCTGCTTATCTGCACCTCACTAAACTAAAGCTTTGCTTCCAGCTCAGACTAAGGATCTTTTTTGATATTTTATTCCCTGTAGCTTCCTCCTTACCTGCTTCCACTCTACCTCTTCGTGCATGTAGGGGAAAAGAAAAAGCCAAGTTAGAGCTCTGTGCAGTCTTATTTTGGGGGGAAATTGCAAGACTGCTCTATAAGGCACCTGACAGTCTGTTTATGTGCTCTTACTAGTTTTTAAAGTGAAAAAATTGCCATTCCAATTTTTCTTTTAGATCAGAGAATGTTCACTGTCATCCCATAGATTTGGAGATGCGGGGTCTGAAAAACCAAGGGTCATTGGTCTCTCATTCCTCAGGAAAACCGGTCCTGTTTGTGACAGTGGGAAGCACTGCTGCTTAATTGCTGCTAACAGCACTACAGCTGTCACCCAACCCCTTCCTAGCCAGTTGTGAGCAGTGAGCCAGACTCTTTAAGAACTCTTCAAGGGTTGTCCAATTCTGCATGGCACCTGCTGTGGCCTATTTCTTAGGCAAGGTAGAGACATTACACATTTACTGGTTTTAGTCATTGGAAAGTGGCTTATACCCATAAAAGAACAGAAGTTTGGCACACAGAGTGGTTTAAAATGGCAGAGCCTGGTGCAAGTTTTGCCCCTCGCCACCAAAAGGCAAATGTGTGTTCTACCGTTCTAAACTATGCCGCTTACAGAAAACAACATAATTTACATCAATTCTGCCTCAGGCTTCTTTGACTGTCTGTACCTAGTCTTAAGGCCAAAATATAGCTCCAAGGGAGACAGACCTAGAAGTCAGTGCCAGGATCCTTGAAGACTGAATCTTAGAATTCCCTTTATTGTTCTTGGGGTATTTGGCAATTGAGCAGCAAAAGAACCTATACAATATGTTATGATTGCTTTTCAGAATGACCATGTGATTTTTTTTACTACATTATACTATACTACTATTATAAAAGTCATTTTCATGTTTGATAAAACTTTCATGAATGGGAAGAGAAAAAACTCCCATAATTTTTTCTGTTAATTGACTGTAGTTTTTATTAAGTAATGATCTAATTTAAACTCCCCAAAAGGCCATTAACAATTAATCAAGAAATCCACAATCCTGACAGCTTGTACCATAAGATGATGGAACATATTGTTCCTTAAGAGGTGATAACTCCCCTCATTTTCTTTTCTTTTCACTATCATAAATCTTTTTGTGCCTCAGTCCTGCAGGCACTTATGGATATGATTAGTTCTCACATGACTATGTCCAGTGAAGTGAAATCATTATTTATAAATAATGGAATTTAAATATTAAAAAGCACAAGAAAATAGGCTTAAGGGAACAATTCTTCATTGGTTTTGGGATGGTATATATTGGTACATCTGATCTAACATTGTTTATCCAGCTCTGATTTCTCTGAGTCAATTAGGTATTCAAATATATACCTACCAGAGGCAGTCTTAACCTTTATCTCATACAGACCCTGAACTTGTTTCTATTCAAGTCAATGGAAAACACTTATTTCATGAAACAGGAATAGAATTAGTCCCTTTAAAAGAAGAAAAATGACCATTTCCCACAGGAAACAAAGAATGGCCACCCTCAAAGACACTGCTTAACATAACTATAACTTTTTGTTATACTACACTTTTAAAATGCAAGTCCAAACAGGGTCTCATTCCTTTTAATAGTCATACATTTGAGAAGATGGATTAGTTTTCAAACAGAGGAAGGAGGTAAACTTGTACTAACTGTGGGTGGTGTAGTAATTAAGCTGCACTGCTCGACAGTTCATTAGACAAAACAGTATGTGGAAAATGTCTTGTCATGTCTAATTGGTACAGCTGTTTGGATTCCTCTGTTATAGTGAAACATCAGCTATTCAGCAGCCAGAGAAAGGAATTCATCTTTAGGCAGAGTGGTTTGCATGGCTACATCTTTCTGTACAACTAGTGTTTCCAATCTCTGACTCAGAACTTTAGACTGGTTGATAAGAAATTACCAATCAAATCATAAATAACCTCCCTCTGTTTCTGGATAGTGTAGACATTAGCAAATTAGGTCAGTAGCATTACTCAGGAAAATTTGATAGTTAGCTATATGGTACAAGGTGCAAAAGTATAGCTAGCTTTTTTGGTGCCCTGGGAAGAAGGAAGGAGGTACCTATTGTGCTGAGCACAATAGTGTGGAGGACAGGAAGTGGGCTTACTGCACCCAGGCTGTTACAGTGGTGTAACCTTGGGCTGCTGCTGAGACCCTTCAGTGCAGCCTCTGCAGGTGCTGCATTTCTGGTACCCCCTCTATATTTGCATCGGGGCTGGTACCCACTTGCCCACCCCTACTTATGCTATTGGGTGGGTGATACTGTGTTGACTACAGAAGTAACTTTTACATCTACATTAATAATCAGCTGTCTATAGGCAGCTTTATATCCTCTGAGTTCTTCCCAGAGGCATTCCAATGCATGGGCCCCATAGCTCAGATGGAACCAGGACAGGGGAAGGAAAACTTGGTGCCAGAGGATTCCCACCCCTCCTTGGCCAGCATTGATTTCTTGGCTGAAATTCTTTCCCTTGCAGCTGCAGGACTCTGGTCCCTGGAGAGAGGAAAAGGGCCAGCCATGCCGGTGCAGATGCAGGGGAAAGGGCTTCAGCCAGTAGGGCTCTGCAAAGCTTTAGTCACTGATTTGATTCAGAGGTGATTAAGCAGCTGCATCTCTGAATCCAAATCAAATCAGGAGTCCCATTAATTTCTCTGAACTGAATCGGAAGGCTCCAATTTCATCTGGAGAGATTTGATGAGTTGGCCATAGACAGCATTATATGTTGTTTCTACATACCTCAAGGTACCAGGCGGCTCATGAACACTGAGATGGTGGGGCGAATGGTGCATCCCACAGAAGCATGGGGGGGTGCCACACCCCAGCATGCTCGGGGGTGGACCCGGAAGTGGAGCAGAAACACTTCCAGTCCACTTCCGGGTCTGCTGTGGAGTGTACAGGGGAATCCTGCTCTGCTCCCCGATTCTGCAACTGGTGCCTCCTGGGTCTGGGGGGGCACCCGAGGTCTCCGCATGGCCTATCACTGAGCCAGCAGGGTGCAGCGGGGGGATCCACTGCTGAGCCTGTGGGCCCCCCCCCCCCCCGGAACACTTCATCTGCCCCCCCATCTCAGCATTCACAAGCCACTCCCAGTACCTCAAGGTATGTAGAAAAAACATATAAAGCTGTGCCTATGGCTGAATCGCTGATTCTTCAAATCAGAATCAAATCTTCAGATTCAGATTTAGCCAAATCGAATCAGGACAGTAATCTGAATCAGCAAATCAAATCACAGGCCCTGAAATTGGGCTGAATCTGAATTGAATACGGCCTGTTTCACACACCCCTATCAGCCAGGAGCTCAGCACTGGTTCCAGGGGGGAGGAAATCTCTGAGCCCTTCCCGGAACTGCTCCAGTGCATGGTCCCAGGGCTTGGATGGAACTGGGACTGGGGAAAGACAACTTGTGCCCTGGCGACCAAGGCCAGGAATGTGGGGTGTGCCACTGGCACCATCTCCCTCCAGCAGCTCACAAGCCTCACTCTCCTCCACTTCTGTCCTGCCTGAGGCTGACAGCTTGGGAGTGGGGCCCACTGGGCATTCAGCTGGAACTGCCAAGCCCAAGCAGAGTTCCAGTATGGCTCCCTTGGGGGGTGGGGGTGGAAGAGTAGCAGGGGGACCAAAAAGCATCCTAGGATGCCAGAGGACAGTGACCTAAGGTGAGTCAGGAGGGGATCTGGTACAGAAGTTCAATAGACCAGTCTAACCTAAACCAATTGTGTCTGATACTACCTCCATCCACATCTATTTTAGAACAGAATTCAGGTCTACAAAATCCTAATTCAAAGATAGCACCCCTAATTATATGGTTATATAATTATAATCCTGTATAAATTTGTCTAATCTAATCTAAACCAAACCAATTTTGTGTTTATTTATTTATTTAAAAAATGATCAACGTCTCTAAGAGTAGCAACTAAATGCTATAAGTATGTGTTTTTGAAAAATGGAACTACTCAAGGGAACTTTTATTAAATGACATTTTAAAAAAGTATGGGTACAATTTTGCCCTCACCTGAGTCAATGGCAAACTATTGATTCTAATAAAGACATGACTTCACACTACCTATTATGTAATTTTTTACCCCCAACTAGATAGAATTTCTAACTAATAAATATTTATGATAAAAGGTATGAACATATTGGTATTTATAAGTGGATACATGGTAGGTATCTGAATACTTGCACATTAATTCACAAAAGTATTTTCAGATCACTTTTACTAGTGGACAGTTCTGCTCCATTATTTCACCAGCCAAGACTTTCACTTTCTTTACATAGAGTTTTAATTCATGTTCTTGATTTATTACAATCACTTCTACAATCCTGAATCTAAGAGTCAGAAGTCCTTATTCCCATCCTTTTCAGGGGTATATCTCTCTTAGAGAACACAGCATGCATAAAATGGGCTATTGAATAATAGCTTTAGTAAACACATCTATTGACGTTGGACAGAAAATTACCACAAGGCAAGAAAGAAGACAGTCATTTGTTATGGCCACCTAAAAATAGATGCCAGCATTATCATCTCTGTAAATTGGTCTATGTCACACACCGCTAGCATGCCTAAGAGAGAAGCTTGCTGAGTGTTTTATTAATTTTAAATCATTTCACAGTTAGGGTTTTCCACAAGGTTCAAAATAGCTTAGAATCATGGTGATATGCTTCTATATTTGAACCATAAATCAACTATTATCTCATGCCCACTTATGAAGACAGCAGTAGATTCAAGAGTTCTTGAGAGTAATCTTTAATAATGTGTGAGGTAAACAGAATCTGTAGCCTAAATTAAAGGGAAAATGGGTTTGCTCAGGAAGAGAAAAAATTGTGTTGCAGGTTTAGAGAGCATGTGGTGGCTTGAGCAGCTTATCTTTGCCTTTAGGCTGACTCAGCTGTGGGTAACATATTGGTATAGGGCCAGGGGACCAAGGTTGCAGCTGTCCTGCACTTCTGACACCATGTGATCAACTCAAGGTGTTACAGTTCCTAAAGGCTTTCATCTCCTCCCCAATCTGCAATGTTGTTAGCTAGTGCAGGGAGGTTAAATGAGTTTATTTGCCTCCTTAGTCCCTTGTACAGGTGTATAAGAAAAATAACTTGTACTAAAGGAGAAACCAGACATAGCTAAACATCTTGTCAGAAACTTCACAGATTGTTATCACCAGCCATGATTAATGTTATGGTAAAAGGAAGAAATAGACATGAACAAAACTGCAAAATCACTTCTAAAAGAAGAGAGGTGTGCAGGGGGTTGTTTGTTTTTTCTTTTAAAACAACTTTTCAAAAGATATTTTTTTCTTGGCTAGGTTTAAGTTCAAGGGTATTTTCTTTTGGCTTTATACTGGATCACAATCTAAACCTTTCCACATAATTAATCACGTATCTTTCAGTTTAGAATATATTATTCACTAATCTCACAGAAATGTATTCACATGCTTAATTTTGTAACAAGAGTAGCCCCAGTGACATTAATGGTAACAGATCTTAAGTTAGCAATAATATGCTGAAAATAAGGCTTCCTATAAAAGACAACTAACTAACTAATATACATTTGAGCAACTCTATAATACAATTGGATAGTAATTAATATCATATTTTGTTGACAGCATTATGTTGATGGGTATTTAAAAAAACAGAGAAAGAAACCACTGAGCCTTTGGAAATGGGGCCCAATAATATTTAAGACTGATAATTGAAAGAAACTACTCTGATATGCTGTAGCTGTTATACTACTTACAGACCTAATTTTGTAATCGTTAAAACATATTGGTCAGGCTCAGAGTCAACAGAACATTATGTAAACAAGATCCAATTAATCTGTTGGTGGCATGTGTACTCTGACATGACAAATTAGTTTTGGTCTGCTGTTATTCTCTCCTGCTAGAATGAGTGGGTTAAAACCTTGAAAGATAATATCAAAAGCAGAAATATTTAATAAAAAAAGTAGACATCCTTTTAGGGAGGTCTAGATTAATCAAATGTGACTTCTGCTCCCTATTTGTAAGCCTCCTTTAATGATCAACATCATTTTAATAAGTCCAGTGAACGTATTCGTCATGTAAGGACTTCATTGTGGGAAAAAGTTGAAACTTGGATATCTCAAGCTTCTCTGGTGTTATATAGCTTATACATTATGTTTCATAGTTTCATAGTTAGTAGGGTTGGAAGACACCTGAGCAGATCATC
>NW_017729032.1:169026751-169027201 GCF_001723915.1 Gavialis gangeticus
ATCTTGGCATCAATGATGACTCCAAGATCCTTTTCTGATCATAATCATATTTTAAGAAATAATGTGTTGATGCTAATTGAATCTTATATTTAGATCCTGACTTACACGTTTGTTTTCCTTTTTATATAGGTTACTTGATTCTTGGCTTGTATTTTTATGGCAGTTCTGTGCACTTATTTCCACCTCAAATTCATCTCTGGTAGCTATTTTCTCACTACTGCATTTTTACTCATAGGAATCCCTAGACTTTTTTAAATGTTACAGAATAGTGTAACTGGGTATAACTTATTAACTCTAGCTATTTTTTTATTCTTCTGAACTGGTTTAAGTATCATCCTGTATCCTATCATCATCTTCCAGAAGTGAAACCATATTTTTGAAATTATTGATTCTTCATAAAAATCAATAGATTATTATTGTTCCCAATACAAGGCTTATATGAAAGGTTGC
>NW_017729032.1:169032201-169033046 GCF_001723915.1 Gavialis gangeticus
AATTATTGATTCTTCATAAAAATCAATAGATTATTATTGTTCCCAATACAAGGCTTATATGAAAGGTTGCAACTAGCAAATTGCAAACGGGAGTTTAAATTTCTCAACAAGACTACAATTTAACCTTTTAATTTGCTCCTAATCTATTACATGCCCCCTGAGGCTACATTTACCTTTAAGGCAATTGACATTTTTTAACATATTGGCAGGAGGATTTAAACAGCAAGCAGCATGTAAAAGAATTCACATGTATTTTGAAAGATTTCCGGTTTAGGGTGAGTACCTAGATTACTGTGTCCAACTTGTCACTCAAATTCTCATTACAGTCTCAAGGTCAGCTGCTCTTACCAGAATAGCTTGACAAGCCCAACTGCTCTTTCCTATTAAAGCTGCAAGAGTTTAACATCTTTATTTTTTGTAGGTGTCCATTAAAGGTAACAAGTATTTTTCTGTGGCAAAATTGCCTACAGCAAATGGGCAATCATTCAGGTTTTTTTTTCCTTTTTGAGTGCTAAAGATGTTTGGTTGACAGGTCAAAAAACCAAAGTGCAATGTTTATCCACATATTGGGTCACAGCAGTTAAGTATATGTATGATACTCACTGTTTTCAAGTGCACTCTTTATTTTTCTTAAGTTTTTCCTAATAGGCAAAATAATTTCTGAACTAAATGGTGTATCATGATAAAGAGAAAAGAAACATCTGGGCCCTCAATGTCAATCACATCCAAACAGATCATTGCATATGTGCAATGCCTCACTAACACCTAGGACAAAGAATCACCCATATGTGTCTTGACTGTAGAATAGAGTCTTTGGCTAGAAAAATATGAAGATATAAAGACAG
>NW_017729032.1:169038046-169048035 GCF_001723915.1 Gavialis gangeticus
AAATAATTTCTGAACTAAATGGTGTATCATGATAAAGAGAAAAGAAACATCTGGGCCCTCAATGTCAATCACATCCAAACAGATCATTGCATATGTGCAATGCCTCACTAACACCTAGGACAAAGAATCACCCATATGTGTCTTGACTGTAGAATAGAGTCTTTGGCTAGAAAAATATGAAGATATAAAGACAGTTATCAGCTTGAATATATGTTGGAGCCTTAATGGGAGTTGCATTAGATTGTAAACCTCCTAGGCATAGACTCTTTTATTTTATAGTTGTACACTGTCTAGCAAAATGTCACCCCAATTTTTGTTGTGACATAAATTAATAGTAAGTACAGAATTTAATTTTTGAAAAAATATGGAAATAAAAAAAGAAATCCTTACAAATGTATGAGCTAACAAATAAAATTTGGCAAAATCGCATGATGACAATTTCTGTACTAGAAAGGCCTAGGAGGGTTGGAATAATGCTGTAGCCATAGTGGTTCAGGAAATATGAGGTGCAAGGGATTTTTTTTTGGTGATTCTTTAGAGATCTTAGACAAGTGTTTGAGCACAAAGTGCCCTTTCTCAGGTGTCGGAAAGGAGCAGGTTACAGTCTTTGTGCCGGAAAATTTCTCTAACACCTCTCCCATTTACCTAGTTTTTTAGTAAAAGATATCACTTAGAGCTGACATTGGAATAGCTGAAATGTTAAAACTCAGGGCTAAGGAAAGTGAAAGGAGCTGTGTGTGAAAAAGCTTGTGTAACTGATATTAGTCTGTGTAATTAGTCCATCAGGAGTATTTCTTTCACTTGGAAATGTTTAGGAAAGCAACAAAACTATAAATTTTATGCTGTATTGTGGATCACCCCTTAAATATACTCTGCAAAATACAACTCGCATTTTATTTCTCTTTCTGCCAAAAAGGAATACAAAAACACTATCTCTTTAATCTGAATATGTAATCCTCAAAGACAATGCCGTCCCTGAAGGAAAAACACAAAGTTTTTTCAACTACCACAGTTTATAACAATTTTTCTTATTCGAGGACCATTCATAGGATTTACTATGTGATTATTTTTTATAAAGGCTCCATTTCCTCTTTTATACCATATGCTTTCCTCATTATATTGTGCAGATGAGGCATAGCACCACATAGGACTTCTAAATTAAGTTTTATTATTTTAAACCTTTTCATAAGTACTGGGAAAATTCTCTGGCAGATCTTCATCATCAGTTCCTCTCCCTTTTTTATATATGAAATTTATTTTGCTACCTTGAGCTACTAACTTGCCCTTTTATTTAATTCTAATATTCCATTTTGTTTCATTCAGTGACAATAATGATTTATTGAAGAATATGAGAGATTTTGAATAGTTTCAGGAGAGCTTGAATTTATTTTGCAGTTTTAAATGTATGAAACTTAACTTGATAATATTATTTTTCCTTCCCTAGCTACTGCTCCTGATGGTAAGGAACAACTGGGAGTAAGAGTCTTTACTGAGGTAGCTGTAATAATTCAATCATATAACTTAAGTTTGTGAATTTGACTTCTGGAGCTGAGTTACTATGGCTTATGAGGTCTTCAGCATGACCCTTTGAGAATTTTTTCCTCAGTGATTTCTACAAACAAAATCCCTTTAAATGTGTTAAGCTGGCTGCACAAAATCACTAAACATTTCTGAAAAATCAGACTGATGCTTAGTGTATTTATAAACCAACCCAATATCCCTTCATGTAAACAAGAAATCCATTCCTGCTTCTATTCAAGAGCTTCAGCTTTAAGAAAAACAGAAGACTAAACACAAGAATTACCAACGGTATCTAATTGACTAAATTGAACCATTTGTTTCAAACTTTTGTAATGATTAAAAGTTTAGTTTTGAATCTTGTTGTTGATGGAGCTCTCTCCCCCCACGCCTTTTTCAGTTCTTCTTATTCATGTTCTATCGTGCTAGATTGATTTGGTTCCAGGACTAAGTGAAAAGAAAAGGAAAAGGAAGAGCGAGATAAAAAATCTAAATGAATACAATATTTTCCAAGTAGTAAGATCTGTTTAAAAGCAGATTTGCCCTGATTTTCCAGGGCATGTAGAATAGTAAATGACCTGTGTCTTAACTGGACAGGATACTCAACAAACTGAAAAAGATTACATTGATGAACAGCATCTCACAAATCTGGAATATTTTTAGGCCAGGATTTTTAGGAATGGGTTCTTTATATTAGATTCCAAGTTCTTACGCAGGCATCTCTATAAAATAGCTGTTTGGGGGGGGGTTGCTTTGTTTTGTTTTGTTCTGTGTTTTCTTAATGATGAGAATACAGAAGCAAATACTAGATTCCAGAGTCTTCTTAAAACTATGACCAGAAACTATACCTTTTTTCGTTATTCTACTGATGATTCACATCCAAACTTACCACGTCAATTAAAGTGCTGCCAACTAAGATCTAAAGAAAAATGAATGTTGTAGCTCTTGATGCAAAACTCTACTATTTCCTCTATGTGTCATTTATTGCAACAAAAAACATAGTGCAAAGCTCAACAATGCTAGTTTGAGAGGATCAGAACAAGATCAGTGCTGAGACTGCCCAGTGACACAAGGGAAGAGGTGAAGTAAAAGCCAGCACTGAGATGTGAATGTAGGAAAGGTTATTTGACCAGGCACGTACTTATAAATCCATCCAGAAACTCTTCTGGTAATCTGGCTGCCAGGAGTGGATGGCATTTGGGATGAAGTAAATTTCTAAAAGGTTGGCTGTTAGGAGGGAGAAATGGGAATGAAGTAAACTACCTCAAAGGACAGGAAGCCACAGCAGAGAAAATGGTATTCTGGCAAGTCCTGAGGTATGTATAGATGAGATCATGCCCTGCTGAACCTTTTTATTATTGCTATAAAGTTCACATGAAGCAAAGCCAGAATGCAGAATGCTACTGAAGAATCACCAGAGACTAGAGTCTGCATATTATCTCTCTCATTAAAAAATATCCTATGGGGACCATCTTTAAATGCACTGATTTCAAATCTGGAGTATGAATAACTACTTTGGATATATAATATGAGGGGCACAGCGAATCTGGAAGAAATTCCAATTCTTATTTCAGTTAATAGTTTCAGATTTTCAGTGCTTCATTTAATGTCTACCAGAGATTATTCTCTGGTATGCTGATTTTATAGACATATAGTACATCTTGGTTAAACTGAAGTTACCAGAAGTTTTAGTGTTCACTTCAAGCAGATCAGCTGTACCACTATGTGTTGTGGCACAGCTGATCTGCTTCAATGGACAAAACATATGTTGCCTATTGACCCACCTGTGACGGTGTGGGACAAGGGACAGTGGGGTCTCCCTGCTTTCTCTGCTCAGCCAGACCCATGCCCCAGGCAAAGCACTTTTTCCTACTCACCCAGACCTGGGTCATGAGTCTGGCTGAGCAAGGGAAGCACCGCAGAGGTTACATACATCTGCAGCAATAAAATGGCAGAGTCCATTACCACCTTTGGTGTATCACTGATCTTCCTTTCATGTGGTGCAACAAAGGGTGAGAACATATATTTGATCAACATTTGTGCTTCCATAAAAAAAATGTTATGGTGCCAGGAATGAGACATCAGGCGATGTATATACGTTTCCACCCGTAGAATCAAGGGTTTATTCTCTGAACAATGACACATGTTACTACACATGATTATGATGATCCTTTCTGGAATGCAGGAGTGCAGTCTACTTCTCTCTGAACAAGTGCATAGCTATTTTGTATAGTGTTTTTTTAGTTCAAATTGCATAATTATGTTGTCAGTGTTTAAAACTTCATGTACAGTCCTGCACTATCAATGCATGTTTTAGGGACATATTTGTGTAACCTCTTTAGTTAATAAGATGTTCCTTTGTGACTTCTTGGATAAAATAAGAAAATTACTACTGACCCTGTTTGTAGGTATTGTATTGTTCTGATTATAAATAAACCTTTCTTTCCTCAGAAACAACCATGAAATAAGAGCCAGCTTAGATGGTGTTGACCCGTAGTGAGAATAATAGGGTCATCTGTTCTGTACAATAGTATCATATGGAAAATCTTAAGGGCCATCTACCCTGGTAGGCTTAGTTTGCATGGGGAACCTCTGTAGTAGAATGACATGAATTTATTGTAGTCCAGTATTCCCAGAGATCTCCTTGCTCTGTTCTGCTGGAGTAGGAGACATCATGAAGCTAGGAGCTCAGAAAACCCTAAGATTCTTCACATAAATCTGTGGCCTCCAGAGCTCTAGCTCCACAGTAGGAAGCTGTAAAGCTTTGGTGTTCCAACTGCCTGCGGAGGGTTTAGATTGAGAGTGTGGTCGGGGGTAGAAATGTAAGAAAGATTTATTGACTTAACAAAAACGCAACTATGTGTAATAACAAGAAAAACGATGACAGACAAAAGCAATTCACATTGGCAACTTATTGGCAGTCCCTCTGATGCCTGATACACAGCAAGCTTCTCTTTCCACAAAGTTCAATGAGGTCTGGCATCCCTGAGAAACGCTGTCTGAGGGATGCCGGGAAGGACCCTGGAACGCAGTTCTTGGGCTCCTTGAGGTCCACGGGCCCACTGATCCAGGCAACAGTTAACTAATCCTTTTCACAGAGCTGCATCTTCCTTATGAATGGTTTCCAGATATTTCAGCTAATTTATAGCTTCTGAAGGACACTGATAACGTATGATCACTTAGATTCCTTTTTCTTCAACTGTCTATAGACTGACCAATAGCAATACAAGCCTTGCATTTCTTTAATAAAGTAATTTTAACTGCGCCACAGGGCCTTACTACTTCTAGGCTTTGCTAAATTTACTAGGCCTTACTTTATATAAGGCCTCACTACATCTTAGACTATAATTAGGCTTTTAGCAACAACTTATAGCTTAATATCTAAACAAATACAGAAAAACACTTGGTCTAATCTTCACAGAGCCTTCAGCAAGCACTTTTATCACACAGACATACTTTTCAGCTGCCACACTTCGGGTACCCTACTCCATGGGGCAGGGCACTACTGCAGCCACAGAGCTAGGGAACTTCCTATAAGATGGCAGAAAATCATGCAGAATTGGATAAATTTCAGAGGTGTGCACATTTAAGATTGAAAACACATTTTATTTTATTTTATCCTTTTCACAATAGACTATACATCTATTATTTGGAAAAGACTGACAATCTTGTAAGTGTCTACAGCTTTACTAAAAAATGCCTGAGGTTAAATTCAACTTTTTAAAAGACAAAAACACATTTCATTTTTCCCAAACACAAATTAGCTGAATATACTTTGTCCACACTTTTAGGACAGGTACAATCAGAGCTGGTACCTCCATATAGCAGTAGTGTAAATACAACAACAACCTATTTTTTTCTTTTTAAGAACCCTCAAACATTTAGGAAATTTTGGATTTTGAACATTGAATATCAGGGATATTTCTTTCTACCTGTCATATGAAGTTTGAATACAGAACTATAACTCCAATATTGCCTTTTAGTAAAGGCCTTTCTTGTTTAAACCTGTAAACAGGTCCTTTTGTTGATTACTTTATTCTCCTCAAGGATTTTCTGAGGGCAAAAGTTGTTCAAGAACTTTGTGTAATTGTCAGTTTATTTGGCCAGGACAAAAGTTGTTTTTCCTAATAATGCTCATGAAAACATAGGCTGAGCTTGCTTATATGATTGAATAATAATCAAAATAGAATGGTACACACTGGGCATCTCTACACAAGATGCTTAATGGCGAATTAGCACAGTTTACTGTGAAGTAAGTACATAGGTATACATGTGCACATGCTTACTTCACAATAAGTCTCCCTAACCTGAGTAAATTTACTACCTACAAATGCAAGTAGAAAATTTACTTGGCATTTGTAACAGTGCTGTAGCACTCATGTAAATGCCTGGCCGAGAGACAACTCTTTTCATGGTCAGCTGTCTACCGGGGGAGGGAAATAGCTACCTCCCCCCAGGAGCTGCGTGCTGCTAGGTTGGGCTCTGCCACAGGAGTCTGGGTGGGGATTATGTCTCCCTATCCTGGCAGCAGGAAGCTCTAAGCCCCCTGTTCCCAGACTAAGATATCTTGGGGCTTAGGCTGGGAGAAAGCATCTCCCAGCAGTGGCTCTGCATTCATGCAGCCAATGTTGGGAGCTCTTACTGGTGGGGACTGGGGAGCTTGTTCCCTTCCCAGCTCTATGAGCACAGAGCTGGGGCAAGGGGAGAGACAGGCTGGGGATCTTGTTCCCTGCCCAACTCTGTGAGTGCAGAGCTTGCAGGGGGAACAAGCTCCCCAGCCTGTTCCCCTGCAGCTCCACACTTAAGGAGCTGGGTGGAAAACAAGATCCCCAGCCCCTACTCCACAATCATAATTGCAATTCTAGAGGAGGGGCCGGGAACTCCCTGCATGGGGGCAGTTCCCACCCAGTCTGGAGCTTTCTGGGACGAGTCCCTGACTGGGACAGTTCCCAGCCAGCCCCAGGCTGCATGGGGAAGCATGTGTAGTCTGAAGGTGTTTGGGGACTATCCTGTCTCAGACAGTCCCCAACCAGCTCCAGGCTGCACATGCAGACTTTCCCATGCAGCCTGGTGCTGGCTGGGAACTGTCATGGTCAGGGGCAAGTCCCAGTCCCATGCCCTGTTCAGATGATTGAGGCATGGGGCTTAGAAAGAGCTGCAGGGGTGGGGCAAGTCCCAGCCCCCTGCCCTGATCTGTCGGTGGGGCAGCTAGCTAGTGAATTCACCCACTGGTGAATTGGGGAAGGGCCTGGGACCTGCCCCTCCCCTGGAGATCTTTCCAAACCTTGAAGCCAGGGCCAGGAGCTCCCTGCTGCCAGGGCAGGGGGACATTGTCTCCACCCCAGCAGCAGGCAGTCCCCTGGGGCCAGGAGACAGCTATCTTCTCGCCCAGTGCTCCCTGCCAGCCTCTGGGTTAGCAGGGAGAAGGGGGAAGATATCAATGAAATCATCATTTTTGGCTAAAATCTAGAACTAATAGGATGCTAGCAATCCAGATAAAAAAGCCAATACCACTACAAGTGACATGGAGATGCCTGTACACAATTTAAAAAGTGTCTAGAGCTGGGAAACCATGGAGCTGCGCCTCCAGCATTCTTTGCCTTTATGGTTTACAAGAACTTGCTGACTTATGCATAGTGCTGGTCAGAAAGCTCCTAGGGAAACCTTTCTGTTGGAAAATGCCATTTTGTCAAACCTTATTTTGATTAAATTTCATTTAAAAAAATTGATAAAATGTTCTGACATTCAGAATGGAATGTTTTCATTTTTTGTCTGAGACTGTCTTTTACTTTAGAATATATAATATTACAAAAATAAAAAAATCAATATAAAAATGAATGGATGGAGCCATAATTTCATCAGGGAATGTTGAGATTCCCTGTATACCAAAAGAAAATGAAATCATAAAATTGCCCATAAAACAGAAATAGTGTTTCTTCTGTACCTCTAATTATGGAAGTTCTGTGTGCAGAGAAGGACAAAACTGGAAGCAACGAGTTGATCATGATTCTTTTCTAGTTGAAATATCAGTTAAGAGAACTTGTGATGTGATGTTTTTTAATAATGCCTTTTCCTGGGAGGGTTTTCCTCCTCCAGTATAAGAGTTCAGTATAAAAACAGCAACAAAAATGTCATCTGTAGTATTGTACTGCATCTCTGTTGACAGCATATAACTACAATATTTATCTTCCTATTTGTTTGGACATTTTCTAGGGTACTATAGGGTCACCAGAATAATGACTCTAAAGATGTTTTAAATTTTTCATTACATAATACAGTCCATAGACTTTTATATAATTAAACAGGTAAAATGGTATCTGAGCACTCAGATAACTCATTAGCAACTCCTTTTAGGCTGTTGCAGAAAACCATGTCCCTAAAAGTTTAGTTGAACTGAATTAAAGGAGCACAACCAGGAAGGTAATTTTGCTGATGTCCATATAAGGTACATTATCCTTTTGCCCAAAGCTACAGGAATTATGCTCTCCCAATAATGCTGTCTAAGTGCCAGTAATTCTTTTGCAAAATGCCTTGTCTCCTGCTGAGCATGAAGGCATTCTATGAAAGTGCATGGCATTATAATTTACCACATCTCTAAATGCTTTCTCTAGACTTTTTCTGAAATGTAAATCAAAATATGGAAATGTGGTGTATATATAAATGATATATTCTAATGTAATATGCCAATTCCAGCACTTAGTTTCTGAAGTGTCCACCCAAACTTAATCAGTGCTCAGTTATTTCCTTAACTATGTCTCGCATTTAGTCTCTTGATACTTTTAAACAGTCTAACACTGGCAGGAAAATATTTTATTTTCCTTTCATAACTTGGCTAGATGATCAAATTCTTAGCCAAGACTGATGCAAAGAACTCCAACTGTCTCCATCCAATTTGTCATTCTTTCACCCACTGCAGTTTAGGAGCACTGATTATCTGCCCTTTGTTTTTCGTTGCCCCCCAAACCCAAATGATTCAAACATTAGCATATGGATGCAAAACTCTGACATCCTTGTGATGGGAGAGTGGGAAATTGAATTTCCTGCTCCCATCCAGCAGGTCTACGAGTTAAGCAGCTGACATTGTTGTGTGCTGTAATGTACAGAGCTTCAGTTTTCAGTGTTCATTCATAACTCAGGGTATTCAGCTTCCTATTTGTGAAATTACAGGAGAATCTGTCACCCACATGCAGCTTATCAAAGTATTCGAGCCCAGGCCATAATGTAGTGGACTATAGAAAGTAGATCTACCAATTGTGTTTCCTCTGTTGAGAATGACTTAGGCTCTTGTGATGATGGAGAAGAAGGAGCCAAATAATCTTCAGATGGTTTTTGAAATGTATGAAAGCAGCACAGTTCTTTACAGTTTTGGTTGGCAGGGTCCCCTGAACATCATGGCTTTGGTTTTAAACAGTGAGGGATTGTTTCCTTGAAATTTCTTATGTTTCAGATCCTATTAAACCTCTAAATCTTTCCAATGGCTAGTGCAAGAATTACAACTCTCAATTTAGGGGTATGCTCCACTCAGTTAAACCCTCTGTGCTTCAGTTTCTTAGGGTAAATTCCACATCCATGAAGTCAATAACAAAATTTTAATTTACTTAAGTGATTACAGGTTTTAACTTAGAATTTGTCAACCCTGAATAATTTCTTATTCCCAGAAGTATTTGCAGAATATACTCGTGCATGAAATGTACTATGAACTGAGATGGAAGCTACAATAGAACAGACAGGGATTTTTTTAAGTACAACTCACTGGGTTCTTAGTGTAATTCTGCCTTATATATGAAGCCCAGTATCATCTGGTTCCCACAAAATGCAATCAACCCATTTAAACTATTGGCAAATGCTGATGTACTTATTCATCTAGCCCATTTTTTGCCACGTTAACATCCCTGATGGAAAGTATCTGGCCATCCAATGTGGTATGAAGTTTGCACCACTAATGCCATTAAAAAAGGATGATGTACCGTAGCCTGAAATAAAAATACTCTAATCACATAAGGGCTGGAGAGTTCAGCATTACCCACATTGATTAACCACTTTGTAGCCATTATAGCAGAATTGAAGATTTTTACTTGAAAACCTTACTTTACAAATAATGATTGTCAAGTAAATTGTTTTGCACCAATATTTAGGGATTTGACGTGTTCATTGTGAATTATTTGACTCTGTATTCCTAATAAAATTTTGTTTACATACATTTCAAAAGTCAACTAATTTATTTTTGTGTTAATTTACCAGAGTCAAACAACATCTCTTCTTTGTGAATACTTAATTCATCTTCAGCTAGTACATTGACTGATATGAGCTGATATTAAATACCAGCTGTAGTGACTCCAAGAATTACAGTTGCAAAAGGACTGGAAGAGAAGTGGCACCCCTAAAATTCCTGACTGGTTTTAAAAAGTTTGGGATGATTTGGAAATTTGGTGGACTTTTTCTCTTCTTTCCCCCCCCCCCCTCCTTTTATC
>NW_017729032.1:169048181-169056365 GCF_001723915.1 Gavialis gangeticus
CAGGGAGGTGTTAGTGTTTAAAAATAGGCCAGTCAGTGTTGGAACAGTGGGAATAAGACAGCTGCCAGGATAGAATTATTGGTTGGGCTTTCCCAGCCAGGGGCTACACTACATTTATAGGTGTTTGGGAGATCAGGTTAACTGTTTCTTAGATCAGGTTAACCCAGCCTCAATTTAGTTAATGGCCCTCTTCAGGTGCACTTAGATTGAGTGAACCATTTCTGGGGAGATTTAATCCCTCAGAAGACCTGTATGATTAGGCATTTAGTTCAACCTAACCAGGGTTAGGTTGATCTAAATGTAATACCTATACAAACCCATAGTTAGTCCTATTGAACAGGAGCATTTGTGGCTAGTGAGTATAATATACCAAAGAACAATCTAAAAAATACAAGACAAGTGATTGTATAACCCAGGGGTTTTCATCCTTTAAGGAATGTACCCTTCTGGGTACACTTCTGGCAGAGCCGGGAGGTGGGGAGGGGAGGTGATTGTCAACCCTTGATATAACCTGTTCTTAAAAACCTTGGGAACACCCTTCACGTGCAACTAGAAGGTATAATGCCTGAAGCATCAAAAACACACTTTAAACTTGCCACAGGAAAGGTAGCAGACAAGGGCACTATCAAAATCTGGCCACTGCAAGGACAGGAAATAGTTTAGGATATGCTCAAGAGATAGAAGGAAGAGAAGCATGCTCCCTGCTCCAGAAGAAGGTGAAAACCCCTTTAGTTCATGTCCTGTGCAACATAAAATTTCATCCTGATCCCAAATGTGGTGCTTGGCCTGACCCTGAGTGGAGGAGCAAGATCCCTTAACAGGAATTAACATAACATGAAAATGGTTGTTATTATGAAATGAACGTGTGATGTCTTTGGGATGTGTTTTTTCCAATGTGTTCAGCTTTTTCATATTAGCTGTTTTAGGGATGCTCTTGAATTTCTTGCTAGTGTAACCCTCACCCCTGGCTCCCACATTCAAGTGCTTCTTTCCCACTTCCCCTCCTGTTAGTCTTCAAAGCATCCTGGGGGCTGTAGTGCAATCAAGTTCCCTGGGTCTAGATTTTCTGACCTTGGAGTGGCCTCATCCTTCTCTGCTCAGCCTGTTGCAAGGGGGCTAGGGAGACTCCCTGCCCTCTTAGACTTTAGTTATATGGACCTTCTTACCTTATCACCTTAATATACATAAAAATATTTTTCCTCAGGGACATGGAACACTTTGGGGACATGAAGCCTGACTTCAGTTCTCTACAATGACTTCACGCAGAAGATTTACTGAAATTCAGGAATGAAGCCTGGATCCTCAGGATTTAGGTGTTTTATTGTGTTAAATCAAGGGGGTTAGGCACCTAAATACTTTTGATGATATGGGCTTTTGTCTCTTATCTTCAAGATACTCAAAATGATAGGTCTAGAATATTTAAAAAATAACCTACATTTCAGGAATGAAAGCCATGGCTGAGGAGTCCAATCTTCTCACACGATTAGACTTTAATCTGTGCATGGATTTTTTCAGGTGCCTGTCTGAGACTTGAACTAAGACTCATCACAAATTTCATTATCTTCTGCTTCAAGTACAAATTTCATCATCTTCTGCTTCAAGACCTTGTCTTCTCTAACATAAGAATAGATCAGCATGCTAATGTAAAGGGGGGAAAGAATTGAGATACCACAGTAATCTACACATCAGTTCTCCCTGTAGAGAGAGGGAAAGAGGGGACAAACAGCCCCAGGCAAATATAAATTGTGTGATTTAGTTTATTAATAGAAGGTGATCACATACTGTAGTGAGGAACTATTTGGAACAGACTGCAATTTCATTCTAATTGATTAACACATTTTAAAAATATTATTCTATATTTTTGTTTGAAATACAAAGATCTAATTGCTATAAAACAGTTGATCTTATAATTTTAAACTAATACATTTTGATCTTGATATTGCAAGAATCTTGTAATGATTTTTTATTTAAATCTCAATTTTTATCAACATTTTACCATAGTAATAAGTGTGGATTTTGCTTTATTAGCAATTCGAATAAGGAATTGGAAAGTTTCTTCCCTGGTATTTTGTAAGTTGTTTTTAATGTTAGCTGTAACTTTCATCAAAAAGAGCCTTGATCTCT
Organism: Gavialis gangeticus; assembly: GCF_001723915.1. Taxonomy (NCBI): domain Eukaryota; kingdom Metazoa; phylum Chordata; order Crocodylia; family Gavialidae; genus Gavialis; species Gavialis gangeticus. The sequence continues at coordinate 169,050,306 of NW_017729032.1, forward strand.
AAAAGCAAAACTGTATCTTAGTCTTAATCCATTTCAATCCTCTATATCCTACTGAAAATAGCTGAGAGATCTTGGAATTAATTAAACAACAATGCTTTCAAAATGAAAAAATGCAATGGTTTGGAATTATATGCCTATTAAAGTCTATGTGTTTTCTTTGAAAACTCTCAATTACAAATAGTAACCATATAGATTTTCAGGAAATACTGACAATGTCAGAGAAAGTTTAGTATTCTCTGGTATTTGTACTAGCAAGACATTGGTTGGTAAGTGTTTAATACCTTACATCAGGTAGTCTGTTCTGGCCAGAACCTGGTGATGATTCCCAGAGACCATTAGATATTAATAAAATTAATTTCTGGGGGGGAAAAAAGTCATCCCCTACAATTCAATGTTGAGCTAAACCAGAACAATATTACTCTTCACATAAGGTAAAAAGTCCTGTGAGAGTCTTTGCAGACTGGTGAAAAGATTGTTTTATATATCTATATATCGATCAGTCGATCAATCGATAGATATAAACAGACTGAATTACGAGAATTAGGACCTAATTCTAAAATATCTTTGAGGAACTTTAATGCTCACAAAACTAATACCAATAGGTCAGATCAGGGCTGCAACTTGTAAGCCTCAGTAGCCCAACCAGCTTAGGAGCTTCACCAGTAAGGGCCTCATGCTATATAGCCTACACCAAGTGAGGCATGGGCCACAAGGCTGTGTATCACATTGACACTCCTCTTACTCCCCACTGCATTACACACCCATGCTGACACACCTCCTGCACTGGGCACGCTCTGCTACCTCTGCAACACATGCATTCACAGGCACAGTCCCTACCACTGCACTAGGTGCCTCCCCCACTGCTGTACAGACACAATTCCCCCACTCCCTCTTGAGACCTTGTAACAGACTTGGACCCTGGGGACAGCTGTGATGCCCCCTGGTGGCCACACAGCCCCTGGCCTGCTTGGGCTACTAAGGTATCTTCCCTTTTCTCTTTCTTGCCACACCTTAATGTAAATATTGGCTCATGAGAAGGGAGGATGCCCCAGGGTCCTGAAGTGAGCCTTTGTCTACTATCAGTAAGTGGGTTCCTCCCAAACCTTGCCAATCCTCATCCTGTGCTCAGGCACTAGGTAGGGCACTCCTGGCCCATTCAAATTTGGATGCACTCATTGACTGAAGGGCTAAAATCATGGCTCTGACCTTCCCTACAGCAATGCCCATACCTTGCAGCCGTTAATGGTTATAGCTTAAGTGGGACACTCTGCCCCAAGCCACTATGAAGCTGCCTGATGACCTATCTCCTCGCCCTACTAGAACAGAGCTCATCTGTCTGCAGCCCCTTGTTTCCCAGCTGACTCCCTGACTGCCCTTATTGCATTTTTACCACTCTGCCCAGGTTGCGTTACCTCCCCATAATTATCCTCTCCCTGTGCTCTGCACCTTAGGCTGTCTGCTGGCAGCCATTTCATTAGCAGCTTGTATCCTATCTGCCAGTCCTCTCTGATTCAGATCAGCCTGGCACTCTTTTCTCTTACAGTAACAGGAGCCTTCTGGCTTCCTTTTACAAGCCCCCCATCTCCACCCATGTGCAGCCCTGAACTCAACCTCAGCTTGCCATGCTGCTCTCTGGGGAAGAGGCAGAAGGCAGCAGTTAGAGGAGAGAGGGGCAGCCTGGAGGCTCCAGCTGTTGTTGCAGCTGGAGCAATGGGGACAGAAGTGAAGAGGCAGGAGCGTGAGGCCACAACTTAACCTCCTGCACCCAGCCTATTGGCTGTCAATTGGACAGATCTGACTTAAATTAAAACCCTCTAGATTGTGACCAAATTTTGAGTAGTCTTCCTTGCCTGGGGAAAAACCCTCCAGTTCACAATTCCCTCCTGAGCTGCAGCTCCTCTGCTGTTTCAACCTCTTTCTGAGCTAAGAAGCTTAATGAATCTGTGGTGAGTAAGCATGAAAAAAATATGTACGAGGCTAGATTGAGATGAGAAATATTTGCTTGTGACAAATTTGTACTGACATATCCTTTGTTTAAATAAAGTATTAATCCACTATAACTTACAATATCATGTGAGTGAAATGAAAGGTAAAATTTCAGTTCTGGTTCATTTATAACTTAAATTTTCCTATCATCTGGGCAGAACCCAGGGAATTAATTGATAGTTCTTTTAAAAACTATTATTTTTGGAAAATTTTGGAAGATTGGAAAGAATCTCAATATTATATTATATTGCTTTCCCTACTGTTTGATATTATTTGAAAATATTCTGTTTCCCTTTTATAATGAATGTTTAATAATGTGATTCTAAACAAAGGTGCTATGGCACCCTTGGGTGCCATCAGAGCCTTTGAAGGGTGTCACAGAATGCAACAGAACGTTAGCATTCGTTGCAAATGGCTCACATGATAAACTCAGATATTCCAAATAGAAATCTATAGTGTTAAAAGTATTCTGACTTTTTGTGGTCTTTCTGAGATCTTTACAACAGAAGAGTTGCTCCATTATTTTGATGCAATCAAAAACAAGTGAAGACTAAGAGATAGCATTTTTGGAGGGGTGCCTTGACTCTATAAAGGGGTTGTAGTAGGAGTAGCCTCTGCTGGCAGTCATGGTACTCCTGAGTGGCTACCCTAATCCTGCTCCCACTCCAGCTCCCCGGTGTACTTGCCTGCTCTTTCACCTTCCACACCTTTATGTATATAAATTAGGAGGCTGCCTCTTGGTCCTGGAGTGATCTTGGTTGCACCTACCTGACTGAGCCAGATGCTTGGTCCTGTTTGTTTTTCTATGGACCTGCAGTCTGTTACCAAAACTATCCTGCACCTTGGTTGTCCTGCTCTACAAACACTTCTTGTAGCCTACTGGCCCTATCTATGCCTTAGGGCATTAATTGTCTTAGGGGCATTAATCATGGCCTCAGCCACTCCTGCAACCATGCCCATGCCTTGCAGGTCTCACTCACTAATTCTGCACAAGATCCTTTGGTTCTGTATTATCTTCTAGTCACTCAGGTCTTGGCTTCTCTTGGTAAGCTTTAGCCCAATCAGCCTCCTTAGCTCTGCCTCTTATGGTCCCCTGACCCTTTCTGCATAGTGGCTCACTCACTGCCCTTTCATTGCTTGGCTTTGTCTTAAGCAACCCACGGGGTCCCTGATCCTTGGACAGTTTTATCTTGACTTCAATCCCTGATAAGAGAGGGTACATGCCTCCCAGGCGACCTGCGAGTGATCTCCACTACCCCTGTAGCCACAACCCTTAAATCTGTTTTTAACAGCCTACAACAGTCAAAATTCCAGCGTTCTCAGTTGCTGCTGTGTGTCTCTCTCCAGGGTCTCCCTAAGCTCCTACTCTGCTTGACTGGCCTCTCCCCAGATCTAGTCACCCTTGGCCTACTTACGGTTTCCGCTGCCTCTTAGCTCTGCCAGGAACACTTGCTTACTCTGGGTCAAGAACTGAGATGATATGTCCTTGGGCATTACCCGTTCTGGTCACATATTCCTGGCCAGCCTCAATGAGCAGTCTGCTCTCTTCAACTGCATTTGACTCAGCTGAACTGCAGTTCTTCCTCCCTGCCTGGAGCTCTGCCCTTTTTGCCTATTGGCAGGGAGCTGACTCCCTATAGCAGTTACAGGAAGTCCTATAACCCCTATCTGGGCTTTCTCCTGGCTGCTTACTCATGTAGATAGCCCTAGCTCAGCTGTCACCAGCAGAATGCAGCTTCAGCCTCTCTTAAAATAAGAGGGAACTGGGCCTCCTGTTATAGGGTGTGCTGGATCTAAAATGTTTGAGACCACTGCCCTGCTCTAATATTTGTGCCTACATTATATGCATCTTTTCATATCAGTCCTACTAAAGAATCCTCACTTACAAAAGAGCAAAATTACTTATTTGCAAACCACCTATATACAGAATCTGTAAAACCTAGGCCTGTGACAGGGCCCATGCCCCAGAGGTACTATGATGTCTCCTGAGAGACATATGGCTCCTGCTCATTCTGAACCTTCAGGTTGCCCTTCCTTGTTTTGTCACCTACTACACTTTAATGTTGTTCAAAGGGTTTGGGAGGCTTCCCCAAGAGCCCAGAATGGGTGCAGTCCACAGCAAACTTGCCACTTGGGCTATCAGTTGCAGTCCTTCTGGCCCCACTAGTGTCTGAGGAGATGAGGCACCTAATGAGATGGGCTCACAGCCTATGTCCACCTCTATAACCATGCCCATACCCTGCAGATATCACTCCAGACTCTCACACCAGCTTGTCCAGGCTTCAGACCTCTTGGTGTTGGCCCACCAGTGGACTCCTAAACCCAGTTCCACTTGCACTGCCTTGAGTCCTCAGTCTCAGCCTTATCATTACTTGGCTCTTGTCATCCCCCAGGGCTCAGGCCCTAGTCTTCTTCAGCCTGAGGTAACCTGTACCCACTCTGGATCAGGCCTCAGACCCTCACATTTAGCTTCCACTTGTCTCTGTCTCCCTATCTTGATCCTAGCAGGGTCCAACTCTGGCATGCCCCTCTAGCACTTCTGCATGGCCTCCTAACCACACCTAATAGCCACACCCAGTTCTCTGGTTGTAAACATCAGTACAACAAAAGTACAAGCAGCCACTTTTGAACAACCCCCCCCCCACTCTGGATAAAAGACATCTTGCTAGCCCTCCTGCCCTTGGAGCTCTCACCTCTCAGGGTGGTTTGGTGCCTGGCAGGGCATCTTCTGTAGCCCCTCTTTCTTGGGAGCTCTATTCCCAGCAACACACCATGCCAGGCTACCTAACTTCCTCCAGGTACTGGGTTTATATCTCCTGGAGCCCTGTCTCTTTGGGGGCATGGGAGTTTTTTTTTTTTTTTTTTTTTTACCTAATCAGCAGCCTGTTTTTCCCTGATGCAGTTTATCACAGCTGCTTGCAGACTTTACCCTTTGGCTGCCTAGAAATCTGCACCATTCATCTAGCTCATCACAGTATAGCTAGCCTTGGCTCAGCAGGGCTAGCCTGCTGTCCTTTCCCCTTTAAGTAACAGGGACCTCTGACTCCATGTTACAAGACCCACATACTCAAAGGTATTTAGATTCCTTATTTCCCTTTAGTTATCACCTCACTCCCATTAACCACTGAGATCATGCTTCATATTACATACTACCAAATATCTTAAAAGTATCATGACACCCACCATTGGATTACAGTTCTTCATATAGTCTTAAAAAGTAACTCCAGGTAATTATTATGTTATTTTCTCCATTACAAGTCCCTGCTACATATGTATTACATGCTGACTCTTCCTTAAAAATAAATAATCCTCATTATGGATTTTTACTCAGATTGCAATCTTGTTTTTATTTTAAGTTATTCATTCAGCCTTTGTCCACTCACTACCTAGTAGCCACCCAGTGTGAAGTACAAAAGGCTTTATATTAAGCTAGCCATGCACAGGTAAGAAAACAGCAAAAGACAGCAAGCTGGAAAGCAACAAGCTGTTGAAATACACCTAAATTAAGGTAACTGGAGAAAAGTGGCAGTAGGTGACATAACTAAGCAAGAAAATAGAAGCTTTTCAAATTAAGATGAGGAAAACAGGGTCAATGAGAGAGCTTCTGAAAGTAGCAGCCAAACAGCTACAAACTAATTTGACTTGATTTGACAGTTTGGCACTTACCTACCATTTGCAATGCTATTCTATGTGTAGTTTGTGATATTTTTCCAGGTACAATTTTATGACTTGTGCTTGTCTACGGAGGTTGTATGTGAAACCATGAGCCTGTTCAAACAAAGCTCAGCTTACTGTGATGCTAAGTAGCTGCTCTGACACACTTCATGTGGAATGGGATCACAAACTATTGTAAGTCCCAGAAATGGTAACTGGGTAACTGCCATTTGGGCCCAGGAAGTGAATTAGGATGCTCCTGTTAGTCTCTCAAAGAATAGCATACTGAGAAATGAGTCTTCTGTGGATGAATCTGAAGTAGTAGTGACAAGCAGCATGTAGGAGGTAGGGTAAAACATACATATGAAGTACTTTAAAATTAAGTCCTCTGTTAAACTAGCCATGCACAGGTAAGAAAAC
>NW_017729032.1:169061365-169065346 GCF_001723915.1 Gavialis gangeticus
AACATACATATGAAGTACTTTAAAATTAAGTCCTCTGTTAAACTAGCCATGCACAGGTAAGAAAACAGCAAAAGACAGAAAGCTAGAAATACACCTAAATTAAGGTAACTGGACAAAAGTGCCAGTAAGTGACATAACTAAGGCAACAAGCCGTTATGTCTTGTTGCCTTAGTTATGTCACCTCTGGTGACATAACTAATACAACAACTTTAAGCCATAACGAAGCCATGAACTTTAAATGTGGTCTTCAGCACTGCCGATTTCCATATTTTCGATCTTCCAACAACATCCTACCTAACCTTGAGAAGGCCTAAACATTCAATGTAATCACTGAGACAAGACATATATTCAATGAAATGTTTGTATTTTTACCTATGTGAAAATAAAACAAACCTTTTAAAGTAAGAAATCTTGCATATGACAAGTTGCTTTTCAGGTTTAGAAGATCATGTTCACAGGTTAGGTCGATACAACTCAAATCCCAGTGCTGAGTAACATTCACAGCACAGATCAAATAGATCGTTGCCTTAGGCAATTGTTTACATTCATGCACTTATGGCCGGGTAAGTCACCAAGACACCCTGTAATAAATCCCCTTTCTAGAACCAGTGTAAGATGGCAAAAATGCTGCTATGGAAATTAGAAATGGGGAAGGCAGAAAGACTTCTAGAAAACACACAGTTTACACACTATAAAAATACACAGTTAATCCATGTCTTTTTGTAATACAGGCCTTGTTGGAAGGACTCATTGGCTGCTAAATTGCAACTTGCTAACATCAGTTTTAAAATAAATAATAAAGTAAAACATAATTCCCTGTGCTGTAAAATTATAAGCCTAAACCTGAGTAAACTGTCATTTCTTTTCTCTAACATTAAACAGCCTCAATGCTGAAGACGGCCTTTGTATTTTTTTCACATAAACAAAGTAATTACAGCTTGCAAACATTGAACTCTTTGCACATAAAATATACATCTGCTCTCAAACTGTCATATTCAGTACATTTCACTGCCTGCTTTATATACCTTTGTTCCAAAAATCTAAAACAAAGTCAGGTTCACATTGAAATAAAATTTACATTCATTGGTGCATAGCATATTAAATCTTTTTCCAGAACAAACAAGCCTGGCACTTAAAAACAACCTTTATTTAAATACAAAGGTGGATTAAGACTAATTATATTCTTATCTATATTTCCCACACCCCAGGGATTTAGGCCCACTTTCCTCTAACATACACTTACCTCTTATTTGCAGTGCTCTAAATTCACTCTTCCTCCCACCTGACATTCCTCTGTTCTCTTTCCCAGTTACTTCTCAGAGGCCCCAAACTCAACATCCAAGACCTGGACTGGTGAATGAAGTAAGCCTGAACTGTTTATTTTAATGCTGTATTAAATTATACAAATATACAGAACTATTTGTAATACTGTAATTATTATATATTTTCACAATAAACAATACACTGTAGTTATTTTGAGTTAATATTTCTAGATAACATATCCCATCCATTCCAATGGTAAAATACAGAGATATAAACAACTATGTCATTCAGCATGCCCTCAGTGCACCACTCACTGGAGCTCCTTTTCAATTTTAAGTCCCCCGGTTTCTGTATGCATATGCCATATGCCTGCATTTTGCTGGAGACTAGATATCATTCTGACCTAATCTAATGCTTCAATCCTTGTTTTCTATGGTTTTGATTATTGCAGTATACCACCCAGCAATCATTCCTCAAGGTTAGTACTCTTCTTGGTAAGAGAATCCCAGATTTTGATTTTAATTTTGTTGTCCTTTTTCTTTTCTATTTATATTGTCTCACTAAAATCATTATTATCTTATTTTAGGTGTTGCCTTTCTTTTTCTTTGTCTTTTCCATTATCTTTTAATTGATAAACTCCTTTCTCCCTTGTTTCCTTAGGATGTGTACAGATATTTAGGAGGTTAGATTGGGTAAAAAATGGCAACCTGATCTAACTTAGTTTGCCCACATGCAGACCTTACTTGTAGATCTCTAGTTAGGTCAATTTAAGTTCCAAACTGTACAATTCTCCAAAGGTTAGATTGGGCAAAAATGGCTGGCCTGATTTAACTCAGTTCCCATGAGAAGAGCACTAAGTTAGATCAGGAATGGGTTAGCCCAATCTAACCAAACATTTGTACATGTTTGGAGCACAGCTCTGGGGCTGGGAAAACCCAGCTGTGCTCCAGCCCAAAGACCATGCTTTTCCTACCCCTACCTGTCCCCCACTGGGCTGTTTTAAGCCCCCTGAGCCCTCTTCCACTCCCAGATGGACTAGCCCCTGTGAACCAGCTAGCTCCCACTCAATCCTGCCAACTTCCTCCCAATCCTACAAACTGCCCCTAGTGCCAATTTTACAGGTGTTTACTGGTGACAGGATCCAAATCTATGCAAGTTGGGGTGTGGAGAGGGGTAGTCTGGATTGGGGGGTGGGTATTGGTCTGCATCAGGGAGGGGTTGTCTGTCTGGGTATTGGGAGAGGTTTGGGTGGCTGAAACCTCTTTGATCTCACCAACCTCCCCCTGGAGACACTAGCCCCCTGATCACATCAACCCACCTGCTGCAGAGGTCTTAGCCTCTCCCAATTTACCCACTTCCTCCCGCTTCCCCAACTTGCTTAGATCTGGCACTGGTAAGCACCAGCAAAACTGGCTCTAGGGGCAGTTTTCAGGGTTGAGAGCTGTTTGACAGAATTAAGGGGCCCTTGGGAATTGGTGGGGTCTGGCAGGTAAAGCTTGGCAGTATCAGAGAGGTTCTCTGATCTCACCAACCCCCACCCCCAGGTCCCACTACCTCTGCCTGTAGACCCAGCTAGATCCCCAGTTCCGCCCCTTCCCCCACCCTGACATACTTTGATTGGGCTCCCAGCACTGACAAAGGTGTATAAAAATGGCATCCAATCTACAATAATATGGCTTAAAGTAAGCAGCATGACTGTAGATTAGATTCCATGAGCATCTGTATCGTTCAATTGAAGAATCACTGAGTTAGATAAGGTGGCCATTTTTTACCTGATCTAACCTCCTGGACTTCTAAGAGTAAGGTCTGTACACATCCTTAGTTTGTGTCAGTCTGTTTTTCTTCTCTTTCCTCTGCACCTCTCCTTCTTAAAACCCAATCTCTCAGGAGATTTTTATTTTTTATGCTATATCTCCTCATCTCCTTAATGTCTCTTCAGGATGTCTCTGCTTGCCTCATTTACCATGAGTCTTTCCTGAACTCACCTTCCCCACAAAGCCCCACAAAGCCATCTCTCACTCCCATTTATAACACAACTACTCACTTGTTCACTTATCCATTACTGGCACCCATCCTCATCTCCTCCCTTGTTTTTAATAGGGCGTATATATTAAATGATGGGGGAATTTGGTATGGATTACATTGGCAGGGGATGGGGAAGAGAATCTGTGACCTTAATCAGATAATTCCTGCATAAATAGAAGAATGTAATGCTTAACTTGCTGCCTTGTTTTATGTGTCTGTAAAACACAAAACCAACATTAGATTTCTGATAGACAATACACCTTATTGTTCTTCAGCTACTAAGAATTGATTTGAGGTTGGTATCATATATATTTCAGAAATGTGGGCTACTTTTCTTATATTGAAGTTGTACTAAAGCTTCCTTCTTTCTTGTAATCTGAGTTGTATCATTCTAGTGGGCAACCGTTGATTCTTTTGGATCATGGTGTATGTGTGAGAGGTCACCCAGACCTTTGACACATGCCTGGGCAGGAGTACAGAGGAGTATCATTCTACTTTAAAGCAAATCATATCAAACTCAGATAGTATCTATACCTCATATTTTATAGATTTATAGCTATAATCTCCATGGTTCCTTAATTTTGACCTTCTCTACATCAATTTTTATAATGACTTAAATTTCACAATGAAGTCTTTTTGATTTGAAAAAATGGCAAATAAATAAATTTGTTGAATCTGAGCTTTTCCCACACG
>NW_017729032.1:169070346-169071783 GCF_001723915.1 Gavialis gangeticus
TACAAGGCAGTCGAGGGGAAAGAGATTTAACAGTGGGGGTCTACTACAGACCACCCAACCAAGGGGAAGAGCTAGACCGGGAATTCTTAAGTCAGCTCACGGAGGTAGGTAGGTCAAAAGACATGGTCATCATGGGTGACCTGAAATTTCCAGACATCAGCTGGGAAGGGCAGTCAGCTAGGTCTGACCACTCACGTAGGTTCCTAGCCAAAATGCAGGACCTCCATCTAACCCAGGAGGTGCACAGTCCCACCAGGGGAGACACCTTGTTGGACCTGGTGCTGGCCACGGGCGACGACCTGGTGAGGGGGCGGCAGATGCTCAATCACCTGGGCGACAGCAATCATCACCTGCTGGAATTCACCATCCACTGCAAGGTGGCAAAGGCCTGCAGCAAGGCAGCAGCCCTAGATTTCAGGAGGGCAGACTTCAATGAGGTAAGGAGAATAGTCAGGGAAGCACTGAGGTCCCGGAGGGGAGGGGACCCAGGTGTCCAGGAAGAGTGGTCGCTCCTTAAGGAGACGATCCTCCAAGCCCAAAGGGAGGTAATCCCAACATGGATCAAAGGGGGCAGGAGGGTGCAAAAGCCCCCATAGCTCACCAAAACCATCTGGGATCATGTCCTAGCTAAAAGGGAGGCATACACCCAGTGGAAAGGAGGGACCATCACCAGGGTGGACTATACTGCGGCTGCTCGGGGATGCGTGGGGGCAGTCAGGAAGGCCAAGGCAGAGATGGAACTGGGACTAGCTACCCGGATCAAGGACAACAAGAAGTCCTTTTTTTAAATACGTAGGGGACAAAAAGAAAGTACTGGGTAATGTGGGGTCCCTGTAAGACATGCTAGGAAATCTGGTCATCACACCAGATGACAAAGCTAACCTTTTTAACATCTTCTTTGCCTTCATTTTGCTGAGCAGGGACCAGATCAGCCCCTCCCACCAGGTTCTCAGGCCCCAGGGGAGGCGCACCCAGGGCAAGACTCAGTGAGGATCTGGTCAGGAAACTTCTGGAGGGACTGGATGTATTTAAATCAGCTGGTCCGGATGATCTCCACCCCAGAGTGCTGAGGGAATTAGCTGAGGTCATTGTGGGACCCGTGGCACAGCTTTATGAGCACTCGTGGTGCTCTGGTGTGGTGCCAGAGGACTGGAAGAGGGCCAACATGGTTCCCATCTTCAAAAAAGGAAGGAAGGAGGACCCAGGAAACTATAGGCCAGTTAGTCTTACCTCAATCCTGGATAAGCTTTTTGAGAGAATTATCCAGGCACATGTCCACGAGGGGCCAGCAGGGGAGATTATGCTTAGAGGCAACCAACACGGGTTCATTAGAGGCAGCTGGTGGCCTTCTATGACCAGGCCACAAAATCCTTAGATGTAGGGGTAGCAGTGGATGTAGTCTTTCTGGACTTTAGGAAGGCCTTCGACACTGTCTCT
>NW_017729032.1:169071871-169082563 GCF_001723915.1 Gavialis gangeticus
AGTAGATTCAGGCTAGATGTCAGGAGGCGCTACTTCACAATCAGGGTGGCTAGGATCTGGAACCAACTTCCAAGAGAAGTGGTGCTGGCTCCTACCCTGGGGGTCTTTAAGAGGAGGCTGGATGAACACCTTGCTGGGGTTGTTTGACCCCAGTAGTCTTTCCTGCCTTGGCAGGGGGTCGGACTTGATGATATGCTTAGGTCCCTTCTGACCCTACCAACTATGAAACTATGAATTTTAAGGGTCTTTGATGCTGGTGCAGGAATGGGGCATTGGCATGGAAAGTCACATTTCTTAGACTCTAGTGAGGATATCTGAAGACCAAGCACTTTATGCACATTTTGTGGTTCTTTCCATTTTTGCATTTTTAGTATTTATCAGAATATTATTTTTCAGAACCTGTAAATCACTCAGAAGTGTTACATTTGGTGGACTAGCTGCTACAACAGCAACAAGAGCAGGCAGCTCGACAAATTGCCCTTGAAGAAAAGTGACTCCAGCAACAAGCATGGGTTTGGAGGAACCAAACCAAGCTGAAAGTCCCCAAGATGACTGCTCAAGGTGACCTGGAAGCCTTCCTGGAAAGTTTTGAGTAAGCAGCATTAGCCTCGGGATTAAACCAAAGCTGCTGGGTGCTCCTGATAGGAAGAGCACAAGCCGTATTCCAAGCTATACTGCAGGGAGAAGTTGTAGATTATGATAAAATAAAAAAGGAAGTTATGTATCACTTCAACATCAACCCAAAGAGGTATCTCTAAGTCTTCTGAGCAAAAAAGAAGATGGAAGATAAATCTCTGAGGATCTGAGCATTTGCAAACCTGCTAGCAAAGTGGTTAAGACCACAAGAGGTATCTAAGGTCAACCTGTGTTACCAAATTTTGCTAGAACATTTTCTTCAAGATTTGGATGAAAATACACAGTGATGGGTGCAGTGTTGCCATCTGAAATCTTCTACTGAAGTATTGTGACTTGCCTAAGGTTTTGATAGTGCACAAGGAGAAGGTAACTGTGAACAAGGTCCAAAGGGAGGACTGAATCCAATACCACGAGAGACTGACCAAAAAGATATCCATGAAGGGTGACATGCTACAACTGTGTGTTTCCAGTGTGGACGAATGGGGAACATAGCAAGACAGTGTACAAGTGCCACCTGACTGGTACACCACTCTGGAGAGTCCCATTTCAAAGCTTGGATGCAGTGGAATGAACCAAGGGATAATGACCAGATGGAAATGATGGACTGCAGCATAGGGAAATCAAGCTGGGAAGAAAAGAAGGAGAAGCCCACAGTCTGGACCAGCATGGGTGGAGAGAAGATACAAGCCATCATAGATGCACGTTGTTCCCAGACCCTGATTCAGGTGGACCTAGTACCTCAATATTGGGCCCCAAACATAATAGCAGTCTCGATGATCTGCATGCATGGGCAACCCTCTACATATCCTCAATGGAAGTATTGGATGAAGGTATTAGACATGGTGAGGGAGATGCCTGTTGGCCTAGGCAAGGATATTCTTTATCTGATGTTGTTGGGCTAGGACTGGGGTGAAATTTAACACATCTTGGATGTGGTGAGGGCACAGGATAAAAACGGCTGGGACTGGTGGGGGAAAAAATCAGAAGTCCCCTCAGAGTCCAACAGATTTGATCTCAAGAGCTTATCTAGCAGTATCCATTTCCAAGAGGCCCAAGAAGGAGAGGATTTGTTCTGATCCATTATCCAGTCCAAATTGGCCAAACGTGATGAACAGGTAATATGCCCCAGACGGTGCTGTGTTCTACCTAGATACGAACTTAGAAAGGGCCTGCCTTAGAATCACATCAGGCCAACATGCAGGGCAACAGATACCGCAGCTCTTGATCCCTCAACCTTACCAGGCCACACTATTGAAGCTGGCCCATGAAAACCCCTTGGAAGGGCACATGGGAAAGGCAAAACTGGAGGCTATGCTGACTTCAAACTACGCAGACAGACAATGCCCAGATAATATGTTGGACCCTTGCTTTACAACCGTTTTGTTTTAACATTGATTTTAGGTTGAGCTGGGCTGTGACAATATGGTGGCTGACTTCCTGTCTTGGCGTTGCCTGGCAGAGAACCATCAAGAGCAACACACCACCCATTTGGGTGAGTCTAACAGATCCACAAAAACCAATGCAGGGCTGGAATAAGGTGCCTAGCAACGTGTTAAGGGGAAGGATGTGTGGAGAGAAAAAGGCAGGAAATCATGAAAATCTCCCCACAGGGAAAGAGGAGCCTGCCAGGGAAGAGACAGCAGTGGGGGAAGAGAGCTTTTTATGCCAGCATCCAAATCATCAATAAACATGTTGAACAGCACCGGGCCTAGGAGACACCTCTGTGGTTCTCCACTTGAAACCTCCTGCCGTTTTTACATGAACCTGTTAATAATTATCCTTTGCTTGTGGCTATTGTGCCAGTTATCTGTCCAACCCACCTTATGGTAACTTTCTCTAGCCAATATTTGTTTATGAGAAGGTTGTGCGGGACGCTGTCAGAAGTCTTGATGAAGTCTACATACACTTCATCCCTGTCAAAGGAGATGATAAAGTTTGTTTGACATGATTTGTTTTTCATAAATCCATGCTGGCTGCTTGTGATCAGTCTTTCCTTCTCCAAATGCTTGCAAAGAGTATTTTTTAGGATATCCTCCAGTTACTCCCCAGGTATTGAGGTGAGGCTAACCAGCCTGTGGTCACTGGGTCCTCCTTTTTGCCTTTTTTAAAGAAATGCACTACACTGGCTCTTTTTCAATCGTTTGGTACCTGGCCTGTCTCCCACAACTTCGTGAAGATCATTGCTAAGGAATCCAAGATCTCCTCTGTTACTAGTTTCTTCAGTACTCTAGGATGAAACCCACCTGGCCCTGATGACCAAGGATCCTGGTTTTCTCTAATAAAAAATAAATCCCCAACTTTGGGGTAAAAAAATGTAAACCAAAATCCACATTTTTCCATGATCAAAATGAAACACCACTACATACATATTAGTGGCATTTTCATTTTAATAACCCAAAAATGTGGATTTCGGGTTCCTTTTTTAACCCCAAAATTGGGGATTTTTTAAATCAGAGAAAACCAGGATCCCTGCTGATGACTTGAATTCATTTAGATCCAACAAAAGCTCTCTCTCTCTTGTTGTCTGCTTCCTCAGCTTGCCCCATCCATATCCAGATAACCCTTATTAAGTGTGTGTCTGGAGCTTAATTTTTTGTGAGGACACAGGCAAAGTAGTTGTTGAGTAGCTCTGAGTTCTTTGCATTTTCTGTTAGCAGTCCCCCCGGCTTGTTAACAGAGTACCCACAGCTTCCTTGCTCCTTCTTTTCTGGCCAGCATACTTATAGAACCACTTCTTGTTGTCCTTAACCTCTTTTACGTGGTGCATCTCATTCTATAACTTTGCTTTCCTGATTTTGTCCCTGCAGGTTCTTGCTATTTCCTGATACATGTCCTTGCTGACCTCCCAGTCTTCCATTGCCTGTATGCTTTCCTGTTGCATTTAAGGGATTTGCTCCTCATGTAGCTACATTGGCTCTTGCCATTATTTTTCCAGTACAGTTTCTTGTTGGGATTCCAATACTGTGACTTTCAGAAGCTCCAAGCCTTTCTGGCTGCCTTTATCCTTCAACCTATGCTCCCATGACACCTTGCCCATTAACTCCTTAAGTTGGATGAAATCAGCTTTTTGAGATCTAGCATCCTAAGTTTACTGACCTCATGCTTTCTCTGAGGCAGGATCTGGCATTCTATTGTATCATGATCACTTCTTCCCAAGTTGCCCATCACCTTCACATACTCCACAAGTTCTTCCCTCCTGGACAGGACAAGATGCTTGAATATATTGTTGAGGATGGTAAGTTTATTACTAGCGTTGGCCTCATTTTCTGTAACTTCATCATTGAAGTCAGGAATAAAGATTTACCCACTGACTTTCTTTTTTAAATTCTGGTTCTTAATAATTAAGCAAAATATTTAGTAAAATATTAAAATTACTTCTATAGTTCTTTAATTGAACATCATTTTTAGAGTGAATAATATATGCTCAAATTACAGACCAGAAGAAGAATTAGTTACCACATATAATTAATTCAGTATGATTCTGCAAAACCAGTTTTGAGTTTCCCCATAGTTAAGTGACATTTTTACAAATTGACTTAGGCACCAACTTAAAGCAATCTTCAGCAGAAAAATGGATTTAGGAAAAAAGATGTAAATTAGATTCTTGCTTTCAGGCTTTGAGTGGATCTAAAAGCTGACAAAAGTTTTATTAGTCTTATAACATACACAGGCTTAGGTAAATCAAATGTGAAATGATAGCCCTTCCAACACAGGGAAGATCCTTTTACTTTCCTCCAGCTGTGTTTGGTTTAAAATTGTACCTATTGGATCCCTAAGACCTCACATCCCTGTATCTATCCCCTTCTATGTAATGCTAATAGGAACAGATGTTCTTTCAGTAAAATCTCATGGCTTAAAGTTTACATTTCTCTGAAGAAACACAGGCATCAAGAATTTCATGGGAGATAAAATACGGAAACTCCGGATGCAGGGATCTATTTGCTCAAATGAAATCCTGGCTTTACTGAAGTCTGTGTTAAAGCTCTCGTTGACTTATTAGAGCCAAATTTTACTCCAGGAATAAAACCATGGAAAATAAGTCCTTCTAAACCCCATTGGAAAAGTTTCTGAACACTGAATACTGTTTTCCTGGAGCCCAGAGGTGACAAATCAGCTTGAAACTATACATCCTTTACTTTATACATATATTCAACACAAGACAAAATAGTCATGACAAACAGAGGGCATGTTAATTGCCCCCTTCTTTTGACCTATTCTTTGAAAATAATTATTTCTTTCAAGCCTTAAAGATGACTCAGGTGGAAAACATTTTATTTTAGATGACAAGTTGACTAAAAATCCTGCCACTTCCTTTATATTGCCTCTGACTTAGCTGTGTTTGAGTCTTAAAAGCCCACTCTTTGATGGGTTCTACACAGTGCATGGTTTTCACCCTAGCACTACTACTGATCTGAGATGAGTACTGTGATGTCTTGATATGAATATCTGTGATTTATTTTTTCCTGAAAAAAGAAAAATAGCATGGATACTGTGACACTATGGCAAACAACCAGGTTTACCAATCCCAGTTGCCTGTTCTAATCCTGCTCAGGTCAGGACTAATCTAAATATTGGTTCATTCAACTGTTGCCTTATAGCCTTTGATAAATTAATTAGAGAACTCATTCTATTTCTTAGTAGAAATAAGTCATTTCTCAAACTCCTTTTAATAACTGCCATTAATTGTTTCCCTTATTGACAATATCAATTAGATATTGACACAGAAGTAGAGCCTCCCCAGGTCTCAGTTAAAGCCAGAGGGAAGCCAGAATTATTACCGTCTGTGTACTACGTCTACCACAAATTAAAGAACAAATGATGTAAAGGCAGAAAATGTTGAGCTGCCTGTAAAATTCCTTTTCCTTGGTTCAGAAATTTGTTTTCCCCATGTACCAGTGGGTTGAGATAATCTGCTTGTGGAGAGAAAAACAGGGTAATGCATCAATCCTTGAGGAAGAGTGGAATACCCGAGAGTGTATGAAACACCCCATATTACAAACTGCCCCAGAATTTGTACAGAGAAAAATATTCATTTTTTAATCAAGAAGATAAGGTTTTATTTGGATTTTTCTGTCTTTCTCTCTGTCTAGCTCTCTTTGCCTCCTTCCCAACTTTCTCAATAATCTGAGAGTCCATCCTTGAATTTAAAAATTCTCTCAGTAAAAAATGTAGTCCAGCTTGATATTTCTCACCAAAGCATTTCAACTCTGACAAAACAGAACATTTTAATGAAAAAAACAACATATTGAACATATTTTGAGCAGCTCTAATTTGACTTATTTAAAACAAAACTTCTTTATAATTCCCCATTTGTTAATATTTTAATGTTTTCTGATATAATTGCAGTGTGGTAATTCCTGTAAAGTTTCTGGAAAACCTTTAAATTTCATCAGATCAGTATTTTCTAATGTAAAATGTAAAGTCAAGAAATATTCAAGCATCTCTGGAAACAATGTTTGAAATGAAGTTTCACAAACAAATGTCAATCTTTCTGTAATATTTCCTTCTTTGTGTATGTTCTTGTATGCTTATATGAGAACTGTAGACCATAACTCAGAAAAAATATTTATATCTTTTGAGTTTTCTAGAAACAGTAATTCCTAATGATAATTCAAAATTACTCTATACGTGTGTCTATTCACCATAGCTGATAAACATGACAGTTAAGAGAAGGGGAATCCATTTGGCAAAGTAAGAAGTTTGCTTATCAAGTAACATTATTAATGAAATTGGGTGTCATAACAGGGCACACTCTCCTGCACATCTCAAAAACAGGCAGAGAAGCTTATATGGCATGGACTGACCCTTAAATTATATGCTGTGAAAACATTGCTGTTTTTGTTTTGGCCTCAGGTTTATACTAGTAAAAATATAATTTTTACTACAATGGAAATACTAATGGTCCCTTAACTACACCGATTGATAGTGATATAGCTAATATTGTGGGTTATTTTTTTCAAGTGTAAAACCAGTTAGGAAAAAGAAAGAGACTTTGTGAGCTCAGAACAAAACCAGCATTTTAAAATACTTTTATTTGTTTTCCTTAAAAAAGTTCTCTGTTGGCTTATTCAGTCTGTCTCCTTGTGCTAGGATGACTTGGAGGCCTATTTTGTTTTGTTTTCAATAGAGACTTTTTTGCACACCAGGCAGCATTTTTTCCATCCTAAAGCAGCTCTAATTTATGTTCATTTAAAAAAAAAAAGAGGGAGAGATGTTAAAGAAATGGAGCCTTTTACTTCTTGGGACATGTTAATGCTCTCTGATATAATTGTGGTGTTTAATAAAATATTATTTTAGAAAACAAAATATAGGATTTTCTTTTCCTGAAAATGGTTATAAATGAATGTGCTATGTAGCCATTACAGCAGTTATACAAGAGCCATAGAAAACAGCCCCTCACACATGTAGGAACAGCCAATAATTAATAAGTGCTTAGGAGTTGTGAAGGTAAGGGATATAATGAATGATTTTTTTCTACCTTATACAAAAATGAATGGGGTCTAGTTTCCCTTTATGTGTTATGTCAGGTAGATTTATTTCTCTGCATTGAACAGGGTGAATAGGCCTCTGTTTGTATGGTGTTGTATGCATTTTGAATATACTTAACATGTATACAGTTTTGTAAATCCTATTTATTGTTTAATGCTCACATTTAGCTATCAGAATATTGACTTTTATTTTCAGGGAGGCCAAAGGTTTCAATTTAAATGTAGACATAAATTAGGATTAAGCCAGGGGTTAGAGTGCCAGTTCAGAATTCAGTAGCCACTGGCGATCCATAGGAAGCAGTTCTCAGAAAGTTTTGAAATAGTGAATACTTGAAATTTGACATAATGGAAAATTCACAAATTCAGCCTTCTAAATGAGATCAACCCTACTTTGGGAAGCATTTAACATGGATATAGAAAATAAGTCCATCTTGGTTTAGCCTCTAACTCGGGATGAAAGCTATAGATTTTGGAACCAAGGATTCATGACTAAACCTCTGAAATTTAGTGGTGGGGACAGGAGAGGGAGTAGAGAATCAGTGCAGCAGGTGAAAGGAGTTAACTAGGTAATCAGATTTTGAGTTTACATATTGGGCTACTTTAGCTAATATTTAAAATATTATTCTTACCAACCAGTAGTAGGAAGTAAAAGAAGGAACCACCACTACCACCATGGTTGTAATTCTAGTTATGGCTGAAAGCAAATGTTTACACACATACGTTGTTTATTGTCAGAAACTCAGGTGCTTACAGATATTAGGCACCTCCAGAGTTAGGTGAGACGGAGTTTTGAAGATCTGTATTTTGTACCTAAGCATCTACAGTGACAACAAAGCAGCATGTAGGCACATCCATCCCTTTGTGGATCAAGATGGTAACCTAATTCTGCTTTTATATATACCAAGGTAATTCCACTGGCATCATGTAAAAGAGGTAGATATCCTATTTTGGGGAATGGAGCCTGTATTTGCATTGCTTTGTTAAGGATATTTTTTCATTAAGATTTTTTTTTAAAATGTCCTGCCCACTGCATATCTCTTTCAATAGACTTGTACATTTTTTTTCCTTAGTGTCTAATCTTTTTCTCTTTTCATTGTTGTAGTCTGTTACAATGGCCTGCTAATAGTCAGCTCAGTGACTGTATATATTTCCTTAAGAGAAATATGCCCATTTGAACAATACTCTCATTATTGTGTGTGTGTGTGTGTGCGCGCGCGCGCATGCACATGTGTGTATAATATATCAAGGATCAAGGACTTCCAACCCAAGAACAAGCTTTGACAAGTGAGTAAACTGGATCTTAAATGTGGTATCTAAGGTAGTAGGCCAACTCAATTAGCTTTGATTTGCCTTCTTGAATAAAACGTCCAGTTACTATATCAATGTCATGGCTTTTGGCCTAAAATAAAGTATATTGTTAAATAACAGCTTTATGTCTAATTCTTGAGCACCCTGGGGATTCATATTCTGCACTGGAAGTAAGGTAGACTCCATGAACTAACTGTCCAATGCCTATAATCTTGCATTCTCCAGTCAGACAGGTATCATTTGTCATGTATCTTTTAATATTTAAGGTTGACTGATTTAGGTAAATGCAAGATGTAAAAAGTGCTATTAATATTCAGTATATATAAAATTCAGTATTCAGTACTATGTCTCCCTGGACATAGTAACATCCATCGTAGCTAAGAATACTGTTGAATCAACATAGAAATTAGACATAAATATAGAGCACTGAAAGACCGGGCCCTTAATCAAAACCTTTTACTCAAAGCCCATGATCTTTATAGAAGTTCATATCTGGATACTATCATTGTAGAAGCCTCAGTCTGAACAGTTCCTACTTCTGGAGAATCTTCATACATAAACTTGAATTTTGTGTTGAGATGCATCTTATTTGTGATACACAGAAATCACTTAAACTGTGGATATTTTGACTTTATGTTGCACACACTTTTAGGCAAGCCACAACTGCACAATTCACATTCTGCAGGTATCCCCTCCATCATCTGTGTCCTTTCACAAAGTGAATCTGTTTCTACTACTTATTTTATAGGAAAAAAATATATAATATTTTATGTAGCAGAGTCTGTAGAACTCCTAACAAACTACTTAACACTTCCAAAAGCCTTCTTGAACCTCACTAAAGTGGGACTTTCAAAAGTGCTTATCAGTGACCTCACTGAGGGTAGTCATTCCTGTTGGCTCCAGCGAGAGCAGGATTATCTCAGGAATTAGCATTTTTGATGATTCTGTCCTAATTTTTCAAAGGTCAATGATTCTTGCCAGGATGAAATCATGGTAGACAATAAATATAAAGTAAAGATAAACAGTTTTGCTCATGAATCATTCTGGGTACATCTTATCAGCTCAAACGCCTGTCTTCTACATCAGTCTAATGAATTAAAGTTGTTATAGAAAATAATCATCATCATTTTCATCACCAATATCATCATTTTAAAAAGGGATTAAGTGGTAGAAGTGTTATCAAGTCCTTACTAGCAAATTAATCTTTACCTCATCCTGATAAGGAAGCAAGCATCATTATCCCAATTTTACAGATTAGAATTTGAGGCTTTAAAGTTAACATAGTGAAAAATGAGTGCTCTGGTGTGCTTTTATTTCTAAGAGCTGAGATCTGAGCCACTTACAGTCCATTTCACATGTGCTAAGCAACTACAGCTACTTTAACCAATTGAAACTCAGTTCAGACATTCAGCACCTACAGCTGTTGGTCCTTCCCTTTGAGCATCCAAAACTTCTTGCTTCTTAATTAAGTAAATACATTTGAAAATATTAACTTAACATAAGTGCCATTCAACCTCCGGCCTGTGGGCTAAATGTGGCCTTCAAAGTCATAGTATCTGGCCCATGGGGCTCCCCATGAGTCAGGTAATTTGGTGATAGGGGAGCAGTAGCAATTAATAAGGCTGCCCTCCCGCACTGCCAAATTACTAAAGCCCAAGCCCCTACATAAGGGGTTGGGACTGAACCATTCCCCTTCTCCTCCACATGGCTGGATTGGAGCTGGACCCACTTCCCTCCACACAGCTGGATCAGAGCCAGATCATGCCCCCTCTCTGCATGGGGCAGGGTTAGGGCCAGGTCACAGAAAAAAGAGCAAAGTGACCTGTGAACTACTTTCCCTGTTTGCTACCCCTGTTCACTGGTTGCTCAGGAAGTCTCCTTTTATACCCTGCTGGGCCTGGACTGGCTCCACCCCCCTGTTAGGGCTTCTGTCAGGCCCAGGCAGCAATCACTCAGCAATCAGCACTCACTCAACTAGCAACACTCCCAAACACATGTAACCTGGGCAGTACTCCAAGAGGTACTCCCTCTCCAATTGAAGGGATCAAAGCAGGTGCACAAGCGCTGTGGGAGGTGTAGGGACTCTTCTCCCCCTACAGAGCAGAGCCAGACCACCAATGGGGCTTAACCATATACTTTTTAATACTGAGAACATAAGAGGCATAAATCAGAGGGTATAGTGGACACTGCAGTGCCCCAAGGGGGCAGGATTCAACAAAGGTTAGACACTTAAAATCATTGGCAAAAACAGGGTTAACAT
>NW_017729032.1:169087563-169087914 GCF_001723915.1 Gavialis gangeticus
TCAGAACAAACAATACAGGTTGGTGAAATATAAAAAGGCACAAAATGCAAAATATCAAATGACAAGGAAACACAGGGCCTTGGTACCTGGAGGGGGAGAAAGGGGGGAACACAATAGCCCCTTTCCACTGCAAGAAGATTTGCTGCTTGTTATCTTACTCACCCCAAGTCACCTCAGCTGGGACCTGAACCCAGATCTTTTACATGGTAGGCAGGGATGCTGACACACCACCACCACTAGTGGTTCTGCTCCACCCTGATAGGAGTCTTGACCTTCCCGGAACCCGGCCTCATGTGGAGCTGCCTGGCCTCTTATTGGAGGAGCTGGAAGCAGAGCTGGGAACCTCTCAGG
>NW_017729032.1:169088110-169109437 GCF_001723915.1 Gavialis gangeticus
CCTCCAGGTGACCCAAGGGGCCAATCAGGGGACACGGAGTGTGAGTCTCTGGGGCCTGATTGGTGCAGAAAGGGAATCCCAAGTCCTCCAATCATCTTTTGCCCTTTCAAAACCCCTGGGCCAGGTCACTGCCAGCCAGCCCATCACACACACACACAACCCACCAAATAACTCTCAGCAAGCAAAAGGCATAGGTAGCTCTAGAACATTTCCCTTCCATGGGCAGGATCTTGTCCCTGGCTTCCCTTCCTCTTCCCCTTCCCCCTCTTGCTTCCAGAAAATTACCTGCAAACTGCTTGCCCTGTTTACTGTCCCACTGTGACCACCCCAGGTGCCAGTTTGAGACCACTGGTCAGATCTGGCCTGCATATGAACTGGCCTTTTGCCCCAGCATCCAAACAAGGTTGAGCGCTCCTGGCTCATATAATCTTCTGAATCTATACCGAAAGGCCTCTTGCTATTCACATACTGAAGCTCCCAAAGCTCTTTTCCTCATAATATCCTCTGTGATACCATGATTAAACCAACACACTGTTAAGCCCCCAGAGTAGGGCCTATATAAAAAAAATTAAGTCCTCAATAGTTTTCTCCATAGCTGAGAAAGAGGAGTAGGGCAACAACTTTAGCAGCAATAGGTTTCACAGGCCTCTTGAGCAAATTCCAGAGGGAAATAAGGGCTTGTTTCTAGACGACTTGTTTCTAAGAGTTCTTCTTTCAGAAGTGTTGTGTACAGCATCTCATGGGCACCACATGAAGAGACAACTCCTGTAGCCATAGCAATCACATTTTTGGTTTCGCTTTTTCCTGAACAGAACTGACAGTTTGGTTTAACTTGCCTTTTGAATTAAAAGCCTGCCCTGTGTAGCCCCATAAGAGACACAGAGTTTAATGAATCCAAAGATACAGAATTCCCTAGTCTTTACTGTCATGAGCATTTCATGTCTAATTTAAAAATAAAAAGCAGGCAATAAAACAGCAGAGGCAAACTAAGGCAATGTATGAATTTAGGGACTTGTTTGCCTCATTTTTGCTAGCAGGCAGAGTGTGACAGTGGAACAATATATGGTATGGGAAAACACTGTTAATGAAAATAAGCTATAAGGGTAAAATCCTCACCTGATTAAATGGAAACATTTCCATTCACTTTAGTGTAGTCAGGAGTTCCACACATTTTTCTTATTTTTAAATGAAGGTTTAAAAGTTCTGTCTATAATGACAAGCAAGCCAGAGAATAAGCATTCCCCTTATTCCCCTGGCAATAAGGGGAATGCAAGTCTCCCAAGAACAATCTTCATTCCAAGACCTGGAAGAGTCTGGGACCTGGAGGCATCAAGAGTTTTCTCAACAGATTCTAGGCAAAATATCTTTAGAGACACTGATAAGAATAAGAGATGAAAACATGTCACAGAATTGTTCTCAAAATGAATGTGAAACACAGGTTTTAGCCTTTCACTAAATGGTGTCTTTGAGATGTTAGTGCCCTCTGGAACAATTAGGTTTATAATTAATATAAATAACAATAGCTTGCTGTAAATCTTTAGGGATGTCTACATAGCACAAACCAAGTGATCAGAGGCCAGAATACTTCTGAAATTAGCGGGGGGGCTGTGTTTTCCCAAAGGTATTGTTTCAGTGTCATCAATGGATTACTTTTTTAACATGAATATCAGGGATTTTTTTAGCAGAAAAAAACAGGATCCCTGTTAAAAAGAAAGTCTACAATGGTTTATAAACAAGATCATGCATGGTTGTAGCACATGGCAAGAGAAAATGACACGCAAGGGGGGTCTGAGAGATCTAGTATTTGTTGATAGAGTATCTCAGGAACTGATTTCAGAACACCAACTTGGAGCCAGATAACACGTTCTATACCTGCATTTTGCAACACATTTCAGTCGACTGCATCCTCTTAAACTTTTTCTTAGTTCCAGTCAGGTTCAGGTAATACATCTCTCCTGATCATAGGATTATAGGAAACTAGGGCTGGAGGGGACCTCACAAGGTCATCTAATCCAGCCCCCTGCTCAAGGCAGGATCATCTCTGACTAGCCTACCCCAGCTAGGCATCTGTCTAACCTGCTCTAGAACATTTCCAAGGATGGAGATTCCACAAATTCTCTACGTAAATTCCCTCAGAAACTTCCTCCTAATCTCCAATCTAAATTTCCCTTGCTGCAGCTTGAGGACATTGCTCCTAGTTCTGTCCCCTACGGCCATGAGAAAGTCTGTCTCCAGCTTCTCTGTAATTGTCCTGCAGATATTTGAAGACCATTATCAAATCCCTGTCAGTCTTCTCTTCTACAAACTAAATAATTCTAGGTCTTTCAGCCTTTCCTCATAAGTTTTGTATCCCAGTCTCTTTTTTTTTTTTTTTTTGCTCTGTATTGGATTCTTTCCAAACTGTCCACATCCTTCTTGAAGTGTGGGGCCCCAAACTGGACATCGTACTCCAGGTGAGGCCTCCCTGATGCTAAATAGAGCAGAAGAATTACTTCCTTTGATTTGCAAATGACAATCCTGTTAATACAACCCAGGATGCTCTTGGCTATCTTTGTAACAAGAGTATACTTGGTTCATATCCAGCTTATGGTACACTGTAACCTTGAGGTCCTTCTGTGCAATACTTCAGCCTAGCCAGTCACTCTTATGTCTGTATTTGCGCATGTGAATATTCTGTCCCAAATGTAGGACTTTGTACTTGTCCATGTTGAATCTCATTTGACTAACTGCAAACCATTTCTCCCCCTTATCCAGATCAATCTGGATCCTAGCCCTATTTTCTGGAATATCTGTAACTCCATCCAACTTGGTGTCACCTACAAATTTGCTAAGCATGTACCTGACTAAACCTTTTTCTATCCTCTACAGAGTTTCCATTTTTTGTCAGATTAATATAATGCAAAGCAACAAAGCCAAAAATATTCAAGTTACTTCTGAAGACAAGAAAAAAACCCTGGTTTATGACCTTGTTATGCTAAGCTAGCTTGCCTCGTGCTTTAGCACTGTGTGTAGTAAGTTTTGATTCACATGGTTCATATAGATTTAGACATGTAATTGTTATTGTTCATGAAACTGATTCACTTAATTTCAAACCTGCCATGCTGAAGTTATTCTGTCTCCAGAAGACTTACTCTGTATATAAAACCTGTTTCAACATCTAGCCCTAAAGAAAACTCAGCTACCATTATAAAAAAAGACCCAACAGTAATGTATGCCATTAAATAAACCATACGTTTGTGGCTCAGAGGAAATACAAAGGGATCACAAATGCGCATTAAAACCATATGACCACTGGGTGTCATTGTTTACTCCACCATATAATAGTCTACTCTTTCACTGTAAACAAACTACTGCTGCTTGCTTCTGAATGTCAGTGAATTTGATTCTTGATTAAAACTGGTTATGTCAGGAAGAGTCTATCTATTAAGTAACTAAAATTAAATAAATGTTACTTTAAAATGTCAGGTATTGAGATTTTCAAGCATTCTCTGTTTCTGATTTTTAGCATTTTTAATAATTTTTAGTCAGATTTCTTCCATCCATTTTTACATTAACTGTATTACTTGTGAAAGGAGAAGATAGACGATACATAAGTGCCAGTGTGTACGGATCATAAGATAAAAGATAAGAATCTGTCAGCAGCATGATGCAATTACATTGTGTTCATTAAAATTCAATATTTGTCAGCCATCAGTATAAAGTAATACATGAGAAGGAACTTATATTGTACTTCAAATATATATAAGTTCCCCACTTTAGTTCATTTGACCAGTCAAAATAAGTTAACTTTGCATTCTTAAAATGTCTGTCAGAATATTTCATTGTAATATCTAGTATGGAGATTTACTATCTTGATATCAATTTTAATACAGAAGATGAAGTCCCATAAAATAAGAAAAAGGGAGTTGGGTGAGTGGGCTGGAAATAACTATCATGAAAGAACAAGACAAGAAGAGAGAGACAGAGAATAAGATAAAAATTTAAAAGTTTGGATAAAAAGAACATTAATCCTCTCCCTATTCCTAATACTACTCATAATAGGGTCCTAAATCCATCAGTCCTAAGGTATTTTTAAAAGGTTGGTAATTATGATTATCTCCATTCAACCAATAGAAAGAATAAGAAGTAATGATTTACCCATGGTCACATAACAAATCATGAGAAGAGGTAATAATAGAAACCAGGTCTCGTGACTCCCTGCAGGACTTCAGCGCCTCTGTTTTGAGAGACAAAAATAAATGGATTCAGATCTTAAGAAGCATGGAGACCATTGAGAGACATATTAATGGAACTTCAAGAGCATGAAGAGAAACAATGAGCCTATGCCAAATGCTTTGCCAAGAAATCAAACCCCAAAAGATGCATTGAGCCAAGGGTCTGTGTGCCTGTGATTTTATTTTTGGTTTATTTATTCTGTTCTCAAACTATAAATCAATCTGTTCAGTCAGGAAAAACTAGATCCTGCAAATATTTCCTTTATAAAGGCTTTCCTCTTATATGATGACACCCTGGTCCAGACTCTATTCTATCCTGTAGACATTATGCACCTATGCGTGACTCTGTTCCACACTATTCAAGTTCTAGAAATCCATTAAGGCATCTTTTTTTCAACAGGCTGGGCATGTCCACACATGACACTATGTCGCTGTAGCAATGCACTACAGTGATGTAGCTCGTCACTACGGTGACATAGCATTGGAAGGCACAAACTGTGATGCTACGTCACTGTAGCAACAAGCTACCTCACTATAGCATGTCACTATGGTGATGTAACTGCTAAAAATAACCGTGCACTGCCAGATCTGCCGTTACTGTGCTGTCATTTAGTACTTCCTAAAGCCGGTACTAAATGATGGTGCAGTAGGAACTGCACCATGAGGGGCATGTGTAGACATGCCCACTGTCGTACCAAGCTACAAAAAATCAGCAAAGAGGAAGAAGGGGAGCGGGATGGCTAAAACTGCACTTAGGCCTTTAAGTGTATTTATACACTTCATAGGTGGAATAGAGCCTTTCACTGAGATAGCAAAGGAGGGAATGGAATACTAAATATTTACCTACAGGGTTTATCCTTCTCAGCTTACAACAACAGTATAACTAGGGTGTGATGACCGGGGTGGCTGCCCAGGGATCTGACTAACTGGGAAACAGAAAAAAGAGTTGATACGAGGGCAGATTAGGGTTGGGGAGGGAAGGGGTGGAGATGGGTGTGCAGAGTTGTGGCTGCATCCTTCTTCCCCTTTGATCCTTTGAGTTTTGATTCCTGCTCTACCTCTTCTCAAACTATTCAGACAGTGCTGAGAGAGTCAGCTGACTTCATGGCTCATTAGCATCTCCCTGATTCCTGCTAATCTCTCTCCACTTCAATAGGTGTTATAATGGCCTTAATGCTCTTGATGTTACACTGTGCAAACTATTCTTTTTTCTACAATTTTGCTGTCTGTTCGCCATTCCTGGTATGTCTCTTCCATTTCACAGCCCTGAAGACTGTTTTTAGCTCTAGTTAAAAACCTTAACTTAGATGTAGAAATGACTGACAGTGAAGCATTGGAGGCATTGTCAAGACTCTCAAGAAAGCTAGGGTTTTTTGATGAAACTGAATAAGAGATGTACATTTAACTGTGTGATTATGGGACTAATGACACAAAATGTTTTGATTGTTTTTTGTTATGTTTGTCACAGTTTTTTTTTTAACTTTATATATTATCTAGCAAATTAGTGCACATTCTAATAGTTTGGTTTCGCTTTGATTTAAATCGAATAATATAGTGGTAGCCCTGTAGAAATAGTATACTTCTAATTTCTCTTTAACTGAATAAAAATATTTTGTGTTATACGTGATAATGTACCATACCACCTGTACCCCTCTTTTCAAAATCCTTAAGACACCCATGGCTGCTGCCACAGTTACCTAATTGTGCTGGCTGTGTGATAGTAACTGGTAGTCACTGCTGTCCTTGTGTGTGACAGCTGCCCCAGGTGCCTAGTAAGGCTGTGTGAAGCTTCAGTTACTGATTCAATTCAGCAGAGATTTGGACCAATTTGGTGGCTGAATCTCTGAATCCAAATCAAATCAAGAGAACCTTTAATCTCTCCGAATGGAATCAGAATCCTCCAAATTGATTCAGAGAGATTCGATGATTCAGACATAGACACAGCTTTAAATGTTTTCCTACATATCTCAAGGTACCGCACTGCTCGTGAATGCTGCAATGGTGAGGTGGATGAAGCGTCCCACAGGAGTGTGGGGGGGTCCCCAGCATGCTCAGTGGTGGACCTCAAAGTGGACCAGAAGCACTTCCACTCCACTTCCGGGTACACCGCAGAGCACACGGGGAACCCTCCCCCCACATCCCGGCTTGGTGACTGGTGCCTCCTGGGTCTGGGGGAGGCACCGGCGGTCCCCCCATGGCTGATCACTGAGCCAGCAGGGCATGGGGGGGTTCCCTGCGTGCTTGACATACTTCCAGTCCACTTCTGGGTCCGCTACTGAGCATGCAAGGGACCCCACTGTGCTCCTGTGGGACATTCCATCCACCCTACCATCACAGCATTCATAAGTCATGCCTGGGACAAGGTATGTAGAAAAAACATTTAAAGCTGTGCCTGTGCCTGAATCACTTATTCTTCAAATCAGCATTGAATCTTCAGATGCAGGTTCGGCCAAATCAAATCAGGGCAGTGATCTGAATCAATGAATCGAATCCCTGTCCCCTGGTTTGGGTCGAATATGAATCCAAACTGAATACAGCCTGTTTTACGTACCCCTACTGCCTAGCTACATTGTTAGCCTCTGGCTTGCAAAGCCTGTCCTTGATACTAATACTATCCTTTGAATCTATGGGGACAGCTCTGAAGCATATGCTTTTGTACTCTGCATTTCTTAGAAATTTTAACTATCCCCACTTCTGGGCATTAGGGGCTCAAGTATATCACTCTGAATGCATTTTATACTTGCATTATGCTGGTGCATGTGAAAACCTAAATGCAAAGCAACTGTGAATTAGACCCCAGGTACAAAAATAAAGACCTTACATTAAATCCTCTTCTCTAATCTTACTGTAGAATCATCTGCCATTGTAGGAATATGAATATCAAAAAGCTTTTCTAGTATGATGAGGCCTCCATAAATTTTAAAGAAAATGTCTCAAAAACATAAAACTGAAAAATTATCACTTTAGAGAAATAAAAACTAAAAATCTAGATAGAAATGAAATGTTATTACACACATGGTGAGGGTCAAATGGCTGTAGAAAATAGCAAAAATGTTTGCTACTATTTTCCAGTTCTGGCATAAAAGAAAATGCATGATGGCATAAACAAAGCACTGTATTCTTGTGTCAGAGACATCACATCAGAGGTAAGTGAAACACTCGAGTCCTAATCCTCTTCAGTCAGGCATGCTCAGGCATCTCTGAAGTATTGTCTTATCAGATGAAAATGTGCCAAGTGCTACATGCAGTTGACCTGGAAGTGTTAGAGTGATGGTGCCCTGCTATACCAACAGCCTAGTTTCCTGGCAATCAATTATTGCCATTCTAGGGAAACTGAACAAAAGATCTCTATAAACAGCTCTGCCAAATCCTCACTGGAATTTCCATCTCACATCACAACATTAAAACTACTAGTTGGGGACAAATTACAATTACTGCCCACACTTTGGAACAACTGTGTTGCCTAGGGATAAAGAGACAATGCAGCTCTACAATTTTATAAATACACATGAAAGCTCCTGTAGAGCTTTGTACCATTTCAGCCTAACTGCTTATGAACTCTAAGCATGGCACATACAATCAGTTAAATAGTCCTTTCCTTAATTTTTCACTTTTCAGTTCAGTTAAAATCTCACAGGAAGCTTACAGAATGCTGTAAATTAGGAATGGATTATTTTTTTCCCATGCTAGTTCAAAGTATTTGTCAAAGATACAAATATTTGTCAAGGATATATCAGGTCCCTGTAAAGACTTGCTGTCTGGAAATGAGCACTTTTAAAAGTGGTGTGCTTGTATGTGTGTGTTTGTGTACACATGCAGGAGTGTGCATGAATGGAAAGATAGATACAATAGTTCAATCCAAATATTGCTTTTGATCCATATAGATTGTTTTGTCATACATTTCCATTATCTCAGAAAGACTGTCATTAGCTAATACTAATCTCAGTATTATGTTATGCTTTAAAAACAAACACTGGAATTATGAGTAGAATTTTTCGATTAAGGATATGTTGACTGTGCAATCACAGCCATAATTGGAGTGTAGCTTAGATAAACTTAAGCCAACTTTAAAGTAACTATTTTCATAACAGTGGAAGTCTAGCTGCAAAAGCACCCTAAGAAGCCCGGTAGCCTGCACTGAATTCCAGGGTGCCTTGGATAGATTGACGGCTTTCTAATAGCCAAGTAGCTAGCTTGAATCTAGCTGTGGTCTCTGTACATTGTCCTGCTGTGACTGCAGCTTTATAAGATGACATACCTTAGCCAGCAACAGTCAACATTAGGGGTGTGCAAAACAGGCCCTATTCAATTTGGATTTGGCCCGAATCAGGGACAAGGATTCAATTCGTTGATTCGGATCACTGTCCCCAATTCAATTCAGCCGAATCCAAATCTGAAGATTCAATGCTGATTCAGAGAATCAGTGATTCAGACATAGGCACAGCTTTAAATGTTTTTTCTACATACCTCAAGGTACCAGGAGCAGCTTGTGAATGCTGTGATGCTGGGGCAGATGAAGTATCCCACAGGAATACAGGGGAGCCCCCCGCATGTTCATCAGTGAACCTGGAAATGGACCAGAACTACTTCCAGTTCACTTCTGGGTCCACCAAGGAGCACACGGGGACCCCCCTGGCTTGGCAATCAGCCACAGGGGGACCCCGTGTCCCCCCCCAACCCAGGAGGCACCAGTCACTGAGCCAGGGGGGTGCGGGGAAGGGGGCCCTCTGCGCACTCCCTGGCAGACCCGGAAGTGCTTCTGGTCCACCTCCAGGTCTGCTGCTGAGCACACTGGGGAGCTCCCGCACTCCTGTGGGATGCTCCATCCACCCTAGCATCGCAGCCACCAAGTTGGGCCACATCAAATCAGGGACCAAAGATTTTTATAGCCGTAGTAGATGTGGGGCATTTCCAAGCATTACCAGTACAGTACTTACAATTGTTTTCCCACATGCCGCTCACTGTCTAGAACAGCGTAAGTTTGACGGTTCTACTTAGTTCTAATTGTACCTTGTAGTCCACAAAAAGTCAAGTGTTTATAAACCAAACATAGACATCTGCCTCCCTATCACTTAGCCATTATCCACTTAGCCAGTGAAAGCTGCTGTTCAAGAAAAGACAACTTAAACCACTAAATGCAATAACTGAACAACAAAATATCTGAATCCAGATTTACAGTCTGAGGCACACAATGGATAAAGCTGCTGACCTTATTTATTTATCTAAATGTATTTATTTACACTATTAGTATTCATATTACTAAGAGCTGATTGCTTCCTTGTATGACAAAGAGTTACAAAAATGAGATACATAACAGTACATGGATAAAAGGTGGTTCTGTTACCCTTTTGATAAATCCTACGCAAGGTTTGGGTTTGTCAGAATCCTTGAAAGAAATATTCATTGATCTGTGGGATTAATTTCCCATTCCAAAAAAACCCTTCTATGTGATGCAAAGTTCTAGGACTGATACTATTACTTACCTATAACTCCTTCAGCTTAAAGGAAATGGTAGCTCTTTACTTAAAAATAAATGAACCGATGACAAGTGAAATCCTTACATAAGCCTCTAAGAAAAGCTGACATCTTTGGGTTTTAGGCATTTATCTAAGGGCATGTTTACATCATGGATTATATATTGAGCTCTTTCTAAATTCCATAATGTTCTTAGAAATTAAATCAGTAAAAGCCAGTACTTTATCTTTCATGTCATCTAAGCAAAACAGTTGCAACCAAAAAACAAATTCTATTATAGTCTCTTAATTACTTTTTAAACAGTAACAATTTTTAAATATAGAACAGCACATACATTTGATATGCATTAATGCATAACCAGATTGCAACCTGATATTTGATCCCCATCCAGAGAAGTAAGTGCAATGACAAAGTTTGGCTCTAAATGTATTTATTTTATTCATTCTGTCTGGTTGTACAACTTTTTCCATACAATGGGAGTTCAGCAAGATAATGCTGTCTCATCCACAGGCAAAGCTTTATCTGATGGGTAGGGGTTGAAGATTATAAAGGATAAAAGGATGATCCTTTGAATCAGGCTTTTATGGCATTCAATCACATTGTTGCAATCTGAAGATGTTTTTATTCTCACATTCAGCATAACAGAAAAAAGTATCAACACAGAATAGATGCTGTCCTGTTTCACTTATGTAAAACTTACAACTGATATTTTCTGAGGGGTGCTTGAGTTTTAAAAGGTTAAGAATCACTGGTTTATTTTAATGAATATTTAGTAATATGTATGCAAAATATTTTACAGAAATAAAAGAAAGTAAGATCTTTGTCCTGTACTGATTAGTATAAATACAATATACAGTCAGCAAAGATATCAAATCACAGCCGAGCAAGGAGGTAAAGCAACAAAACCATAACTGAACCTGAAATATCTGTTCTGATACTTCTCCCTGGTGAATCCTGAGACATTCTCTGCTGTTGCCTTTTGTGTTAATACCAAGGATTCCCAAATACTTACCTGTGTTATCACCTTCATTTTACATGGAGCCTGTATTCATGGTATCTGAATATACTTTGAAAAGTCATGAAATATATATATTACGATATGTTTTTCTTTCTTTTGAGCCATTATGACTCTAAAAACTGAGAAGCACTATTCTTCCCAGGCAGAGATAGGAAAAAGTACTGACTATGTGGCTGGCATTTAAATAAAACTTGTGGATGCAGGGGGTCAAACTGGATGATTTACTGAGGTCCCTTCCAACCATAAAAATCTATGAAACCTATGTTATATAAATAAACACCAAGAATATCTGCTTTTAAAAGATACAGAATAAATTCAGAACACAGCTCTGAAATACCTATTCACAGCAATAGTTCTTATGACACTGAGGCTCCCAATATGCGTAAAAAATATTTGAACAGGAGTGTAGGTATCAGTTCAAAGGTTTTAAGGTGAGTGTGTAGGCATTTAGGTTTTATTTATATGAAAATAAATAGATATTATCCTTTATTTTCTTTCTTTGTTTTTCTTCCTTGTTTTTTTTTTCAAGAAAGAGGAAACCTAGACTCATCATTCACTTGAGAGGGAAGTTGCACATATACCCTCCCTGCATCCCCTTAATAATGAAGCAGTCAGTGCCTCTTTGATAAGTGTGGATGTATGTTTATGTGCAATATCAGGTTTCTGTTATCTCATTCTCACCCTTTTCCTCTTCCTGAATATATGTGTGAAGCAGCCATTCTCAGGCTTGTTTTAATGCATATGCTTGTCACTGTGGATTGCAATTAGAGTTGATCTCACTTATCAACAATGTTGGTGTTTGGATGTGAATTTTTTTCAAAATTCAAAAGAATTAAGATACAGCTCCTTAGCAGCACAGATGCTACAGTGACAGGCACAGTAAAAGAACCCAGACAGACAAATCAGAAAGACTGGGTCTGAGCCCATCTCTTTTCTGTAGTATTTTATCATGAAACCTCTGGGGATAAGAGATAAGGTAAAAGGTTGATACCTATTACCTCAAACCATGTACCTAAAAACATAGATACACCATCCAGAATTGTCCAGAATTATAGATATTCTGATTATTTGGGGCTGTGGAGAGCAGAAAGATGTTGGATAACTTGAAGAGTCTGGGGACATGAAAGGGCAGAAGACAGTTTTAATCCTTATATGAACCTAGGGTGAAAGAGGTCAGAAAGGAGTAGAGGGAGAACTAATCCAATGATGAATGACCCATTTTTCTTCCTAATACTTCCCAGTGGAGCAAAATTATTTCACAGATCTATATTACTGGTTGGGGATTTAGAGTATTTGGTACTTGAGCACATTTCAAAGATATTTACGGTAAGGTGACATTAGCACTGGGCAAATCAACAAGGGTAATCATTTCAGTATTAAGTAACTCTGTCACCTTTACTGACAATATGTGGCAAAGTGGAAAATGCCACAGGATCTAGAGCAACAGTGTTAGCTTATTTTCTTTTTGTTTTTGTATTCCCTGTTCAACATATTATGTGAAGGGTCAATGTGAAGGGTCAATAGAGGAAAAGAAATTCAAGAAAACAAAGAGTGAAATTCTGTGTTGTGCTTCACAAAGGTTCAGCACAGAAATTGCAGACCATGCAAAATGGATGTGTAAGAGGGTTTTAACCAATCTAGCATCAGAGTCTAACACTGTCTCACTATCACTTTTTTGGGATTCACAGTAACAGCAGTTGTTTTAGTCTAGATTATTAAAATATCATGTCAAATGACAATTTAAGCCACTGCAAATCTGTCCTCAATTCTACATTTCTATGTCCCTTCTTAAATTCTATATTTTGTAAAAGGGTGTAGAATGTTTTACAAAAGGGTACAGACAGAGTAAAAATGGAAACATACTGTTGTATAATAAGAAAGTACTTGCTAGGAAGCTGAGGAAGATATGTGAAACAATTCTGCTGAAAACGGGTGAATATTAAAGGGAAAAATCTAGGAGTGATGCCATTGTAGGGATTCACTATAAGCCACTTTATCATGAAGAAGTGATAGATCAGGCATTTTTATTTCTTCAGCAACTATTAAAGGTACCCAAAGGACAGGACCTACTGGTACTGGAGGAATTAATTGTCCACATATTAGTTGGAAAAACAAAACAAAACAAAATCATTAGCTCACAGGCCATTCCCAAAAGACAAGTTTTTGTTCAGAAGATGGATATACTTTGATGGGAGCTGCCTGTTTTGGTTTTACAGGTAACAAATAGGGAGGAACTGAGTAAGAGTCTAAAGGTGAAAGATAATTTCAGTAAAAGTTATTATGAAATGATAGAGTTCAGAATTCAAAGGAAAGGTATGTGTGAAAGTCATAGAAAAAGGATTGCTTGTAAATTTAATCAAATTTAGGGAAGTGAAAAGCTGTTTTTTGGGAAGAAAATCTAAGAACAAAGGACAAGGGAAGAACTGGTAGTTCTTCAACAGGAATATATTAAAAGAATGAAAGCAAGCTATCCTTATGTGAAAGGAAGATAGGATGCTTTGTACAAGAGACCATCATGGCTCTATCAGGACCTCTTAAATGACCTAAGAAATCAAAAAGAAATAGTACAAAAGATGGAAATCAGAGTAAATAAATATAAATAAATTTAGATGAAAAAAGTATGTAGAGAGAAAACCAGAAAAACGAAAGTAAAAGAGTTAATTTTAATTGGCAAGGGACATAAGAGAAACAACTGCAGGACACCAGACCACCAAGTGTTGACACCCTGAAATAGCGCAGAGTCACTTGGAAGGACTGGATGTGTTTAAGTCGGCAGGCCCAGATGAGCTCCATCCGAGGGTACTGAAGGCACTGGTGATGTCATTGCACAGCCACTAGCAAGAATATTTGAGCACTCGTGGCGCACAGGCCAGGTCCTGGAGGACTGCAAAAGGGCCAATGTGGTCCCTATTTTCAAGAAGGGGAGGAAGGAGGATCCAGGCAACTATAGGTCAGCCAGTCTCACCTCCATCCTTGATAAAGTCTTTAAAAAGATTATTAAGGCTCATATATATGAGAGCTCTGCAGGAAAAATTATGCTGAGGGGAAACCAGCATGGGTTCATAGCAGGTAGATCATGCCTGACTAATCTAGTCTCTTTTTATGACCAAGTTACAAAACACCTGGATGCAGGAGTAGGGGTAGATATCATTTACTTAGACTTCAGGAAGGCCTTCAATATGGTATCCCATCCCATACTGGTGAACAAGTTAAGAGGCTGTGACTTGGATGATTACACAGTCTGGTGGGTGGCAAATTGGCTAGAGGGTCATACCCAGAGAGTGGTGGTGGACAGGTCGGTATTGACCTGAAAGGACGTGGGCAGTGGGTTCCCACAGGGCTCAGTCCTTGGACTGATACTCTTCAATGTCTTCATCAGTGATGTGTATGAGGGAGTGAAGTGTACTCTGTCCAAGTCTGCAGTTGATACAAAACTGTGAAGAGAAGTGGACACACCAGAGGGTAGGGAACAAGTACAGGCAGACCTGGACAGGTTGGATAAATGGGCAGAAAACAATAGAATGCAATTTAACAAGGAGAAATGCAAAGTGCTGCACTTAGGGAGGAAAAATGTCCAGGACACCTACTGCCTAGGAAATGACCTGCTTGGCAGCATGGAAGCAGAAAGGGATCTCGGAGTCCTAGTGGACTCCAAATGAACATGAGTTGTCAGTGTGACGAAGTCATCAGCAAAGCTAACTGCATTTTATCATGCATCATCAGATGCCTAACAAACAGAACCAAGGTGGTGATACTTCCCTTCTCTCGGGCACTGGTCAGACCACAGTTGGAATACTGCATCCAGTTTTGGGCGCCACACTTCAAGAGGGATGTGGATAACCTGGAGAGGGTCCAGAAAAGGGCCACTTATATGGTTAAGGGCTTGCAGGCCAAGCCCTACAAGGACAGACTAGGGCACCTGCACCTCTTCAGCCTCCACAAGAGAAGGTTGAGAGGCAACCTTGTGGCTGCCTATAAATTCATCATGGGGGTGCAGAAGGGAATTGGTGAGGCTCTAGTCACTAAGGTGTCCCTGGGGGTTACAAGAAACAGTGGCCATAAGCTAGCAGAGAGCAGCTTTAGACTGGACATTAGGAGGAACTTCTTCACAGTGAGAGTGGCCAAGGTCTGGAATGGGCTCCCAAGGGAGGTGGTGCTCTCCCCTACCCTGGGGGTCTTCAAGAGGAGGTTGGATGGGCATCTGGCTGGGGTCATCTGAAGGCAGCACACTTTCCTGCCTATGCAGGGGGTCGGAGTCGATGATCTATTGAGGTCCCTTCTGAACGTAACATCTATGAATCTATGAATCTATGAAAGGCAAAAAATAAAAGGTTCTATATGGATATTAGAAACAGGAAGAAAACAAAGACAAGTTTGGTGCTACTTCTGAACAAGAATAGAGGGCAAATAATAGATAATGGAGAGAAGGCTGAAATATTTGATGCTTCCTTGGTTTTAGTCTTCACACTAAATGTGATCAGATTTAATAAAATTAATTTTAATGAGGCCAAGCTATAGAAAGAATAGGTTAAAGATATTTAGATAGAATGGATATGCTGAAGTCATCAGGGCCTATTGGAATTCACCCTAAGGACTTAACTAAAACACTCACTGAACCTTTAACAATTATCTTCAAGAACTCGTGGAGGACAGGGAGGTCTCATAGGATTAATGAAAGGTAAACAAGTACCTATCTTTAAAATAAGGAGAAAAAATGGAAGACCAAGGGAATTATAGACCAGTCAGCTTGACTTCAATTCTCAGAAAGATACTGGAAAAGATTATTAAGAAATCTATTTTCAAGTACCTAGAAGATAATAGAGATAAAAAAAAAAGAAAACCAGTCAACACAGGTTTGTCAAGAACAACTCATGTCAAACCCATCTAATTTCTTTCCTTGACAGGTAGCTGTGCTAAGGCAAAATGCTGAAGTAGTAGAAATTACACACTTTGACTTTAGTAAGAGTTTTGACACTATCCCACATGATATTCTCTTAAGCAAGCTAAGGAAGCATCAGGTGAATGCACAAAAGTTTGAAAAATTATTCTCAAAGGCTACATCCAGATGAGCAAGCATGTGGCTGTTGTGGCACCTCAAAGCAGTTTGCGATACTGCAAGAGGCACGCTAAGAATGAAAAAATGTTTCCTGTGCTGCATATTTGCATACTGTGCTCTAAATTTGATACTGGAAAATCCTAGCATCAAAAAATAACACACTGGAGAAAAGTAACGCAGGCTGGGGGAAGCAACTGGAGGCTGGGTCCTCCAGAGAGGTGCTCTGGCACCTGGCCAGAGCATCTCTACAACACCCCGATACCCTGCTCCCCCAGCATGCTGCCTCAAGGCTTCAGTAGCAGCTCAGACCCAGAATTTGTCCCTGGTAAGTAGGGATGTGGGGGTGGAAGGACTATGGGTGGGAGGGACTGTGGGGTGGGGCTGCTCTGGAGGGGTGGGTCCCCCGCCTACCCCCCCACACAGTGCACAGCACCACCTCAGACCTGGGGCTGCACATGGCATGGGCCCAGTCCACTTAATGGATCTGGCCCGGCCTGAGGGTGCGCAGCTTCTGTGTGCAGTGCCAGGACCATGGGTGACAGCAACAGCCAATGCACTTCTGCCCTAAGGTACAAGCCAGTGGGCTGGACCCATGCTGTGTGCAATGCACAGCCCTTGGATCTGAGCCAGCGCCATACCACTGGGGGTATCTGCCAGGAGTGGGCATGAGTGCCCTGGTGGCTGCTGCTGCTGCCAGGGGTGGGGGCTCTATGCCATCCCAGGGTCCAAGGCAGCAGATGCTGTCACAGGTGGCAGCAGGTCACAGCCAGGCAGCAGCCTCCACTGCCAGACTGCTGCAGAGGGTAAAGGGTACAGGGGCAACTCTAGGTTAGGACTGTTTCTGCAGGCCAGCTAGCACAAGAGGCTAATGTCCCCAGATACTAGCTGGCCAGGCCTCAAAAGTTCCTGAGGGTAAGTAGCTCTGAGCTGCTCACCAGGGCAGCTTTTTTACACTGCTGGGGCCAGCACATCTGCTAGCCACATCCTCTAGCTCCCCCCCCCCAACTGAAGATCTGGGAGAAGCTGGGCAGGGTCAGCACTATTTGCCCCACACCAAATTGCATATTCAGGCATGTGTTCTGAGGCACAAATCTCCAGCACAAATTTGTGCCACTGCTATTTGATCTGCTGCAAGCACACATGCCTGCATGTGTGAACATGCCCAAAGAGTAACTGTCAATGGTTCCCTGTTAAACTGGGAGAGCATCCCAAATGGAGTCCCACAGAGTCTGTTTTGTGCTCTCATTTATTCTATTAATCATGGAAGATAAAAAATGCCCATTAGATTTGCAGATCATATGAAGCTAGAGGATATAGGATTGGAAACACTTCAGAGGACAGAGAATTCAAAATGAACTACATAAATTGGAGAGGAGTCTAAAATAAACTAAATAAAATTAAATAAGGACAGATGCAAAGTGTTACTCTCAGGAAGGAGAAATCTACTTTACAAATGTAAAATGGAAAGTAACAGTATCATACAAAAAGATCTAGGCTTTACATTAGATCAAAAATCATAAGATGAGAATGTGATGCTGTTGCAAAATTTATTTCTTGGATGTATTACCAAGAATGTTATATCTATAATATAGGAGTTAATTATTCTGCTTTACTGGTACCAACTGGTGAGACCTTAGCTGAAACTCTGTGACCACTTTTGGGTACTGCACTTCAATAAAATTTAAAATAAATGGAAGGAAATTCAGAGGAAAACAGCAAGAATGATAAAATATGACAGGTGAAGAATAGAAGGAAGAGGCTGCATTGGATTAGTCTTAAAAAGAGAAGATCAAAGGGATAGGACCAGAATTATAATAGTTTTCCAACACACAAATAAAATAGTGGGAGTGGTCATCAACTGCTTCCCATCACTATTGGGAAAGAGCAATTAAAAATTAAAGGAAAGAAAATTTAGCTGTATGATAGGGAATGTTTTCAGACTGTTTGGCTGTTTACACAGTGGAATAAGCTACCAAAGGAGATTGTGGGTTCTCTTTCTTTGGAGTTTCTAAGAAAAGGTTATTTGAACATCATTGAGCCTCTACATAAGATGCGGTAATGTGCCTTAGCCTAAGTTACTGTGCAGTATGGATGCGCATCTACAAGTGCATGCCCTTCCTGCACAGTAATTTAGGTTAATCATGCTTAAATTTAATACTTGCAAATACAGGTATCAAATTTAGGTGTGACTAGTTAATGTGCAGTAGCACATGTTTAGATGCAACCTGGCACTAACTTTAGTGCCAGATCTTCCCAGCCACTAGGGGGCTGGCCTTAGCCCAGCCCCAGGGCCCCTGGCTGGACATCTCCTCTGTTCCAGGGCTGGGCATCTCTCTGGCAGGCCCTAGCTTCAGGCTATAAAAGTCAGCATCCATTTTGTCCCTTAGGGCACAAACACAAAGGAGCCTGAGGGAGCCTGTTCTTTGTCCAGGAGCCCAGCAGGCCTCATGTGCTCCCTTGGACAGGCCACGGGCTGTCTCTGCCTGGCCTGTCTCCTCTCCATATCTGCTGCTTGGCCACAGGTTAGTGCTGCAAAGGGCCTCACCACGAGAAGCAGCAGGCCATGACACTGCCAGCCATCCGCTGATTGGGGTCCGGACCCCCGCTACAGAGGCAGGGGGAGGGGAAAACTGATTCTGGGCCAGGTGTAGGGGATGACTGGGCCCAAGGTTGGGGAGAAGCCGGGCCACCACGGCAGGGGGGGAGCAGCAGGGCTGGGTCAACTCAGTGGCAGTGGGGGGGATGGGAGGAGTGGGCTCTGGGAGAATGCAGGGGGAGTGGGCCCAGGCCCAAGGCAGGGGAGGCCCACTCCTCTCCTCCAGCCACTGCCACATTGGGCTGCATTGGGCTGGGCTCACTACTCCCACCCCCACTGCCATCATAGGCTTCTTCCCCCGCTTGGGCTCGCTGCTCCTCCGCACCCCATGTTGGGCCCAGGCCCACTCCTCCCCCTCCCCCCACTGCTACTGCTGCCACTGCTGCCATGGCATGCTCACTCCTCCCCCACTGCGTCAGGCCTGCTCTTCCCCCCACCATCGGCCCTGCAGGTAGTGACAACGGAAGGGGGAAGGGGTGGGCCAAGGCCAGCATTGGTGGCCTCGGCTCCCTGCGGTATCCCAAACCTGCTCCCCCCCATGCCACTGCCACTGTCACCTGCAAGGGGAGGGGTGAGGCCAGCTTCAATGGTCTTGCCCCTCCCCCTCTGCTCCATCATCGCCACCTGCAGGGAGCAGGACACAGGGGCGAGGCCACCAGACCTGGCTTCACCCCTGTGCTCCGTCCCCTGTGTCCTGTCATCATGGCGGCATGCTGCCACTTTTTGGAATGATTCTTTGCACTCTGATTTGCTGCTTGTCAGCTGATCAAAGCATGAATTAAGTGCTACAGACAGATAGACAGATTAAGGCTTCTATAATATTAGAATTTTGATGTTTTTCTAGTTCTAAGTGGACCCCAAAAATAAGCTGATTTCATATTTTCAGATTATTTTTTAGGAAAATCATCTTTCCCCCCTGAATTTAAGTTTCTAACTACATATAAAGAGCCTTCTGACTGCATGACCAGACAAGGGTGTGATTCTTCTAGCTGGCAAACCCCCACTCTGCTAACAGCTGGCAAGACATGCATGACAGAGGTAAGGTCGATTAAAAAAAAAAAAGAAAAGAAAAGACAAGGAAAGAAAAAGGAAAAGGAAAAGAAAAATCTGAGATTGGATTTTTTAATCTAGTATATCCCTAAAATAATATTTTATGGTTCATAGTGTTCTACTCAGTTAAAATATAATAAATTCCTTTAAATGAGCTTAAAAGATGGCTTTGTTACTGTAATGCACAGTGTTTCAATGGATTTCTTTTAAACTGATTGTTTTGACATGAAGCTGAATTTGGATCAGGTGATTACCACAAACATTAATAAGCCTTTAAATCAAAATATATTAAAATTATATTCTCTAACCAGCACATAGTTTTAACCACATATTCCCATCAAGTTTAGTGTCCACATACCAAAATATTCTACCGTCATTTTGAAGGAAGGTATGAGTAATTTACTAATAAATTCCCAGCTTTGGGAAATTCAATAAGTTCACAGTTTGAGAAGGTTTGGGGATGTTTTGCTATTTTTCTTAATCATGGAACCACTTATACAGTTATTATTTATTATCACAAACTCTCAATAGTGTGGGGCTTTGTGGAATATTATGCATAAATGGTTTTATAAAGCAGGTCTGCTGATTGAGGTATGCAGTCTCTGTTTACAGCTAATGTTAAGATACATATAGATTCACTAAGCAGTGTTTGGTATCTATTCATAGCTAATATGAAGCTATATTTTGCCCTATCTTCTTACATTTGTATACACCATGATATCCAATGTGAATTAATTCTGTATTTTATAAGGTACTCTGATTACCCAGTCAAAGGAGTGCTGATTAGACATCAGGAGGGACAAAAGTTATTCACACCTAGAAAGGATATAATGCCTAGTTAGCTTTGGAAGGATAAATATTAAGAATTCACATCTGTAATGGCCATGTGGATGAACCTACCATGTAGTCCAGTGGATATATCATGCCAGACTGCTTTTCAGTGGTGAAGCAAACAGCATTTCAAAGGAAAGAGGTATTAGGATGAAACAATTATCCGTCCACATAGTCTTTCA
Source organism: Gavialis gangeticus (assembly GCF_001723915.1). Lineage (NCBI taxonomy): Eukaryota > Metazoa > Chordata > Crocodylia > Gavialidae > Gavialis > Gavialis gangeticus. The sequence goes on from NW_017729032.1 coordinate 169,108,533, forward strand.
TTAGAAATGAGAGGCTATGTCTGTAGGATATTAGTTTAGCAATCTTTATACCTAAATGGATATAAATATTCCTAGATATAATTGGATCAGGAAGGACTCCTGACTTGCCAAATGGGTATACATCAACGTTGTGAGGGGTTGGGGGGACAGAAATTTATATACATAGTAATTGCTCCCCAAGAATTAGAATGGACCAATGTAATGGGCCAATGGAATTCATAGGAGCAGTTAAAATTGGATGGTCAAGTCTTTCCTGGAGAGGTAAATGGTGTCTAAGAACCTCTGAAGCTTTGAATATTTTAACCCCCCGGTGGGAAAACTGGATATAGGAGACTGAAAGCTAGTCTAGCAGGACACTTGAGCCTGATCATAAGTAGAAGCTTCATTTTAGAGATACAATGCAAGGGTAAGATCAAATACTGATCTTATATTTTCTTGTGTCTGTTTATTATTGTATGTCTGTCTGTATCTCAACATATGGTTACTAATTTGTTTGTAATTTCTCTTGTTTCTGTGATAAACCTTTTGTTATTTATTTACTTAATTTCTGTGGTAAGTGGGATTACAGAGCATTTAACATTTTAATAAGGGACTCTTCTGTGGCAGAAGGGATCTGTAATTTCTAGCACAGCCAGACAAAAGGGTATGATTCTTTAGGTTGGCAAAATCCCATCTGTTAAGAGCTGTCAAAAGCTGAGAAACAAAGGTGTATTTGAGGAGTCCTGGGCCAAGGAGCAGAAGGCAGAGTGTAGCCTGGGGCTGAAGGACACCCCTGAATGTGTGAGTGCATCTTGGAGTATGCCAGGCTTAGAAAATACAAAATAAAAGCAAGCTAGCAGGTACCTAAGGCATGGAAATAGGATCTCTTTTTTGTACCTTTTTATCATGGCAGAATAACACAACAT